>NC_136363.1:22958787-23558787 GCF_037039965.1 Doryrhamphus excisus
ACACATGAACCTGGAAAAGAAGAGCAGTCTGCACAGAAACACTTTTTAAAGTAAGGTTTTACCTTTTCTGGAGCCACAGCACCACCAACCTAAAACATGACCAAAGGACATCATGAACAATCTATTTGCCTTTGGAACTTGGGACCGTTTAGTGGTTGCCTACCTTTCCTGAAGACACAGCACACCTACAATGTTACCAAAGGTCTGCCAACCTGAAAGACACTATGAACCATCCATTTACTTACCACATGCCTTAGCTGCCTTGGACTCAGACACCTCACCACCAACCTGAAAGGTTACCATGAGACAATCAGGTCAACCGCTTACTGCTTTGCTTTTTACTCACAAACTGGAACCAAGGCCCATTCTGTGGTAGCCTACCTTTTCTGGAACCATGGCACCTTCTTTGCATTCCACTGCTCCGTCACCACCAACCTGGAATGATACCAAAAGACACTTTAACACCAATTTACTTACTACATACCGTTGTTCCCTTGGCCTTTGACTCACACAGCACAAGGGCCTGTTCTGGAGACGCCAACCTGAAAGCTCACCACAAACACTCTGGAGTCAAGTCAACCACGTACTACACACCTTAGCTGCCTTGCTTTGGACTCACACACGCTGGAACCAAGGACCCTTTTCTGGAGCCACGGTGCCTTCTTTCCACTGCTCTGCCGCCACACCACCAACCTGAAACGTTACCAAAAGACACAGTCAAGACAACTGCTTCATACCTTCATTTATACTCACACACACTGGAACCAGGGAACCAGGGCCCCGGGAGATCAGCACAAAGCCCGTGGATCCTGGAACACAAAAAAGGTACAACTTTTAGCCTTTCTTCTAAACTGCTCGTAGCAGCTCAGTCCTCACAACAACATTCACCTGCTGCTCCTGTCCGTGACGTGGCTCTTCCCAAATGAAAGGCAACACTGAAGTCCGGGGAGCTTTAGACTGCTGGCTGATTGGATGATTGGACACAGGTGGCCTCCTTGCCGTGCTGCCTTCCAGGACCTGACAGAGGGTGGGACAAACAATCACCATTTCACCATGGACAACAAACACTGATACTACCTCTCACTAGCTCGCATCTCCACCAACATGAACTTCATCTACAACAACTACTACAGATTAGGATTCACTACTACATAAGTACTACTTGACTTGACAATGTATGGAGATAACCAACATGGCCTGGCTCATTGCTCACATTGGACTATGTTGACCTTGGGATTGGACAGGATGACATCCTTTCTCCATGCTACATCGACACCATACTTGGTGGTGGTCGACCACACAGGACTTCCAGATGGGGGCCACCGCCATTGCATTCTTCTCCGTAATGATACATTGCTACGTGACACGGTGCATCACCTACCTGTCTTCTGCTTGTGGATGATGATGATGATGATGATGATCAGCCTTGAACATCCACATTTGGGAAGCACCACAGAGTAGCGTGTCTGCACAGCTCGCTGCAAGGAGAAGGCGACAGTGGTCTCTTTGAAGGATCGCTTCCATTACAGGCTTTGACCTCACAGGTCGGCCCTGAATTACCGTTTTTTTTTAAGGAATAGAAGTCACACTTTTTTCACAGGTCGGCTGCTCCTGCGACTTATACGTGACAAATATATACATGACTTGACATACAGCCACAAGAGGGCGCTCTATACTGTCACACCATATCTCCTACTCCTTCACAAGTCCACATTTAAACAGGAGACGTTAGCTTACAAAGGCGGAACACACAGGAATCGAGCAGCGGAGACAAAGTTTGCCCATCACTGACAAAGGT
This sequence comes from Doryrhamphus excisus, assembly GCF_037039965.1. Classification (NCBI taxonomy): domain Eukaryota; kingdom Metazoa; phylum Chordata; class Actinopteri; order Syngnathiformes; family Syngnathidae; genus Doryrhamphus; species Doryrhamphus excisus. The sequence goes on from NC_136363.1 coordinate 22,960,586, forward strand.
GTTAGGGACTGGCGTACACTCTTACTGCCGAGACAAAAACTACACAGTTAGTGTACTTTAAACTCTTTCTTATGTTACATAAACACTGGACGCCTTTTCTGTTTATTTTTGGTGTAGATGAATAACCGTCATGTTAGCATCATGTTAGCATTACCTTACACCTATTCGGCCTGTTGTCTATTCTTCTATTCTTCTTCCAAGATGACGTCATGTCTGTCTGGGTCTAGTACTTTGGAAAACAAATGACCCACAACAAAAATGCTACTTAGACTCCCATGCGACTTATAGTCCACAAAATACGGTTTTTACCCCAAGCTGCTGGCAACCCCCCTTTTCCATACCTTCAGGACCGTCTTCCCTTGAATGGAGGGCATTCCACACCGACGCTTGTCCCGGTTCGCCCCCCCCCCCCCCAGCCTGGTGGCAGCCAGCAGTACCTGGAAACAGGACACATGACCTGCAGGTTCATCGTGACTTCCTGGTGCATTCCTGGAGTCCGTGCTTCAACAGCCGGTGGTCTTACGGTCAATAAGAAGACGTAGCACAAAAGCACTAATCAGTGTTAGCAACTTGACAACAAATACAGCAATATTTAGCAGGACAACCGCCGCCATTTTCCCTCTTCCTGTTTGCTTCTTGGAGTCCTGGACCTCCCCAGCTGACGAAGTCGCTGGCGCGTAGCAGGCCTTCCTGTCAAAACACGTCTTTAAATTATTGATAGTTTTCCTGATCACAGCCTTTTCTATCCGCCTCACAGCAGGCGGCCGTCTATTGACTTGTTGGTATTTCTTCATGGGGGGGTGGGGGGGGGCTGCTATCACCCCTTAAATAATATAAACAGAACAACAACAAGCACAAAATGTAAAGTGTCTTCCCGGATGCTTCCTTTCAGCCTTGGATGGCCGCCGTGCGCTGGAGCATGATGCGTGCACCCGGGGCCCCCGGTCCCTCTCTGCCCCCCCCCCCCCCATACAAGTTGCAAGTGCCAGCTCAGGTGGAAAAATGTAGGCGGGTAAAAGATGTATTCAATAAATAGCGGGGGCCAGCATGGGGCCTGGGGAAAGTGTGCATGAGACGGAGAGAGGAATGTAATGGGGGCCAAGGTAGATGGGGCATGAGCGTACATTAAACAGCCGTGTTTGATGCCTGGGAGAGCAGGCGTGCCGCTGGGAATACAACTCTTAACTAGCAACGCCGCCTTTCTGGGGAAGACAAAGGCCTGTCACGTACGTGCACGGACTCATACCGCACATCGCCGCCTCCATCTTCCTGTGGGTCGCCCGACACTGACGGACAAGACTGACCGTGGCTTTACCAGGGAGGGATTACCAGATGTCGGGTTGCACTTTCTGGCCACCTTCACTTCTTTACCTTGTTGTTCTTGGTGCTATCTGGGCTTTGACTTCCAAAAGGTCCAGCGACACCTGAATCTCACACACACACAAATATTGGGAAGCCAATGGAGTGTCAATCATCACCTGATTCATCTCTTCTAGACACAAAAGAAGATATTTGACTGTTGGATGAGTCCCATCGATGATTCTAGAGCCTTTCTCACCTCCTTCATTCTATTGTTGCACAGACGGTGCGTCAACCATGATTAGCATGCTAGCTTTGGACACTCCATTTGATGGTATATGTTCATGGTATAACTTCATGGTATAAGTTCATGGTATAGTCCACGGCAAAGCCACTACTTGGTTACATGCGGTACCGGACACCATTGAGGCTACTTTTGGGTTGAAATCCACATCCTATGACAAACTGGCTACTAAATTGACAGCCTGAATTAAATTGAACAAATGCCTGAGGGTGGGGGTCAGTTCCTTAGGACCAGTTCTTAGGTCCAGGTAGCGGTTGAGTGAAGATCCATGGATGGATGGATGGATGGATTGATGGACGGACGATACGGCAGGAGCACTAAAAGTACAAGCGTAATATATCGCTAGCGTTATTTGTCCCTTGTTAGTGCAGAACCATTTGGCTGAAACGGAACGACGGCGACTCCCCTGCACGTCGGGGTCGTCGTTAGAGCCTGCAGACAAAAGCCCAATCAGAGACGAGGCAGCCGTGCGGCTGGGCTTTATTAGCGTCCCTTTATCCTGCGTATCATCAGCAGCCCGTCATCAACTAAAAGTTAACGGCGCCGAGCCCTCTATCTATTTGCCGTGTTGTTTTTGTGCTAGCGTCCTGCCCCCGTGACGGATTATCATTACCTTTTCTTGCAAATACCACGCTCATTACGTTAGCGTACAGCCTAAACATTAGCGGAGGCGGCCTATCTCTCTCCCGCGAAGGGAGCGGAGAGGAGAAGAGCAATGGAGGCAGATTTTTTTCCTCCAGCCTCAGCTTTCCAGCCCTGGCGTGCTCGGCTATTAACCACAATGAACGCGCCTTTGTTATTAACATCTGTTCATCAGGGATGGAGCCCAGGCCTAATCACCCCTCGCACCTTCTGTTTCTGCACAAGAAGAGAGGCAATCAAGGGCATCGTTTGGCAGCTGGCAGCAACTACTAATGCTCCGCTCCTTCCGCCGCCCTCCAGCCTCCGCCTTTCTCTCCATCTTCAAAAAATCTCCACCATCCTCTTATGGGATTATTGGAAAAAGAAACAAGCGGCGGAGACGTGGAGCTTTCCGCCGGCCCGAAGCGTCCGGCGCCCCGCGGGAGGCGCGCACGGACCTCATCTCGGCCTCTAATGTCCCTCCGTCCGTCCCGGCTGCATCGCCGGCAGATGTTCACAGGTTCATATCAGCCGCCCCCCCCCCGCCTTGCCATTCCCCCAAACAGAATTCACACTCCGTGCCAGAGGGAGGAGGGGAAAGAGACGGGCGCAGGAAGAGGTCGAGGGAAAAAAAAGATGAGAAGAGAACAGAGAGTGTCCGAGCGCCGCAGACGATAACGAGATTGTCAGATTAGCAGTGGGAGACGGCATGTCAATAAAAAGCCAAAATCACAGTTTGGCCTTCACTGTGGGAGCAAAAGGAATGACTCTGTGAAGGTAATACGCTAGCTAAAGTGGATCAGACACACACACACACACACACACACGGATCAACACAAACCTTTTGGATTGCCAGTGACTTCATTCTTTCGCCTTCCCACACATTCTCGTGTTTTTCCAAACGCCACAACCCAGCAGACCGGGAAGCATTGGATGCTTTTGTCAGCTCCGACTTCTCCCGGCGACCCCAAGGAAACAGGAAGGGGGCGAGTGTGTGTGTGTGTGTTGGCGTTGTCTAACGCCACTCTTACTACTCTTCCGACTGTGGCGAGAACGCACGCTCACTCCTGAGGGTCTGTGATGAAGAATCCAGCACCGGCGTCTTGGCCGGGACGCCGCCATGACCCATCTCAGCTCAGACGTTCTGGCATCCTCTCACTGTACCCTACGACAACATTCTAGCAGGTTGGAATTAGCACGTTGGGACCACGTTGCATTGGTGGGGAAGAAATACCGCAGGGGATTTTTAAGGTGGGTCCCGTGCATGGCCGCCCACACCGTGATTCACGTTCACAGCCCACAGGTGAGGAGACTTGGATGGACGTACAACCAAGAACATTGCCCCCCACCCATGCTGTTTTCATTCAGGCTAAAGACATGATAATGGACGCAATATATGGACCCCCGCCCCCTTCCTACCTCAGGTGTGCACAAACTACACCTACATCTAAATAATACAGTTCTACTGTAAACCGCTACTGTACATCACTACTAAAGTACATTACGTTAAATACTGCATGTCTACTAAGGAGTACTACGAGTAAAGTCAAGCTAGCTAGCTAACTAGTGTCTTCATTCCCAATCACAAAGGCGTCGCCGCACCGTGAGATGACAGCGTTCCCGGCGTGGTTGTCATGGTTACATCACTGACAGCAAGTCAAAACACAGTCGCATCTCCTCGCCGTCTCCCGTCATACGGAGCCGTAATTGCTATCGTTGCAAGCAACTTAAGTCGCCATCCATCCATATCCCAGACAAATTGCGGCCATATGCTCGCGTGCACGTGTTAGCATGTTAGCGCTGGATCTGTTTGCCCTCCTGTTCCGCCAAGCTAATTGACTTAAGACTTTGGCGCCGTCTAAAAACAAGCTTTCTTACAACGTCGGACCGCCACACAAACAAGACCCCCCACCACGTGCGCTACGGCTAAGTGTGAGCGGGATCTCTGTAATTAGCCCGCGTGTCGGCGCCCGCCATCACTTTTAATGAGCTCGCCGTTCCTCAAGGTCATTTTCATTTTTCCAGCTTGTGTTTGTGTGTCACGCTTCGCCTTTTTCCTCCTCCCTTCCGTTTGTTTGCCTTCTCACGTTTTCATTGAAAAATGTCCGCTCGGCCTGCGTCCATCTGCTTGGAGAGGAATTACTATTCCGACCTTTGCCGTCTGTCTTCTCCCGGATTGTCATTAGCGTGAAAGTGGCGGTCACCGAGGGGAAAGAAGCGGCGTCTCGCTTTCGTCCGGAATACAAAAACATTAGCGCATGATATTTGTGTGTCATTTTCACACTCATTTGGACTAAAAGGTCCCGTGTATTTTGGTGGCATCCATATTGGCTGCCTCCATTTGCCACGCTTTCCCATTCCCAGCCGCGGGGGTCAAACACCAAGCAGCCGCTCCACATCAGTCACCAATGGCTTTCGGTCATGGCTCACGACGTCCACGCTTTACCTCCGACGGACGAGGCTCCTCAATTTTATTGTTTAAAAGTCATCGTGATCGACTCCATTCTCTTTCATTTCTTGACCTAACTACCCGTTCAGCTCGCCGCGCTGTCTCGTATTCCCGAGCGCTCATTTCCCCTCGTCTCATTCCTCTCCGTAATGGGCCGCCATTACCTTCCTGCCCCCGCCCCCGCCTCCCGGGCGCCCTTCCACCAAACCCAGACCTTGTTCCGACCCTCAGACCCACACAGCCGTCGTGTGTTTCAGAGCCGCCCCCCCCCCCTCCACATTAAATACGGGGCTTTCAGTGGGGGCCGACAGTGCCAATGATAGCAGAGGAGCTGCTCTTAGCTTCCACAGCCGAGGGAACGCCGGCGTCCCTCCTCTGTCAAAGTAGAAACAGCGAGGTGCTAAACAGCACCGTGGCCCCGCCCGTGGGGGGGCACCTCGCCATGCCATTACAATCACTTGGCACGCCCATTCCTCAGCTTGGTTACATGCTAGCATGACACCGGAGGGAAGGAACCGGGGGGTTTGGGGGGACGGTGAAGGATGTATCCGTGGTCCCGTCCCGGGATTGGACAATGGAAAGTACGGCGGATGATTGAATACACACAGATGTGCGCATGATGACACGAGCATACACCCACCGCCGACACGCAAGCACATGCGTGAGCTAGCGAGAAGTCTTGACGGGTTAAATGCCCCCCCCCCCTGACCGTGTCGAGGGAGGGAATGTGCTCCAGTGCTGTGAGCGATCGCTTCCGCTGTCAGGGGCTCCGGCGTGGGGCCGGACTGGTGGCTGTTAGCTGGAGATGGATGAGCTCTGATCCCGTCTCTTCCGACAAGCTCGGTCTTCCGCGGGCACAAAACAACACGGAAAACCGCAACATGGAGCCGGCGGGGAGGGAACAAGCGGGGCCTGACGGAGTGATGACATCAACTCCGAACTGGCACCGCTGCTTGAATGGATCCGGAGCAGAAGCTCCGTGGAAGTTCCAAGGATCGCACGGAGAAACCATTTCTAAACCTTTTAGGATGCTGACGTTATCTTCCCACACGGAACTAAAAGAAATATTGTTTTTGTTTTCATGAGCTCAACTCAAACGTGACATATTTTAGTCATTTGGAGAGGCTGACTAGTCAACGGTACGATTCCCGTTTCTAAGGTCTTATTTCCAGCTAGGAAATATTGAATCCTCCTTTGTCTGCAACCAATGAACCGGCATCGACCAGGGACGTCTGTCTTTGCCTCCGCTGTATTCTTTCCAATATTGCTGACTAATGTGTCCAAACCTGCTTTTTTCAGGAGACAAAATAAGACACAAACCAAAACGGACTCTAACCAAAACAAAATGTCCCATAGAAAATAAGTCACCATTCCAAACAACCAGAAATGTTAAGACGAAACACATTTTCCAGACAATGAGAGTTCCACGATGGCGACACCTACTATTGGTGCCGTCATGCCGATTCCACATGGTCGCCCCCCAGGCTGACAAGGAAAAGCGGAAAAGTAGGCTGGCCCCGCTGTGTTGACTTGAGCAGAACGTCCTCAGCCGTGCTCGCAGGGCCTGAACGATGTATCCAAAGTGAACTTCTCCCAGCAGGGGGAGGTTCAAGGAGGTCCCGGACCAGAGGCGCCTCATGAGGGATCGTATGACCCTGATGCCCGCGGCCAAGGTCTGACCCGCACTAAGAACCAGCCCCGTTCCAGACCATTGCCGCTCTCCCTCGGCTACGACAACGGCATCCAAAGTGCGTCGATGCGGGCCAACGTTTGCTGCGTCAACGAGGACGCGTTCATACCCGAGGACCCCAACTCCAAACAAACCACACGCTTTCCTCTTGGAAGTCATGTGATGGGCAGATGAGGACATTTACTATTTACTATTATTAATATTACAAAGCATCAAGACACATTGCTTCAGATTTTAACAATGGCATCCCTCGGTGTTGCCATGGTAACCGCTACACAACGCTTGTATCAATGTACACGTGCTATGCATCCATGGATGACAATATCAATATCTGGTTCACCCTAAACGGCCAACGGTGGATCAATATCTGGTTCACCCGAAACGGCCAACGGTGAATCAATATCTGGTTCACCCTAAACGGCCAACGGTGGATCAATATCTGGTTCACCCTAAACGGCCAACGGTGGATCAATATCTGGTTCACCCTAAACGGCCAACGGTGGATCAATATCTGGTTCACCCTAAACGGCCAACGGTGGATCAATATCTGGTTCACCCTAAACGGCCAACGGTGGATCAATATCTGGTTCACCCTAAACGGCCAACGGTGGATCAATATCTGGTTCACCCTAAACGGCCAACGGTGGATCAATATCTGGTTCACCCTAAACGGCCAACGGTGGATCAATAGGTGCCAATACAGGTCAAAGGACAAAGCCGCCATTTTGACTTATTTACCTGGATGTCTGGAGGCCTCAACTGAGAAAGTCATTTCCTCAAGCGTTTGTTTGGTGGTCCTCCAACACACCGGCTATGCTATGGTAGCATCAGCTAGCGCTAGCCTGATGACCATCTTCCATTACGGTCCACTAGTAGCGAGTGGCGGTACATTTGACACTTGAAACGTGTTCCATAAACGTGTCAGGCCCCTTCAGGGTCCGGCCTGGATGGCATCCCATCGCCAGGCTGACCGTCCTGGTTTTCATCCTCACAATCCGCTCACCTGAGCCTAAAGGGTGGAACAAATACTGACCAGAGATCAGCGGCTCCAGACGCTAACCGGCCACGCCGCCGCCACTCCTTGGGAAGCCTCGGGGGCTTTTTGGGGGGAGCTAAAGTGACCTTTGATTGTAATTGACAAAAAGACGGCCATTTGCAGCCGAAGCTGGCTGCGTCTTTGATTTTCAACATCCTGCTGTAGAAATCCAACATTTTGTTCCATAAATGAAAATGACTTTCATTCTCAAGATGAAAAAATACCTTCTCTCATATTCTCATCTGTCCAAATCACACCACATCAAGCGTGGACGTCTCCAGGCCCTCCTGGCGAGCTGCCGGGTATCAAACAGCAGCCATGACCTCGTGGGCTCAGAGGAGGAGGAGGAGCAGGAGCAGGAGGAGGAGTCTGGGGGTGAGCAGTGTGCAGGAAGCTGAACGCGACTGAGAAATGGGGTGACATTTATTGGTAAATAAGAAAAGAAGAGGACGCTGGTGACAGTCCCGCTCCAGAGGTCACATGACTACAGGATACTAAAGGGGACCCAAATGCAGCAAGAACTTTGGATTTTGGAGTTAAACCATTCCAGAGTTCAGGTATTGAGCGTTGTCCAAGTGGAGGTGAGCCCTGGAAGACGTTTGGGATGGCTCCCAACGCTCGCTCACCGTGACGGACGACCTTGTATGGTCATGGGCGTGTACAAGCTGTGAGCTGTACTAACTAAGTGGGACCAATCACAGCAGAGTGGGCGGGCCGTGAGTGGAATAAATTTAAACACACCCTTGTGGAGTTCTGATGAAATCCCGCCGGAATAGGTGCAGATTCTGGAAGATGTAGAAAGCTTTCTGTGCATGTTATTGTGTGTAGCTTCTCTACAGGAGTCCATAAGTCAATACAAAGGGCCAACATGAGCATAATAGGTCCCCTCTGAGGAAGACGTCATGGTAGGTCTTTACCCTCACGTATAACGTCTACAAAAGACAGATTGGATCATATTGGATCATATCGGATCATATCGGAATTGCTTTTCTGCCGATGATCCTGGGATGTACTAGTTCTTCCCATAGGAAGTGCCGACCCAGCCCGTCCCTTCCAGACACCCCAAAATAGGACGACCACAATAAGACAGGACACGTCTCGCATCCGCTCTTTGGATCCAACCAAGTGTCCTCCGTGGCGCCATATGGTGGACCCCCGGTTGGTTGGATGCCATACTATGTGTACATGAGTGGCGGTGGTGCCGCCAGCCTGCCTGCTAGTCGTTAGCCACAGATGAATGTTGAGAAGTACGCAGAAGAACCCGGCGTCTATAAATTGCCGGGATGTAGCGACGGCAGATAGCGGGCATATGGCGGCGCCAGGACGACGCAGCGCCAGAGCAAGCAGTCCATAAAGATGCCAAGACATGGTTAAATATTTATGCAGATGAATGGAGCGCTGGATAAATGCTGCGCTGACTGATGGCCTGACCGACTGCGACGCCGATAGATACATGATGTTTGATTCCCCGCCACTCTTTCATACGGCCGCTATCTTTAGATTCCCTGTTAGCGTATTAGAGCTCCTCTATCTAACAAAACCATTTCCTCCCTTTAAAGACACATGAAAGTGGCCCTGTGTGTGTCCCCTGTGGGGCTATTGTGAGCCTGTGGGCCCCCCTGCTGGGCTGCGCCACATTGCGGCTTCGGCGCGCCCTCTACAGGCAGACGCCGGGACCGACGGCGGAGACAAAGTGTCCTTTAAGGAAAGGAGGCCTTTGAACATCTTCATGGGAGAGCTTCAGGAATAGGAATAGGAATAGGAATAGGAATGCAGGATAGTGTTTGTAGCCTACATCCTAAACAAATACTTTACCGTCTCACATTTTGTAAATTGGGCTCAAGTACTAAGAAATACTACTAGAAGGCAGTAATGCCATAGAACTGAAGCCTGACAATAATAATAATATATACATATAAGTCAATATATTCCTATATTTATATTCTATTGTAAAACAGTACATTTCTTCAAGTATATGCATGATTATAAATTATAACAACAATCACAACCTGAAACATTTACTACTGCAAAAAGTACAACCATGCAATTACTCCGAATAATCCATCTTAAGGATTTTGATCTCTGGACTATTGCTGAAGTTCGTGATGATGACTGACTGGCATTCCTTATCTGTCATATTTCTCATCCGTCATAATTCTCATTTGTCATCATTGACACTGCAGCCTCTGTACTGGAATTGTTGTGTTTTGTTTTATACTTTTTGTGAAGGACTTTACAGTAATAATTCTATTCCAGTAAAATGTCAATCATTTTTATTTGTATTTTCTTTCCCGTGATTGAATAACGTGTGACCTTAATGAGCGACTGAATTAATCATTTCTCCAGAAAAGGTGTAACCTAAGGTAGTATTTTTACCTTGTAATTCCAAGCGTGTTAAAAATAGCTCATGTTGTTTAGGAATGCGAGCGTCGGTGACTTTAATGATAAAAACATTTTCCACTTATGTCCTCTGCGGCCCGATGTGACCTTTTGCTTTTGTGAGATGAGCAGTTAGCGACTGCGTCTAATTGTTCACCATTTCAACTCGGATCCACGCTCTCGGTGTGCAAATTCGACTTCATGCGCGTCTTTGCAAATGACCCCCCCAGGGATCTAAGCTGCCTTTTTATTGAGCGGAATGAAACAAATGCAAAAGAGGCAGCGCCTTGTCCCGACATCACAGCGAATAAAGTTTTTTTGGTCCATTTAGGCCAAGCAAAGTAAAGCAACTCAGCAGCAAGTCAAAAAAAAGATGTGATATTTCTTTTTTTGGGTGGAGGAAACTGATTTTTTTGGGGGGGGGGGCATTTGTTGTTTGCATTCATGTCGCGCCTGTGTGTGTGTGTGTGTGTGCGTGCGCGTGTGCGATTCCCGCCTTTGAAGCGCTGCTCTTTATAGTGGAGCAGCTGAGGCCCGGCCTGCAGCGGCTCAGTCCAGCACCGAGGCTCAGACACCAGCTGCATTCGCCGTCGCAGACCTCTGGCGGCTTTTTGAAGTCCGCTCCGCCGGGCCGGCCCCTGACCGACCGTCTTGCCATCTCTGGTTCCATGTGAAAAAAAGGAAAAGAAGAGCAAAAAAGGCGAGGAAGAAGTCACTCTTATTTACATGTTTTTATTATCTGGAGGCAAAGGAGGCGGCGTTTGATATCCGAGGACAAAAAAACAAGGCGCTCTGCTTTGGGCACTCTGGGGTGTCTGACTGATTGACTGCATGGGCAAAGTTCCCAGGGTCCGTCTTTGTGTCCGACCGCTTTTCAAACAGCCCCAGGCTTGAGAGAGTTTCGCCTCGGGCTGAAAAATGATAAATTAGAATTACATTTTCCCAAATCAGCGTGTCTAGGTTGAACTAGAAAGGTGCGCCGAGGAAGCGGGACGGCCTTTTATCACGTGGAATCAAAGCCCGCCAAAGTATTTGTCCTTTTGGGAAGCACGCTCGTATGAATATGCTAAATAAAAGAGCCGACGTCCCGCTGCTGCGCCCGAGCGGCTGATAGCAGACTTTGGAGTTTGATTTGCTTCCTGGGTGACATGTTTGCGTATCGGCGCCGATGCGTCCGGCACGCCCCGCTAACGTGCCGGACCGACATTTAAACAACCCTGACATGATGCTTACTAGTATTTCATATTGGGTGTAATTATGTTCTGCTACGGTTACAAATCGGCTTGCGGTCCGGCCTGGCTCGGCTACACAAACATGGCGGCGTACAGGAGAGGATGTTTACAGCGGTTTTGGACAACATGGACTCGGGTGTGAAGACGTGTTGCTGCCTTCTAAACACAGACTGGTCAGTGTAAATGACTGCAGTTGTTCATCCTTCAATTATTGTTAGAAATTGGCTTCTTAATGAGCATAAAGGGCTTTTATAGCTTTGTTTCATGTACGTGTGGCTGCACGTTGAGGTTGAATGTTGACCGCTGCGCCCGCCCAGTCGACATATGGCTGTGAAAAGATGCTTACGTAACTGCACAGTGCTTTGCAGCCTTTGCAGCCTAGTCGCTATGGTGGCTGAGTGTTTACAGGACTGGCTCTTTTCTGCTAATGGTTGTTGGCTTGTGCGGAATTGCATCCTTTTTCTAAATGCGTTCGTAACGTACTTTCTAGCCAAATGCATCGCATTCATCAGTGAAAAAAATCACTGTAAAGATGTCGTTACACTAGCTTCATCCACTCATGTCTGGAACCTCTCTTTTTTGGAAAAGAAACCATGAAGCCAGAAAGGCACCATGAACATCCAGCAGCGACACAAACATTTGCAATGGCGACTATTTTGATGACAAATATACTGAAACAAATCCACCATCTACCTCCAGAAGCTTTCGCTGAGTGGCATTACGTCACTTTTATGTTCTAAGACGACCGGCAAAAATCAACTAATTCCTACCCCCCAACCTTCCTATGACCTTGACATTGATGTTGTCCCTCCATTTCACATCAACATTTGCAATAAAAGTGCATGTGGTAATGATTACATTCAGCTTCTCTCTTCAACTGCCATTGTTCACTCATGACCCCATTAAGTACGCCTCAAACACGTATTAAATACATTTTTCACTTTTGCGTCTCACAGCAGCCATGGTGTGTTCAAGGACCTCCTCTTCCCAGGCTTGGGAAGCCTGGCTACGGAATAAATACCTTCACCACGTATTTGGAATAGCTTTCCCACTGATGGAGTGAATGACATGTCTTTTCCGAATGGTGCATGTGTGGACGCCATCTTTAGTGTGGACACAAAGTCTCGATGGATGACGCCAGCAGCATCCGCCCGCCCCAGCGTTCATGCAAGCGAGTCCCACGCGCCTAATGGTGTTGTGATCATAAATATCAGCGCCGCAAAGGTTACGCTTTGACGCCAAGGCAACGCCGCTGACTGATGCTGCACGCCGGCTGTTGCGCGGCCGCGTTGATGGAGGAGGCTTAGCGCTAAATAACAAGTAGGCTACGCGGGTGAAATATCTGCTCTTGCTTAAAGGTTACCGCCATATAACTTGCGCTTTCCTGCAGCTGCAGCCGCACTACGCCACAACAACTATTTGACTCATGGCCGACTCATGATCACGTGATAATATCTATTGAGCGCTATTGATTTGCTATTAGAAGCATAGCTTAACCCTGACTGATCGCTGCGGACCTGTCAAGTCCACGGCCATAAAGACATCATTGACAAGCCCCGATAGCCCTCCTTAACATGCCCCCGAGGCCTCGTTCAATGGCCGATCAATACGTGACCTCCGCTGCCATTAGCTAGCGGCTGGAGCGCTGAAAAGGCCATTTGGAACATTGATGGAGCGTGTCCGTCTGGGAGCCTTAACCTTGAACTAAATGGCCTTTACACACGTGAATGATTGCTTATGATGGGCGTCGGCTTATCAATAATTCTGCTTCCGTTGCTCATGAAGCCGCTTTGGCTGAGCAGGAAGTCACTTCTCCACCAAAGCAAAGCAGGAGCACACGCTACGCCTCGCTGAAGGGACAATCTCAGCTAATTCCATCTTGCACCTAATGAGATGGCGCAGGTGTCTAGTGAGCATACGTGTAATTATTGGCGGCGCTTGGAATCCATGGCCAAATATGCACGTATGCAGCGGAGGAAGAGGCCCATTAGGGACGACCTGGGGGGACGGAGGATCTCTCAACCAGTGACCTTTATGATGAGGCGGGCCGGCGGGTCATTGAGAGTGACACGTACGTATTAGCCTGATTAGGGCGGCGGTCTGGGCCTGGTCTGCAGGTGTCCAGCAGCATGACACCGGCCTCGTGAGGCAGCCGGGTGACCTTTTTACTTGGAAGACAAAATGGCTTCACGAGGCCGGCGGGCAAAAACAACGGACCACGTTGGGAAGCTCACTTTTCTTTACTATAAAAGTGTGACGTCGTCCAAAACCTATTTTGGATGAAAATACTGCATATATTTAATAATTACTTCTCAGGTTTTCTTGTTTTTATATAAACTTTGGCTTGAAGTTTGAATCATAACATATATTTGCCAGCATGAAAAACCCATATTTTGTTTACAAAATATGAAACAATTTATGTTTAAGCCACACACATAATATGGTCCAAATATTGGAACTTTGCCAATCCAATCATGATCGTTACCTTCCATGTTCATTAGCTTCTGAGCGCCTTGTGTCGTGCAAGACTCTGGGCTACGGTTATGGGACCAAATGACTCCATGTATTGATGTGCAAAAATCATGTGGTGTCCAATCATCACGCCTGTTATCACTGACTTAAATGGATTTACTTGCCATGAATTTGTACATCTATTTTAGATGAAAAGCTACAGCTACAGTCATTTTTAGTCCGCAGGTTCAAAGAATGTGTTGTTTGTTTAAAAATCTGAATACGTAAAACTAATAAAGGTTGTTTGTACTTCATGTTATGGTCCACACTTTACAGCGTTCAGTGCTACGTTTTGTGGTTCGAGTTAGAAAGCGCCATAGGACCAGAATGGCCGCCTGCACAAGTCATTTTCTTGTTTGTAAAAACAAAAGCCCTTTAAGTTTTAGGAGCGATGGAACCTCCAAAGACAAACACCCCGCAAGTTGCACTGTTTGGAGTTCTACCAAAAGTCCAAATACGCCTACAAAGTCAAAAGCAAAGTGGATGTTCCAACCATCAGCATTTTAAGGATTAACTAAAAAAAGACACCGACGCCAACAATGTATTTTTTTGAGCCCGGTGAGCGTATCTGTCAGGACAATGTGCTTGGACAGGTGACGGGTGAGTAATCCATTAGAAGGATACCAAATCCCTTCCCGAGCAGAGCACAGTTTGAGCGCGCCCGGCCAGACCTCGTCGAGCTCCCCGAGCCAGGACCCTGTCAGGCCAGGAGGCTGAGTGATGGAGGGCTCTCACCACGGTGCACCGGACCCCGGCGCTCACGCCCACGCACAGCCGCAGATGTACTCCGCTAGCGTGCGTGCGAGGATGCTCGGCGAGCGCCAACATATAGGCTCCATACGGATAAAGACGTTCCCGCTAGTCTCCTCTCTATTTGTCTCACGGGCTTTGGGATATTTCCATTATTGCAGGAAAATGCGCTGGAATCCCTCATCCTTGTCAGCCAATGGCAAGCGGTCCCGGAGGACATCAGGCTTTAACTCAGAGGGACATTAATGAAAAGGCAACCTGCAAAAATATCACCAGTGCACCGGATAATGGCCGAGAGACGTTTCCTTCATACATCACTGCCAGTGACATTCACAGTCTTCCGCAATGACGGGAAATCAGCAACATTGTGCGGCAGGCAAACAATGGCCAACCTTTAAACACGACAACGCCAGCCCAACTGTCTTATTGCTCTCCGACTCCTCCGTATGATTTATCTCCAAATAATATCCACATACGAGATTTATACATTTACTACAGAAGGCAACCATCTCCATTTCAGGTCCATGTACCTTCTTGGCTGGACTTGGGAGGCGTCCCGTGCAGACCTGGGACGACTCGGACCCGCATAAACCAAACAACCAAACCAAAAACCAAGGATGTGTATGGAAATACATATGTATGTATGTATAAAATACATAATACTGTTATGTATACTTTAGTAGATACATCCCATTTCAGCTGATGTTTGAAACCTTTGTCGTTAACGGAGCCGCGTGTGAATTGTCAATCACGTTTTCATTCTTATTACTTCCTTCTCATTTCAAGGTTTTATTTTTATTGTGTTTAAAATACCATTTTCACATAGTTTATATGCTTTATATGCTGTTTACTACCTTGGCTATATTAGTCCCTTCTCTCCATCAATATAATATAATATATCAAATAAATATCACGTAAATGATTACATTGTTTAGTAGAGCCATCAGGTACATTAGGTATCGGCATGGGATCGGTACAGCCAATCCCGGCCTGACTCAGTCCAGGATGGGCTACGGTCCAGGACTCGTTGGGATTTTTCTCTATTAAAGAACAAATTATGGAAATGATAAGCATAATGTGGTGGGTTGCCCTTCAAGTTCAGAGCAAAAAACGAGCAAAATACTTTGTAGGTTGGCGAATGCCGAGTGTCAAATATGCATGGATCCACTGGAGATGTTTCACGTGAATATTATTGATGAGTGTAGCTCCAGTAGGCTTAGGCTGGTATTTCCATTACACTAGCGCTCTTCTCTTTGTCCCTTTCTATTTTGAAGCATGTCATCATGCAGTATTGCAGTATTTGTACAGCTGCATAAGTTAAGCAGGCCATCAAAAGACCATTACCAGTAATTGGAAGTCTCTGCGGCTGGCTGCCCTCTAGGTGTTGAGGCCTGTCACAATGAGTTACGTAAAGGACATGACGACAGTCGGTGACGGCGCGCGTGTGTGCGTGTGAAGGAAAGGTGAGTGCGGAGGGTCGCTTGGACAGTTCGCGACCCAGCGGGGACGTTGGCGCTCCGGCTGGGTAGGTAATGATATCAGATGCTGCACTACACAACAACAGGTGCCTTGGCAGCGTCACCTTCTACCTCCTGGCTGCGTCAATGACATCAGCGCCGACCTGCCGGTTAATTATAGCTCCTCCATCCTTCTCTCTTGGCTGCTCAACCGGGAGAGGATCAGAGACTACAGCCACGACTATGAAGGATGCCTTGGTCAACGCCGTTTTACGTTGACGGGATTTGAACCACTTGACTCAAACGGCTACTGGTACGGCTGACACCTTCCATCATTGTTTGCATCAACACATTTGGCGACACAATATGTTTAAAGTGTGTGAGGCAGGTGGAAAAAACTGAATCTAATCAAACTTGTAGAAGTCACTCGTATTGCAAATGCTGATCTGAAATCGGAGGAGAACATCAAAATGTCAAAAATAGACATTGTTATGGGTGTCTCTATTTGCTGATGGTGGGGAGATGGTGGCCCCAGTCTGTGATTCAATCATATTTAGGGTGGGCCGCCATCTGCCTCGACCGACCGACTTCATCTGAAGCAGAAGGAAATGACCACGACGTGAACAACCCGCCCCTTGCCCTGATGGATCGATAACTGGCTGGTAGAAGACGCCAGCCTGCGTACTGTACATAAAGTACATGGTACGTAAAGTACACAGTACATATTGAAGGATGACAAAGCCCGACTTGAAGTAATACTAACGATGTTTGGGATGACTAATTGATCCCATCCTCGTCCCTCACATGCTCCAGAAGCCTTGTGACTAATTCACTGGAAGGGCTGAGCTCCAGGGTGGAGATTGGGAGCAGATTTAGGCGCAGCATTTGGATGACCATATGGAACTCTTTGTGGCGCCAAGAGACCATGCGGCTCGGAAACCCGATCAGCGTCTCCCCGGTGACAGCTGGAGCCTATGCACCATCAGAACGTTTGTAGACTTCTAATTTGTCATAACCACCTCCTGCGGCAAAGAAATATGCTGCAATTATTAGGTAAACAAAGTTCTGGGACACTGGAAGACAGGAGTTCGGGACGTGAACCCGCCCCGACCTCGGCCGCCGATGGACTGATGGTCTGATGGTCTGATGGTCTGACCAAGGTTGTCATCGGGGATGCTCTTCCTAAATGCTCCAGAAACCAAGCAAAGGCATGTTTCCAGCCTGTTCCGGAACTATGAAATGGGGCATTCTCGCCGGACTCCCCGCAGAAAGGAGTGTTTGTACGTCTGCAGCGAGCGACTGTCAGCCGAGCTCAAAGACTCCCTGAAGTCCCCGAAGAGCGCTGTGGGTTCTAGTAGCTTGTCTGTAAATATATGCTATTAATATTTCATTCCACTGTTTTTCTCCTGGCAGCTTAGGCTCAGTGCATCGTGTCGTTTGTGCCCCTTTGTCGGAACGGACCATGTACTTCATGCTCATCAAGCCGGCATCGGCCATCTCCAGCGTGTAAAGTGTTTTCTGCCTGAAGGCACAATTCTCCTGTCATTGTTGTACACGCAGGGCCTTGTTTGCCTCTGATGTCATTGTTTTGCCGCCAGAGCTTTGGCATTGTGAGCGCAAAACAAAGGTCTCTCCATCTCTACGCCTCCGAAGCGTTCCGACTCAGCCAGAGTGCTTAAATCCTGATTGTTTGGTGAACAAATTAACGACTCTTTAACAGAGGCCGCCAGTAACAGGGGAGTAATTGCTTGAATGGAACCCGGCGTATCAGCGGGTCAAATAGGTCTTCTGGGCCGACGGCGGCGGCCGTAAACCAAGAGTGGAAGTCTCATTCCACTTAGAAGAGCTCTGGGAAAGGCTTGTAGCCGGGTATTTTCTAGGGGGAAATAGCCTGAGTGTTTTGCTTGCACAGTGCTAATGTTCTCTAATGCTGATGGTTGACTCTCAGCGGGCGGCCTCGCAATTCTCAGGTGGGCCCTCCCGGAGCAGCAGCTGCATTAAGTGGATGGGAGATTCTGAAAAAGCACCGCCGCATACAGACCGCCGGCGATGGCGTGACGCTGCTCGGCCGCAGAATGTGACCAAGCAGAATGGGGCTATCCAAGGCGGTCGGGCTGGTATTGGATCCTGTTTATCTGCCTCAAGCTGGCACCTCTGGGAGAAGAGCAGACGGAGACGTGTACAAGCGGGCATCTGGGACGGGCTAACACAATATGGGAATAATAACGGCTGGCCGCCAAGCGCTCCTTAAAGACTCGGCAAACACGCTTCTTTTCAAGTACATGTTTTCTAGCAGGAACTGCCAACAATCGTCCGCACGCCGTTTCCTGTCAAGAAAATTGTTCCATGCAGGCAGCCAGGCACAAAAGTTGGGGCGAGATCAGACGCCTCGGCGAAGAAAAAAGCTAGCTTTAGAAATGCTTCAAGCTGGACTGTAACTTAGATATGTAGTTAAGGGAGAGCGAGGGGGGGGGGGGCGAGAGAGAAGGCTATGGATTTTAATCCGCCAGTCGATAAAGGTCAGTGCTCCAAAAGGCTTTATTCCTCTGCTCTACATCAAAGTGTAAATCCGCTGATTGCGGGCCGTGAATGGGCAGACAACAAGGCTCCATTTGTGGTCCGTTTCTATGGCGCAGTGTGTGGAAGACCCCGCGTGCGTGCGGCCATAATACAGGGAGTTTCTATCCGGGGCCCCCCGGATCAATGGGCCGCGTGACCTTTGCATTGTGCTGCCAGCTTGGCCCGTGATGTCATGCCATCTATCCACGGCTCCACTTAAAAGCTTGAAAGGAAATCAAGGCAAAGTCCCACACCTTCCACCCGCTGGGCCACAGAAAAGATGCGTGAAAGGCGTCATCTGAAAATGTATCCACCTGAAAGCGGATTCATCCCCGGCTAAACGCACCTTGGCCCACTGCGCCAAAGCGTGCCGGCGCCCGAACGCCGCCGCGTATTGCCGATTCAACATCGGGGGCCGTGTTGGCGGACGTTAAACGGCCGTGTCGGCTGATTCAGACGAGCCCTATCGCTTCTGGAGCGTCGTTGGCCATTCAACTGCGCCTATTGAAATCAAACGTGGTGTGCTGGAGACTCCGGGCCCGGAGAAAAGAGGAGCCCTCTCATTGTTCCGCAGTGAAAGGTGGTATTTATAGCCAGGAGAGACCATGGCAGCTGGTAGGTTCTTCCCTCTATAGAAGATAGAGGACTTTCACAGACCAGTGGAGTGGCTTTCAATGGGAATCTAAAGAGGTGGGCGGGAACCGTTTGTTTTGCCATGTTTGTGTTTGCTGTCAACACGTCCGACCGTGTCGTGGGGCGGGCCCTTTTGCCGCAGTCAACGCGGCTAACCCCCTCCACGAGCCTTAACACACCGCGTCCTCCCCCCATCAACCCGACCCAAACTCCGACGCCGCTGCGGGGAAGGACGGGTCGCCCTAAAAGAGGGCCATCTTTGTGGCGGCGACAGATGTTGTAATTGCCAACTGATGGATCGCTTGTCCGAGACATCATTAGGGTTGGGTTGGCCCCCGACCCGCTGGAGGGGGGGAGAAGGGGTTAAAAGAGTCTGGGCCAAGATGGAGGGGTCGTAGACGGGAATGGATGGGAGACGGGGTCGCTTACATCAGCCTTTTGACTGCGGCCTTGGAGGTTAATAATGGGATTGGCCACGCGTCGGAGGAGACACCGTCGGGGATAAAAGAAGCCGGCCTCGGTGTGATGCTCTGAAAAGTCTCCGAAGAAAGAAAACCAACCTCCCGATGACGCCTGCTGACATTGCTGATGAATGGCGTACACATGCACACGCTCCCACAGCCGATCCCGCGGCGAGCAACGCCGTTACCGACACCATCGACGACTCTGATCAACGTTACAACGCCGTTACCCAAACGTGGGGCGTCGGCTCTTTGACTCTACGCTGACCTTAGCGCATCTACAGCGGAGATCGGAGACAACATACCCAGGAAGTAGAACGTCTCTGCATCCTGTCCACACACTTCCTCCTTCTCCACCAATCACAGGTGGGGGGGCATGTACGCAAAAAACCTGCATACGGTTACTGCTGCTATGTAAAGGTTTGTTTTTTTCATAAGTAACAATAACGACTTTCCCTGCTAACAAATGACAATTAGAGTAATTAGAAGTCATTTCATAGTTAACTCCTAATTCAGTAATTGATAGTGGCTCCGCTTTTAGGGCTCCAATCAGGATCCCCTCAAGGAAAGTCGCTGGCGTGAGCGTAAGACACATTTGTTTCCACATGCCGTCGGATTGTGTTAGGACCCGCCCCCCAAGCGCACAGCAAAAGCTCCCCGGAGGTCAATTAGGCCAGAGTCGAAGCTTCCCAACAAAGGGTGCTAGAGGCCCAGCGCAGCCAAGGGAAGCACGTAATTAACAGTTATAAAGTACTTTACTCTGTTAATTAAATTAGTTAATCCTTTTATCAGTAATGCTTTGTTGGTGGGGGGAGGGAAGGGGAGGAGGGGGTCTCAAACATGGCCGCTCTCGCTCTCCCGCCTGCGTGAAGGGCGACTGGCTGCTAATGGAGACGTCGCCGTCCTAATGTGTCGTAGCCAAACGCCATAACCGCATCAACAAACATGGCGTGTCGTTTTGCTCGTTAACCCGCAAACGCCGCGGCCATTTCAGCGTTCCCGACCGGCGCGCTCTTTTACTTTTGATTGGCCAGCCACTCGACAAGAAAACAGACA
Organism: Doryrhamphus excisus; assembly: GCF_037039965.1. Classification (NCBI taxonomy): domain Eukaryota; kingdom Metazoa; phylum Chordata; class Actinopteri; order Syngnathiformes; family Syngnathidae; genus Doryrhamphus; species Doryrhamphus excisus. The sequence continues at coordinate 22,981,023 of NC_136363.1, forward strand.
TGTACAAATCAAAGGCGTCGCAGCATTTGATACGGCTTCTGCTTCCTCATCAAACGGCCATGTTTGAAGTCAAACGATCATTTTCATGTGCTGCCAAGACTCCTTCTTTTGTCCCGTCTGAGACGCCACCCCCTCTTTGCCCAAACCCTTATATCTGTCTCGCACTCCAGACATTATTCAAATGAGCTCAGCTCGCCGTCACATGTATTTTACAGCGCTACTTGAAGTCTTAACAATAACACGCGTGTAATCCCATGTGAAGTCGCCTCACACGGCGGCGCCGCACCTTTGAACATCAAATCTTTTTCTCCCCCAAAAAGTGTCAATAAGCACCTTGCGGCCTCCTGGCAGGCAGGGGGAGGGGCTTGATGGTCACCCTTTGGCCCTCGTCTCCGTCCTTCAAGGTGGAAACAAAGCCGTGAAGCATCGTGGAAAAAAGGCGAGCAGAAGGTCCTGCTGGTTCCGACAAGCCTTACAGCGGCGGCGGATGAACATGGCGGCTCCGTGATGAATATGGCCGCTGATCTAAACGTTCTGGCGCGCCGTTTGTTGCCACATATTTCACTACGAGCATCGCTCTCGTTTCTGGCTTTGTCGAGACGCTCGGCATCGAGGCGAGCGTGATTGATCCGAGGCGTTTTGCGGCCCGGCGGGTCCGCGCCAAAAGAAAGAAAGAGTTTGCAATCAAACACACACTTCGCCCGAGCCGAGCGCTTGATTGTTTACTCGCGTGACGAAAGCCCGCCTCTGATTGCAATCACTCCCGAGCGTCGCAGCCTCGTTAGGCCTCGCCGGCTGGGAGTGGCGCTGATGCCGATGTGGAAGTGAGCGCTTGTTGCTCGCTGAATGCGGATGGGAATTAGCCCTGCTTAATTAAACGCCGTCCTCTGTCACCGTGGCAACAAAGACAATGACAAATCTACTTCATTGTGGAAAAATAGACGGACGATGACAACGAGGGATGCTGCCGCTGTCACAAGATCCACGCCATTCCAACGTGAAAGATGGCTCGTTGAGGAAACGATCAATAAAAATGAACATTCAGTGCCGTCCCGGAAATACTGCACAGCCTTGGATGGCTATATACTTGTTTAGTATTTTTCCTTGTACTTGTCTCAAAAGTAATGTTAAAATCCCGTCTCGTCCCCCGCCCCCCCAGTTATTAGGTATTATATAGGTATAAACGCCACGTCTGTGAAATTGCACGGGAATGCGGCGTCCAAGACGTGCAACGTGGAGCTCTTGAGGCTATAGGTTGGAGTTTAGCAACGCCCCCAAGCGTGAAATATGGCTCCCTTATAATTTCTGTCCGTCTTTGATGGGGATTTACGCTCAAATGAAAATGCATGGGAAATGAGCAGCCCTCTGCGGCCCCCACAGCGTGCAAAGATGGCACGCTGCAGTCGTCAAAAAAAATGTAATTAAACACAGATAAGATGAATACAATCAGGGAGAGATGATTGAAAGATGCTGTTGTTGTGCGGGAGGGTGGCGAGGGCCCCCGGGTCCTCGGGCCCCCCGAAAAACCAGGCGGCTAGCTGTGGGGAAGGAGGCCCTTGGCGCTGGGATTATCGGGGCCAGGTGGGGGAGCCTCGTGGTTGGAGCATTTAAATTAGCGGCGAGATGACAACCCCCATTAGGAGGGATTAAAGGCCCGCTGGCAGCAGAAATGTGCTGGCACCGGCGGGGGCATCCGTCACACGACACCCGAGGTGGTGTGGCACAAGTCAGTCACCGCGCAGCCGCCGTCAGTCTCCGCTGCTCCACCGCGCCTGACCGTCTAATCCCAATTTAGGAAGCCTTTATTTACTTTCAGGAATCGGGAACGCCGCCGCACGCTGAGCTCAACTTCTGACTTGTCTGGTCCTGGAAGCGTCGTCACGGGCCCTCTTTTGAGGTTTCCATGGCAACCAGGCTGCCTCTCTGTGTTAATTCAAACAGACAACACCCGGGTTCAGAAGTGAAGCCGCCCGGAGCCCCCGGTCCCTGCCGAGGTCGCTGCCGAGGTCCCTGCCGGCAGAGGAATTACTGGCTTACTGCCGCCTACAGCCACACTTTCTGCTCCTCGTTGTCCACAAAAACAAAACAAAAAAGGCAGCAATGGGATTAAAACAATCTCCTCATTTGCATACATTAACATGAGAATAGCGCTGCGTGATCAAACGCTGGTAGGTGAATCGGCCGCACTGTATGTGGCGCTACGGTCCCGACCACGCATGGCTGGGCTCGGCGGGCCACGGGCGGGGGGTGCGGTCCACGCTTGGCCACGTTAAGGCTCATTGGCCGGCGCGGACCGTCGTAAAAGGGCCTTTTTCCCGATGCCGGCTTGTAAAGGCGTCAGAAGCGGGATCAGCGGGAGTAAGAGGATGAGGACGACGATGAAGATGGCATCTACGCAAACTCGCTGTGACAACTTCCACGTAAACAGGAACACGGTGCTGGAAAACACAACTCCAAAAGTAGCTAGCACGCACCCCGGCGAGGTCGCGAGGTGACGCTAGCAAACAAACACACCACAGGTGCCGGCAGCCTATCAGCACGCGCACGGCGGCGAGGGAAACGAGGAGACGATAAAAAAGGAAGCGCAGACAGACAACGTCACATGTCACTGTTTGGTATTTGTACAAAGCTCTGGAGAGACGTTTGCCTGGAGCCATCGCGCCGCTTCCGACAAAACCCAGTGAAGCCGCCCCTCCCCTCCGCACTGAGCCGGGCTCTCCGGCGGCAACAGGAAATCAAACAATTAGCAGGAGGGAAATAAAAAGGTCCCATTTCACCCTCTGGCAAAACACGGCCGCAGCATTAGCGAGGAAAACGTTCCGTCATCCTGAAAACTTTTTCATTTTGCTTTCGAGAAATCTAATCCAATTCCCGGGTAAAGACTCGGCCATCTTGGTGGACAATCACCATAGCACCCAACCTCAGGACCTTCCTTTCTCGGGATATTTACACATGTCAATAAAATGTCAATAAAAGATGATGTCATTCTGTCAAATCATGTGGCGTCCAATCATCACAACTGTTATCACTGACATGAATGCTTTATGAAGGTTTTATTTGCCGTGGACGAAACATCCTACATTTATTTGTTGACATGTTCATGTTGTGCAGTGGGTGCGCCTCCATTGGGAATTTGGACTCTCAAGTTTTTGGTCAGCCGGTTCGGAGAATTTTGGAAATCTGTGAATACATAAAACTAAAGATAGTTTTTAGTTTTCTATTTTCTTCCAAAAAAAAAACCCTCACTTTACGCCGCTCCATGTTACGCTTTGTGGCTACAAACGTCCTCCCATGAATTCATTGAATTCAGCGCCACCTACAGGGACGCAAGAGCTTTACCTTTGGCACCAGTGGGCCACGAGGGCCATAGGACTGCTGGACAGGCTAGCCGCTATGCTAATGTATGTTATCCACCAGATGCTCAGTCGCAGTGCAGCTTCCGACCAGATGGTGGCGGTAATGTGTCAGTCGATAGTTTAACAAGCTCAGGGAAGATCAGAAGAAGACATTCAACTACGACTAGCAATGGAGACGTTGTTAAAAGGAACAAATGAAGACATTTTTAGATATTTCTAAATAGGTTATTGTTAGCTTTATGTATTATTTCATATCATTACAGCAGCAAGTTTTAATACTAATGATTATAGAAAGAAAGGGTTTAGCTAGGCTACAGTTCTAGGCCCAAATTACTCCACCAGAATAGAACCTTCATTAAGTATTGATAGGCAAACACCATGTGGTGTCCAACCATCGCCGCCGTTATGTCTGACTTCCACTTCAGTGAGTGCAAGGGTGAATTTGCCATCAACACTGCAAGGTCATCTTTTGTCATGTTTGCTTTTAAGGACGTGGTGCACCTCAGCGTTCCGTTTTGCCCTCATTGTTGTCTTTTTAGTCAGCAGGTTGGGGTCCTACACACGGTGGGCTAAAGGTTCAGGTAGAAACACATTGGCATCCTTCTACTTTGCAGTGGTGTCAAACTGCTAATATTTGGTCTCTCTGGTATTGCTAAAGAAGGTAATAAAGTATTTTTGGCGCGTGCCATCTCACTGGAAGCCCAGTGAGGTCTTTCTGCTGGAAAGGTTTTATTGGATGTCAGTGAAGAAGAAAAGGAAGCACGAAGAGTGAGTGAAGTTGCATGTCGTATGGAACATACATCCATATTTGTGCAGGGCCGACTGGGCATTGAGGCCACATTTAGAGCGACATGAAGCAGCTTTAAAGCGTTCCGAAGGAAACATGAATCTTGCCGGATCGCTGTCTAAGTGGAATTCCTAACTATGGGAGTCCTTCACAGCGAGGAGTTTTTGTTGACATAAAAAAGAGCCGGGCTGAGATCGGGGACATTGCACCCGGGACCGACTGGAGCACCCCCCCGCCCCCCCGCCACCCTCCTTCCCCGTCTAAATGGAAGCAGAAAACATGGAGGTTCATGTAGACGCAAGAAAACTAGGAACATGTGTCCTCTCTTTCCTTATGTCCTTTCCTGCTAATGCACACTTCCTAATTCCTAACTTCCTTCTTTGTGTTATTATTTGGATTATTTCTTAGTAATATTATTTGGATTATTTCTTTGTGTTATTATTTAGATTATTTCTCAGTATGATTATTTTGATTATTTCTTAGTGTTATTATTTGTATGATGTCTCAGTATTATAATTTGGATTATTTCTTAGTGTTATAATTTGGATTATTTCTTAGTACTATTATTTGTATGATGTCTTAGTATTATTATTTGTATTATTTCTAAGTGTTATTATTTGTATGATGTCTTTGTATTATTTGAATTATTTCTTAGTATTATTATTTAGATTATTTCTTCGTGTTATTATTTGGATTATTCCTTAGTATTATTATTTGGATTATTTCTTAGTGTTATTATTTGTATGATGTCTTAGTATTATTATTTGTATTATTTCTTAGGGTTATTATTTGTATTATTTCTCATTATTATTTCTATCATTTCTTAGTATTAGTATTTGTAGTATTTGTATTAATTCTTAGCATTATTTGTATGATGTAGTATTATTAGTATTATTTGTGTTACTTCTTAGTATGATTATTTGTATTATGTGTTAGTATTATTATTACTATTACTTCTTAGTATGATTATTTGTACTATGTTAGTATTATATTTTGTATGTGTTAGTATGGTTATTTGTATTACGTGTTAATATTATTATTAGTATTATTATTAGTATGATTATTTGTATTAAGTGTTATTATTAGTAGTAGTATTATTTGTCAGTATGATTATTTGTATTAAGTGTTATCATTATTATTAGTATTATTTGTCAGTATGATTATTTGTATTACGTGTTATTATTATTGTTATGAGTTAGATTAGCCCCATCTCCGTGTTTTCCTGTAGTGCACGTAAGGTCATGTTTCCAAGATGCCTTCTTGCTTCCACACAATTCAACACGTCCAAAAAGGAGAAGCAGAACTTATTGAACCCTTCCCCTGGTCCAGATCACAGCTAATACTCATTTGTTCACCTCCTGTCTTCAGTGTGTAGCAGTTAGCAATATTTGAAGGAAGAAAGAAGAGGAGAGAATGTGTCAAAGTGGAGTTAGCCGTGAGGATCTGGCTACTCAGCAATAGAAAGAGCGTCCACTCATGAAGAAAGGAATGAGAAGCGTTAGCGAGCCCTTGGAGGCTGCCAGGCGTCTCCAGGATATACGTAGGGTATACATAGGATATACGTAGGATATACGTGTAGTACAATAGGATGGAGCATAAAGAGCCAGTGCAGCATTCAATATGACGGCCATGACCATAGCCATATACTACTACGTAGTACACAGTAACTATACTGCTAAACACCGTGTGTTCTTACACCAGCTCATATTGCTACATTAGCTTCTTGGTCAAGCCGTCCATGGTTTCTTTCCTCATATCAGATATATATATATATATATATATATATATATATATGTATATATATGGCTGGTTGGTGTACGAGCATACACAAAGGTTGGAAGTTGACGTAGTTTCTCCTCTTTTGGGAAAACTGATCAGATAGCAAATACCAGACTTGGACTACGTGACTGGCAGATAATTGTATGATAGAAAACACAACACCAGATAAACGGCAACAAAAAGTACTTTAAAGCGGTAGCTTCCATACAAAGTAGAAGTACAAGTGCCTTTATAGGGAGCCAGATAGATTTCTAAAGGGAGTCCAAAGGTGACCTGAGACGTCTTTCAGAGTCCCTCAAGGTGATTGCACTAAAAACTGGACGATTGAGGTAAAAAATAGAGAAATAAAAAGATGCGATTCCCGCACATCAGACTTCCACTAAATATACCAGGCATGCTGACGCTTCTCGTGGTAAACATCTATTTTGGCATCCAGGTTGTCTCCAGTGGAAGCCGCCTGCCCGGCATCGGAGGCGCTGGAGCTCTACTGCCCTCCAATGGCCGCCCGGCACTGCTGTGCTCCTGCTGGAGACCCAGAGCGGGCCAAAGGAGAAGGACCTCCACACGGGAAGCAGATGACGCCATGCAGGAGAGGCATGTAGTGGAAGCCGGTCAACATGTTCACTGTCAGGACTATGGGAGTCCGCTTCTGTCCCCCAGGCCAGGGGTGACACCAACGCACCATCAGGCTAATGGCTGGACTCTGAGGTCATTCTCTCGTTGGAGAAGCTTTACCGTCTTCTTCATTTCTTTCTATTTGACTTTTAATTTGACTTTTAATGGCGTCAATTAAAGGAATATGACCGACTGAACCAGACTCTCACCCCAGCCTGGATTCTTTTCCCGGCCCTCCTCGGCAACTTGTTGGGGGGCAGGATTCACAGGGTTCCATCAATCAAAACCTTTGGCATATGCCAGCCACGCCCATCAAACTTTGAATGACAAACCAGAGGCTGAAGGAGTCTTAGGACCGGGAAGTCCTGCCCCCCCCCAACACCAGCCCCATTGGATCTACTCTGTATTAAATATCAATGTGCCAAAGAGCGAATGAGGGGCCAAATATTGATGTGGTCCCCCACGCTCCTTACCTGGCAGGAATGGACTTTCCAGAGTTTCCTAAGAGAGATAAATGCGGCCGGTTCGCCGAGGCCCAGATGGCTCCGTCACAATGGCGGCGCGGCCCGGCGCTTTGATGGCTGTGAGTGATTGATTTCAGGCTTGACTGGCTCTGATAGAGTCCCCTCAGGAGGCGCCTGGCGAGGGCGGGGCCTCGCCGGAGGCAGAGAAGAAGATAGAGCCAAAATGCGCTGGATGCCCAGCGGCACCGCGGCGGCCCCATCCGGGTCCAATACGTCCTGGCGGCCTGCAACCGCTGCAATTGCCGCTGGCCGCGCCTTTCAATGGCCGAGTGTTTTTAAAGCGCCGTAATTGCTCCTCCGATATGTCTCAGCATGTTCCTCTCCACACAAAACATGTCTATTTTCACTTTTGGGGGGTTGGGGGGGGCCCGCCTTTTAGATCCTCCATGGCGCAAGTGAGGGCGGCTTGAAAGATCCTAATTAATTAGCACGTTTGTGTCCATAAGACGTGGCAAACAGTGTTGCTTTCTTTCTGTTCATCAATATTTGCCTTCCTGGGCCAGCGGAGATGCTGAAATGCTGTCATTTGCTCGGCGAGCAGATATCGACCCCCGGCTGTAATGGAATACGACTGTGGTCTCGCCGTGACGTTTCAGCACCGCCGCTGAGCTGCGACTCGCACTCCGCCGTCCGGCCGGGCGGCCCGGCTGCCGGTGACACGTCTGGCCCCCCCGAGTCATCTCACTTACCTGCTCCACGACCGCGTCATTTCGCAATCGATCCGTCATAAAAGTCCAAATCTGTCCTGCAGGGACAAACCCCCCCCCCCCCCCCCCCCCCCCCCGGCAGTCTGTTACCAGCTGGAGCTGCTCCACATGTTGGCCAGCGCTAAAGGGGTTAGCAACATCTTTCATGGCGGAATATTACATATCTTATTTTCACCACAGAGGCTTGGAGGTTCAATGGAGGGGAAATAAGACTAGCGTCCCTGGCGATTCTGGTGGCAACGGCGACTAATTGCTTGAACCTAATAAACACGCTGTGATGGGCCGTGGGGGAGGGGCTACGATGCTAATCATTGGAGCAAGTTAGCAAAGAGCTAACATACAAAGGTCATGACCTTTCCTTTTGGAGGATTGCCTCTTCCTTTGTGACTGTGATGCTTTGATTGGCCGTGAGGAAGACGAGCACCTCGCTGCGTCCGGCAACCAAAAAAAGTTTCCGGGTGTTGGCGTTGAGGCAACGTTACAACGTGCTCTCCTGCTGCTGAGGGGGGGGGTGCAGTGGGGGCGTGAGCAGGACTTTCCCGAGACGTTGAGATGGCTGACATTTGAAATGGCGTGCAGTAAAATGCGAGACATTCTTTTCTTTTTTGAAAGGACACATAAAAACGTAAGCCAGCGCTAGCGTGGGGCTACGTGCTGCCGAGCGTTGTACGACTTGCATGTCCACAAAAAGGGGGAGGGGACGATCGGGGCTCAGGCTAACGCACATAAATCTACGTGGAGACGGAGGGGCGGGCAGCGAGGTGAGCAGGAGGGCAGGGCCGCTCTGCCCGCCTGGGGAGTTTGGCATGTGCCCTCCCCGGGCCTCCTGCCGACGTGGGGTCAGAGTAAATAAAGGGGGGAAATGTGCACCGCCTCTAGCAACCCCTTAGCAACCCCCAGGCCCCCCCGGCCCCCTCGGCCCCAGCTCCCTCCTTTGGTCCCAAAGTAACAGGATGTCTTTTAAGACCACGCCCTCATGGCTCCGCCTGGCCTGCAGGCTAGGCTATGCTAGGCTAGGCTACGCTAGGCTAGCAAACACCTCAACTCATTTCCACGCCGCAGCTGCTCAGGCCATCACGGCTGAAAGCGTAGGCTTGTGCACGTGGGCGCCACTTAAATTAGATTTCCAAGCGCTTCCCCTGCGTGGTCTCGGAACGGCGAGGACGTGATGCGGGTGATCCCGGATGGAGTCGGATGGCGGCTTAGCAAGCTGGCAACTGCTCCACACGTCATAAAAAAACAACAGGGGGCCGCGGGGGCTGAGCTGCTGTAGGATTAGCACTTTTAGAACGTCTGCTAGCGCACGCTCGTTCTCCAGGTTCACAGCTCGCCCGATGGAGCGTGGCCATGAAGCGCTCGGCCAGGCCACGTACGGCTGGAGGAGGGCCCACCGTAACGTCCCGCAGACCCTCCTCTTCCATCCCTCCTGCGGCAGGAATTCCCAACCCTCTCCGCAGGTAGCCAGCCATCCAAGACCAGGAGAACATGTGTTTTCCGCCCCTGGTCGGGTCACAGGGAGGTCAGCGCTTGCTAGCGGGATAGCCAAGGTAAGCTAGGGCTCCCCCGTCAGGGTGGACTGATAGATGGAGGGATGAAGGAATGGAGAAAGGAAGCTGGAGAACAAGCCTCCAACGCCGCTGCTCCTCCTTTCACGTCTTCATGCTGAGAAGGTCCCTGAACTTTGACCGCACGACTTATGAATTTGCTTTTAAGGCTCAGAGGAACCGATGGAACCATTTTGGGCCGACAATGTCCACAGGATATTCATCTTTCAAAGCAAGTGTGGATTTCAATAACACTCGCTGCTGCCACGTGTTTGTTGGCTTCCCTCCTTGGCGAGGAGGCCTCCTTGATGGGGAGGCCTCCTTGGCGAGGAGGCCCCCTCGTCGCTTCGCTCGCATCGCTCCAACGGTGGCTTGCTCAACACACGTCCTCTGGTCAGGAGGAATAAAAACGGCTTCATTGCTGCTGTTGCCATGGCGACACGGAAACGCTGAATTTCAACTGTCCTCAGACATCATCAGCCCAACAGCGGTCGTATTTAGGTGGGACCTGCCCAGACCGGCCATCTTTAGCATAGCCAAGCTACATGAAGTCACATACAAATACCATCATTCAGCTTGCCAGTATAGTACTCTACAGTGTAGTACTCTACAGTGTAGTACTCTACAGTGTAGTTCATGTCTACAGGGCTTTCTTAGGGCTCTCATTTCCCAGATTTTCCCTTGTGGAAACCGGGATAAACGAGGGATTACTGCAATTCCGATTGTATCGAGACTGAAGTACAATACCCGATGTATTTATGGCTTTACTTACAAAAAATGTACAGTAGAGTGGATGCTTGCATGGCACCGCAGGTTTGGGATTAAAAACTCATTGGATTTGTTTTTCCCATTCCCTCCGAGTCCATCATTTGCAAACGTGATAACGCAGGAACGTTAAAAAAGACACGTTAGAAAGCTCACTCATTAGGTTTCTTCACTAGCTATTCCATTTTGCACCTGTCTGGCTGTCCTTGAACGCACCACAGGCATTTCCACACGACTGTAGGCGGAGCACAATAACAAATAAAAAACAAACCAAAAAAAAAAAAACAGTGGCATTACAAAGTTTGTTCACGTGGGCCCGAATCCACCCAGATAGTTTTCAAACATGATCTCCATTGTGGTGAAGAAATCACACGGCCCAATTAAACGTTATTTCCCTTCTGGTCATCGTAAATACACTTGGCTTCCGTATGGGACGCTAATCTTCCAGCAGACCAGCTAAGATGGCCGCCAGGCTCCCAGGGCACGTAAAATGAATAAACAACAACAACAACAACAACGCTTCGGCGACAACACCCAACCTGTGCCTGATGTTTATCAGGTGTGGCGGCGGCGGCCATGACACCGCGCTGAGCACGAGGCGCTGCGGGAGGCCTCCTCTTGGCCCCGTCGCCAGCATGTGGTCAGCGACGGGAGCTGAAAAGGCGAGGCAGGAGATTAAGGAGGCAAGAAGGTTTTTTTCCTCTTTCAGTACACACGTACACAACACACACACACACACACACAACACACTCCGCTTCCATTTGTTCTTATTACCGCCACAAGGAAAGGTGGGCAAAGAGAATCCAATTGTGTTTTCTTAATGTGCTAAAATGTCTTTTGGTCCCAAAAGCCGGGAAAGCCCAAACCGCCCCGATTGACGACCGCATTTAGTCCATCACACCCTGGCCGAGGACGCCACAGACCAATTCGGGGACACGGTGCGGGACTGTGCCAAATGCGATGTGATGGGAGGAGAGTGGCGGTTGGCGTGCGGAGAGACGCTGGTTGGAGTGCCTGAGGGGTACTCCGTGTATCTGGACTCACACTGGGAAAAGTGTATTTATCAACTTAATAGCGGGTGTCTGATTGAACACGACTATGATTACAGTAAGTTGCTTCTTCTCCTGCCTCCTCCCCTTCCTCACGCTGCTCGTCATCCTCACCGCACTCCCACGCAGCCTCACCCGAAACTGCTTCATTTGGGCTCAAATGGGGAGAACTGGGGGGGGGGCATTCGCTCGTCTTGTGGAGAGCATCCCTTAGCGCCACCTACAGGACGCAGTAGATGGCTCATCAAGTGGTGTATTTCATATCAAAATATTAGTACACTAAGGTAGTATTTGCTACATTCATTGAATTGCATCATGGAGTTATTTGTGTGAAAGTGAAGTATTAGCGTAGCCAAGCTAATATACAACTAAAAAAGAAGACAAAAATCCTACAATGAGTGAAAACCGTATTTCAAACAACAACAAAGAAAAGATGTAGAATCGGAAAACCATGATCCATAAATAAGTGATAAATAAATAGGAAACTAAACTTTATTCACACATGGCTCCATTTACAGTCAGATGACTGAAAGATGGAATGCAGCAATATTTGGATTTTAGAGCACAGAGAGCTGATGTTTCAGTGTGGATCCGCACATCGCTCGTGTTCGTCTTTGACATTTGGCACCTTGTACGGTAGTCCTCGAATGCAACGATCGCTGTGCGCTGCGATGCAACGTGAACCTTGCAAACCAACTCCACACAACAGGCAAGCGGCGTGGATCACGTAGACGCGGCTCTCGGACCACCGCTAGCCGTTTTAAAGGAAGGTGGAGGCGGACCCACAGCAGATGGGAGCACGGTTGCAGCGCTAGCCCGATGACTGCGGGCTAACGCTGCACCGTGACTCCGATCCCATCTGTTCCTGGAACAGCTTCCATTGTCATTCATTAGCGGCGAGTCGCTAAGCATTTTACACTGGAAAATGCTTTCAACTTCACATTTATTGCAAATGGGAGGAGAGCGGCGGTGCTAAGCTAGCGGGAGGGTTCGGAGGGGAAGGAGTCGCCGTTTTTATGAGCATATCAGTTCATTGCTGAAGTTTCTCCAGTGACTGGCGGGGGGGCGCCTGTGTTGCACTTTCAGTCAAATACCGCTCACGGCCACAAGGGGGCCTCATTGGCAACCCAGCTGCAGATGCTACGGAACGCTTTCGGCATTCTCAAGAATTTCCATTTGAGCTGGAACATTTGCGTGTAATGACATTTTTTACGAGGCACGCCATTAATAGCGGAATTAAAGTGACGGGAAGACGGGAAGTCCAAACAAGCAGAAAGAGAAGTGATGATGGTGGAAGAGAGGCAAGGCATTAACAAGACGAGGAGTCTGACTGCTGCAAGTGCTAGAGAGGGAGCCATTTAGCTGATAAGGCGGCCGAGGCCCTTCAGGTGTCTCCTGCTCCACTGCTGTGTAAATGAGCTCCAATTAAACAGGCGGCCCCGTGCCGCAGGTCCCCCCCCCCGGCCCTCCCCGGCCCCCCGCCTCCCCGAAGCCTCCCCCTGCCCCTCGCTGCTCGCCGTAAGGCCGGGCCCACCCCACGGTTCCTGCAGCTGCTCGCTCGCTCCCGCTTTGTTTTTCGCTCACACTGCGACCCAAAGGTCTGCTTAACTCTGCGCTAGCTTGAGCGTGTTTGTTAGCCCCGCAGCATTCCCGCTTATTGTCGGCGCTCGATAAGTGGCGGCGTGGTGGGCGAGCGGCATGGCGGGGTTTGGTTGTTTTGCGTATATTGCAGTCATTTCTCTCAAACTACCAACTAAGTGTTTGGGAAACATACAGTGGAACGCTTTTACTCAAATGCCTGGCCTTTCTCCATCGTTACTTGGGAAACCGCTTCAGCCATTTTGGGTGGCGAATCATACATCAAAATACATGTCAGGCATTGACACTGAGGTGGACATCTCCGTCCTCTATTCTAGCACGGCGTTGCGGTGGAAGCGATAACTCTTGAACATCGAAGTCGGTCACACGACGCACACAAAATAATAATACACCAATGACGACAGGACATACAAGGATGAACTTTCATCCCTGTGGTGGGCTCGCACACGGGAAGGGGCGTTGCAAAGGAGGGAGAGACGGGCTTATTGGGAGGAGGTGGTCTCATTCATAATCAATATTGGTTTGCATTGCTCCACTTTTCCACTGTACAAAGGTCTCACCGTTTCATTTGACTTTTACAGAACGGGATGTGGCAAACGGGCGAGTCGGTTTCCTTGCAGGACACTGTAGTACTGCAAGTACTTGGTGTGGGGAGTAGAGTACACGTCTTTATGAACATCAGATGGGTTCAACATACCATAGCAGAAACTAGTTCCTTACGTTCAATCGTGGACGACAACCAGGCAGCATTTGGGCAAAATAATCCAACAAAAAGAGAATCACACCAAGACTGGTGTACTGTAAAGATGGCCGACTCAAGGACGCTGTTGGCAGACAGTCAAGGTCGCGGAGGAAAAACAATTCAGATTAGCAAGGTTTCAGTAGCCTTGTCGCCTTGTCGCCTTGTAGCCTCGTAGCCTCGACCAAACACGGCATTAGCAGTTTGCAAACATTGTTTGATTCCTCACAAAGGCCTTTGCCACGCGTCCACGGGGGGTCCTGGAGCAGCGGGTGATTTTGGCCAATTAGATAAGGTGGCGATTTCGGCGGCCAGATTGGGAGAGTCGCCGCTTGGCCGCGAGCCAGGACGCCGGGGGTGCAACCCCTGATCCTCCAGGAGCCAAGTTTAAATGACCGCGGCTGTGAGGGGGGGTTGGGGGGGGGGGGTGTAACAGAAGGTTGTAGATGATATCGGTGGTTGGTGCATTTCCTACGGTTGATGATTTGGGAAGGCGCCTGTGAGCACGTTACGTTCGGCAAACACGTTAGCGCCAATTCCTAACCTGGGCTTCATCTCCTGCAGCCTGAATCTTGAAGTACTACATGATGTGTAAAAGCAGTACTTGTATTTGATTGGCGTGATGAAAACGAGAGTTTAGCGTGAAAGCGGACCTTTGTTCCCGACGGCCACATCCAGTACGAATGTCGGGCTGCAGCAGATGTGAACGGACCGTTGGCGGCCTCCCGCCGGCCTCCCGCCGGCCGTGGAAGGCACAATTACCCGTTCCTGTCGGCGGCGCCTCGTGCATAATACATACGTGACATTCTGCTAACGTTACCTGCCACGTGTAACCAGTCACGCTGCAAAAGGTGTTGCCCCCCCCACACAGCTAATGCCAGCTATTTCACATGAATGGCAGCGGTTAGCATACTTTCCCAGCCTGTAAACGCCACATTTAAATATGAAGCCACGTGTAATTAGGCACGGAGACGTATTTGTCCCTGTTGTTCCGACAATTAGAACAATTTCCATCAAGGGTTTGGTCTCAGCTTGATGATTGATGAACTTTACAGTTTATTTACGAAAGCTGGACACGGCGTCCTTCACCGGGCATGGGAGGTGGTTGACGAGGCCATTGGCCCCCCAGCGGTCGGGGGGAACGGAAGACCCGGTGGGGAAAAGCAAGCTAAGAAGACAAAGCTCAGGAATGGCGTCTCCGCCCCTCCTTCCGCTCCGTCTTGCCAACAAGTCTTCAGGAAGGGAACGATGAAAACTCTTCATCTCTTCCATTTTTGTTTCCTGATTACGGAGTCACCACAGCAGATCGTTTTTATTTTTGGCTTGAGCTGTTTAAATTCCAGATGGTCTCCCGTTTGTTATTCCTAACCGCGGTGCATGCCATGCTTGGAGGTCTGCAGTGGGCTGCTTGGAGTTCTGAGGATGAGTTGCTTAGCAACCTAACGTATCTTTAGACATGAAGAGGTGCCAACTAGGGTCATCGTCCTGCAGTCACGTCGGTCTGGAGGTACGGAGTCATGTGACGGAATAATGAGAAGCTGTGATAAAGATGAACACCATGTTCAAGTCAAATCGAGTATTAAGACGAAACGAAGCCAACATTGTCCATCGCAGAGACAAAGCGTCTCTCTCGACGCTGGCTAGCATCACATAACAATGCGCTAATGCGCCTCCAAGCGCACCCAAACGTCATCCCTCCTGTCGGGACGCTCAAATGAAGACGTCCCGACGTGGAGAGGTCCGCTTTTTCCAAGCCGGGTGTAAAGTAATACGGCGGCGAGCGAGTGAGCGACACGGGCCTCCTGATGGCGTGACCCGCCGGCGGGTGAACGCCGCGCCAGCAGCAGTCCTTCCCTCTGAGTGTTATGACAGGCGAGCCAGGTCAGGTTGCAGCCATGATGATACACGGAAAGCTCTCAACTTCTCTGCTGCCCTGTCGCATATTGACCTTGGCGTTTCTGACAACGTCATCCATCACGGACCAAGCTCGTCCGGCGGGCGACGCCGCCAAGTCAATCCGATTAAGGAATATTAGCGCGAGATGGATGCTGGACGTCAACGCTGCAGAGGGATCAAGCCTCACGCTCTTCATGCGTTCCTCCTCCCCGAGCACCACAGGCCTCGGATTCTGATGGATTCCACGGCATCTCGCTTTCATGAATCGGCTTTACCGCCTGCCTCGAGAAACACACCATCCCTGAACAAACCCCTCGTTGATGCGCCACAACGCATCGCCACACCGGTGTCAGAGATCTGCCCTGCAGGAGGAAAACTCAAGGCGCTTCAGAAAGTTGGTCCATTTTTTATATGAATAATATGCCACTGATGTAGTTCAACTCCCTTTCAGTCAGGGCAAAGGATCGTGGGCCAAACGTGGTACAAACATGCAGCAACAAGCCAGGCGGGGCTGGGGCTCAAACGCTCCTCCACAACTCTAATACAGCTTTGGCAACAACAACACAAATGCCATTTGGAAATACAGAAATACATAAATACATAAATACACAAATACCCAAGCCGTAGGGGGACGTATAGGGGCAGGGTAAATAATGCCCCATTGAGTTGTGGATGGTTGGACGGGTGTACGGATGTCATATTTACAGTACAGCCATCCTGGCAGGGATACTTCAATGGCGGATTGTTTACTATTTCATCAGTGGGCAATATGGAAGGCATCATCAGTCCATGCATGTTTTTATCCTGCTTTATAGCTCTGTTAATAACCTAGAATTGCTTATGTATTTTATACAAGGCCTAATACATACAAACTGTATTATAGCTGTGAATAAATTATAATTGTTTATGTATATTATATAAGGCCCAATACATACATACATACAGTATTATAGCTCTGTTAAAAACTTATAATTGCTTATGTATTTTTGTCAAAGGCCTAATACATACATACATACATTATAGTTAATAACTTATTATTGCTGATGTATTTTTGTCTCAGGCCTAATACATACATACTGATTATAGCTGTTAATAACCTATAATTGCTTATGTATTTTTGTCTAAGGCACAATACATACATACTGTATTATAGCTGTTAATAACTTATAATTGTTTATGTATATTATATAAGGCCCAATACATACATACATACAGTATTATAGCTCTGTTAAAAACTTATAATTGCTTATGTATTTTTGTCAAAGGCCTAATACATACATACATACATTATAGTTAATAACTTATTATTGCTGATGTATTTTTGTCTCAGGCCTAATACATACATACTGATTATAGCTGTTAATAACCTATAATTGCTTATGTATTTTTGTCTAAGGCACAATACATACATACTGTATTATAGCTGTTAATAACTTATAATTACTTATGTATTTTTGTCTAAGACCCTCACATTTTGTTAAATGAATGACTTCATTTTTTAACAATTAAATAAAATGACACAAAAAATATTTTGCTGAGGAATTCCCTTGGAGATGAATCAAGTATTTGAGTGGTGATGCATCATGATCAAGAGGTAAATCGTACGAGATGGTTGCCAGGGAACATTTTAGGGAGAGGGTTAACGCTCTCAGTGAAAACCAAGGCAAGAACACGGACTGCCAGCATGGATAAGACGTGAATGTGTGTAAGGAGTCTCTGCTGGGAGCACCCAACTAGTGACCCCTGCTTTTGGGGAGTTGCGATCGTGTGTGTGTGTGTGTGTGTGTGTGTGTGCGTGTGCGTGTGTGAGGTACGGCACAAAGAACAGAGCAGCATTGTGCGGCCTTCCCCTCCGGCGCGGTGCAAGCGTGCCGTCCACATGCTGCAGCCGAGTTAAAATGGGCGTCCCACTCTGCCACGACCTTTGAACTGGACGCCGATGCCCGCCGGGAGCCGTGTGTAAATGTTCAACACGCTGACTCAACTTGAGATCATTTATACTAAGGCATAAAGAAATACGCACATTTTTTGAAGTACATGATACTTCAATATTATTTTGAAAACACTGCAATCAAATATTTTCCACATTGACGTGTTTTTCCTCAACATGTATTTTTATCTCTGCTGTACAGTATGTGTTGCACATTTGAGAGCAATTACACAAGACAAATGAATATGATGAAATATGCCACATAGATAATGTGTCAACAAATATTTTATATGATTCTATATAGATTTTTTTTTTCAATTCGCCGTAAGAATTTTAAAAAAGCTCTCTAAGCACACAGCAATTGTAAAAAGATTTTTCAATTATTTTCTTTTCTTTCTGCTGTTCCATGCAAAATGTGACCCCCCCCCCCCCCCCACACACACATTTTTCCTTTTGATCAGCCTCAGCGTGACAGTGTTTCCCACAATGGACTTTTACGGCGTGCCAGCATGGCGTCGTGTCCGCCAGGGAGGTGAGTACCAGGTGCCGGCCTCGCTCTCTGCCATGACGGACACGGCGCTGACGCCGCCCGTCACGGTTTACGTCAACACACGCATTAGGCTCGGCCTTGTTTACTAGACTCCAGACTATTTACTAGACGCTACACTATTTACTACACTATTTACTAGACTCTAGACTATTTATTAAACTCTAGACTATTTACTAAACTCTAGAGTATTTACTAAACTCTAAACTATTTACTAAACTCTAAACTATTTACTAAACTCTAGAGTATTTACTAAACTCTAGACTATTTATTAAACTCTAGACTATTTACTAAACTCTAGAGTATTTACTAAACTCTAGACTATTTATTAAACTCCAGACTATTTACTAAACTCTAGAGTATTTACTAAACTCTAGACTATTTACTAAACTCTAGAGTATTTACTAAACTCTAGACTATTTATTAAACTCTGGAGTATTTACTAAACTCTAGACTATTTATTAAACTCTAGACTATTTACTAAACGCTCGACAATTTACTAAACTCTAGACAATTTACTAGACTCTAGACTATTTACTAAACTCTAGACTATTTACCAAACTACACTATTTACCAGACTCTAGACTATTTACTAGACTCTAGACTATTTACTAAACTCTAGACTATTTACTAGACTCTAGACTATTTACTAGACTGTAGAATATTTCCTAGACTCTAGACTATTTCCTAGACTCTAGACTATTTACCAGACTCTAGAATATTTCCTAGACTCTAGACTATTTCCTAGACTCTAGAATATTTCCTAGACTCTAGACTAATTCCTAGACCATTTACTAGACTCTAGAATATTTCCTAGACTCTAGACTATTTCCTAGACTCTAGAATATTTCCTAGACTCTAGACTAATTCCTAGACTATTTACTAGACTCTAGAATATTTCCTAGACTCTAGACTATTTACTAGACTCTAGAATATTTCCTAGACTCTAGACTAATTCCTAGACTATTTACTAGACTCTAGAATATTTCCTAGACTCTAGACTAATTCCTAGACTCTAGAATATTTCCTAGACTCTAGACTAATTCCTAGACTATTTCCTAGACTCTAGATTAATTCCTAGACTATTTCCTAGACTCTAGATTAATTCCTAGACTATTTCCTAGACTCTAGATTAATTCCTAGACTATTTCCTAGACTCTAGATTAATTCCTAGACTATTTCCTAGACTCTAGATTAATTCCTAGACTATTTCCTAGACTCCATCTACTTTGTGTTTTTGTTTCTCACAAGTTGACATCATGACAGCACAAAGGCACACATCTCTACCGTTTCTTTGGGGGTGGGGGGGACGTGTCATGGACTTGGAGCACCCTCTACATTCCACAAGCCAAAGTGCACGCAGCCCCCCCCCCCGGCCGGAAGTAGGAGAGGGGAGGCCATCCGGCGTGAGCCGTGTTTTACATGCCGCCATTACAGGGACAGGGAGGACCGAGGTGGGGGCGGGTATGAGGTGGAACGGGGGCCGCCTCCTTCCAGCCTTCACTTGAACCACAACCACGGCCCCCGCAGGAGGTGCGCTTGGCCAGCTTTGAAAAACAACAGGATGGAAGAAGCATTTCATCTTCCTTTCCAGAGCAGGAGCCTATCCCAGCGGCCAATCACAGACACCACCTCCTTCTCAACCATTTGCTAAAATGTAGCACCCTAATGGAAGGACAGCCACCCATCTACGGGGGCCAGTAAAGTTGAGCATATTTAGGAAGCTATAAACCCCAACCATAAAAATATCCTTTTATTAACGTCTCAGAAAGGATTGAATGGGTCGGTCTGGAACCAATGAACACAGTAAAGGGGGGGGGGGGGGGGGCAACTGTACTTACTGTACGTTGCCATACCAACCTTTGGCACCCCCCCCCAACCTTTCCAAAGAGCCCATCCTGGTTCCTCTGAGTCGTTTTGCAGGTCCGTGTCAGGAGGACAACTTTGATGTCTGGACTTGATTGGCCTTGCTAAGCTTCTCTACGTCCGGCGAGGCCAGCCACCTGAACATGCAACACTCCTGGAGTCAGTGAACGCCTCGCCAGTCGGTCAGGAGCGAGCTGCGGAAGACGTGATGTTGCGTGGCCTCCAAACAGCTGTGGCGCCTCCTTTGTGTTGCTCCGAGGCTCCGCTGGCGCCGATCCATTCAGGGCTTTCACACCAGTCTCACTCACTTCTCACTCCCCGGGCTCTGCCTCGCAGCTCATAAATTAAGCAGGGAGGGGGGGCTGGCATCGGAGGAAAAAAGATGATCTTTGAAACGATAAACTGTGACATGCGGACCCAGGTGACGTTCGATCACACGACGGAGGAGCAACGCTGTCGTACATAAAAGGCCTCGACTCATCACATGCATTTGGCCAATAGGATGAGCTGCGGCATGTAATAATCGGGAGGGGAGAGGGGGGGGGGGGTGATAACACGGTTATAGTGACAAGCAGTGGGGATGACTGCTGCTGTCAAAACTGAAAGATGCATGACGGGACGCTGCAGCCATTATTCAAATGTTTAACGCAGCGTGATGTACGCTCATTGTCGTCAATAAGGTCAGCATACTCAGCCCAGACGTGGCGCCGTGACCTCGTGACACGCGGGGCGGGGCCTGGTGCACGCCGGGATGCGGCATCGGGAGTATCGGGTGACTTGTGGGTTCTGGCGAGGAGCGAGGAGGGAAAGCGGTGAGACGGCTTTGCGTGAGACGGCGTACGGAAGCATATGGACGCCCTCCTCGCCTCCTCGTTTCATACATGTTTCTTTTGACATCAATAATGCCTCGGCATCCAGTGGCGCTTGGAAGGCGGCCAAAACAATTATAAAGTTGCCGTGGAAACTGCCGTCCCGTGCCAGAGCCAGGCCGACTGTCTTCGCTCAGATAACCCCGTGGAAAGTCACGCCGCACAAAGCACTTGACGAGGGCGGCCGGGCGGGTGGGAGGGGAGGGAAGGGAGAGTGCAGCAGAAGGAGGGAGGGAGGTAGGGAGGGAGGGGGAAGCTGAGAGGAAAAGACCAAATGACAAAAGCTCGGACATCCGCGGATGATGCAAACGCGTCTCTCAAAAAGTCCCGCCTCCAATTTGTAAGGATTCTCCCATCAACAATAACAAACAATTCCGTGTTGTTGGGGGGCCCGGCTTTTGGCCGGCGTGCCACCACGGAACCCCCCGGTCAATAAATATAGTATGCTCGCTTAACAATGATGTTCTCCTCCAATTTCACATCAACATTTGCAATAAAATCTTCAATTGGTTGAATCCCTCAGTATGCCTCAGTCATTGCACACATTGCCAGGAGAAAGCTTATCAAACATCCAGTGGAATGTCCAGTGGAACGTCCAGTGGAACGTCCAGTGGAACGTCCAGTGGAACGTCCAGTGGAACGTCCAGTGGAACATCCAGTATACTGGAGTGATTAAATCATTATTTTCCAAAAGTCTGAAAACCTACAGGGCCGCTAACGCTATTTTTAAAAATATAACCCGCACAGGCTAGTTTCCGTGTTTTAGCGTAGAAAGAAGCTAACCGCTGGTCATGCTGGAAGGTAAAGCCAAAAACAGCCTATATCTGGTGTAAGAAGAGGTTGGAGGTACGAAACCAGCGGCTTCCGTGAGGGCGTCAACATTGAAACGTACCGCTAGCCTTCAACGCCGCCAGCAATTTGGCAAAGTTTAGCTACCAACGTTGGCATTGAATGCAGTCGACTGTGTGAGTGTGTGTGCGTGCACGTGTGTTCCATTTTGAAAATGAGACTTTTATTAGTAGGTATGTTCTTTGAAAGCTATCACTTAGCCAGTGGGCGTGTCCTCATACGGTGTTTATTGGTTCCAAAAAACATCCGGTTTCTGTCAAAGAAAAAGCCCAAGTGATGAGTTCACGCACTCTGCGCTGATGCGGATAATTGTGGTGCATTCGGGTGCGCCCGAACGTTTACCTACGGGGTCTTCCGGCCTGACTCGTACACTTTGGGAACACACCTGCACATTTTCCCAAAGCTTACCCGCGGGTCGGGTAACAAGGCCTACGGGGGCATTAGCGTGGTCCAAACGGACTCCTACCTCAGCCCCCACTTTAACAGAAGCCAAGCGGCAAAGCAAAGCAGCCTCCTTCCCGGAGCTGGGAAGACCGGGAGCGGCGTAATGTATTGTAACCTTACGCTAAGCTAATGAACAAGAAGATGAAAGTGGCGTAAATGGAGGCATTTTTTACATCCATCTTGGGGCGTCCTCATTATGCGGCCGATATGACAAGCTCGTTAGGAGTGCACGAAAGATTACCCGAGCGGCTAAAGAGCAGCGGCGGCGGATTGTAAAACAGGTAGGAATGCGGCGAGGGCGCACACACCGACGGAGAGAAACCCCCGGTGGGAGTAACTGGGCTCTTAGAGTCACAAAGACAATCCGACTGCCTTTCAAAGACCCCCGACCGTCTGCTGTGTTTATTCAGATGGGAGCCTTGGACCGCTTTGTTTTCATCTCACTGATGAAGAACATCAGTGTCAGTGCTCCTCTCGGCCGTTCCACGTGATCTAGTGCCCCCTTGATGTCCGCGCAGACCTCCCTCTCTTCCGCCTCTTCTCTACTCGCTCGGCCACGGCTGCCCACGGCCGCAACATTAGGCCCAAAAAGCGTGCCAAACCATGTATCCCACCGGGCATCGTCCACTGGTCCGTGATCCTGTGTGTATTTCCCAGTACGGTCACATTAAGTCGAAGAACAGCCAAAATCGCCATCTTCCAAGATAAACATTGTGCGAGTGAGGTCCTAATTAAGAACATAACATTTTACCTGAATAAAGAGACATTATTAAGATGAAAAACAAGACTTTACAAGATAAAGCAACATCACAAGAGAAAAAAGTGGTACTAAGGGTTATTTTCTAGGCTAGCACGGTCACTACGCGAATCAATTAAAAGAATGTTTTAGTGTCAGCAGATCTGCACCGCAGCCATCATTTGTTCTCATTAGCAACACAAAGACAAAAAATCAGCACTGCTTGAGGGAATCGGGTGATTTGTATTCACAAATAGGGAAAGCCGACCCACTGACGCCACCGTGCTATTTGTAAAAGACATCCGAGTGCACGCTTGTGTCTGCATTGTGTGTTTATTGTGTGGGAATGTTTGCAATCTGAGGGAAAATGCTGCCGTGTCGGCGCTGAGCAGGAAGCAGCGCATTCTTGGCGCTATGCTGCCCTCTTGCGGAGACACGGCATAATACACGAACAGGCTCATAGAGACGGGTAAATAACGTCTAAATTCATGATTTCTCCCACTGAAATTGCTATTTCGCTCCAATAAATGAAAGACTACATTCTCCATCATCCAAGAAGGTCGTGTAAGCAGAAGAAATGTGAGTTAAAAGCAGGATAAAGACAACGCCGTTCTACTCCGTGATGTTCTACAGCCCTGCCTCGTCATTGGTTGTTGCGGACAGGAAGTGCGATGACGTGAGCCAATGGCAGCGTAGCTTTATTCCAAGGCTTTATTTCCGGAGTGGGCCGTTATTCACACGAGCGGAGGCTCAAAATTCGGTGAGTATTGCTCCTATTTATTGTTCGCACAGCTGCGTGATTGACAGCTGGGGGTGACGTCATCCGCCAGGGGTGTTCACGCGTGGCGAGTGACGGTGACAAAGTGCGCGCGCGCGCTCCCGTCGCTGCCGGACGTGGGGGTTACGAAGCGACAGCCGCCAACACACCTGACCTTTAACATTTTAGATCGCTTGGCTGGGTCATCTTGGGGGGGCTGTTTGGTGGCGTTATTCATGAAGGGGGCGGGGGCTGCGTCGCTCGCACGTACGTGACCCATTTCCTGTTCCTAAAAAGGTACAATCAATGCACGCATGGTGGGATTAAAGCCCCCCCTCCCGCCGTCCATCTGTGCTGACTGCTGTCCCCCCCGTGAACATCAGAGGGCGCCAGATGTCCCTCATTGACGTTGACATTGACACGTTGTCATTCATCAACAGGTGGGACATGAACATGTACACAGTTCCAAGCCCGGGGATACCCGGATGCCCACCTGGGCTGGAATACCTCACTCAGGTAAGTGGCATAAATCCCCTTTAGTCTGATCCTAGCATCCATTGGAGCATCCTGCATTACGTCACTGTGTGAGTGACACCGGCTGGCCCCTCCCCCTACAAGTGAGTGACGCATGTTCCACATTGATGGGTTCCAGCTCCAACAATGTGGATGGTGCTTCAGTCAGTCATTGCCTACTGCTGCTGCTGCTACTACTACAATACTACTACTACTACTACTAAAACATCAAGACGTACTGCAGTGACGATGCTGAAGCTTAATTCAGCCTTGAAACAAAGTACTTGATGGTGACCACTGTCCTCTATATCTATGTTGGCACTGTTTTTCCAGGTGGATCAGCTGCTCATCAAACAGAAAGTTGAACTAGTTGAAGGTAGGCAACAGGATGCATGAGTGATAGACTCGGGATGCATGACAAATATCAGGTCGATGTGAGGGATCATCATGAGACATCATACCGATAATTCTGCTCACATTAAAAATTGCTCCATCATTAAAAATCGCCTCGATTAGGTGGCATTACTCATTATCCAGGGGTGACAAAATCAATCAATCCATCCATCCATCCACCCATCCATCCATCCATCCAGAGGATCCACAGCAGGTGGTTCTCCTGACCTCCATAGCGGCACACCAGATGCTCAGAGCATGTATCCGAATAAAGTGCACTTTGCTGGGCCACAGCAGGCGGCCGCCTCTGCTCTATACTCTGGTTCTCCCGACAGTAGTGATGTTGTAGCAGCACTGTCTTTGTATCGGTATCGGCTGGGTCCTCATCGCCCGTAGTCATTCTTCCATGCAGCTTTGGTGGGCTTTGAGAGCAACAACAAGTACGAGGTGCGTAACGCCATGGGCCAGAACGTGTTCTACGCCGTGGAGGAGAACGACTGCCTGAGCCGCCAGTGCTGCGGCCCCATGCGTCCCTTCGCCATCCACGTCCTTGACAATTTTGGACAGGAGGTCATCACCGTCACCCGCCCCCTCAAATGCATGTCCTGCTTCTTCCCTTGCTGTCTCCAAGAGGTGAGACGCTGCTCACTGTCCCGGTCGGCTGGTCCGTCCACAGCAGTAAAATTAGAATGTCTCGTGCAGCTGGAAGTGCAGGCCCCCCCGGGCAACACGGTGGGCTACGTGGTACAGCAGTGGCACCCCTTCTCCCCGAAATTCATCGTGGCCAATGAACACTCGGAGCCTGTCCTCAAGATCCACGGTCCTTTCTGCGGATGGAGCTGCCTTCCAGATGTGGACTTTGAGGTGAGCTCAGCCAAACACGTCCATCCATCCACACCAGGGCAGGGAATCCGGTTCCAATCAGGATTGGGTGAAGCCATGCAAAGACCGAGATCATGTGATAGAGCACGTTTATTCCACGGCTCAGCTGGTTTTATTAGACTGAGCCGGGTGAGGATTTGGGGTCTGTGATCCAGACCAAGAAGTAAGTGAAGCATAGCATCTCCACGCTGTCTGCTTTTAAGAGGCGCACGAGTCAAGTCGTCACAGGGAAGACAGCCTGGAATTGTGTTGACTTGTGAATTTCTTCATGGTTAAACCCCAACAAGTCTAGGAACTGGTCTCTCTTGCTCCAGATTCTGACCATGGATGAAGCCAGCAAGATCGGGAAAATCAGCAAACAGTGGACGGGTCTCCTTCGGGAAGCCTTCACTGATTCAGACAACTTTGGCATCCAGTTCCCCATGGACCTGGACGTGAGGATGAAGGCCGTCATGATCGGGGCGTGTTTTCTCATCGTAAGTCAAACACTCACTGGGACACATTGGATTCCCAGTCCTACATCCACCAGGACGACAGCACAACTTCAGCTCACCGCATTTTACTCTGGTTATTGGAATTTCACCCACTGGTGTGTTGCATTAACTAATTCTGGAAATGTCAAGTTGCACACATTCTTACATACGATGATCTCCACACATAGCAACCGCTCCGTGTAGCGCTTTGCTTCCTTTTTAGTGGAGCCTGTGACGCCGGAGCCGCTTTCTTGACCACAAATGTAAAACACATTTCACAGTCAAGTGGACTTTTCACAAGTGTTTTATGCTAAATGTATGATCATTCCATGTTTCTCCGCTTTCATTGCAGGATTTTATGTTTTTTGAGACGACTAACTAAAGAGTAGGAGAAATCGCTCTCCTGCAACACTGCCGGAAGAAGGATCAGGGCCAAAAAGCTGCTCCACAACGCCATGCAACCTTCATGAAATCACGTTCAAATCACCATCAAAGCTGGATGGATGTGGCGGTAGAATCCTCCTTTTCCACAACTGCATTCGCATCCAGTTTGTTGCTGATCTTAGTTTGAGTCGATGCAGGAGATGTTTTGTTATTGTCTGTGTTCATGTTTGCTGAGCCAACACAGAAGCATCGATTATTACTGAAATACATTTCCAAAAAGATGTTAAGCATTTGTGTGATTAAGGCATAGGCAATTGAAATAGTGGCTATAGAGCTAATACGGCAAAAGGACATTTGTTTGTGTTTTATTTGGACAGAGCGCTACTTGTCTGCACTGCTTCCTGTATGTGTGCTGCAAGTGATCCAGTGTCAATTTGAACAGACATCCATTGCTTAGTTAAGGATTTAAAGTGTACGTTCCGGTGTGCTCCACTAGAGGGCGCCAGCTTTTCATCCATGAAAATGAACAAGCCTCCAGTCTGCTTTCTGCCATGTTTTTATGAAGATAGTAGTCTATGTACATGTACAGTATTTTTGGACAAACTCAGGTTGAAATGCATGCTACTTGAATTTAATGTCAGCCTCTGCTTACTCACATGTAACTGACTATGGATTGTACACACATTCGACGTCTTTTATTCGAAATATTTCTATTTTCTATGTTGATAAACTCTATTGGTATGGTAGCAAAAACTGACTGAAGCAGATGTTTTCTTCATATATGCACTTCCTGTTTTTATGATTTATTTGATTTTCTTTCAAATAATGAGTTGAGTGAAATAATATTTGTTCCTTATGCAAAATGTTTGTATGTTTCAGAGAAGATATTTATGTCAAGCGTATTTTATTGATATTGTGGATCCAATTGTTGGTAGAATATCAGCTATAAATCAGTTTGGCAGGAATTGTCTCTGTTAAGCTTTGGCCGATCATCCGAGGATGTTTGATGGGCTGGAATGTGTTCCTAAAACAGAAGACGCTGCCGCTACGCCAGCTTTCAGCTCCTTGTCACCTGTGAGTAAACCACTCCAAAACTATCAGGCTTGAATGTCCAAACTGCAATCCCCTGTGTACTTTTGCACAACTTGTGAGTACTAACAATTTCATGAAAGCAAATAAACTGACTTAGCTCATGGAAACATCAGTAAAAAGAATACTGGCCAATGATCACTTTAGTTGTGTCATCTTGTTTTTTTCTGGGTTGCCAATGTCTCTACAAATAAAGCCACTGCACCCGAAAGACAACTTGATAGGAGATTATTTAGAGTCAGCAGGCCTGCAACGCCCTCCTGGTGAAGAAGCGCCCTGGCAGAAAAAACTAACTTGGGACAGGAAACAGAAGAGTGTGTGTGCTGTGCACTGAAAATAAAAGTTGGGCTGCTGTTAGCTCCCGCCGGGAAGCGCGATCCACAATCTGGAATCTGTGGTAGCCGTGTTGCAGCCCGGCGTGATAAACAAACATCCCGAATGATCTGTGTACACGTAGCCAAAGACAACGCCATATATGCACAAGTGGCCAAGCAGCAACGGATGCAGGACGTAATCGTTATCCCTTTGGCACATCCAATCATCAGGACATCCGGACCATCTCCTGCTGGACACGCAGGGTCCGTCCATGCACCGACGCTGTCGCAAAGCAACCCTCACATGAACATCACCTTCCTAGGAAGCATGACACTTTGTCCCGACGAGCCACCCTCAGCCTTGTCAGGGAAACATTCCCTTCTGATGAGAATCCCGGCATCAGACTGAAATGACGCAATAAACGCGGCCAGCTGGTGATGACACTCAAATTAAAGGCCAGGAGCCAAGGAGCTCATCCTGTACTATTTTAGAAGTAAGCCACCTTTTCTTGATTACTCGGTTGTATCTTGGACTTTTCTATATGCAAGTTCTTCTGGTCTACTATGGGCTACGACTGCCTCGGGATTGGGGGTTCTAGCACCCCTCATCTAGTGAGTTTTCATGTGGTCGAAAGACATTCCCATTTAATAAGTATGTACGTGTGTACAAGTCCTTAAGACCATTAAAAGTGTACTTGCTCAAGCACTGTGGTCTTTGGAGTAAATACTATGTTGACTAAACCCCTTGGCCTGCCCCCTATCTGGACTGGAACCACTACCTTGGACCACACCCTCCGAGAGTGGCAGCGACGTGGCCAGAAGAAGGGGAGATGGTGACGTGGAGATGGACGGCGCACGAGGCCGGGCGACTGGAAGATGGCCCCAGGGAAGTAAAGCACGCTTGCAGGGGGATCAAAGCGAGCGTTGAGGCTAAAAATAAAACAGCCATTCTTTTACCGTCATGCTGCAATTGTGGCTTCTCCTCCAGGAGCAGGGACCAAGTGTCTAGGATATGTGACTGGCCTGCACAATTGCTAAAGCAGCCACTGGTACCACCAAGGGAGGCTGACGTCATCCTCCTCGTGTCTCCCACCACAGACGGACGCTTTTGTCTTTCTTCCGTGTGCAACATCGGTGATGGCGTCAACACGTCAATACGCTCCACCTGCTTTGTCACTTTTCTTGTTCTGTTTCTCTTTCCTCAAAGGAAATGTTCTGATATATCTTCCCTGTTAGACATCTCCTTGGCAGTCTGCTGTGTC
This sequence comes from Doryrhamphus excisus, assembly GCF_037039965.1. Lineage (NCBI taxonomy): Eukaryota > Metazoa > Chordata > Actinopteri > Syngnathiformes > Syngnathidae > Doryrhamphus > Doryrhamphus excisus. Next base: position 23,009,691 of record NC_136363.1, read on the forward strand.
ATCTGTTTCTGCTTTCAGCTCCATTACGGCCAGCACCTCCACACCAGGGCCAGAGGAAAAGAGGAGGAAGGAGCAGAGACAGCAGAGGCTAGATGTTTGGGACTTTATGGCACCCTAATGAGGTTTAATGAAGGTGCAGAGCCAAGAATTTGCCAGCTCTGCTTGGGTCATGTCGGGCCTTCTAACGTCTCCTGGTCTCCTGGAACTGACAGGCCATCAAACACGGGTGTTTCTCTGGAAGGACCTCGTTTACCAGAGCTGCCGTCTGCTGTATCTGCCGTTTGCTTCCCTGATGAAATGTCATTTTCTTTCACGGGCGTTTAGAAAGGTAAAGAGCTCCGTAATATCTCAGTGAGGACTCCAGTTGGATTTGCACCAAGAACGTTTGAACGCTTTGTGGAGATGTAATGAAATCCAGAGGACAGCTCACCGGCTTTTCCAAATGTTCAAATTGTTTTATTTAGATATTTTTTATAGAGCCGAGCCTGGGCAGTGAGGCAAGAAAGCTCATTTGTCTTTTACGTGCTGCCAAGATGCAGAAGACATTCACCATCACAAACACTCATCAGCTGCTGAGTTTTTACTGTAACTTACTGAAATCTTTATTAAATACTTGACCCCCCATCGTAGGACGTCCATCTTTAATGCACGTCATACCTCTGCTAGGCTTGGCTTCCATTTGCCAAGTCCATTCCTCTCATTGGTAGAAACGTGGGAGGATCGGAAACGACCATCATTTCCTAGCATCTTCCCAGCACTCACATTAGTCTTATTTGCATGTTGACTTATGGAGGGAAACCATGAGCTCACATCAGGTCCCGTCAAATACTCTGGCATGGATACTGGATGGTCTGAAGGTGTCAGAGGGAGGTAATCCCCCTCGTTAGAACTTCACATCTCCCACACGCTGAGGCCCCAGCCTTGGGACGCCGTTTAAGTCAAACAATTACGCAGCGCATGGCCGCTGAACGATTCGCCAGAGGGGCCGATCTGTTGGCCGTAACGAAGAATGGGGGAAAATGAGCCAATGGCAGTTCCAGGGTCAGCTGGGTGTCGTGGCATACACCGCATCTGACATGTTAGACCACAGTCTAACGCATGGAAAAAGTCACTTTTTGTTCTTAGCACGGTGGTTTGTCGCTCAGTACTACACAAGTATACACAAGTATACACAAGTATCCGTGATCTCACAGAAACTAATGGAAACCCAAAATAAACACCGGCCCCTCCTTCCAATTCTGACGAATTACTTTGGCCAATTACTGCACATTAAAACAGTTGGCGTGTTGTTGTAAATCTAATTGCTGTGACAAAATCTTTCCACAGACTGAAGAGACATACAGTGGAAGCCAGCCGGGTTTCAAACCACCTCTGCTTCGTACCGTGTGTTTGAAATCTAATCCTAGTGTTGGGAGTAATGGCGTTTAAGATTACTAACGCCACGACTGCTAATCCGAATCATTGCCATTTGAAACTAACTACACCACCATTCCCAGTACAGACATGTGGCACATGATCTCCATCAACCATTCATAAGCCGGGACTGCTGTTGTACCACATGGCTACGCTGCCGTATCCTGGTCCTACTGCACTCTGAGAGTATATTAGATCATGGTTTTTTATGAATAAACAAGATTTGGTATGCAGTATCGTGTCCACTAGGTGGTAGTAATGAGACAAAACATTAGGACATTAGCTTACATGACATGACCTTAACACAGCATGAATGTGATGTTCTCCCATTCCATGTGGAAGTGGTATATTGTTGGTGTCTTTTGTTAGAAGGAATACATTTGAGGCTAACTGTTTTGCTAGTTAGCATGTTAGCTGACAGCATCTCAAGTTTCTGCAGCATAAGAGTTACAATGCGGTGTAAGCAAAGAATAAAAAGAGTGGAAAGGTGACTATAGGGCTGTTATTTCATGTCTACAGGGCTCTAATCATGTCTAATCACAGTTTATGGTCTAACTATGAAAATATTCCTTTTGTTAACATTGAATCCCATATCGTGGAAGTTCACCTGACATGATCGGGTCTGAAAGCAAAGAACCGCGATAAATGAGGGACGACTGTACTCTAGGTTTTCCACCATTCCCCGATAACCCCCACAAAAAGAGGCAGGGCTGTATGGCACAGACATGAATTAATCATGTTCCATACCACCACTGCAAAAACGGCATGGCTCATTTGTGTTTGAGAAGCGGCACAATGATGGACAGCACCATGAACTGGTGTCATGTCAGCAGCAAAGAGCATGCGGTCTTGGATTGGTGGATTTTCTTTTCTTCTGCATCATGTTTCCAGTGTGCTGTAAAGAAGGGGAGTGGTGTGGAGGCCAGGGGGAGGGGAGGGGTAACTGTGGAGGGGAGGGAGCTGAAACAGAAACACTAGGTCACACTTTGACGCCGGGCGTCCTTGTCCGTGTCAGGCGTGAAAGGCAGCTGTGCCGTGCCTCCTCAGCCTCGCTCGCCTTCCGGAAGACCAGAGCTGCAAGACAATTAACGACCGGGGGCCACTTTGAGCACTAATTGCCCTCCACTGCTGCCCCGCAGAGCAACTCACACTTCCTGTTCTCGGATCCAACTCCACCCGCCTCTTCATTAGATGTGTTATCGCGAGAGCGTGCTGTAGAAGACCCTCGGGGGTTGGCTTTGGTTGTGACGACGGCTCCCCGGCTCGGAGGTGAAAAGGTCCACTGGTCTCCTCGGCGGAACCACGCACTTTAACAGCGATGGAGTACCTCAAGTTGTGCATTGTGTTTTCATGCTGGATGACGTGTGCAGACTCAGTGGTGTCCACTGACACAGCCCGGGCTCCTGTTCCTCTTCCCAATGGTAAGAAGCCGTGCACGTTCCCCCCTTTTTTAAACTTAATGTGCATAAAACTTTTTGTGCATTGTCAACTTTGCATGATGTCAACATAGTGGGGGTCTCGTCCCTGGTTGACAGTAATTGGCCAAGAGAGTCGTTGAACGTGATGCCAACAAGCATCTCTGAGGTGGTGAAGCCCAGAAGCAGTTGGAGGACGTTCCAGGTCCCCCTCTGCTCTGCTGCCACCACTTCAGTCCAATGTTTGAAACCTTCACCTCCTGAAGGTGGAAGGAGGTCACCAGTGACAGACTCGCTGCCATTATCAAACTATGGTGCTTTTTTTCATTATTGGGAGGGGCGCTGGGATTTGTCAAGTTCATTTCAAGGTATGATGCATGAAGCCAAACCAAGTTAACAAGCCCATAAAAGCCCACTTTATACGCCCTTGATGAATCGCCTGGTAAGTCTAGAGTGAGACTGCGTGTACACCCCCCCCCCCCAAATGATATGTTATTACAGCCTAACACCTTTATGCAGGCTCCACTAAAAGAGATTGCAGGTTGTGTGCAAGTGTGTCTGCACAAAGCCCCTCTATGACTTGATGCTGCAGTGGCCGGGCTACCTGCTCGGCTGTTGGTTTGTCCCGTGGACCGCCCCCCACTGCTGGACTCAAAGAAGGCTTTGACTCAACTGAGCGTATGGACATTGGGGGGGGGGGGGGTCGTTGGGCTTTGTCACCGATTCTGTTCACAATTTTCATGGACAGAATTTCTGGGCGCATCACAACCCCAAATCTAAACTTCCGGGCCTTTATTTTGTAATGTGTACCGTGTGGGAAATCGGGAACCGTACCAAACCAAAGCCCCCCCCCTCCATACATGTACAGTTACACCCCTAATGGGTGGGGTTAAAAAAGTATGATAAGAGTAGAAGTCTTCACCGATCTCAGCGCAAACATCCTCACAGTCAACACGGAAACAGGTTGACCAAAATGTCAGCACTTCCTGTCTACCGCTCCAACAAGTCCTCCTGGCAGACCTTATCTACAGTTAGGTCACAGTAGATCACCACTAAGTCCATCCTGTGTTTGGCAGCAGAGACATCGCTCATTCATCAGCTTTACATTTTCCAAGTCACAAGTCACAGAATTCTCCTTTTAGGCCAACACCCCCCCCCTCCCCCCCACCCTAACGTACGTTTAGGCTCCATCTTTTCTGGAAACACGGAACTACTGACACGTAAATCAGTTTATTATATTGTGCTCCACTTAGCGGTGTAAGATGTCACCCAATTGTTCTAATTTGATAATTGAAGGCTCCAGTCGGCTCAGCAATGTGGACCACATGAGGGCATCCTGGCTTTGCTTTGAAAGCAGTGATGTTTTTATTTCCTCCTATAATTCCAGCACATGGCTGGAGGTTCTGGTCCAGCTGTTTCTCCGTCAATTACAACAACTTTTGCATTCAAAAAGAAACCATTTTATGCTGACCAGACAAGCAAAATGGTGTCAAGGCGGGGGCAGCTGTGTTAGCTGTGATAATTACTAACACATGGAGAGCTCAACTGAAAGAAATCACGAGGCATGGTGAGGGACTTAAGACTTATGGGTATCAGAATTGCTGCCTGGTGATGCAATATGGCCGCATGGCATTCTAAATCTACCAGATTCCTACCCCCCCGTGTACTGTGGCAATGGGCGTTAGGCCTAAAATGTGACATACACCGCAATAACTATAATAACTCATTGCTCTCGGTTTGGCAGGACACGGCTCAGTTGCGTCATCCATATGCACGATAGAATCGCTTTCTATTGTTTTTATCGTACTGCTTCCATCGGCCGGTCCTGGTCTACTGTAACTGTACATAAGACGTACATGCTAACAAGTTAGTTATGATATTCCTATATTACTCCATACTTGATGCATTTGTGAACGTTTCTGTTGGATGAGGTCATACATTTCACAGACCAAGTGAATCCACATGTGGGGAGGACAGGCTGCTGCAGCGGCAACATGCAACTCTCTTTATGGACAGTAAACACCAACATGGACCATCAGCACAACTCAGTGGAAGTAACGAGCGGAACAGAAAAGTCAAGCTACTGTTTAGTACTCGGGGGGGGGGTGGTCACATGATGTGTCTGATCAAGCAACAATGGCCGAGGGTAGAACCAGCCTGCAAGGAAGGTTAATTGACCGCATCTTAGCATCGATCACAGGAAGCTTTGTCTTGTCATGTCTCGTCAAAGAGGAACTATTCAGTCATTCACATGTTCATGGCCAGCTACCATTCCCACGACACCAAAGTCCTCCCTGGCAGCCATCTTTGCAGGTTCAGCGGCGGCCTGCGAATCACAATGTTTGCACCTCAAAGTGTGATCATTTACTTTAAGACAGCTGCATCCCATGTGGTGGGGAGGGCGAGGAAGAGCCGGGGAAGACCAATGGATGAGCGGGAGAGAGTAGGCGCTACATTCCGCAGCTTCTGTTGACACTCATGCGGCGTCTGTGGCAGGCCTTGTGAAAGTGCTCCTCCATGCTGCATTTTGGTCTTACATACGCTCCCATAAGTTCATTATGCAGGAATAGTTATTCAACTTGTTCCAGCAGAGGAACGCACTATATGGCGCTCTCCTCAACACTCCTCCTATCAGCCATCAAAAATCTCTTTATCACACAAACAAAACAAGCTACTGTGGGCCACAGCACACCAATAAACATCTGGACAGGCCGACAGATGTGCTGGCTGGCTTTTATTAATTTGTTTACCTTGGAGATGCCACGCAAGAAAACACAAAGAATCCCCCCCCCCCCATGGATCAAATGACAGCCAGAAATTTGAGATGAAGTAGTACTTCAAGTTAGGTTTTAATAGTAGTTTGTTGGGGAGATTACTAGCATGACAAAGACTGTCATCAGCAACTGTACACCTCAGGAGGATAGATTGTATGTAATGTAAATATGGTTGTCATGGATGTATGTACGCCATGCAGACTAAATACACTAGGGTACTGTAAACTATCATGAGGACATCACATTAAGTCCAAAGCAAGTGGAGTACAGTTGTATACAGATACTTTTATTCGCATATTAGACTTAGACTAGACTTAGACTACCAAACAACTGGGATACTTTCACTTAAAAGTGGACTTTTGGGAGTGGAAATTCTTCCCTAAAAACTTTTCTGATTTATTTCGGAAGACGGCGCTCTTCCATCCACAGCTTCTAGTCCTGATAGTTCACATGAGGCCACAAGTTTTCCTCCACCAGGAACTGTGGATGGAAAATGTTAGACGTTCCAAAAATGTTTTAACACTTGGTTGTGCAGCGAAAAAGAAAAATGTCTCTGTCCTAACCATGTTTTTAAAAGCAAGATGGCTTCTTGTTCAAGGGGCAGGACCACCCCCGGGATGCACTCATTTACATACAGAAAGTCGGTTCTTTCTCTAACAGGTTAGAAACCCACAGTGGAATAATTACTTGACCCCGTCAGTCTAATAAATCTTAATTAACATGACAGACCAGTTTGTTTGTCAGCATGGAGCTCCTAAAGTTTTGCAGTTGTCCGTCACGTATTGCTTACAATAATCAAAGCGGAATATTGGGACAACTCTATTAGCATAAGACAGCAGCTGACCAGTAAAACGGAACGATGGCCATGACTTAGCATCGGTGATCCCAGTTGGCTCCCGGCTGGAATTCCATTAGCAAACTGTGCTACTGATCTGTCCAAACATCTTGACCACAACATGTTTGGGAACATGTTGCACCACTCAGCCAACTGATACAATGTCCTGGCTGCAGCACAGACCGCGGTGGATCGGATGACAACACGTTTCCACCTGTGTCAATTATAAGCCAGCTCTGCAGCTCATTATTTATCCGCTCAGTCCTCACGTTTCCTCTCCGGCCCTCTCACGCTGCTCCCTGATGTTGATCTCGGACACAGCAGGCACTCGTTTTCACAGACAACACCAACTGTTCATTTATATAGACTAGAGGACAGACTCCGTAACCATGCAGCGAAAATAGCAAAACACTTGGCTGCCGAAGAGCCACGGCACGGATCCTGCTGGTCCTGCAAACATAGAGCTGATGGCCAACATGTGGGCATCGACATGGTCCCTACTGATATTCTATTTGCACGTTGCGGCCAACTCAGTGTACTTGCTCAAGCCCAGAGCAGCGTTTGCTTCACACTGTAAACATATATGAGTTACATTTACGGCCCAATGGCGACAAGCTGCAAATCCCTGGGGGCAAATACAAAGAGTCTGCAACGCTCCAACAAGCATTGAAATCCATTATGTGACAGAGCAGCATGGAGAATGGCTTCCCCAGATGCTGAGGACATGATTCCTACCCTGCACTATACCGCGTAGTTTTACAAGCGTTTCCAAATGACCAGGGCTTTCTTGCTTAATGTGAAGCTCATATTGTCTCCAAGTCCTCTTTTTCTACTTATTATGTGTCATATCAAGTATGAGGCTGGGACCTCTTCCAGTCCGCAACAGATCTGGGAAGACAGAATAGCCGGAAAGGGAATGAGACTGTCACAGACAGTCGTGCGGAATGACCGGATGTGGAATGGATGCCTTATATTTAAACTCCAACAAGCCGTCCGTCAGATTGTGTGCAGGGGAATAAGAGTTTATGGTAACACTGTATACACTATACTGTATATATGGTACACATACAGTACACTACATCTGTGCAGTATGTCCATGGATGCTATAGTCACATAGTGTAGTATGGTACTGGTTTCTGGGAACATAAAACAGGTAACAAAAAAACAATGGCGTTGGTGTAGTCAACATTCCGTTTGAGGTCAGCGTCTCTGGGAATGTCTGCAATGTTTTGTGGGAGATTTTCTAACCAAATATGATGACAATGCACGTTGCAGCCGTCTGTTCTAGAATGCAGTTAAAAACGACAATCAGTGTTACAAATTTGAGACCCGAGAGTTTGCTGACATAGGTCATAAAGGCTGTCCTTCACAGAGAACTTATTCTTGATATCTGCAAAAGCTAACATTTTTTTGTATTATTCCCACCCCTGCAGGTTATCCTTCATTAAACACCTAAAGAAGTGATGGTATTCATCACCAACGCTAAATATGACTGATGTTGCGGGTGTTGCCTTTCAGAAAAATTGCTGGTGCTCACTGTGGCTACAGAAGAAACAGATGGCTTCCTCCGCTTTATGCGATCCGCAAACTATTTCAACTACACTGTGAAGGTAAAATCCTCATTTCCTGTTCCAAAATCATCATATCAGCGAACAATGCAACACTGGCACAACATTTTCAACACGCACTGCCAGGGACCCATTAGTCCCAGTTAAGAAAAGAAAACCACCTCGCGAAGCTGCAAAGCATCTTGGACACTCCTCAGCGTGGGCTCCTCATTTTTCACTTCAGCGCTAGAAAATCATGTTTTGGCACAAAACCCAAGAGTTACATCTCTGCCCACATTTGTCTCAGGTGGCTTTGGCACACTCTACCGGCTACATTTCCAGTTAGTTTTGTCCACTTGCATCAGCTTGACTTTGTCTTCAGGTGCTGGCCACCCATGTGTACGTTAACATCTGATGACAATGAGCTACTTATGCTTGGTTGCCATGTCAACATTGACTCAAACCTCAAAATGTCTCCTTTCAAAGTACGGCTGAAAGCAAGGTTGATATTCTACATGACCCCATGCGCTCTCTGGCAGGTATTGGGATTGGGAGAGCCATGGAAGGGTGGCGACGTTGGCCGATCTATCGGTGGAGGACAAAAAGTCAGACTACTGAAGGAGGCCATGGAAGGTTTCGAGGACCAGGAAGATCTTGTGGTCCTGTTCGTGGACAGGTCGGTAGCATTTGAACACTAAGGTTTTGCTTCATAATTAGACACCAACAATTACCTGGAAAGCTCCAGTGTAAGGTGTTTCTGCACATTTTTCACATCCCTTGTACTTCTTCGGCAAAGGTGTTATGACATGAGCTTCACTTTCATAGGCGGCAAGCTGATTTATGAGTTTACAAAGCCACTAGAAAGTTTCACAGCATTAATGTAGTGAGGAATAATAGCAGCTTTGTGGGCCAAATATGGCCAACCGAGCAGAAGGTGATAATTTAAAGAAGCCTGACTTGTGAATCATTTCTGTGAAAAGCTCTCACCTTGGAAAGACGTCATTAGAATATGATTCCTCGAGAAGAATGACTCAAGTGTTAGAAAGTGTATCAGATTGTTGTAATCGAAGCCCGTTATCCAGCAGAGACGTTTTTTTGTGTTACCAAAGTCTCCACGGTGCTAACTATCCGCGGCATCTTTGCTTCAGGTCATTCCGATCATTCATCAAACAAGACAACAGAGTTCACCCAGGTGTCGTTCAGTTCATTAGCAGTCAAGCACTTCATTAAAGCTGTACAATTTGCAGATAGCAACCCCCTGCCATTTTACCCCAAGGTTGTAGTGTCAAAAAAACTACACTCCCAAAATGCTACACAAGGATTCTCTGCCAGTTATTGGCAGAGACTAAGGCATAAAGGATTTCTCTTCAATTGACTTAAGTGCTACTAACATTGCCACATTTTATGCTGCTGTGGAAGAAGTGATGATTTATGGAGGGCAGGTAAATTCCTATGAACACACGTGGTCCAGATATGGCTACAACTGTCCTCCTGCCTTCCAGCGCTTCTTCTGGTTGGTCTTCATTTAGTGACACAAAGATAGAAATCTGCAGGAACTTTTGAAGCTCCTGTGTCCTTCAAGCTCTCCATTCTGGAATACCATGCGAGTAATAGCATGGCCAATGTAAACACTTTTAAGCGTCAACGTGGTTGGACAGCCTGACAAAAGAAGACATACAGTCCATGCACGTCGTTAAAGTATGCCTGCCAAAGAAAAGCTAGCTTGCAAAGACAGTCCTGGTTTGAGGAGAGATGATTATCTACCTGGAGCAAGTGACGGACCGACCCTGGAAGGGGAAACTAAGCCTCTGTTGTATTTCATCTTCCACCCTGCCCTTTTAGCTATGATCTTATCTTCGCGGGGGGACCGGAGGAGATTCTCAGGAAGTTCCAGCAAGCCAATCATAAAGTCATTTTTGCTGCAGAGGGGTTGATATGGCCGGATAAGAGACTGGCTGATAAGTATCCCTCGGTCCGCAGTGGCAAGCGGTACCTCAACTCAGGAGGTGGGTTCCAAACATTCCAAGCATGCAAGCAATTTGTGGTTGTTGCTGATTTGTCGTGAATCAGCACTCGGCATTACCAGAGAGTATGTTGACTACACAAGATGAAGGCTCTTTGAATTATGTGCAGATTTCTGTCAGCCTGCACTAGCTAACCAAACTTGGGAACCCCACACTTAATTAATTAATGCGCTTGTTCCACATTGAAGTGGTAGAATGACTTGAAGGATTGCCAGGAAGATGAAACCACAAGACATAACCGTCTTGCTTCAAAATGTATATCTACAATGTAAACTGACCATTTTTGGGAAAGGAGTTTACTCGTGAGACACATTCCAAAGAACAACTTTCTTATGCGAGGGATTGCATCATATTCCATGACTGTATGACACTTTGAACTATGACTTGCAAGACAAAACTTTACTTTGCTAAATATGTGCAGACGTGAAAGCAGAAAAGTGGGCTCAGACAAATAGTGATCAGAATGTAGCTGAAGTGTAAAGGCTGTCTGCATCCTTCTGGGGATTTGGGACACATAATTACCGCTTTCTCTGTGGTCATCAACATGGCGTGACCTCCCACGGTGGAGTCATGCCGCCCTCCCTCTGATGACAGACTGCTTTTGGCTTTCGCTTTCACTGACACGGACTGTGGGCTTTGTCTTGGCCTCCCTAAAGGATCCGTCTTTGTATGAAATTGCCGGGTTTGCTTTCTCTTGGCGAGTAGCAAAGTGACCATTTGCAGCTTGTTCCTTTTTAGCAGCGGGATGCTCACTGCAGTGTCAACAAAAGTGCAATCAGCGTCTTTGGAGTAGATTCAAAATACACAACAGCTTGTGTTGACGTGTCCTTCTGTTTGTGAGACTAGACCTACAAGAATGTCAGTAAAAAAAAAACAGAATAATCATCTTTGAAATGAGGTCTTGGGGGCCCTAACTTTACTCATATACTGGTTACAGATACAGATACTGGTTTGGAAACCTTGCAGTAAAAACTAAACCGGTTTAACAGCATTTTTGAGGCCAGCATTTTGGGTAAGACACAACAAAACATTGACAAAAATAAAACAATTTCCTTTTAGCTTTATCCTCATTTTTGTTTTTGAAATTACTGTTGACGCGTCAACTTGTTTACAGTCCCTGAGGCTTTTCTAAATGATGGGATGTAAAATGGTGCACACGGACGCTCCTAACCCTACAATCAGGTGGTGTGGTCAAGTCTACAACCAGTGGGAGCTGAGATCGCCATCAGACTAGTATACATTTGGATGTACTGTAATAGCACATACGTACTGTCCCAGGCGCTCTGCTGGTCCTGCACCATCACACATTGACATTCTATGGTTCTAGGTGTTCAGGTTTTCTAAGAACGTTCATTCTTCGGGGGATAAGAGAGTCTGGCCTTAGGAATACCGGTCAAAATGACACTTAGGCGCGGTTTATGGTCCCGGCTGACATAATAATTGACTCCAAGTCGCTGCTAGTTATGTAAAGCCTTGTAATTCTCTCACACTCTGTTTTTACTCTTGCTATGTACTTCACACTGTTTATTACTTGCAGGAATAATTGGGTATGCCCCGTACATAAACAGAATTGTTTCACAGTGGAACCTTCACGACAACGACGATGACCAGCTCTTCTACACTAAAATTTTTTTGGATCCATTACAAAGAGTAAGTACTTTTACTCCCGACAGTTAAATGATAATTCTATTGTGTTGGTCATGAGAGGCTAAACAGGACCCATGTCTCTTAGGACTCTCTCAATGTCACTTTGGACCACAAGTGCCAGATTTTCCAGAATCTGAACGGAGCAATTGGTGAGAATTCCCAGAAAGTTGCTTAAGTCGTTTTCCTGTTAATGGTTCTTGGCTTTTCTGCTGCCATCGGTATACCCAATACCCAATACACTTACTCCATCTTCTGAAAGGCTGTGTACTGTATAGAGAAGTCTGAGGTTTGGCTGTTTCTACTTGAAGTATTAGAGCATTTGAGTTTTTGCAGAGACAATATGTCAGTTTTCAAAATGTCTCATGTTTCTGCTTTTGGCAGACGAAGTACTTCTCAAGTTTGGAACTGACCGTGTGAGAGTTAGAAACACAGCATACGACTCTCTGCCCGTGGTTGTCCATGGCAACGGGAACACCAAAGTGAGTACCAAAGAGGTTAATCTCCGTCCACGCTACTGCAACATGGATGCTTCAAGGATGCTGCTGTTTGTGTTGATGCTGACTTAATGAACAAGAGTTCTGTTGACGATCATTATTAAAAGATTTCTAAAAAGTTTCACATGTACTGAGGAAATATGGACCTGTTCCTCCACATTGACTTTTATTGAAGAAACTGAACCCAAACTACGCCGAAGTGCTTCTGTCTGTTCTATTCTTTGGAATGACATTCTCTGGACTATTATATTGTCGTCCCTGATTTAAAATTCATGTAACAGTCATTCGACTCACGATCGCTAACATCGGAATAAAAAACCCACAATGGTAAATTATTGTAATCAAAAAAAGCCCGTCCATATCAGAATCATTTGCTATGGCGAAGAATTGAGTAGCTTTCTTTTTCTTTATTTGGTATTCACTTTTAGGATACAACACTCTTGGTCTGTCACAATAATATTTAAGAGATGATACTTGACCTGGAAAAAAAGCACAAAATCTTCTGCAACCAACTCTGGATTATCTCCCGAACAGATGTACTTGAACTACTTGGCCAACTACGTTCCCAACACATGGAACTACGAACACGGTTGCAGCCACTGTGACGACAACATCGTGGACTTGTCTCAGGTCAAAGTAGGTCCTGTTTTCCTTCGCTTTAATCATGATCGTATTGGTCCTGTGGAATGTTTATCTTTAGCCACCTCCCTGTGGACGGAGGAAAGGATGAAGCATCACATGCCATCCATCAGTGACCGTCTAGACAGGAGGAGTCCGTTCATGCTTGTCCTATTTCAACAGATAAGCAAGACTCCACACCCCCTTCAGAAAATCATAGGTTGTGTGCCTACTGGAGCTCTTGGATCCTTTTAAAAGAGCAGAAGTGCAAGGGAAACTAGTCTAGCAAGAGGAAGCCCGTTACCACAGCGGTGCAGGATATGGCTTCTGGGGTTTTCAGAAGGGCTCATTTAAAGGGGTGTCACTGCTGGCCGCCGTTCCTTCTGGTGGGCCTCTCAGTACAGGCTATGTCCGTAATGGCCAGTTATGGCGGTCACGCTGAAAATTTGCCGTGGAGTTCAGCCGAGACCGGCAAGGTCAAGAGGGAAGGAATGGGAAGACTTTGAAAACATCTCCGCTTATGCGGTGGCGTCTGTTTCGGATGTTAACCAACTGCTGCAGCATAATACTGATCATTTTTGTATTGCATGATTTTTTAGTTTTGGATTTATTTCACATCACTGGTCTGGAAGAATGTTGCTCCGTGGTGATCTTTATTTACTATAAAGTGTCCCACGAGCTTAGTAAAATGGATGTCCGTAAATAGCTGAAACTCGTTCAAGACAGCTGCATGAAAAGCCCGATTACAAAAGCTGCTCTTGCTTGAGTCTTGCATCCTATCTGTTAGGATTGGAGCTTGAGTCTGAGTTTTACCGTCAAAGACAACAAACTAGCCAACCACATCCTGATGCTTTAGTTTGTTTTTAAAAACACAGCGTTGCACTGGTCTGCTCCCAAAGGGTTGTTTTTTTTGCTCCCATTGGCACATTGGCAAAATTCCTCAGTCTTCCATCGCCAGACATTGCAAACCATCAAATTAGATGCCTGGGCTTACGTCCGTTTTCATCCCTGTCCCATTGCCTCACTGTGAACTGGTCACAGGGACTTGAAATCCACAATGAATGCGAGTGGGTAAAGCGGAGTCTCATGGGAAAAAGTTTCCTCTTTGATTTTCTTTTCCGAACTGAGTGTTTACAGGCTGTTTGCTGAAAATAAAGTTCTATGTGGCAATGTGGGATGGGAGTCAGAGGCCCTGTGGAGCAGTCCAGTACACACACCAAATTTCTGATACTACTTAGTTTGGATGGCAATCACTGCAGCCACCACTTGGTGTCAGAGTAAATGTTCTTCATACTATTACTATCCTTCAGTTTGGCTCTTGAATTCCCAAAGAATTGTAAGAACCCAGCAACAGGATACCCAATATGGTCTACAGCATATTAGCTTAGTGACCAAAGTAAACAAAAGGCTCCACTGATGTCATCAGTTCACTTCACAGCTTTAAGGCATTTGTGGCGAGATGTCAAACGGAGCCGTGATTTATGCTAAACAGGACTCCATTTTCATTTCTTTCTGTCCAACATCAACAGGAATTCCCCAGTGTGCTGGTCAGCATCTTCATTGAGCAGCCATCGCCATTTCTCCCCGAGTTCTTCCAACGGTTGATGACTTTGGACTATCCCAAAGATAAAATCAAAGTTTTTGTCCACAACAATGTGAGCACGTGCGGCCCCAGCTGCTGCTTGTTGGAGAGCATTGATTCCAATTCATGAATGTCTTTCCCCTTCTCAGGAGGTTTACCATGAGAGGCACATCCAAACCTTCTTTGATGCACATAGGAACGTGTTCAGCAGTTTCAAGGTGGTTGGACCAGAAGAAAATCTGAGCCAAGGGGAGGCCCGAAACATGGGCATGTACGGATTTAAAAATTAATCCTGATGTTTGATCTTCCCCTTAATGAACTCTTCAGTCCATAAGCACTCTCTAATCTTCTTCAGATGGAAGTATCTATTACTCATAGCTACTAACAGATATCAGCAAGAGACCAACTCCTAAATTGAAATTGACATCCGATGCTTGCTGATACATTTTAATGTGGTCTGAGATTGTGTGTTCGTTTAGGCTTGAATAATAACGATGTGTTTGCCACCATGTCATTAGGGACCTTTGCCGTCAGGACTCCACATGCGACTACTACTTCAGCATCGACTCAGACGTGATGCTCACCAACAGACAGACACTGAAGCTCCTCATCGAGCAGAACAGGTATTGGAACGCCTCCTGGAAAAACCCCTGTGTTGCTGTTAAGATCAGCGGACCGTTGAATTTATTCTCCAAGTGGCAGAACCGCTGGAGCATTGCAACGGTGTGACTGAGGGTTTAAAAATAATCCACAGCGGCTTCCTGTTTTCACCGGCCACATGGAAACGGTGAAAGTGACGACAGCGCCTAACTCCAAAGTGGCCCTTTGCATGACACAAAAAACAAACATGCAAACGTCTGGCTCCTTTCTGCAGCTTGTGAAATGCAAGAGAGTTTGTGTGGGATGTGTTTAGTTTTTTCCTGGGGGTTTATCGTTTTGGCTGCAGACGTCAGAAAGCTTTTTCTCTACCCTGACAAAACTATCATCTCCTCTTTGTGCCACTTGCTGCCTCGCCACAGGAAGATAATCGGCCCCCTTGTCACTCGCCACAGTAAGCTGTGGTCCAACTTCTGGGGAGCGTTGAGTCTGGATGGTTATTACGCCCGCTCTGAAGATTACGTCGACATCGTGCAAAGAAAACGAGTGTAAGTCACAAGTTTAACGAGGGTTCCCATTTGCATATCCTGCAACCTCAGCTACTGCCTACAAACATGGCCTACAAGATAGATAATGTCCATGAGCTACGTGACGTACTGGAGCAGATGGCCACCGGCATTCCTTTCCCTACATTGCACTGTTTCCAGGGGGGTGTGGAACATCCCTTTCATGGCGCACGTATACCTGGTCCAGGGCAGCGCTTTGAGGAAGGAGCTGAAAGAAAGGAACTACTTTGTTCTTGAGAAACTGGACCCTGATATGGCTTTGTGCAAACACACCAGGGACCTGGTAAGAACGACTTCCAAGAGCTCCTCTCTAGAGACATTTGATAGAAATATTAAATTGCTATGAATCATAATCCTACAAAAGCCAACAGCTGAATGGAAAGTGAAAGAATGGCAAGTATACGTTGTTTGTGTGTGTGCCGATGGCATGATGGTACTACGTTCATGTAATGGTCAGCTTCGTGTGTTGTGGTCGTATCCCATCATACCCTCCGTTTGTCTTTTCTGGTCATATGAACATTTGTTTTTTAACAACGGGCTGGAAATGACCTGATCAAAGGTCTCCATGCTTTTAACCCATCAGCGCCTTGACTTGTTAACATGGCACCACGGCACGCCTCCGGGTCTAATCCAAAGCCGTCACCCTTGGGATTCCTGCCTGTTGGGATTCCTGCCTGTTGATCCTCTGCATGCATTCTTCCCATGCTAACGCAAAAAACCTCAGCTTCTTCTCTTGCCTCTTTCCCCACACGGGCACATGACCTTTCCCTCCCCTGGTGTTGCTGTGTTGCCCTGTCTTGAAGTGAAACAGTCATTTATGTTATCCTATTGATCATGCTTCTCCTTCATTTTAGACCAGTCACAGAGAAAAAGAATCCCCTTCTCCGGAATCATTCCATATGCTCAGGCCCCCAAAGGTTTCAATCTGTTTTGATTACTACGCTATCTGAAACATCCATTTCCAGCGAGCTAGCACACAGAAGCCATTCCAAGCTTCGGCTTGTCACTGTTTGGGTGGATCCTCGACAACTTCATAGATACATTTATATGAAAATAGATATATTATCAGGAATACCAACACATGATTGAGGACGTGATCTTGGTGTCCACAGATCTCAACGTCATTTTGAGCTTAGGTTGGTTAGCAGCTTGAGCTTAGGTTAGCAATCCCAATCCATTAGGCCAATCCTGAACCCTTGGTTTTGGGAATTTAGCAAGTTGCATCCCAATTGTCAGTGGGGCTAAGGGGAAGGGCGATGTTGCTCCATAGTCCTCGAAATAAAGACAAACCCCAGGCCAAAATTGAAAAATATGTCCCATGATGCACGGTGCCCACCAGGACACAGTTGTCCCAAGACACAATGAGGAGGAGGAATACTGTCCATACACTCCAGCCCCCCGTGGTGATGCTTGACCCTAAAAGCACCATCTCAGTCCACAGACCTATCTCAGACTAGGCTCGTCTTTTTATCCAATCTCAGGCATCTGGGCATCATCCCAGCTTTATTGTCACTGTGCAGTGGATTTTTATCCCCAATTTATCCTTACTTTTCCAAAGCCTAGTCTGACTGTGGGTCCCCCCCTCCCCATACCTCCTTACAGAGGGGAATATCATTCCTGGAATTGTACTCCTCTCTCCCTGTACTCCCACCCTTGTTTTCACTTCACCCAACCCCCACCCTGACCTCTTCCCATCCCCCCAACAACCCCCGACCCACTCTTACACCACCCATAAATAATCTTAGATTATTTATATGGCTTCTGTTTCTGCTCTACCTCGGTCAAACATGGCGATCTATAGCAGTAGAAGGATGCTTTTGGACGCCACTGACTTCTTCCTTTCTGTTGCAGGGAGTCTTCATGTACTTAACCAACCGCCATGTTTTCGGAAGGCTGCTTTCCACAGCCAATTATAACACCTCTCATTATAACAGTGACTTGTGGCAGATCTTTGAAAACCCCCTGGTAAGTCACCACCGCCATCTCCGGAAGAACTACCGGCCTAGTGCCTGTACATGCAGTTGCCACAATAAATGGAATCCATTTGTGACTGGCATGTAGTGCGATGCCAAGGGGCACCTGGGGGCGACTGCTGGTGGGGGTGGGGGGGATTAGTGCAGTCTGGTATGTGGGTCAGAAAACGGAGCAAAAAAGGCCTCTAATATGAAAGTGTCTCTCTTTGCAGGACTGGAAGGAGAAGTACATCCACCCCAACTACATGAACATTTTCACAGAGAACTCCATGGAAGAGGTTTGTGGGGGGGTACAGTGAGGCTGAATGAGGAATGCTTTTTCATGTGAATAAGTCACATTGCACCTCAAGCCAAGGTGAGGCTGAAAGAAGTCTCAATAAATAATACGATGTGTGTGTTTGGCTTGCAGCCTTGTCCAGATGTGTTTTGGTTCCCGGTCTTCACAGAAAAGGCTTGTGATGAACTCGTGGAGGAGATGGAGAACTACGGCTCGTGGTCGGGGGGCAAACACGAGGTCAGTCCAGTTAGCTCCGCTTCACCGACACCACATTGCTGTAGTCATCGCTTAGCTTTCCTCCTTTCACACGCTGGCGTAGCCTGCAGCAAGCTAACTCCACCGCATGTTTTGGTCTTGACTCCACCCAGTTTGTGTTTTCATTGCTTGGTGGAAGGGACGAAGTATGCGGGAAGAAGGACCCTCATAAATCTCTGGTCATATCTCTTAGACATCGCTAAAGCAGTCTAAGCTTAGACAAACCTTTGATAACCGTTCAAACCCGATGGACAATCTGCAAAGCTTTAACCTTTGTTGAGGTTTGCATTCGAAACAGCGGCTAAACTACTGGGACAAATGTTCCCAAAAACTTCCTGAATGGACAAAACATGGACCTCACGGACGAGGGTGTACTCTCCGCCTTCGCCAGTCATTTCATGAATGCGATCGCTTCTCCCTCAAGGCATTTATGACAGCGGCCAACTTCCACTAAATAATTTGAACAAAACGGGCCGTGGTTCACAGGCTCAGCCCGGTTCCCCCCACAGGGACCAGGAAAGGGACAGGGAATGTTGGCACCGTACAGAGGTACAGAGAAATGACCTTAAACGTTGGGGCAAATCTAATGTTGCAAATAAGTGCATTTTTCTACATTTGGTAGATGGAATTGTGTGCCAAAGCCAGAAAATGCTATTTAGATTCAGGAAAAGTACAGACGAATCTACTTGATATATTCAGTACCATATTTTGTGGGAATCCATGGAGTGGTATTGCCCAGGGCGTGCCCATTATCCATGGTGTCATTTCACACAATAATAAAGCGCTTTGTTGCTGGAGTGTTTACATGAGTAGTCGTAAATAAATAAGAAGCAGACAGTATAAGAAGTCGGGAGTTGGGAATTAGGAGCATCCCTCGTTAAGTCTAAACTTTTTCACGGCACCCGTGTTGATTCTTAAGTGGGCGGTCTGCCAATCAAGGGAGCAGTTACTTTGACGCTACCTATATTTGCAGGGGGGCGGGGTGGTATATTCATCAGATGTGCCTTTGGTTTATTATTGCCCACATTGCATTAATGTAGCCATAAAACGGCTTATGAGGTTGTGTTTTTATGTTGTTAGATGCTAATTAAATCTGTGGCACGAGTCCCACCGTAGGGATGTGTCCAGTCTTAAGACGGCAAAGAGGCTGTTCCTGGAACAAGGATGAGGATATTATACATAAACAAGCTGGCTAGAGGTTTCACATTATCACATATTACGTTTATTAAGACATATTAAGCGCGTCATTCCCTCAACTTACATCTCATATTACAGTCTATACAGTCTTTGCCTTATTGCGTAGGTTGATTTGTGAAATGCATCCTGTGCCATCATAGTCAATAAAGCATCAAGATGCGACCTGACATTCGCCCGAGTGAAGAGCTGCTGCCTATATTGTCTGAAGTGCTGGACAATATTGGATATCAGATGCGTGTGAGAAAGCCAAGATGGAGCATGTCAACATTTGACCCCAAGCACAGAAAGGAATAACGTGCAGGATCTTGATTGGTTGTACACGGAGCTTGTACACGCCGCGTTTACAAAGCCGCTCTCTCTTCTCATTAGGACAAGCGTATATCCGGCGGCTATGAGACCGTGCCGACTGACGACATTCACATGAAGCAAATCGGATTCGACAAGGAGTGGCTTCACTTTATCCGAGAGTTCATTGCGCCTGTCACGCTCAAGGTTTTCTCGGGCTACTACACCAAGGTTGGTAGCATCGTGTTTTTACAGCGAGCCAAGAAAGCCTGCTCATGTCTTTGTCAGACGACGCTGATGTCTTGTCGTCCCTTTGAAGGGTTACGCCGTCATGAACTTTGTGGTCAAGTACACGCCCGAGAGGCAAGCTTACCTAAGACCTCACCATGACTCCTCCACCTTCACCATCAACATCGCTCTCAATAACAAAGACACGGACTTCCAGGTAAAAAAATCAAGTGTTAAGGAAGCGTTCTCCCACATCTGACCACGCATTCTGTACTTTTAGGGCGGGGGCTGTCGTTTCCATCGCTACAACTGTTCCATCGAGTCGCCAAGGAAAGGCTGGAGCTTTATGCACCCTGGACGACTGACTCATCTCCACGAAGGTCTGCCAACCACCAACGGGACACGCTACATCGCGGTGTCCTTCATCGACCCCTAGAAACTCTGACTCCACCGTCATGCCATCTTTTGACTGATCTCGGCCGTCGTTCTTAACATTTTCTTGATGCACATTTTAAAGCATTTGCTTTGAAAAGATGGGTAATTACATTAAGCCAGTCTCTGTCAAACAGAGTGTTGAGTGTGACAAATTCTCACCATGCTAGCAGGGTACAAACTCCCATTTCCTGGCAGGGCGGATGTAGGACGCTCATTCCCATTTTGGCTGTACCATGCTAGCATGTGGATTGGTTGGGGTTTCTGACGTCTTCACCGGTGAAGCATCACTGATTGGTTTACAGACCTTACAGATGGTGCTAATGAAACATTCCGACAGAATTCATTGCTAGGTGATGTGAGCACGTTCAGTTGATTTGTAAACCTTCACAGTTTGACGAAAAAAATACATCTATTTTTTGTATTTTGCACACCAAAATGTTGTTTCCTCTGAAACAAAACTCTTGTAAGTCGTGTGTGAATGGATTTTGCAACAGTTTTCTTTTAATTTATTGCCAAAATGTAATAAACCTAAGTGACATGATGAGTATTGGACTTCCCAAAGTACCTCCAATGTACACATCCCGGGCGAGGGGCTCTGGCAAGCAGCGACTAAAGCGTACGAGTGGAATGGATGAGTCAGTGCTCCTCTGGTAATATCAGCTTGGCTCACGGCTCCTTCAACCTGTCCTTCACTTCACGTCACATGCAGAAAGCATCAAGTGCGCTGCAGCAACATGTGGATGTTTACATGTGGATTGATGAGCTACACGGTGCAAATGTAGTTCAGTTTACCTTGGGGAGAGGGCGCATATAACATGCGTGAACATGAAAGCATGAAAGCTGCACACATGAGGAATGTTAAGCCTGGTGGAGGAATGGAGGGGAGCCTATTTATTTACATTACAGTTGTCACCCTAACGTTATGATCTGATCTGTTTGGATAGACATCCGTTGTGTTGAAAAGCTATATGCTTATATACATATATCTATATATACTATATACACGATTCTGCCCGCACCAGGAGATAAACTAAACATCATGTGACCTTCCCATCAATTACCGTTACATTTACCATCACCCACGCTGACTTGCCTCCCACAATGAGGCCCATATCAGGGACTCGCATGCTTCTCCTTTGTGTGCAACCTGGTGAAGGTGGAATGTGCGGGTAGCTGCTATGAAGGGGGGGGTTGGGTCAGCTCCCTCTTCCTGAAAGAGCCCTTTGTGGTCATCAGACTACCCTGCGTCCAGCCTCTCTGAAAGGTGACATTGATCGCAGCCTGGCAGGCAGCTGCCGCCCAAACTAGCACAGGAATCTATCCAGCAGCAAAAACTGAGGGAAAAACGATCTACAATGAAAGTGCAGCAGAGCGGGTGTCTGATTGCATCCTCAGATGATTTGCTCAAGAGCACCATGAGACATTCCAGCGGCAAATGTCTTCACAGTCCAGCCTGGGTGGGTCCAAAATGGCAGTGATGCTCGGAGTGCCTGCCTGGCCGCGGGGATAGGAAGCATGATTCCATACATGTCGAGTTAAGGACACCACTAACTACAGGCTGCCCGGTGACGGCTGGTGATTTCTGGAAAACACTGCGGTCCTAACTAAACAAAAGATGAAATAAAGTATACATGACGATGCCAGAATTCCCACGGCATTCGGGCATTACTGTCCAAACCACTCACGTCACTAATGCACCAACCCTACAGTCACCCTATAGTAAACTACTTTAAATGCACCATAGTGTCCATAGCGTACGGACATGATAGATTCATATCAGCATTACAGTCCAACTTCCTGCAAAGCTAGGAGTTACAGATCTATATCTCATATCTATATCGCATGCTGATTCCAAACAAAGCCAGCTAGGAACACAGGTGACCTGTTGTAGGTAAGGCTGGAAAAAGAGGGCGGTGGGCGGTCGGGGGCGAGTGTGTGCAGGTCTGCACATGGTGCAATTGCGAGTGAAACATCTGTGTAAACATTGTGAAAGTGATGTTTATTTAACACCGACAGCTTGAACATCTTGCCTTCAACCCCCAAATCTATCTCAGCTGGGCCGGGCCGCTCCTCTCGTTCAATGCTCCGCTTCTCCTGCCCTTGGATGCACAATGGCTGCTCGGAGCACGCGCCTGAATACAGTGCACCGTGCCGGGCTAAAGCAGGTGGCTCCTTCAGCTCTGCTCTGGTTCTGATGGGTAGAATGTGCTACATGCAGACTAAAACAGTCGTGATGATAATGGCCCCATAATACTACCTGCCTAAAGAGATGCTAAGTGCTAAATCACAGTCTACAATATCAATTATAGCTTATTTCATGCGCACACTTTTTATGAGGCAGACTGTTGAGCATGAGTACGAAGTGCAAGTACTACTTAGTCAAATTACACAGCGCCTTGTAAAGAATCAGCAGCAGCTCCACCCGCCAGACAGATACTGATTTATGAAGGCGACAAGCTGCTGAAGGAAGATGAATGGGACACGGGGAGCCCTCCAAAGCCACACAACCTCCGTTTATAGCAAGCAGAGAAAAATACAAGCCTTTGCGAGCTATTCTGGGGTCCCTTTGAATAATCCTTCAGTCTGTTTTGTTTGCTGGTGAAAAATAGCCGTGTTGGCAGTTCTGGTCCAAGGGTCTCTGTGTGGGGCACAGAAACAGGACGAGATAACCCAAGAGACCCCCCGTTTTGGTCTCCAAGCATCATGAAATCTACTATGTCAAGAAGTCTTCCAAAGGCATGCTGAGTATGACGAAGATTTCAAGGTTAATACCTGACTTGTATATCCGTACAAACTGCATGAGGAGCAAATGGAAAACTACCAGATAGATCTAAGGCTGTGCTAGAAAGAATTCGCTTTTCCAGTCAACCACCGCTTGAGCTAAACCACGATTCATCGGAAAGTCAGCACACGCCAGACACAATGACATCAGAAGATCCGGGCTTCTAAGCGTGACTGAAAAGAAATGACACCATTGGTGGTGGGGGGGCTTTTAAACAACAAGAAAGAGGATGTGAATATTTTTCTGTTGGACAAGTTCATTTGAGCTGATTTCAACCCGAATCCTTTGGCCAACGGAGGTCAGTGAGGTCAATGAACATTTTAACCACACACGATGCAAAGACGATCGGAGGGAACCTGACCACTTCAATGCATGGATGCATGGCGGGTTCAGCCAAGTACACATCCCGGCTTGTGCCACGTAATCAGTCGCAGTCGCCTGGGAGCCAAACGCCCTGGCGGAGAAAAGCAGTGGGCTCTGTCTGAGGAGCTGTTTGTTCCTCGCTACGTTGTAATTTCAGGCTCTGCTTGTCTGGCTCATGTTCGCGCTGCTTATGCAGGCCCGTCCCGTTCTCAGAAGGAACGTTAAGACATCTCGTTGAACCGCATGCCCTCTGACCGGCCCAAACAAACATCACAACAGCAGCGGCCTGGCAATGTGGTGACCACAAGCCATCGTGACAAAACCAGCGCTGATCCACTCTGATCCTCCCCTCTGGCTCCCACTTAAAAGATCCACCAGCAGAACTTCTTGTGGGATTCCTCTGCTGAAGAAAGTCATCCACGCAGGATTTTGCGGTGCTGGTCATCCTGCCATGAATCTGCTTTAGTTGGACTTGACAGGCCGAGGCCAAGGAAAGATTCTTCACTGATGGCAAGTGGCAGAACTACCAGCCGACAGCCCCCCCACATTAGCAGTGAAGCCCAAAGACAAGGTTGCAAGGTAGCAAGGTTGCAGTAGCACATATAGAGTATATTGTACATGTCTGCGGTACCACATATTTATTATCTAAAAAGTAGTCCAGTTTTGTTCCGGTTTCCAAACATATTACTGTATTTGTTATACACCAGATAAAAACTTTCTGAATTAAGTGGATTGTACTCTTAATGACAAAACGCTAGCTGTCTCTCCATACCCCCCCTCCCCTCCAGAACTGGAATGATGCCTACAAGGTGTTGTTTAAGCTGAAAGCAATAACTGGCAGGTAGTTAAACCTTTAGTACATTTGGACATTTCCCTTGGGTGGAACTGGAACGGCCGTTCTTCATATCACAAAATGGCTGCACTGGGCCGGTCCATAAAGCCTGGTGCGGCAGAGACCTGCAATTACCTTGCTTATGTCTTGTATATACGCTGTAAAAGGTGGCCTGCGTCTGGTCGCCCTGTGGGCCCACACGTCGCCTCGGAAGGTCGGAATGGGAACAAGCGCAGAGTACAGTGCCAAAGCCGAGTGGTCATTTTGGACCACCCCCACGCTCATCCTCACTTCCTCCCACAATCAGAGGTTCGCGAGCACGGGGAACACGAGGAATCCCTCAAGCAGCCACCTCCCAGGAATGCAAAGTCTCAGACTGGCCGGCAACTCCAACTCCATCATTCTCCCTTCTTTGCCTTCTTCGCCGCCCACGCTTCTCACGCTTCCAATTAAAAGGTAAAAATACGAACAACATTTCAACTTATCTACGTGAGCAGATTCCTCAACATGATTTCATTTAATGAGGGGAACGGGAGCTGCTGTCTCACACATGGTTCCACTTTGGGAAATGTGGCTTCATTTGGACAAAGCCTTGCTAAGCGTACATCTTTGACATGCACCATGCAAATACTGGCAACGCTACAGCTGCCCCACGACCCTGAGACCAAGGACACTTTAGATGAGACTAAACCAGAAATCCATCTCGAAAAGCAGATCTCGGTATGTGCCCAGCGTGGCATTTCTAATTAACCAACACGCCAAATACCTGCAGTTAGAAAGCCTTTCCAGGCACTAATTGGATTCAGTCACGCGGCTGAAATAACTGAGGTCAGTTTGCGGCTGGCACGTTTGCCTACGTGTGCCTACTATTCATAAACAACTTCCTATCATTTGCACTCGCAAGCAGCGAAGAGCAGCTGACCCGGAGTCAGCTCTGCATGTCTAAACTTCACGTCACTTTGTGGATGTCATATGACAGTCAGCTGACATGAAGCCCCCCTCCTGATTGGCTGGCAAAGATAAAGTGGTGAACACACAATTGCATATTTATTATTGTGATTTGGATAAATAAACTAAAGATGTCAGCAGGAGGAATGTCTCCAGCTGAAACAAAGGTTACCCAGACACATGTTTGGACTCCACCATAGGAATGCGTGCTTTCTCCACTTCCGCCTGCTCTACCGTTATTTCACCATGAACATGTTGCCTTGACTTGGCTGCTTTGTCCTTTGCATCATCATTTTTATGTCTTGTTGTCGCTAGTGTTTGATGGCAGATGCTAACCGGGCTAATACTCAAACGGCATGTCTAACGAAGGCGACGTAGCTGTTTTGACTGACATAAGACTCTGGTGCTTCCAATGTGGTTTATTCACATTAACAATTATTTCTAATTGTCTTGAAACTTCCAGAGAAAAATGAGAAATGAGCAATCATCCCTCAACGTGGGCTGCATTGCACGCATTACACAAGTTTCCATTTGGCAAGCTGTGAGGCGGGGGTGGGCAAACTACGGCCCAGGGGTCACATCCGATCTTTTGGCAACATGACTTGCAAGTAGGCAGAGTGAGTCAAACTGAGACGATGGTTTGATGTGGGTTGATGGTTGAGGTCGCCTTCCACATCCAGCGATCCAGACAACGACGTCACCCGTGGCGCCCGACTAACACAAGTCAACAGGCAACTGACCCCCCCGCTGCACTGGCAATGTTGGATTCTTCGTAGTTCAGATTGTACATCACGCATTCTGTATTCATGCTCAATCCAGGTGTTTGATTCTGGACCAAAACCATCAAATTTCCTTATGTTCTTGAATAAAAGACATAGAGCAGATTGTATGACTTTTACAGATGAAATAAGAAATCCTTTCAGGTGGACTGTGAGTATAAGATTAAACGAGTATCAAATATTCCGTCAATCAATTTAGACCGCACATCCAACATTTTGGCCACCCACGCTGTGAGGGTTAAAGGATCCGTGGACCAGCAAGTTTAGGCTCGGGTCCATTCCTCGTTCACAGGCCAAACTGCATCTTTCCCACAAAGGAAACGGTGGCCATTCTCCCAGATGGAGGCCAATATGAAAGCATGAACATAACAATGACTCACGGCAGTCTGGGCAGGGCTGACATCATTTCCTGTCAGCCAGTGGATGTGGAATGTCACCCCCCACCCAAAAACCCACAGGTTGCCTCCTCCTCCTCAAAAGTCTGGACGGATGAAATCTATCTGCAAAAGGAAGCCTGCACGTCCTGCATGAGGCAGGGAAGCTGGCAGCTAGCAGAGACGGTGGGACGCTAAGTAGCACTAAAACACCACCAGGCAATGATTTGGGTATTTGGGTATTTTCCTGCTTGTTACACAAATAATGCACTGTAATGCCCCCCCCCTTCCATGATGTTCCAGTGTGGATGGCACATTAAGCTGGGTGCCAACGTGATGTTTCTACTGTGAGGTGATGAAGCGCTGCATGGAGGACGGCAGTCTTCTCGCATTGGAAGCGTTTAGAGCCATCGTCCCACAGCACATCTCTTGCTAAGTGTTACTCATCAGCCGGCACTGATAGCATGACTCAGCCGTTATCAAGACAGATTCCACTGCAGGTGGGTGGAAATTAGGTGTGAATGCCATGTAGTCATCATGGCGGGATCTCTCAGGCTGTCTACAGCGTGGGACACGCATCTGGTCAGTGAACAGCGGCGGTGGACCGCATCCAATCCCTTCTCTCAGTCTGCACAAAGCGGCTGGGGCCTAAATCCAGGGAAAACTCCTCGCACAGTCATATCGGTTGACAAAATAATTGCAAATCAAAGTTTCCACTCTGGCAAGCCGGCTTTTGGAGTGCTTTAAAACATACTGGTTAAGCATTTTCTTTCCGGCGTGGGGCCTGAGGGGGCACCGTTATGTCCATGCTGCCATCTTACGGTGTGCACCCCCCAAACAAACACCCTAAGAGTCAACACAGCTGTTTAAACTAAGGAGTAGTTTGGCACACGTACTTAGCAACACTCATCCGGCGCCAGCAGGCATGCTTTATTATCTGTGTGTGTGTGTGTGTGTGTGTGTGTGCATGTTAATGATGGTCCACGGTAGGCCAAATTGACTGGATGTTGAAATGAATTGTGCCATGAGACGCCACTTGAGTGCTTTGTGAGCGTTGAAGAACAACACACTTGTGCAGGTTCCAAATCCCCACTTGAAAGGGAGGAGGGAAAACAAGAGCGTTTGACGGGAGAGTGGAGTTAAAGTTTTCTCAGGAACGTTTGCCTTCAAAAGAAGGAGTGAAGATGCGGTCAACCTCACAAACAACAAAGCTACATTTAAGGAGCATTTGATCAGCAAGGCTGCCTGATGCCGCTATGCCCCCTGGCGGCCAAGGACGGAACTGCCTCACGCCTCTTTGGCCAACTTTATTTCAAGATGTTGTCTTAAACATGAGTCAAAACATTTCTCAGTGCAGTGACTGATGAAAAGAAGTCATCATTTGAACGTTTGATCGCTCCTGCCTCCAAAGCACAACTGCCTTCCCATGCTGGCCGCAAGGTGGTGCTATTGAGCTGCAAATGGAGCCTCGCCAACTCCAGAGCTGTGAGCTCCACAAATAGCTGAGCTCCTAATTGATGATGTGTGTTTTAGGCTTGTGCACCATTCATCCAGAGCAAACTGGGTCATCATTTATAAACATCATTTAATAATAATGCCAATTCATTAGTGCAAGACCCAAGCAATCTCTTTCATCAGCTGAGTAGAAGAATGCCACAGGGGCTTGAAAGCGCATCGGGCCGGGGGGTCGTGGGGAGGGGAGAGGATCTGTGTGGAGGAGCGGGGGGGTAAACAGCAGTGCACGGTTAATGTGGCCGCCTTCAGTGAATCTGTGATCACAAGTCAACTTCAAGCGTAGAGTAAATAAATGCTTTCATGAGGAACGCCAACCATTAGGGACTCACTGATGTTCCTCCCCGACAAAGGAGGAGAGGATGGTGCTTTACTTTCACTTCGCCTTATTCACATCTTTTGTGTCAATTTACAAAAAGAATCAAAGCTTGAAGAAGTTGGCGAATGATTAGTATTCAGCCGATACTCCGATAAAAGATACGGGGGGGCTCATCAAGCGAGATGTGCTGAATGGCCAAAGAAAGGTCTCTGTGGCCACCAGGATGTGAGGCATTCTTCTCAGGGTGGTGTCCAAATGGCCCAAAGATGAGGACACTCATCTCCAACACTGTGGTCTCAGCATGGAGCCTGTCAAGAACAGTTCAAGAACTTATATGGCTGCCACCATGATGTGCAAATGTCTTTCTAATTACTGAACACCCTTTGAGAAAAAGCCTTGCAGCAGTAGAAATACCTCAGCCAAGGTTACAACCAAGGCGCACACTTTTCCATGCCGCAGACACAAAGATAGGTGAATTCCAATTGGAGGATTGGACCGTCGCTAAATTGCATCCGCAGTGTCAAAGCAGATTATCGACCACCCTATCGGAAAGCCCAAAACGGAAAATTCTAAATGTCATTATATTTTGTAGGTCAAGGAGAGCAAACATTGGCGGTGTCATATCTTCCCTTCCATGGCTCCCATCACTCCTTCGCCCTGGGCTCATGTTGGTGGTGGCAGCGCTGCAGGGCCACAGGCTGCATACGGGTGATGAGCTTCCCAAAATACCAGAGATGGATTCTAAATGGAGACATTCCATTTCCTGCAGGCGCTGGGCCAGACTCAGCCTATCTACTACATTGCTAATGCATGGTTCCTGTGTGAATCTGCGGTGGTGTATCCAAACAAAGTGGTGAATAAGTAATAGAGACAACACATGCAGCCATTCCCTCATAAACTCCAGCGTCGGGGCTGGCTGCAGGAGCAACTCCTCTCAGCCAGAGGAAGCAAAGAGGACAGTACCAGCTATCTGGACGTCTGGCAACATGAATAAATGCCAACGACAAGTGTCTTCTTGGGATGTGGGGGAACATTGCCAATTTGAGACCTGTGCTGACTTCAGTCGCATCTGTTTACTGTGACTGAAGACAATATGGTCCTCCGTCAACAAATCAATCAGCGGGAGAAAAATCTACTCAGTTAGCACATAAATATAGAACTCCAGAAATTAATGAGAAATAACGAGGACAAGGCCAACTCGGCCTCCTCAGGTGCTCAGCCTTCATGGCAATCAAACCGCCATAATGACCAGAAAATGAAGAAACCTTGGTAGAAACCATGCACATTTAACAGCGGGGTAGTGCATTCAACATGAAAACAGATCATCTCCCACAACTGTACATTCATCCATGACGCCAACCTTCACTTTACATTTCTAAAGCTTGATTGTATCACAAGGTTTGCCTTGACGAAGGCAATGATGATCATTTGGACCGACGCCGTCATGAATATGGATGCCGCCGCAGTTGCAGTTTGCAGCGGCGGACAGAATGCAACAAGGTTGACTGTCATTCAGGGAGGCAAGCGGTCCCTGTCACCCAGTCCAACACGACTTGGAGCGGACTTTATTTCCTTCTACATCAAAGCATCCCGGCAAACGCTATTATGCCCGGTATTTTTGCAGCAGATGGCAAGTGTCCTGTCAGAAACATTTCAAAGAAGAGATGAATCACGCACTGAGCATCCTTAGCACGGCCACCGCTTGAATCATCACGACAGCCCCGAATGTTTCCTTTAAAAATATCACACGCTCTTCAGGGAGCGTGACGACTGCAACGCTGATGGACTAATTGGCCGGGACACCGAGTCAGCCAGGAAGTATGTAGAGCACTCCGAGTAAACATCTGAACAAAGCACTCTAAATGTGGAAGATGGACCAGGGTTTGGTCATGAAGCCGTTCATGTTTCCAATTGTCTCATCTCAGCCAGCTACTGTCTGGGTACCCACGTTTTCACAGGGGTAAGTGAATGCATCCATTTCCATAATGATGTATATTAAGATTGTTCCGACCAAGAACTACGTTACTGGCATAGCGACACCGAGCCACAACACAGCTGGCTAGCTACTAGCTGGCTAGCGACTAGCTTCCCCAGACCTGCTCCTAAAGCCTCAGGCCACTAGCCAAAAGGTAAGGCTACATAGCGGAGCCGTCTTTGGTTGCGGAGGCGAGGTGTCGCCTCCCTTCACATTGTTGCTATGTGACATCCACGCAGCCAACAGTACTGCAAGCGTTACATTAGCGTACCTGTTAGTCCATGCTCACAGCAAGGATAGCAACATCTTGGTTGGAGGCGCTTTAATAGCCGGCATCAATTACCTGCCTCTTTTTAGCCGTTTGGAAATCCTACAATCCACGCACAGAAAGCAGTAGGACGTGTGTTCATGTCTCACAAGATTGCAGATGGGATAAATTCCAAAACCCCTGCAGAGGTGGGGGCTACATGACGTCTGAAGGCGTACAGGACCACTGCTCTAGCAACACCAGCATATCAGCAGATTGTGATTTCACCATCTCATGATTGTAGATTGGACTCCAGGTTGTTGCCTCCAAGAAACCAGATATTGATGTTGGAGGACTACCAGGTTCCTTCAATGAAGATCCTCGGTGAAGAAATACATTTTTGCCTCCATTAAGATGCACGGTTCTATTCTCTGCTGCACATAATTGCTCATTAGCGATTCCTTTTCCGGTAGGAGAGCGCTCCTACGGTTTAATTAAAGTGTAACTGATGAAGGTGGGGAGGCGTATTTAAATGCGTTCTCAGGAGCTCTCCGGTATTCAACAAGGCAAGATTAGCTTGTCCGTTTGTTTTATCGTGAAGCTTGGCTTCGGCTTTCATGCCGCTGAGGATCAGGACGTGGTCGGGACGTGCGCGGAGGGTGGAATGTTGTTTGGGGAAGCAACGTGGGAGCCTCTCTCAGGGATGCGCGACCACTTTACATAACAAAAGAGGCAAGCAGCGACAGGGAGGCTAATTATACACCTGATATTTACCATTGGCGCAGGCAATCTAACATGGTGGCTTGTTCTTTTTACGCCCTCTGTACGCCAGATAGCGATACCCAACCCACAGCAGACTTTTAATAAGGCAGAGGCGGCGTACTGGCTCTCTGCGCCCCACCAATCAACATTCCTACAGAGAGGGGCAAGAAAAGGCATACCAATTAGGAAGTCATTATTTCTACCATTCACAGCACGGAAAATATGGGGCATAAGCCGAGCCGAGAGGAACACATTTCATTTTGTGCAATTCGTGTTCGTCTCGCACGATCAATTTAGCCACTGATGTGTGGATCTGCTACACTTTCACCGCACGGCACAACTTGAGGAAACAAATAACCTCAAGCGCAAAGTGTGAGGCAATCAGGCCGGGAAGAACTTGCTGCTCCTCTGAATACACCGGAATACCACCTGAATATACCGTAAGCCCCGCCCACTCAATTTAAAGAGAAAAAAATGCTACATGGATGGGCTGCACTTGTGTACAAGCTGCAGGTACTTACACACGGACACACCTTAAATACACCTCACACCACGTTGCACACACAATGTAATAACCCTAACTACACTGTGTTCCTGCCCCCCCCCCCCAAAGCCCCCCCATCGGAGTTGAACAGCTGCCACAATCCAAGCAGAAGCTGGAGTGAGAAAAACACTTGATCGAATTGCCTTTGATCAAAAGACGATGGCTGCATACGTCGTAAAAGCTAGCGGTTAAATGCTGCTTTGGCACTCGTAGCTTCATGGCAACGTTGCTTCTGGTACGCCATTGCTGTAGACAAGGTAGCGGCTTAGAGTGGAGAAATAGGCTATACGCGTGACCACACCCCCAGACCACCATCCCATGTCATAACAAGACCAGTCCTCCTGCCAACGGGACATTTTGGAAGGGGTTTTAAGACCTCAGAGTCAGAATGTAGCCTTTATCCTGGTCATTAGGCTAAAGCTAAAAGCTAAAAGAGTCACTGACGAGGCAAAAACCAACAGATATCCATGAAGCATAAAAAGAGAAACATGCAAATGGTACATGTATGTAGTACATGTATACTACCTTTATTTTGACCTATGTATTTATTAGCACATGTGACCCACAGCGTATGGAGAATGAGATGTATTTTAGGTGGGAAAAACGTCCTTTGGAGGGAATATTATGACCGAAAATCAGAAAATTCCTGCGGATGAAAAAGAGGATTGTATAGCAGCCCCCACCAGGTAGGCAGCATTGGTTTCCCCGGTCTGGGATCAGCAGATAAAATACTGGGAGTAGACCATCCAAGCGTTGGCCTGTTTGACTGAATTGATTATTAATGCCAGCTGGCTGCAAATATTACCGTGTGCCACCGTCAACAAAAGGTCAGGCTGCTCTTTTCCAGCTAGACAAAACATGCTAATTGTGTAAACAATGCACACCAGACGTCAGTGCAGCTACGACTCAACAGTTCCACATGGCTTGCTTGACATTACGCAGAAGGCAACGTGCATGTCAGGGGAACGAGATAACAGCGACAGATCAATCAGGGGGAGCCCATAGAAGAATACGAGACGTTGCAGGAAGTGTACGGCGTGCACGGCGAGCAAAAACAAGACGATTAGCGATACGTCAGCTGCACGTATGAAGCATCCCGTTTGGACATCAGGTCCTAGCGTGAGCACTGAAAGCAGGACGACCCCTGTCTGTGTCGCCCAGCGCTGCGGCGTGCTAACAGATGGCTGCTCAAACCGAGACCGAGGGGTCGACATTATTTGCATATCAAATCTCTCTTGCTCTTTCCAAACCGCGTCCTGAGGGACAAGTGGCTATATTACACCCGTCAAGCGTACAGGCTTTCCCAATATATGACACAAAGTACACCAATAAAGCACAACAAACGTGCTGAGTCGGGCATCACGAGGCGAGATGATACACAAGTGGCTCTACGAGAACAAGATGAGACAAGACTTTACGGTACGCTAAGTAAGTACAATGACAAGACATGACGAGAGTCTCCCCTATTCTAGTGAACGCAACAACGTATTTGTAAAAGAAATTGACAGTGAAGTCATAGTAATATAGTAATATACATATGATATAGTATAATATAGTCAATATATGGATGAGCCATTAGCTTACACAACATTACCTGAACACAGCATGAAATCACGACGTCAGCCATGCCATGAATAAACTACCCTCACATCCTGTGTGGAAGTGGTTACTGTTTGGCTTCTTAAGTTGAGAAATATAAATATATATTTTATATTTAATATATATTAAATATGAATATATTTGCGGCAAAACGCTTAGCTCGTTGGCTTACTAGCTGGAGGCCATCTTGAGCAAAAGAGACAACAATAGGAGAGTAAAGGTGACTATAGGGGTGTTACTTCAGGTGTACAGGGCTCTAATACTGTTAAATACTGTCTAGAAAGTCACACACGGGTTTTCCATGCTTTCAAGGCAAAAATATTCCATTTATTAATATTAAAAAAATGTGTTTTACACGTTGGGGTCGCAGTAAGCTAGGGAAGACTGGATATCCAAAGTGCGGCAATTGGCCGATTCGGAGCTTTTTATCTTCAATGCTGCTAATAAGGAAGATTTTCATTGTCCCTGTAACTGACTATTGTGTTCTATGTAAGAGGGTTGATGTAAGGTGAGGCTAAAAGTTGTACAATATTCGTGTCAATGGTTTTATTCTTTGGCTTCTAATCTAAAATCAGATCAGATAAATTGCAGCAGCCGGCAAATATTTTGGTCCCAACTCAGCTTTCACCATCTTACATTTGCCCACTGTAAAAAGTTGAATAGAACAATATCTGGTACGGACAAATTTGCAATAGGTAATAAATCTCCCGGCAAGAAGACACTCATGAAGCTTCTGTCAGCGTCCCGGCAAAAACGATTTCACTTGCCTCCGTTTTTCAGCGGCGTGCGTAACAATGATGAAAGACGCGTGGTATCTTTGGGGCTGACACGCAATCTACTCCTCGCTTTGAGACTAACTTCTCTTTTCTGTCGGACAATAAGCGGTTTAATGAACTCACTCGCTTTCGTCTTCTTGCGTGGGATGAAGGACGACGCCATGCTGGTGTTGGGCTTCTCCTCCGCCGGTTCACACCGCTGGCGTTCTGCTCGCTCGCCACCTTAAATCACAGAAGGTAAATGGGATTTATTCCCGGCATCCGGCGCTTCCTTTCAGCTGACTCTAGGAAATAGTAAGTAATGTTAAAATAATAAAAAAGGGCCTTTGGATTGTGGAGATTGGGCCTTGAGGCAGGGTCATTATGAATGTAGTGATGTCTATACAGCAGCAGGCATTAGCATTAGCATTAGCATTATTGTTATTATTAGCATGGTCCAAGTCAAGTGTCAAGCATCCAGCCATACCGTGTGCACATTGAGATGCTGCAGAGAGGAGAGAGAGTATCAGAAAGCAGAGAAAAATATCAATGATGTTTGAGCGTCTCCAAAAACCCACAAACCTTGTCTCTGTCTCACCAGCCACATCTTAATGAGGCGCAGCGCCGAGGCGGGGGTCTGCACTGTGAACGGAATGAAAGACAGCAGATTGATTTCAGATCCAAACATTAGCTTCTCGCATTTTTCTGTTGATTCATTTATTTCGGGTGAGAGCACCGCCTTTGAAGCTGGATCTGATAATTCAGTGTGGCGCGTGCTCGGCAGCGGAAGACATTCAAGTCTTCTCTGCGGACATTTCAAATGCTAAGTCAAGGTGTCGGGGCTGCTAGCTGAAAAGCTAAAGGCTCCGAGCCTCGGATTAAGCATGTCACCCGAGACTTGACTTTGTTGTTTTTGAGTGGCGTGAAAAAGCAACCAAAAAGTCAACGGGAGGCAGCGCTGCACCACAACATGCTAGCATGCTAGCACACTCAAATGCAATATAAATATACCGTATATATTTGTTGGCACACTCAACTGCTGTTTGCCCTGAAATAGGATTACAGGAATACAAAACCCGCCTTTTAGCGATGCTAACATCTGACATTTGTAGTGTAAGAGGGGGCGGGGCGTCTTTAGAAATGGATTGTTTTCATAGGATATCACATGTTTCTTAGGTAGGACGTCCTTGTGTCCTTTGTGTAGGACCACATGGACTCGTAGGGCAGTTTCATGGGGGGGCTTCACATGTTAAATCCAACTTTCCAACTGATGGATGGGAGCTTTGGGATAAGAGAATGTAGGCCATGAAGGACCATCATAACTATCAGCTTCACTCAAATCAGATGTTGTGAAATATGTTTATTTGATATATGTTTGCATTGGTGTCCTATTCCCAGTATGGATACCTTGATTGCAAACATAATATTCCCACTGTAGCTATAACCAAACGGTGCTAGAAAGTGACCTTCCCAAATATGAGTGATGATATCTAGCCAGGTATTCCATTAGCGCTTGATGCTGCCACACATGACAAACATGATAACAACAACATGTAAATGGCGACTCTGGCTACTCCCTTTTAAGAGAGATTTCCCCAGTGTAAGTCATAATAGTATATTTTGTAGTACTTGTAGGGTAGTACTAGCAAAGGTGAGTGGGTCCATCACAGCTTTAGTGTCAATGTTAAAGCCATGGGGACCAAAAGCACTATTTTCCCGTATGAACTCGGCCCAGAATTCGGCTCCATCATATTTGGGGTAAACGTGAATTGGGTATGAAACTAAGTGATTTAAAGTCATGCAGTCGGATGGACTCTCAGCCTTAAACCCCACATTCAAGTCCGTGGCGTTAAACTTCCGAAGAAATGTGGTCACAATCAGCACCCGTTCACATCTATCCATTAGTCACCGCTGAATTAATATACATATCATGACTATTCATGGACAAACGACATGTTTATTTGACCTTTTTGGCTTGTTTTTACCTGCGTGGACGTGCAGCTGTTGCCAGTTTGAAAGCGCCAACTGAGATTAGTGGGCGGGGCTTGCTCGTGCGGGCCAGGTTAGAGGACTGTACCAACAGCGCCGAAGTCATAGGGGGGATTGGCGGTCCTTTCCGTTCCATTTAACTACTCCGACTTTGTGTTTTCCCCCGATTTTTTCTTCCCTTCTGATTACCATCTTTAGCTCCAGTACTTTTAGTTTTTGGTTTTGTTATTTCTTTATGAAGTACATCTTACTATACCGTATGTTTGACTATATTCTCTTTCTATTTGATCATTATTTGTCAAATGTGGTGAATAACCTATAGCATCATTTTCATTTGATTGTCTTTGGTTGTAAATGAAACACTTTCCAATAAAGATAGAGATACTATAGATGTATCTGTACTATATCTGTATCTGTACTGTATATGTACTTTATCTGTACTATATCTGCATCTGTATAAGTGACAGGGGCGGCCATTGTGTTATTTATTGAGAGACTAAATCGGCAGCACTAAAATGGGCGTCGGTCGCACGAAGCACAACCAACACTGCAGAAAGTAAATGGAGGTCCAATCCTCAGAAGCCGCCCCCCATCTGAGCGCCCGCCCCCGCAGGGCGGCGAGCAGGCAGATAGCCAGTTAAGGCACTTTGAGATGAAATGCAGAGCAGATGGCCCTCGGTGGGGGTCGCCGGGCCGCCCCCGATACAGGAGGCCGTGCTGAGTGAGGCCGGGTCCGTGGCTTGATTGCTGTCTGTCTGACCCGCTGCTAGCTTGATTACCGGCATCACTCGCGGCGGGACGGCGGGTCTCTTGTTTGTGTGCCGACAGCGTGGTGGAGCGGCCATTATCAGCGTGGACCGACCCGTGCGGTCATCCCGCCTTTGACGGAAAATAACTTGGCTTGACATCTCTGGCAAAAGGCCGTCATCACCGGGAGCCCGTAAACAGGTCGATGGTGCTGATGTCATCTTCATCCTATGCTCATTGGCTGTAAATGCGCTAGTAGTACTTGTAGTACTCTAAATGTACTTCCACACAATGACTTCCATATTGAGTAGCAGCCGCTGCACGACGCCGCCTCGCCATGCAAAGATTACTGCACTGTTTCACATCTATTCATTCATTTGGGGCGGCCTGCCAATGATATATTTGGACCGCCACTGATACAGCTGGTGCTACCTGGTCACAAACACATTATACTGCACCAGCAGCGAGGCTGGCCATTCCAATGCTGACCAGCAGGGGACATTGGACCTGTAAGTGGTCACTAGGTGTCAGTAATGGCATCAACACGAAGCACAAGACCTGATTGCCATAGCAACAGGTTTGAATTATTACACAAAATGTACAATATTCAGCAAAAACATTCCTACTGCCAGGCTGAACTCCCCAAACATTTCCAGCAACACACATAAACATAGTCTTATGTATTATTTTCTTGTATTATGTCTATTATACTGGATAACGGGAGGGTACAGGTGGCTGTAGGGGTGTTATTTCATGTCTACAGGGCTCTAATAATATTAACAGCCATATTAGGCGGTGGGGAAGTATTCCATTTCCAAATAAGGAAGCCTGCTTTGTGGAACTTCACTTCTGGTCTTGAATTATTATTATTACCAATTATGGCAATAAAAGAGGGACTACTGTACCACACATTATGAACACATGTGTTGATCCATCTGGTGAGCCCAGCAAACATCAGGAATGTTGTCCCTGTTTCTCCCGGTTTCCCTAACAATGATTATTTTGCTGTATCAACAGTATCAATAACCCAGAGTCAGCTAGAACATCTCCCGCTCGTTTCAGGTGCTTTTAAATACTACCGGACGCCAAGGGGAACCATCTTAGTCCAAAGCCTCCACCACTCTTCTCAGGCCTTCATCAGATGTGTGATGGAAAGGGGCCACGGGCGTCTATGGCATTCCCATCCGATCATCGTCCTGGTGGAAAAGTCCAAGAAGAGAATAAATGATTGCTTTCTACAAGCGATCCATCAGGCTCCATGCTCATTAGAAATAACTCTGCAGTCAACTTGTGACTCGTCATGTCTTTGGAAGGCTTGGTGACACCATGACAGGTATTGATGCCCCGTGTCCCGTCGCCATTGATCCACTCCACACCAGCAATCAAAGCAATGAAGGTTCAACAATTATTGTGGCTCCCTAATGACTGAAGGAAGTCATTGGAAAATGATGCTAACACCTCTAATCCGCTGGAATGAGGTGCGGCTGACACGGAGCCTTGGAACTACCGTTATTCCATTATCGACCACGATAGACGATGAATAGACGATAACTAGACGATAAATAGAGCATAAAGCCCACGAAACCTTGTGACACGTTGTTGTCTCGTGTCTTTCAGGCTGTTTCCGTCCCTGAAAACAACAAGGCCGCCCACGGCTGCCGGCAGCTCAGCTTCCCTGCCGTGGAAGACGAGTTTGGAATATTGATGCCAGTCGCAATCTGATGCATTTTGTTAACATGACGCCGCCAAATGACTGTCATGAAAAGCGAGCCCCCCAGGATGTACTCGACATGAGCTGTGGACACCACGAACAGACTCTTCTTCCAGGGAAAGTCACCTGGAACTACACAATAAAACTTGAAAAGAAGTCCAAGAATAAAAGCATAGAAATAATAAGACATTTACATACGTCACAGGTTTTTCATTTTAGGTTGCCATCCAATCCACTCGGCTAGCATCATAGCATCAGATGAAAAAGGCTGAAATGAAATCAAATTAGCCGTGCAGCACATCCGCCCTCATGCCAGAGCAAGGGAAGCAGTGACCCACGTTCAAGTCCATAAGAAGTTGAATCATCACAAAGCTCTTGTGACATACGGTGCAAATGTCGGGACAGAGACGTGACATTTTCCAAGCGATGCACCTGCAAACGGTGTGAAGTGGCTAATACCTGCTGGCACTTGTCGTCGCACAACGAGGATCAACGTCAAATACCCAGCAGATGCTCCTGCTAGCGTGTGGAGCGTTGCCGTGCCGACTCCGTGCATGTTTGCGTGACACCAATAAGGTGCTGTTGGGTCTGGCTCGTCGTGAAGCAGCTGGAGCCGTTGCTAGGAGGCCCGAGCGACATCTGCTCGTGGCGGAGAAAGGCAAGCGGCGGCACAGGGGCGAGGGCAGTCGTGATGTGGCGGCCATTCTGTGCCGAGAGCGGCGGGGTCGCACGGTTGCTGATGGACAAGTCGGTGCTCCGGGAAGCCTGCAGCTTCAATGAAAAACAAACGTCCAAAGCTCACCTTTTGGAACGGGAATGTCCATGACAGTCCGTGATGCTCTAAAATAAAAACAATAAAAACACTTGTTCTTGTTATCTTGTTTATTTTGATCATGCAAGCAGTTTGCATCATCTTACAATTCACAATTCCACGCCTGAGGAGTAGGAGTAGGAAGAATAATAAGTTGATTTCAACCTACCCACCCCCCCCCCCGTGTCTCTGTGTCAATTGCTCATACATTTGTTCACTTCCTGTGTTCAACATGCACTAATTCACCTTTTATATTTTTTATTTCAAGCAATAAATGCATAAAAAAACACCCACAACATTAAATAAACATGTCTTTTCCTGCAGTGACTGGGTTGGGTGTTGTGTCACATGACACCACCACTCTTGAAAGGGTGCCCTGTGAGACCCACTGTTGTTTAATGTCATCACTGGTACTTTACCCTTGGTACCTACACATGGTATCTACCCTTGGTGTGTACTCTTGGTACCTACCCTTGGTGTGTACCCTTGGTGTCTACTCTTGGTACCTACCCTTGGTACCTACCCTTGGTACCTACCCTTGGTGTCTACCCTTGGTGTTTATCCCTGGTACCTACCCTTGGTGTCTACCATTGGTGTTTATCCCTTGTACCTACCCTTGGTACCTACCCTTGGTACCTACCCTTGGTACCTACCCTTGGTACCTACCCTTGGTACCTACCCTTGGTGTCTACTCTTGGTGTCTACTCTTGGTACCTACCCTTGGTGTCTACTCTTGGTACCTACACTTGGTACCTACACTTGGTATCTACCCTTGGTGTGTACTCTTGGTACCTACCCTTGGTGTCTACTCTTGGTACCTACCCTTGGTGTCTACTCTTGGTACCTACCCTTGGTACCTACCCTTGGTGTCTACCCTTGGTGTCTACCCTTGGTGTCTACCCTTGGTGTCTACCCTTGGTGTTTATCCCTGGTACCTACCCTTGGTGTCTACCCTTGGTGTTTATCCCTAGTACCTACCCTTGGTACCTACCCTTGGTACCTACCGTTGGTGTCTACCCTTGGTGTCTACCCTTGGTGTCTACTCTTGGTACCTACCCTTGGTGTCTACTCTTGGTACCTACCCTTGGTGTCTACCCTTGGTGTTTATCCCTGGTACCTACCCTTGGTGTCTACCCTTGGTGTTTATCCCTAGTACCTACCCTTGGTACCTACCCTTGGTACCTACCCTTGGTGTCTACCCTTGGTGTCTACTCTTGGTACCTACCCTTGGTGTCTACTCTTGGTACCTACCCTTGGTACCTACACTTGGTATCTACCCTTGGTGTGTACTCTTGGTACCTACCCTTGGTGTCTACTCTTGGTACCTACCCTTGGTACCTACCCTTGGTGTCTACCCTTGGTGTTTATCCCTTGTACCTACCCTTGGTACCTACCCTTGGTACCTACCCTTGGTACCTACCCTTGGTGTCTACTCTTGGTGTCTACTCTTGGTACCTACCCTTGGTGTCTACTCTTGGTACCTACACTTGGTACCTACACTTGGTATCTACCCTTGGTGTGTACTCTTGGTACCTACCCTTGGTGTCTACTCTTGGTACCTACCCTTGGTACCTACCCTTGGTGTCTACCCTTGGTGTCTACCCTTGGTGTTTATCCCTGGTACCTACCCTTGGTGTCTACCCTTGGTGTTTATCCCTAGTACCTACCCTTGGTACCTACCCTTGGTACCTACCCTTGGTGTCTACCCTTGGTGTCTACTCTTGGTACCTACCCTTGGTGTCTACTCTTGGTACCTACCCTTGGTGTCTACCCTTGGTGTTTATCCCTGGTACCTACCCTTGGTGTCTACCCTTGGTGTTTATCCCTAGTACCTACCCTTGGTACCTACCCTTGGTACCTACCCTTGGTGTCTACCCTTGGTGTCTACTCTTGGTACCTACCCTTGGTGTCTACTCTTGGTACCTACCCTTGGTACCTACACTTGGTATCTACCCTTGCTGTGTACTCTTGGTACCTACCCTTGGTGTCTACTCTTGGTACCTACCCTTGGTACCTACCCTTGGTACCTACCCTTGGTGTTTATCCCTGGTACCTACCCTTGGTGTCTACTCTTGGTACCTACCCTTGGTACCTACCCTTGGTGTCTACCCTTGGTGTTTATCCCTGGTACCTACCCTTGGTGTCTACCCTTGGTGTTTATCCCTGGTACCTACCCTTGGTACCTACACTTCACCAGGGTATATACATCAACAGCAGCAGCGAGTCTCAGAGAAGTATGCCCCCCCCAGCATGCATGTGCCTTTTTCTGGCTGTGATTGGTTGTGAAATGAATGTATTTAATTTCTACCCGAACTTGAAGAGGACCCCTGCCTGAGCGCGGCATGACTTAGGACATCAGCGGGATCTTGGGGGGGTCTTGGTAAGCAAGTGCAGCAATCGAGCTTATTGTGTTATTGCGCCAGCAGAAAGGAGCCGAGTAAGTCAGAGCGGTTAAGATGTTTAATTGGAATAAGCAGCCTCTCGCAGAGGCAATATCCGCTCGCATTTGTGGGTGGAATTAACCGTGGGTGTGCATATTTCTGCCTGGGTTTTCATTATTCATGCGGCAACATGCGAGGATT
Organism: Doryrhamphus excisus; assembly: GCF_037039965.1. NCBI lineage: Eukaryota > Metazoa > Chordata > Actinopteri > Syngnathiformes > Syngnathidae > Doryrhamphus > Doryrhamphus excisus. The sequence continues at coordinate 23,051,484 of NC_136363.1, forward strand.
AAGCTGTAAATAGTGCAGCAGCCCGCCTTTGGACCACTCCCAGCTGTTGCCCAGGACCTTTGCCGCAGCCTTGGGTGTACATTTCTCATGTTGAGAGTCCTTGCATGTATTCCTCGCTTAGCATTCGCTGGGAAAAGCCTTCCATCCTCTCCAAAGGCTCTCGTCGTCTTATTCCCCTCCGCTAAATTATCACAAGGCTGCAGCGCTCTGACCTGATCTTGACCAAGGACCTTATTAACAAGTTGACAAGGGTCTTATGGCGTGGGTCTGGCCTCCAGAGAGCTGATTAGGCTAATAACGCATATCCACGGGCACGTTCGGCACGCTGATTCGGCCAATTAGGAATGTGACAAGCCCTGGACACATTCTCTGTGCAGACGCCGGGAATCTCATGTTAGCATAATGACGCCAGGGAGACATTTTTCAAACCGGACTTGAAAGACAAGAATCAAACAGTCGCCACTTTTCACTTGAACTCAAAAAGCCAGAGCTCCGTCTGCCGGTTTAGACTTTGGATGCCGCACTCCACAAAGACGCTCATTATTTCCAAACCTTCTGTTTCCATTGGTGGGCACAATTAGACCGCGTGGACGCAAACACACATCGCGGTTCCGATATCGCTGCCTCGCACTGATGAACAAACGACGGCTTTTCAAAAAGGTTTTATTGTTGAAGAAATGTCGGAGTTTTAAAATATGTCCTGCCCGTTTTAGCGGACTTGAATCAGACGCTGACGTGGTCTTGCATGATAATGACGGTTTTGTTAAGGTTAATGTTAAAGTTAGGTTCTCCCGACACAAAACCAAAAACCCCAGCCCAGTTTTATCCGTACTTGTGTGGACCCAACGTTACAACCCATCTGTACTGGTAGCCTCTTCCCAACCAGCGGTGCTTACGTTGTTGTGACAGCTCAACAGTTCGTTAGCAGGTCCAAGTCCTATCCTTTCTCACCCTAACAAGGTCTGGTGTTGCAAAGCCTTGCAAGACAAAATATGACGCCGCTGACGTAAGGTTGGCTTTCAGAGATTATGCTAGCCATCGCCTTAAAATGAATTTTTGAGCTCAAGCAAATCATGGAGCTTTCAACTGTGGCTTGGATTGAATATTGTGGCATTACAAACATATAAGTCCGGGTAAGACCTGTCTAAAATAGTGTGTGTGTGTGTGTGATCTTTATCCAGGGTCGCAGGCGAAGGTGGCATAAATCACTTTGTTGGTGCTAAGTCACACCTCACCTTGAGAGCACCTGGTGGTGTTTTTATGGGTATTAATGCTTGTCCTCCCTTACTTATCCAGAGCTATTTCACACTTGGTTAACTAAGGGATGAGAACGTCTTCTTGCCGCTATATATAGCCCGGCCTTCCTAAATAGTTTTCAGATAGCTAATCGCAAAGCCAACCCCGCCGTGCGTGCTGAAAGTCATTCATTCCAGCCCACGTTTCCACGCGGCAAGGGGCTTACGGAGGTGGGCTTCTGTGGGAATCCTAATGGGTGAATGTTTAAATGGTGGTTTGCAGTCTGCGGACACGTGCGCGCCCATACCAGCCAAGCCAAAATAGACAGAGCTGCCGTGAGCTCGCCTTCCGGTGCGGCTTAAAACGATAAAGCCACTTTTCCGAAGAGACGAGCCCGCGGATGAGATTAATAGTAAAACAGTCCTGGAAGAGTCGGACCGAGCAGATCTCCCAGCAAAGCCACCAGATGATACTTTCAAGGTCGGAAGCTTTGCCGGCTGGCTCATGTTAAGCTTCCACAAAGACGGCCATCATCCTTCACCTCACGCGGCCTCGACATCGGCGCCGCGTCCACCGGGCCTTGCCGGGGCACCGCGGGACCGCTACCAGATTTAGGGACTGTACTGTACCAGATTGTTTCCGCTTAATAATATGACCGTGTTTACACTTCCTGACCACTGAACCAATCCCAGGTCGGGATGCTGCTAAGCTAATGTGCTATGCTCTAAAACGTAACAGGACACGCAATAAACTTGCTGTGGTGTTTATTTGCCATGAAATCCGCCCTAAATTTCATGGTGACTATTCCGCGTAGCGTGAGCTCGGTGCATTATGCAAGGAGCAGCGTGAGCAGCGTGAGCTCGGGGCTTTGACGTAATTGCAAAAGTAAACAGACTTTGTTCCACATTCAGGCCTGAAGTGTTGCTCATTTCACAGATGTGATCAACCTTGGCCAACTCCGCGTGGATGCCGTGATGGTGATGAAGTGTAAAAGAGGTTGGAGCACACTTTGCTGTCCATACAATTCAGGGACTCTCCATGGCGGCGAGGCAGCGCTTCCACCGCGCCGCTGGACCGTGAAACTGCTGCGTTTGCCCTGGGAGTGCCGGTGTACCCTTGTGAAGACGCTCCAGTACTTTAAGGATACTCGGCGAGGGGGGGCACCGCCAAAGTCCTGATGTGACTTTGTGGGAAATAATGATTCATAGCCTCATAGCAGCCATATTGATTGTTGTGAGCATTTACTGTGTGGAAAGCAACAAGCGTGAAGGTCAATTGAAAACATTTCATGGAATTGTTAGGCCGGCAAACATTCCCTTTAAGTGTGACTGCAGGTGTCATTTGTCAAATGGGCCTCTGGCAGTGAATCACCGTGCTGGTGTGATTAAATGGGAAGTATGACATAACTCATGTTTAATGGTAGAAAAAGAGAAGCCGGTGTATTTGGCGCCAAGCCTGCAGCACCCGCCATCAATCGCCCCTCCCCCCTAGACGCTGCCCGTGAAAGGTCAGCGTGACTTTGAGTCATGGGACTGGTCAAAATCCAAAAGGCGGAGGGGGCCGATTCATTGTTTTCATATGTCGGGGGGAGAACATCATCTTTCCATGAAGCGGCTTGATGGGGACGGGACAGGCATGCCCTCAAACCAGAAACAGCCGGACCCAGCATCCGACTTGCAGTCCACATCGCCCAAGGTCCTGCTCAGCGTGACCGAAAAGTCACAACAACAACTCCGTGACTTGTTGGGAAACATGGACTTTTCCCTCCAAGGATGCAATGAATAATTCTCTTTTACCAAGATGGTAAAAATCCTCCCCTGAGGTATCGAACCAAGCGCTCTTTTCTCTCGTCATTAAAAAAGTCTACAAAGTCTTATCAGCATTCTGCATTCTTTGCTGTCGGAGCAGAGATAATTGATTATGTTGAGGGGGTCAGCGGTGGCTACGCCGCTGCAGAGATATATCGCAGCTCATTCGCCGACTGACCTGAAGGGACGCGCTGGAATTGGAATGACGTTACGGCACAGCCGGAAAAAAGGCTCATTGAGGAGCGTTCTCCCGATTGGCTCCACATTTCCTCCTTCACTCCGTACCAGCTGATGTTTGTATGTCGCTGGCAAAGACAGAGCAGACCTCCCCCAAGGCCCACGTAAAGACCATTCCTGTTTTAGCCTGAACCTAAGGTTCCTTAGGGAACGCCGTTCTTCCAGGACAAGAATCAAGGTGCTCCTTGGGGTCCAAACATGTTCCAGTCCTGACCATAATTAGCAATTAGTTGTTTAGTTATCACTGTCCATTTCACAGGGGAAGATGTTCTCACATGTCCTCCATAACGGTTGTGGCGTTTGATTCTTGGTTTACGTCACATCGCACAGGCTACGCCATCCCAGCGGGGACGTCACAGACAGCCGGGCGAAGAAGGACAAAGAAGCACAAAGCTTACCACTTCCACACGGAATGAGAGGAGACTCCATCTCAGCCACGGCATGTCCATTGTTGATTCATTCGTTTAAAAAAAGCCGAACACGGAGCATCCTTGCACTGTACACAGCATCATCATCTCTACGAGTTCCGGAACTAGTTCTCCACTCAGTATGGTGGTTACACACCAAAACTGATGTTGACCAAAAATGGTATTCAAAGCAAGATGTCCGCAGTAGAGCAGCTCCATCTTCCTGCTGGCCGGTGCCGCAACTTCCAAGCTGCTCTTTCCAGCATAAACAAGCAGGCTAAAGCTATTCCGAGTGTTTTCTCCCGCTGCAAGATGCAGCACGTTGGCCGTTTATGGATGTTTCTCGTATCCACACAGGGACCTTGGGAGATGAACGACCTATTAGGGAAATAAATAAAGAGCCTGTACGGACACTTAGCTTGATCAAGAGCAAGCATTAAATAATTACTGTAATTCACTTAGCTTTCTTTTAAGCTGCGTAATGATTTTCCCTCCCCCCCCGCATCAAATTGATCTGATGAGGAGGCCTAAACAAACCACCTCCACGTTAAACCGCATTCCCGCACGCGCATCCGTCTGCCCCAACTGTCCAAAAGCTTTTAAAAGGTGAGGACGCGGACAAAGGAGGCGCTGCGGAAAGTGAGGACACCAAAGTCAACAACTGGAACGTCCCAAGGAGAGACGGGCGGAGAAAGTGCTCGGTCATGCGTACGCTTGCCTCCAGACCGCATCAGTCCTGTGACCAGCGGTCTGTGAAATAGACAACAAAGATCTCAGGACACAAAGTTAAAGAAGTGGACAAGCAAGTTATGGGGGGAACTGCTCCTCCTACTCCTCCTCCTCCTCCTCCGCATCACATCAAATGATCTTTCCAAGGTGGCTGACGGCCGCCATCCATCTTGCAGAGCCGGTGTCCGCAGGCGGAGCCATGAAGCAGGCGGTAATCACACCGCCGCGTCTCCTGGATCAAAGACGGCTTTTGAAGAGGAAGCTTCCTCCTCACTTCCCAGCGCCTAATGAATCAAAGTGGCCTCCTAATTATTCCTTTGAAAGCCGGCGAGTTGGAATGCATCATTTCTGCCCCCCCTCGTCAGTGAAGGTGCTGCAGGTGTTTGCTTCCAAAAAGTCCCAACATGTAAAGACACTCCCACTGGCATCAACCACGAAGCCGCCTCTCATTTAGGAAATAATTGAAGACGGTGATTAGAATGGGACGTCAGGGGAGCGGGGGCCGATGCCACCCATACTAATAGTGCAATTATTTCCAGATGAGCTGCACTAATACAGCAAATAAAGTGTTATTAAAATGTCATTACAGCAGAGGAATTGAACTGTTGATCCACTTCCTCCTCCCAGGATGCCCGACAATGAAGGAGCACCCAGACAATGAAGGAGCACCCCCGCGTCCAACAAGTTGCAAATGAGGGGAAATGACAAATATGAAATACATTTAAGGACGCCTCCGTTCTTGTTTTGGATCGATACTCCCCGCCTGACTCATGATGCTAAATGTGAGCAGGCGCCAAAACACAATCAATTACAGCAGCGATGGTGGCGGCGGCGGCGGCGCTCTCATTTTCTCTCCCAAAACTCCCTCCTTCATCATGTAGCGTCTTTATATTCCTCACACAGACTCAATCCATGAGAAATCCACAACGGAAGGACCGGGAGGGAATCATGGCGCCAACTGTAAAATCTACATCAAGGTGAGACGAGGACCTGAAGAAATGTTCTCCTCAAAGACATCGAGGACGTGGACCAAAATGGAAGATGACATCTGGACCACGGCGAAAGAAAGACACAAACACGAAGCAGCGTAAAGCCATCCAAATCCACTGTAACAACATGGACAATGCCAAAGTTCACAATATTACGCAATATTTCATTGGTTGCCCTGGCAACGTCAGGTGCCATGCAAGTGTAAAAAGAAGTGAAGCAGCCTTTGGAGACGGGTCCCCATTGTTGGAGTCTCGTAGAGCTGCTGACCTAATTCATTCCTGACTGAAAGGCCGACCTTCTCCAGGTGGGAGCGCCGGCCCCAAACAGTCAATCATTCCGAAAATAGCACATCCCATTTCCTTGCTCTTTGCAGCTTTTAAGCGGGAATTTGGTGTCTAACTTGTGGCGGTAAACCATGACAGTGAGTTACTCGACACGGAAAATACAGCACACTCTCACGGCGAGCCAGGCCACTTGGCACCAATTGGCACCATGGGGGCGCACACTTTGAAGGAGTCGTACACACAGGAAATAATGTTCTAATAGCCGACCAATCACAGCCTTCACGGCTGGAGGAGACTCCAAACTGAAATGCAACAGAGAACACAGCTGGAGAGCAGCAAAGCATTTCCGAGGGTGAAGGTGCATGCCGTGTACTCGGGATGTGTACATGTTGGCAGGTCTGCTATAGACTGCTAAGAATGCCCTGTCCTCCTAACAGGATTAGCTTTAGCCTCTCGCTGTGCCGCCAATTTGGCTCCATCACCCGAGGGCAGAAAGTGGCATTCAGCTGGAGGTGTACTTTAACATTATTACACATTATTACTCATTATTACACTTTATTACGCTTCATCTTGGAGACAGAGTGACATAGACTGGCACAAACAGGTTTAGGCCATCTCGCTTCAACGGACTTGAGCCCGCCCGGGTGACGGCGTGTCACTCCCAATCAGCCGGACGCTGCTGACTGACAGCAGCGTCCTGGCCGGCACCCTCATCAAATCAATTTGTCCTCGCTGGCAGGTGGACACAAAGCGACTCGGAAAGTCCGAGCTCGGTGGAGGCAAACAATTGTCCGGGGGCGGCGGGCGCTTCTATTTGTCACCAGATCCAATCTCGTAGCGCCAGAAAAGCCATCACATGCACTAACGAGAAGTCGCAAACAGTGGAAGACTCAAAGATTACACCGACTTTTGCAGTAAACGGAACGCTGCTGCCTCTCCGTTACAGCAGAGATTGGCTCCATAAGAATATGCTGCTTTTGGAATTGTGGAGGAGCAGACGGGAACGTTTGCTGATCACGAGGTGGCGGGTGGGTGGCTGAAAGGTTTCCCCCCCCAGGCGTGATTACGGAAACACCTGCACCCCCCCTCGCTGTCAGACGAAGGCATGCAAATATTCCCACGCCGTGTCACCAAAGCCAACGCTGGATTTCAGCTTGCCTCTTTAGACGCCTCAGATATGAATTTGTGATCATATTTGCCACGTTGAGAGGATCCTGGGGGACCCGGACAATAATATCACAGACGAGCCAGCTAGTTAGGAACGTCCCTGCTGATTCCAGCAACTCATGCTAGCAAGGAAGAGTTTGTTCATCTAATCCAGCGAGTCTTTCAAACATGTGAGGGAACAATGGCTTTATTGACAAATGAATGGAGTGGCGGCGAGGAGGACGATGCTTTATTTCCCAGAAGAGAAGCATATTTGAAGAGGGGAATGCTGGCGACATTTCCCCGGAGGAAACTTAAATCTTTAGCTGCTGTGGATTTAGTCGCAGTGACAAGACAAAAGACTGACTTAACCTCGGCTAATCTGGCCGCCGACCATCAAACCTGGCTTTTCCAAAGCCTCCGTTTGCGTACCACACGGCGTTCCACCAAGATCTGACCGAGCACGGAGTGATGTGCCCAGGAAAGCAAATGCAAATGTTCGGAAATTGACTCCATTGACTTCCAGAAAGAAGTCATCCTAACAGCAATTTGGCAGGAATTTACAGTTTCAGGAATTGTTCTTATTTTTGGGTGTCTGAAACGCATACTTTGGGGTGGGAAGGGTGGTCGTCTCCCAACCTGATTTTGGACGTTTTGTACTCAGGGTCTACCGAAGGAATAACTTCGGGAAAGGTACCGCTGCATTCGTTCCAAACGATTTGATCGGAAAGCGGTCAAACACAACACGTTTGACTTTGGAGGTTCTGTGGCCTCGTCCTTCCTGGTTTGGTTCTGTGACCGACTGGCGCCAAATTCCACTGATGACGCAATCCAATGAGCCGCTCTTTCCTCCTCCAAATAAGAGCGAGCGCACGTCAACGCTAAAAGGTTGGCGCTGGCGTTAGTTAAAAGCCCGCTGCGCTGCGCTCGCACAATGCCTCCAGGCGTCTTTAAAATCCTTCGTTTCACACAATTAGGGTCAAGGCTCTTTCATGGCTTTTGATAGGCTTGTTTTTTCCTGGCTGCTGAAAACCACTTCCTTTCTTCCCCGTCTTGGCGATGTGAATGGGCAGGCAGTTGGCTGCTGTTAGGAGGTAATTACGTCGCCGTTCCTTCATCCAGCCCTCGACTAGTCGCTGACACCAGAACTTGACAAGCTGATCCGCCTGCGAGCAGCCATTGCCGAGAAAGTTCACTAATGGCCGCTTCATCATCGCCATGGCAACCTGCTGCTCCAGATGAAGAAGCTGCTTTGGATTTTACTGACGTCCTTCAAAGCGTTGAACTGTTTGAACCCGGAGATGGAGAGCACACTGAGCTTAAAGCAGCGACCTCTTGAGGCCACAATGGACGAAAGAAGTCGCCAGAACAACAATAGAGCTCGAGGAGAAGCAGCGGTCGGTCGGTGATGAAGCGCAGGAAGCTAAGCTGGATTCTCTCGTCCCGTTCGGTATTCAATCAAACACATCGAAACCGTCCATTCCCAATCCCTGCACGCGTGGCCATGCCGACCGGGAAGCACCTGCTTTGAACAAGCATCCGTTTGGCCGGGGCGTTCCGGGATTAGCGCGCTGCTCTCGGAGAAGCTTCAGGGAAGGAAAGAGCGGCGCGGCTGCTAAGCTTCTTATCTCCAGAAACTACGACTGTTCTGCATTCCCTCCTCTGTGGCCACACAATCACACCATTTCACGGGATCCTTCCCATTCCTAAACAAAAGTCTGCATCCCGTATTGAGCTGAAACGGGACCGATCAAAAATAGTACAATGTCGATGGATTCCGTTGGCAACAGCTTAGCAACAGCCTGCCGCAGGCTACGCTAATCGATGCCAGCGTGTCTGATCGCTCACCCATCAAATGCACTTTTCTGGTATCTTTATTTATTCTCATTACCTTGGCTCTCACTGCCCCAACTCAGCTAGCCAGCTAGCCAGCTAGCTCAACTAGCGAGCCGACTCAGCTAGCCAGCTAGCTCGCCAACTCAACCAACCTGATAGCCAGCTCAACTACCCAGCAAGTTAGCAAGCCAGCTCAACTAGCCAACCAGCTAGTTAGCTAGCCAGCTCAACTAGCCAACCCAACTACCCAGCTAGTTAGCAAGCCAGCTCAACTAGCCAACCAGCTAGTTAGCTAGCCAGCTCAACTACTCAACTACCCAGCTAGTTAGCTAGCCAACTCAACTAGCCAACCAGCTAGTTAGCTAGCCAGCTCAACTAGCCAACCCAACTACCCAGCTAGTTAGCAAGCCAGCTCAACTAGCCAACCAGCTAGTTAACTAGCCAACCAGCTAGTTAGCTAGCCAGCTCAACTAGCCAACCCAACTACCCATCTAGTTAGCTAGCCAGCTCAACTAGCCAACCAGCTAGTTAGCTAGCCAGCTCAACTAGCCAATCCAACTACCCATCTAGTTAGCTAGCCAGCTCAACTACTCAACTACCCAGCTAGTTAGCTGGCCAGCTCAACTAGCCAACCAGCTAGTTAGCTAGCCAGCTCAACTAGCCAACCCAACTACCCAGCTAGTTAGCAAGCCAGCTCAACTAGCCAACCAGCTAGTTAACTAGCCAACCCAGCTAGTTAGCTAGCCAGCTCAACTAGCCAACCCAGCTAGTTAGCTAGCCAGCTCAACTACTCAACTACCCAGCTAGTTAGCAAGCCAGCTCAACTAGCCAACCCAACTACCCAGCTAGTTAGCAAGCCAGCTCAACTAGCCAACCAGCTAGTTAACTAGCCAACCAGCTAGTTAGCTAGCCAGCTCAACTACTCAACTACCCAGCTAGTTAGCAAGCCAGCTCAACTAGCCAACCAGCTAGTTAGCTAGCCAGCTCAACTAGCCAACCCAACTACCCAGCTAGTTAGCAAGCCAGCTCAACTAGCCAACCAGCTAGTTAACTAGCCAACCAGCTAGTTAGCTAGCCAGCTCAACTAGCCAACCCAGCTAGTTAGCTAGCCAGCTCAACTACTCAACTACCCAGCTAGTTAGCTGGCCAGCTCAACTAGCCAACCAGCTAGTTAGCTAGCCAGCTCAACTAGCCGACCAGCTAGTTAGCTAGCCAGCTCAACTAACCAACCCAACTACCCAGCTAGTTAGCTAGCCAGCTCAACTAGCCAACCAGCTAGTTAGCTAGCCACCTCAACTAGCCAACCCAACTACCCAGCTAGTTAGCTAGCCAGCTCAACTAGCCAACCAGCTAGTTAGCTAGCCACCTCAACTAGCCAACCCAACTACCCAGCTAGTTAGCTAGCCAGCTCAACTAGCCAACCAGCTAGTTAGCTAGCCACCTCAACTAGCCAACCCAACTACCCAGCTAGTTAGCTAGCCAGCTCAACTAGCCAACCAGCTAGTTAGCTAGCCAGCTCAACTAGCCAACCAGCTAGTTAGCTAGCCAGCTCAACTAGCCAAACAGCTAGTTAGCTAGCCACCTCAACTAGCCAACCCAACTACCCAGCTAGTTAGCTAGCCAGCTCAACTAGCCAACCCAACTACCCAGCTAGTTAGCAAGCCAGCTCAACTAGCCAACCAGCTAGTTAGCTAGCCAGCTCAACTACTCAACTACCCAGCTAGTTAGCTGGCCAGCTCAACTAGCCAACCAGCTAGTTAGCTAGCCAGCTCAACTAGCCAACCCAACTACCCAGCTAGTTAGCAAGCCAGCTCAACTAGCCAACCAGCTAGTTAACTAGCCAACCCAGCTAGTTAGCTAGCCAGCTCAACTAGCCAACCCAGCTAGTTAGCTAGCCAGCTCAACTACTCAACTACCCAGCTAGTTAGCAAGCCAGCTCAACTAGCCAACCCAACTACCCAGCTAGTTAGCAAGCCAGCTCAACTAGCCAACCAGCTAGTTAACTAGCCAACCAGCTAGTTAGCTAGCCAGCTCAACTACTCAACTACCCAGCTAGTTAGCAAGCCAGCTCAACTAGCCAACCAGCTAGTTAGCTAGCCAGCTCAACTAGCCAACCCAACTACCCAGCTAGTTAGCAAGCCAGCTCAACTAGCCAACCAGCTAGTTAACTAGCCAACCAGCTAGTTAGCTAGCCAGCTCAACTAGCCAACCCAGCTAGTTAGCTAGCCAGCTCAACTACTCAACTACCCAGCTAGTTAGCTGGCCAGCTCAACTAGCCAACCAGCTAGTTAGCTAGCCAGCTCAACTAGCCGACCAGCTAGTTAGCTAGCCAGCTCAACTAACCAACCCAACTACCCAGCTAGTTAGCTAGCCAGCTCAACTAGCCAACCAGCTAGTTAGCTAGCCACCTCAACTAGCCAACCCAACTACCCAGCTAGTTAGCTAGCCAGCTCAACTAGCCAACCAGCTAGTTAGCTAGCCACCTCAACTAGCCAACCCAACTACCCAGCTAGTTAGCTAGCCAGCTCAACTAGCCAACCAGCTAGTTAGCTAGCCAGCTCAACTAGCCAACCAGCTAGTTAGCTAGCCAGCTCAACTAGCCAAACAGCTAGTTAGCTAGCCACCTCAACTAGCCAACCCAACTACCCAGCTAGTTAGCTAGCCAACTCAACTAGCCAACCAGCTAGTTAGCTAGCCAGCTCAACTAGCCAACCCAACTACCCAGCTAGTTAGCAAGCCAGCTCAACTAGCCAACCAGCTAGTTAACTAGCCAACCAGCTAGTTAGCTAGCCAGCTCAACTAGCCAACCCAACTACCCATCTAGTTAGCTAGCCAGCTCAACTAGCCAACCAGCTAGTTAGCTAGCCAGCTCAACTAGCCAATCCAACTACCCATCTAGTTAGCTAGCCAGCTCAACTACTCAACTACCCAGCTAGTTAGCTGGCCAGCTCAACTAGCCAACCAGCTAGTTAGCTAGCCAGCTCAACTAGCCAACCCAACTACCCAGCTAGTTAGCAAGCCAGCTCAACTAGCCAACCAGCTAGTTAACTAGCCAACCCAGCTAGTTAGCTAGCCAGCTCAACTAGCCAACCCAGCTAGTTAGCTAGCCAGCTCAACTACTCAACTACCCAGCTAGTTAGCAAGCCAGCTCAACTAGCCAACCCAACTACCCAGCTAGTTAGCAAGCCAGCTCAACTAGCCAACCAGCTAGTTAACTAGCCAACCAGCTAGTTAGCTAGCCAGCTCAACTACTCAACTACCCAGCTAGTTAGCAAGCCAGCTCAACTAGCCAACCAGCTAGTTAGCTAGCCAGCTCAACTAGCCAACCCAACTACCCAGCTAGTTAGCAAGCCAGCTCAACTAGCCAACCAGCTAGTTAACTAGCCAACCAGCTAGTTAGCTAGCCAGCTCAACTAGCCAACCCAGCTAGTTAGCTAGCCAGCTCAACTACTCAACTACCCAGCTAGTTAGCTGGCCAGCTCAACTAGCCAACCAGCTAGTTAGCTAGCCAGCTCAACTAGCCGACCAGCTAGTTAGCTAGCCAGCTCAACTAACCAACCCAACTACCCAGCTAGTTAGCTAGCCAGCTCAACTAGCCAACCAGCTAGTTAGCTAGCCACCTCAACTAGCCAACCCAACTACCCAGCTAGTTAGCTAGCCAGCTCAACTAGCCAACCAGCTAGTTAGCTAGCCACCTCAACTAGCCAACCCAACTACCCAGCTAGTTAGCTAGCCAGCTCAACTAGCCAACCAGCTAGTTAGCTAGCCAGCTCAACTAGCCAACCAGCTAGTTAGCTAGCCAGCTCAACTAGCCAAACAGCTAGTTAGCTAGCCACCTCAACTAGCCAACCCAACTACCCAGCTAGTTAGCTAGCCAGCTCAACTAGCCAACCAGCTAGTTAGCTAGCCAGCTCAACTAGCCAACCAGCTAGTTAGCTAGCCAGCTCAACTAGCCAACCCAACTACCCAGCTAGTTAGCTAGTCAGCTCAACTAGCCAACCAGCTAGTTAGCTAGCCAGCTCAACTAGCCAACCCAACTACCAAGCTAGTTAGCTAGCCAGCTCAACTAGCCAACCAGCTAGTTAGCTAGCCAGCTCAACTAGCCAACCCAACTACCAAGCTAGTTAGCTAGCCAGCTCAACTAGCCAACCAGCTAGTTAGCTAGCCACTTCAACTAGCCAACCCAACTACCCAGCTAGTTAGCTAGCCAGCTCAACTAGCCAACCAGCTAGTTAGCTAGCCAGCTCAACTAGCCAACCCAACTACCAAGCTAGTTAGCTAGCCAGCTCAACTAGCCAACCAGCTAGTTAGCTAGCCAGCTCAACTAGCCAACCCAACTACCAAGCTAGTTAGCTAGCCAGCTCAACTAGCCAACCAGCTAGTTAGCTAGCCACCTCAACTAGCCAACCCAACTACCCAGCTAGTTAGCTAGCCAGCTCAACTCGCCAACTAGCGAGTCAGCTCAACTAGCTAGCCAACTGCGTGAACTGCGTGAATGAACTGTAATGAATGTTTTTACATATTATTATTATTATGTTTATTTCCTGTCCATGATGCATTTCTGAACTGATGTGACCCCCTCCATATTGTACGGTAGCATTTTGTTAGCATCGCTTGTCGAGCAAGACAATGGCGCCTGTTAGCTTTGTGAGCAAACTAAGTTTAAAACGTCCGCATCTGACCTTTGACCTGAGAAAGAGGAAGAATCCTTCGGTGAAACGTTCGTAAAGTGCTGGAAGATACACAAGACAGCAGCTTTACGGTACTTTGGACGCGGCGGCATGTAAAGCAGCGCTCGTGTTTACGGCGGACGGGAGACCATCAGACACGCTCTTAACGGCGCACCACCACATCCATCAATGATGTGCACAAACAACCTAACTTCCATCTCATCATCTTTCCGGGAGCAAAGACAACGGGATAAAATGGCTTCCTTAAAGCATCCTTTGCTGTGCACGTTGTGGTTTGCCAAGTGTGTCGTAACGTGCGCTTTCTTTACACGATCCTTTTGAAGCAGCCAGGGCCGCGTCTTCTGAGGGGAAAGCTATCCAGATATTTACTTTTAACTTCTGGAGCGCTACCTGCTAAAAGCTGCTTATTAGCCTCCGTGCACGCACACGCGCACACAGCACTGTATAAGGGGGGGTTTGATGCTCGAGGCTCATTATTAGCAGTGTTGCTAAACAGACATCATGGGGCCTACAAAGGAACGCATGATGAGAAACTCTTTGCCAGTTTTGTTGCATTTCAACATTTCTCAGCATTCCAACACAAATACACCTACACAAATACATCTCCACGAATACATCTTCAAGTTCATGCTTGGAGACTAGATAGGACACTTCTAGACTAGACTGGATCTGTCCTATCAAGTCTTGGAGCCTGATCTGCTAGGATGAGATGTTCCCATGTGGTGACCATTTGGCCTTTGCTCCGTCAGTACTACAGTACATGTTATTCAAGTATCAGAAAGTAAGGATGGGTATTTATTTTAAATGGAGTTGTATTGTGTATTGCCGTAGTGGCTCAGGGAAGTGTCTTGTGTCTGCAGCAGGAATTGACCAGCTGGGTCTGACAGGCCCTCCAATGGAGCGCTCCGCTGTCCAAATGGCGCCACTGTCGCTTTTAGCCGTACATTTTTTAGACATTAGCGTCCATTTGTAACACGTGTTCACGCTCCGACCTCCTCCAAACAGTCTGCTCGCTGAAACCGGCGACTTGACGCCCATGAACTTCCTATCAATGCCGGCATATTTTGGTGGTAAAACAAGGTGGCCCACAGACACCTTGGAAGTGACCTCCCCCCGCCAAGCGGCCACTTTGCATTCGGAGGTACGCGTCTCCCTTCCGTGCAACATTAAGTCAGGCCGCCCCCCCACCATGAATAATTTGCCTGCCTTGACCTCTACCAGATGATAGCCACCTAACACATGCAATTACTGTCTTCTGGACTTGCTAAACACGGCGGACGCAGCCTCCTCCGGCAAGCCTGCCCCGGGCGCACGAGACCAGGAGGACGGCGCTATTCCGCCTTTTTCCTCCTCATCGCTGAACAACAACATGCAGGACTTCCACCATTATGTTGCTGCAGCAAAGTGCCATCACCTTTCAGATTAACATTTGCCATAAAAGTGTCATTAGATTAGATTCCAAATAAAATCGAGCCAAAACCTGCAGGTCAGCGAGGATGCAAACACGTGAGCATCCACTGTATATTATCTCAAATCAAATGTCAGTCAATAAGCGCAAGGTCACGGCCCCTCTCGGACCCCCCCCCTTTTAATTAAACAGCTGAAAATGCGGAGGAGCAGAAAGAAGCCTAGCGGGCATCAGTGCTAGCAAAGCAGAGTGGGCAGCTTGATTGACTAAGGATTTTTATGTCAGGGTGGAAGGAGCGATATCGTGTGTGTGTGTGGGGGGGGGGGGGGGGGGGGTGCGCTCCAAAACCTGCTTTCTTTAATCCCAGCAGAGGCCCGAGTCTACTGACAGATCAGGAAAGTGCAGGCGAGAGATGAGCCTGCCTGCCAATTACCTCCACCAATAAAGAGCGCTCGATGGCTGAGTGACAGCCGCCCGCCCCCGAGGACCTGAGTGGGCCGGCGTTAAAGCCGAGCGTCGCAGGTTCCATCGCTTACATGCGACTCAGCAACAAGCACTTTGGCGGCGTCGGCGGCCCGAGAAGGAAACACTCGAAGGCGGAGCGTTTCATGGCATTATTGGATGACACGGTCATGTGACTGACGGAGAACACATGGAGAACACCAGGACACGCAAGATTTAAAGCCATCCACTTTACCACCTATACAAGCGTAAAAAGAAGTAAAGCGATGTACATGACATTAGTACTAGTACATGAGTACTACCAGGAGAGCAGAGTCCAGAGGGGAAGGAGCCACCTGCTGTGGCCCAGCAAGGTGCCCTGTATTCGGACACAGGCTCCGAGCAGCCGGTGTGCAGCTATGGAGGTCTCTGGTAAAACTTGTCCCCTTTTTGGACGCATGCCGAGGTCCAGAGACTACATGTACTCGTTGGCACACCAAAGGGGGCGTTGCAAAAGAGGGAGAGACAGGGGCATGATACTGCTTAGTTATCACAGACCATTAGAGAGGAGCAGATCCTTTCACATGATGGACACAGCTCGGACCTTTCACTTCCCTTTCCTTTGACCAATGACGAAGGGTGATGGTCAAACGCACCTAAACAGGAAGTGGCGTTCTAATAATGAGTTGTCCTTTTCTTTTCCTACAGGATGAATGGGAGTGCGTACTTAAACCTGCGTGTGTATTCATGTCTATTCTATTCTCCCATTTTGGCACCATTGTTGTTTCCACAAGCAGGAACTAAATATAAAAATATAGAAATATAGAAATATAAATATCTAAAAATCACAATGCAAGGACGGGCTGTTCACTATTGGAGTTTGATTCCCATTTGAAAAAAGAGGTCGGCGTGACTCGGGTGCAAGTCGAGCTTCTGAGGACAGGAGGGTTTCAAACTGCAGATAAGTGGAAGTCAAAGGGAGGACAAGAAGAAGCAGCAGCCCCCCCGCCGACTTAAGTGTCCACCGCTGGAGACGCCGACTGTTCGATGTCACCGGTGGACGTTGTGAGCATCAAAAAGCGACCGCCTGTGTCTCTAGCACTTTGGTGCCAACAAAGCGGTCCCGAACCGGCCAAGGAGACGACGTAGCATCATACCCACATGAAGGAATACTGGAGGAGGTCGCTGAGGTCATCGCAGCGCTCGGGCTGTCTAAGGCCTTGAACCAAATTCCTTTTGTTCTGCTTTCCGGGTCGATTCCCAAAGCAAATCTCATTAGGCGCTCCGGTGAGGAGCCTCGTGCATCCTATTTCCCCCGTGCGAGCCCGCCGACCCCCCACCAAAATCAATGGCAGACAATGAGGGCACGCTGCCAAAGCCTCCATTGAAAATGATAAAGACGTTCCGTGCGTTCCAAAAGGTGCAGTGGAGGATTGCAACGCAATTGGAAGCTCCAAGAGCCTCACCTGCGTTCTCCCGAAGCTAAATGAATACTTCCCAACCCGCTTTGTCTTCCTAATGGCTAATATCATCCCAAGATTAGCTTCCTGGCTTCCACCAGCAGCGTGTTTCTCCCAGCGAAATGAAGCCGGATACGTTCCAAAGTCTTTCCGCGACAGCCACACGCAACAAATTACATTGCCAATTACTCGACTCTGATAAAAACCATTCCTTTGGAGTGGGCACCTTGGAGAATGGTTTCCCCCAGATGGTGGAGAACTAGGACTGACCCATCACACCTAACCCTGGTCCTGATTCTAACCTTGAAGGATCTTCCCAGGACAAACACACCTGGTCTACATGGGTGAGGGTTTTGTCTTTTTTCTCCTGCCTGTGACTTCCTCACTTGTAACCAGACGTTTACGTTTCATTGTGCGTGCTACCACAAGCTCCACGAAAAACCCAGATGACACACGACAAAACTCCCTGCTACTTGGTCCAGGCTACGGGGTGCTGCAGCGTCCAAAAAGGGGACAAGGTTTGCCGGAGACCTCCATAGCAGCACCAGCTGCTCGGGGCCTGTGTCTGAATACAGGACACCTTGCTGGGCCACAGCAGGTGGCTCCTTCCCCTCTGGACTCTGCTTCTACTGATAGTACTCATGTACTAGTACTAATGTCATGGTATTTCATGATACTCTGCTTCTACTGATAGTACTCATGTACTAGTACTAATGTCATGGTATTTCACGATACTCTGCTTCTACTGATAGTACTCATGTTCTAGTACTAATGTTATGGTATTTCACGATACTCTGCTTCTAATGATAGTACTCATGTGCTAGTACTAATGTTATGGTATTTCACGATACTCTGCTTCTAATGATAGTACTCATGTGCTAGTACTAATGTTATGGTATTTCACGATACTCTGCTTCTAATGATAGTACTCATGTGCTAGTACTAATCTCATGGTATTTCACGATACTCTGCTTCTACTGATAGTACTCGTGCTAGTACTAATGTCATGGTATTTCACGATACTCTGCTTCTACTGATAGTACTCATGTGCTAGTACTAATGTCATGGTATTTCACAATACTCTGCTTCTACTGATAGTACTCATGTGCTAGTACTAATGTCATGGTATTTCACGATACTCTGCTTTTGCTGATAGTACTCTTGTGCTAGTACTAATGTCATGGTATTTCATGGTCCCCTGCTTCTACTGATAGTACTCATGTTCTAGTACTAATGTTATGGTATTTCACGATACTCTGCTTCTACTGATAGTACTCATGTGCTAGTACTAATGTCATGGTATTTCACGATACTCTGCTTCTACTGATAGTACTCATGTGCTAGTACTAATGTCATGGTATTTCACAATACTCTGCTTCTACTGATAGTACTCATGTGCTAGTACTAATGTCATGGTATTTCACGATACTCTGCTTTTGCTGATAGTACTCATGTGCTAGTACTAATGTCATGGTATTTCACAATACTCTGCTTCTACTGATAGTACTCATGTGCTAGTACTAATGTCATGGTATTTCACGATACTCTGCTTTTGCTGATAGTACTCATGTGCTAGTACTAATGTCATGGTATTTCACAATACTCTGCTTCTACTGATAGTACTCATGTGCTAGTACTAATGTCATGGTATTTCACGATACTCTGCTTTTGCTGATAGTACTCATGTGCTAGTACTAATGTCATGGTATTTCACGGTCCCCTGCTTCTACTGATAGTACTCATGTTCTAGTACTAATGTCATGGTATTTCACAATACTCTGCTTCTACTGATAGTACTCATGTGCTAGTACTAATGTCATGGTATTTCACGATACTCTGCTTTTGCTGATAGTACTCATGTGCTAGTACTAATGTCATGGTATTTCACAATACTCTGCTTCTACTGATAGTACTCATGTGCTAGTACTAATGTCATGGTATTTCACGATACTCTGCTTCTACTGATAGTACTCATGTGCTAGTACTAATGTCATGGTATTTCACGATACTCTGCTTCTACTGATAGTACTCATGTGCTAGTACTAATGTCATGGTATTTCACGATACTCTGCTTCTAATGATAGTACTCATGTGCTAGTACTAATGTCATGGTATTTCACGATACTCTGCTTCTACTGATAGTACTCTTGTGCTTGAGGGTTATGAGTACGGGTATGAAAGAAGGTATTTTGCAAGGCTAATGAAGATGTGTTGGGTGTCAGCACAAACGTTTGGCAAAGACCGAATGGCAGCACGAATGAATCGTTCAGCCAAGGAAAGACTCCAAGGACTCCAACCACGGAGCAGCTCATCCAAAGTGTGGTCAAACATCAGAGGAGGCCAACTTCAGTCTCCAAAAACATCCAACGCTGAAGAAGAAAGCAGCAATGGAAGAGTCATTGAAAGAGAAATATGGAGCTTCTTCTCCCAGGACGCCACCAGACGCCACCCGCAGCATCCCCCATCATTTAGGCCCCCGATTGTCAGCAGCAACACAAAAGTCAATAGCTGGAGCAGCAGGCTACTTGCTTACTTTTGTTCCATCAAGACCCCCCAGCTAAGCCGAGCAGAAAACACGTCATTAGCTGCCTCCGCCGAGCTCCAGCTCAGGTGCGGAGATACCATGTACATACCAATCATCATCACTTAGCATTCTCAGCAGATGCACGCCGACTTGGACGTGTCAGGTCCCACATGAAGATGTTTTCCTACTTAATGAAACGTCAGTCAAGCTAATGAAACGCTAGAGCGGACCACCCGCGGGGCCACCCCGGACCCGTCTGCTCCCACTTCACCCGTGTCCTCTGCTACCGCGGTCGGCCTCGGTACCGCGTGTGCTCCTTTCATGCAAATACACCTCAAGCTAGCATGGCCGGGACATCCTTTCCTTCCGTTTAACGTCTGGAAAACTACCAAGTTAGGTTCCTCGTCCTTCAGGTGCTTCACCTTCACCGAGATGCACTAATGGCATCACAATGTTGCACTAGGGGACTGTCCAAGGTACATTCACCTCACAATATTTCATGCTACACCCAACTGGGATAGGCTCCAGCATGCCCCCAGTGTCGACAGGTTCCAAGTACGGCTGTCAGGATGTACGTGTCCATCATGTACGACCACAAAGCCCGTCAGTGGCTCCGACCTCACCGCCGCCACCAAACGTCATGTTGACATATCTTTACCCGAAGGTTGGGCAATAAATACGTTCCGTGGTCAGTAGTTCCATGACTTGGTGAAGTCGCTAGTAAGCACTAAGACAGGTCGTTAGTCATTTCCCCAACACGGCATACGCCATCCATCATCGTTTAGAAAGACCAACATGTCGGGCTTCCACAAGGTCAAAGATCAGCGATGGCCAAACCAGGAAATACGTTTCCGCCAAACGTTGTCAATGCTAAGCTCCACCGCCGTATTGACGAACCTTGACGACGCAGGCGCCGTCGGCACTTTTGAAAGACATTAAATTGGACATTGACCCGTCGGACCAAACGCGGCCCTCAGACCACGAGGAGTCACCAGAAAGGTTTAAAAGAAATCGGCAACTAATCCCATTAAGGCGACAAACATCATTGGCCGGTGTTAAAGAGTTCAGCGGGGCTAATAGGTTTTTTATCGATTGGCATTGGGGTGGCGCAGGTAAACAAAACGTTTCCCCGACGGGGCGTCTTGTGTGGACATTGTGGAGCAAACGTCAGTCAGCTGCTTAGTGGGAGGAGTAAATCAACAGCGCCGATGATTAACCATCACTTCGGTATTGATACAAGGCCCACAGAGATGTTTGTGCTGCCAGATAAATATCGCTTTTATCCCGGCTCCGGCTGGAGGAAAAATGCCGCCTTTTCCCAGAGGGGCCGTGGCGATGGAGCGCCAACATTGTGCGGGGCTAACGACGCCGTTACAAGATTGCGCTCCCTGACAGAGAATGCACTTTATCTCCAAGGCGGCTGATTCAAAGAGATGTCTTTCTTAGCGCCGGTGTCAGGGGTGACGTTTGAAGACGCCCCGCTAAAGTGTGATGTTTGGAGACGGGCCGCTCGATAGCTCCCACGCTGACAGCGCCGCTCATCCTTCAAGGAGAGATGTCGCAAGATCGAAGTCGAGAGATTATGATGCGTCGTCAGCCGTCGCCGTGCGGCCTCTCGCTGCTTATCACAGCATTCTAAACGCACTGGAGACGTTCACCGGCGTTCCTAGCGCCCTCATTATCCCTCACGTGGCTGGGAGAAGGCACGGAGCAGCACTGTCGTTGTCGGAGAGGAATATACGTGGTGACAAAGAAGAGCCGCCACTTCCCGCATGTTTACTCCCGCAACCAAAATCATATGATATCAATCGTGTGACAGAATCAGCCTTGGGTTTGTGAGAAGAGCGGGTCAAGAATCAAGTATGATGCTGAGGCTTCCTGCCGTCAATTGACAGCCGCAGACCCCCGCTATCGTAATGAGGCCCGTGGAGACATAAACAAGCTAGCGTGGGAGACCGTATCATTACTAGCTCATGCTTCTGTGCGGCGTGCTGCGTCGGAATCCTTCAGATGGCTTTCATGTGTTCGGCCCATGATTCAAACGTTGACATGTTGCTTTCTTGTTACTCCTTTTCAGGCATCCGCACAAAAACATCCTGACGTTCAGTAAGGACTTTGTTTTCAAGTGCAGACAGGAAGTGAAGGAATATCTTCCTGCCGCAACATCATCCACCTGATCAAAGGAATAGAAACATTTTACACCGTATCGGTCCTTCACAGGACAGAGATGGATGATGGATGCTAAGATCCAGTGGTCTACCACCAGGACGGGACCTGTTGCCATGGGAACTCCAAATGAGAGGTCAAAGGAGACGCCCCTTCATGCTCTGTGGGGGAGAAGTACTATATTTAAGAGTGGGAACAAGGAGGAGGTGCACAGCCGTGATGTGCTAAGATGAGAAGGTGGTCCACGATTGTACAACCTAGCTTCCGTCAATCACACCGTAGAGTGGCGGTGAATCTGACATCGCTTGACGAGTCTTTATTCGGTTTAACCGACGGGGTTCACTCTGGACCTTTCAGCATCACGCTCCGTTCGCCCTCGAGAAGATAATGAAATATGCAACACATGCAACTGGCTTTGCCGGGCCTCCACCAGTCCGCAGGGACTCAACGGCACAGATGCCAAACAGTCCAGCACCCCCAGGAAAACTACTGCTGGTTTCATATGACGTTGTAGTCCATGTGTTGCTTTTATTTGTCCTGGTGCCCATATGGCTTGTGCAGCACTTTGGTTTCTACTTCGGATATAAGTCGGAATCAGTCAGGTAAGCTCAGAGCAGAAACAATGGCACCACCAAAAATGGCGCCATTCTTGCATGTGGAAGTAGCTAGCGACAGAAGCTTCCAACTGAGCTTCCAACTCAAGGCCAAAATGTGCCTGAAAGTTGGAGCACCAACGATGAAGGACCGAAGCACAATTGCAACAATTGCAAAGTGAATCCTAACGAGGACACGCGTGTTACGGCGATCCCCAGACCGCCATCACGGCAAGCGTGGAAGAGAGAAAAAGCAGGCGAGGTGCATCCACTGATTCCAGGTCGTTACGTAACGGGGGTTTTTGCTCTAAGATCTCTGACCTACTGAACCCGGCGGTTCAGTAGAGTCATTAGCACGGAACAAAGCCAAGTGGCAGCCATTCCAAACGATGCGTGTCCCAATCACACGGCCAATCAAGCTGATTGAAAACAAGCTAGCGCGCGTCACAGCGGACTGATTGTAATTGCAGGTGTTTGCTTGGTGACAGGTAAGAT
This sequence comes from Doryrhamphus excisus, assembly GCF_037039965.1. Lineage (NCBI taxonomy): Eukaryota > Metazoa > Chordata > Actinopteri > Syngnathiformes > Syngnathidae > Doryrhamphus > Doryrhamphus excisus. The sequence goes on from NC_136363.1 coordinate 23,073,935, forward strand.
GCCAAGGACTCCGAATCAGGACTCCATTCAAGCACCTTTAAGAAAGCCCCTCGTCTGTCTGCCGTCACGGAAAGCGTACGCTACGTCCGCCACTTGTCCACTCACCGTGATTCCTTTCCTGTTAGCGGCCAGCTATTTGTTTACCCGCCATCAGATACCTTTCCTCCAGGAAGGCGCTGCAGATGCACGGCTGCTGTGTCAGCCGTACGCCGGCCATCTAGCGCCGGCCTGATAGCGACACACACAAGAATGTCACCCGCACAGCAAAAGCGTCTCCGCTAACTACCAAGCGTGGGGGAGGAGGGGGGGGGGGGGGCAGGGAAGGATGAAGTGAAGTACATCTTTCTCCCGTTGTTTGTCTGCCCTTCCACAATCAGCCCAGATCATTAAGTGGGATCGATAAAGCTCATCCAGAGAAGATGAACCTCTAAATCAGATACAAGAGGAGCATGATTCAGCTCCAGAAGCTTCCATTCTCTCATCAAGATGCTCGGCGTGACAACAATTTATCGAGCCGACGTACATGTTCTTGTTCAGCGCGCCGCATGACAACTAAATGTTCTGCCTCGTGAGACCCAGGCTTTTTTCTTTTTAATGTAGTGCGCTGGTCTGGAAATATCCCCGGGCCGTGTTGTCTGTGGACCATAAATCACGCAGTAAAATCATCGGTGTCGGCCGAGAAGCTATTGTAGGTCTAGAAATGTTTCCACCGGGGAGCTGATCCAGCCTGCAGGTTAGATGATTGGAGGAGAGCCGCTGTCCTATTTATGAAAACATTTTGTCTGGGCTTCAGCCTGGGATTCCTGGACTGTCATCCTGATTAGGTCGGCCGTGTCTGGCCAAGCTTCTATTTCACAGCGCCACAAACACCTCGACCTAAGCCTCACGCTACAACGTACCCCAAGCCAGTACCCAACCCCGTACCCTTAATGGCGGCGTGGTGAACCCCATGTATGCTATCATGGCCTTCTTCTCCTTTATTACACTTTACTTTTCAATTCATTCATCAACTTTCCCAAAAATGCAACTCTATTGTTGTTTACTTTGGTTCTGCTATGACCTTGTTAGCTAGTTTAGTTGTTTTCCTGTTTCACTTCATATGATGCCAGTTTTTGTTTAGTCTAAATGGCCCCCAGCTGCACTGTGGACACCCCTGCCTTCGACCCACATAAAATGTTGGGGTTCCAATAGGCTCCAGCTGAACAGGATACAAAGGGATGGATGGATGGAGGGATGGATGGATGGGTGGATGTAAAGATGGATGGGTGGATGGGTGCATAGATGGATGGGTGGATGAGTGCATAGATGGATGGGTGGATGAGTGCATAGATGGATGGATGGATTGATGTAAAGATGGATGGGTGGATGGGTGCATAGATGGATGGGTGGATGAGTGCATAGATGGATGGATGGATGGATGGATTGATGTAAAGATGGATGGGTGGATGGGTGCATAGATGGATGGATGGATGTAAAGATGGATGGGTGGATGGGTGCATAGATGGATGGATGTAAAGATGGATGGGTGGATGGGTGCATAGATGGATGGATGGATGGATGGATGAATGGATGGATGGATGAATGGCTGTAAAGATGAATGGATGCATAGATGGATGGATGGATGGATGGATGGATGAGTGGATGGATGGATGGATGGATGGATGGATGGATGGATTGATGGATGGATGGATGGATGGATGGATTGATGGATGGATGGAAAGATGGATGGGTGCATAGATGGATGGATGGATGTAAAGATGGATGGGTGGATGGGTGCATAGATGGATGGATGAATGGATTGATGGATGAATGGATTGATGGTTGGATGGATGGATGGATGGATGGATGAATGGATGTAAAGATGGATGGGTGCATAGATGGATGGATGGATGTAAAGATGGAAGGGTGGATGGGTGCATAGATGGATGGATGGATGAATGGATTGATGGATGGATGGATGAATGGATTGATGGATGGATGGATGGATGGTTTGATGGATGAATGGATTGATGGATGGATGGATGGATGAAAGGATGTAAAGATAGATGGGTGGATGGGTGGATGGATTGATGGATGAATGGATTGATGGATGGATGGATGGATGTTTGGGTGGATGGAAGGATGGAAGGATGGAAGGATGGAAGGATGAGTACCAGAGTACTGTCCAAGGCAGCAGGGCCGCCAACGTTGTGTGTCATATCTTCCTCGGTGAGTCTGCTAAAAGCCAACCTCCTTTCCAGGAGATCCAGCATGTCAAGTATCAGACAGCATGAATGATAAATGTTCACAGGAGCCGAGGAAGCACACGAGGCCTCATGGTGAAGACGGAGTCCATCTCCACATTGGCACATTAGCTCCCACTCCCCGCCGATATGGAAAAGCAACGGCAGGAATCTTCGACTCCATTTGTTGGACATGTGTAATTTGAGGCGCTTGGCTGTGATCGCCTGAAGACTGGCCACGATCGGGCTGCGCTACGGCGAGCCCTTTATGACAGAAGCAAGAGGCGCTCCTGGTTCACACTTCATTACCTGCAGTAATGCGGCGGCACAATGATGTATGGAGCTCTTCTACAGCTCCAATCTCGCTTCCGGCACAAACGCTCCAACAAACTTGTAAAAGGACTACAACAAAAGTGCTTCCATCGAGCCACTGGAACTTTTTCATTCCCTTCCAGCAGGGCAGAGGCGTGTTTATTACACGTGCTCCGTATCGGCTTTCTTACCCGTACCAACCGATACCGACAGGGAGGCCCAAGCTCTTCCCTCAAACTAATGGCAGATGCCATAACCCCAACATCTTGTCCTACTATCAGCCAATATGACGGGCTAGTCCTGATACCCCACAAATAAGAAGATTGGTAGATTGGGGCGCCTCAACTCCTCACAGCAGCACCTTACAACCGTCTCATTGCATATCTACAAGCCAAAGAACAATCTAAGAACCAACCAAGTGCAGACCACAGACATACAGACTATGTCGGTGCTATAGCAAGCTAGTTGTTGTATGGAGCACGACGCCATCAATCGCACATCAATATCATGAATATTATGCTATTTTTATGCCAATACTGCCATCAAATAGTCATATACTGTATTTTCAGGGTGAAGGTCACACTCATAATAATATTAATTATTGATATCATTGAACTTCATGTGCTACATTCAAGTGAATCTGGGGTGGGTGGGGTGTTTTTTGGCCTTTTGTTACGGGGTACTTTGTAAAACGCTGTAACTATACTTAGCAATAAATCTGATGACGTAATTGATGAGCTCCTCCCCCAAACGGAAGGAGGTGCTGATCATTAAAATGACCCACCTTGGTGTGTTTAGGTCAAGTGTTGTCGCGGCGCTCCATGTTTGACACCCCCGTTCTACGTTGTTGGAGCCACTTCAGGTTCGGATGAGACTGACTGTTTTTGTATCCGATGCCGATGTAGCAGCGCTACCTAGCAACCAAACAGCACGGAGATGTCTGAGGTGTTGTTGAAGTGGAGAAGGTTTGATGTCAGAGAGCTATTCATTGAAAAACGTAGCGCGGCCGTGCTGGGGATAAATGTTGAATTTTACAGCATGTTAAATGATGTTTTGCCATGAATATTTGACGTGAACGTTGCGGCGTAGCGTCGTTTCAGCAAAGTGTGTCATATATTTGTGACAATGGGAAGCCAGTCCGCTAGCGACTTCCTCCTCGCTTCAGTGGCGTTCACAGCCCGGGACCTCGCCAGCTCTTGTTTTATTCCCACTTCCACTTTTACTGGTCTTTTTTCATGACTCACCTATTTCTCCCCCCCCATTCCCCCCCCGAGAATGTCACGCTCCAAGTTAATTGGAAGTGTGCAGATTGAAGATACGGTCATAAAGATAAAGGAGCTTTGGAGGATGATAGAGAACACGGTGTGGGAATCTTGAAGTGACTTGGGGGGGGGGCAATGTATGGTCCTCGTGTGATCAAATCAATTATGTCTCGTGTTAAGTCGGATGCCAGGGATGCATCAGCACATGTTTCTGTAGCTATCCCATCATCCCTCCCCCCTCCGAGCTCGCCTGCTAGCCAACAAACTTGTTGATCTTCTCCTTTGATTTTATATCAACATTTGCAATAAAAATGACTGTTGCAATAATTAGATTAGATCAAGCTCCAGGACCTTCCCCTTCTCTCTTCAATTGCCATTGTTCACTCACCACACAATCCAGGTTTAATCCCCAAATATTGAAATAATGAACACATTTCACGTATAAAATGTAGAGCTACTCACCACGTGCTGGATCGCTTTTTGTTGCGGCGGCGACCCCGGATGCAGAGAGCAGGACCCAAGTGGAGGGGAACATGCCCTTAGTGATAGTGTGGGTCCGTGGGTCCCTGGGTCCTTGGGTCCTTGGGTCCTTGGGTCCGTGGGTCTGAAAACAGGACAAGAAAACCAGGAACGATAAGGGCATGGAACAGGAACGCCACCAGACAGGACGTGACAGGAATGGGAGTCACAGTGTAGATGTCGTATTTACATTTCATGGTGTGTTCAAGGACCGCCAAATAAAATGGGAAATGTCAATTTAAAAAAAATCTATACTTCTTAGTCCCATTCATTATAATTTCATCTTTAATTGATCAGGTAACATTCTGGTGTCCAATGAGGAGATGGCCAGTTATGGCGGCCATCATAGGGACGAATATAAATATAGGAATTGAACCCCATGATATTTCCACACTATTGCTCATGCATTTCATGACATTTATATTCAAATTGCATAACTTGCTTCAAAAGAAAAATATCTTGCTGCTCTCCAGATGGTGCTACCGTAGAAGGACACTTCCTGTACATACTAGTTACATACTGTAATACATACTAGTATATACGCATGTAGGTCCCACACGGCGTAGCACAGGTTAGCATCAGGACCTTTGAGAAAGAATGGCAGTTTGTCATCCTTTGCGGGTTTATTGAGCCGTTTTCTTCCAGAAGCCGGCGGCGGTGAAGGCGGTTGGCCGCATTCACTCTGACGTCTAAACATGCAATTTTAATCCAGGCGGCAAGGTGAGGCAACGCAGCGTTTGATCAGCACGGAGCACTTTGAAGCCTGAGAAGGACCTGACGGGAGAGAATCCAATCCATCCATGATTATTTCATTCACTGCGTGTCTTAGTAACCAAGCCGCTTTATTCTTCCACACATTTCATGCTAAACTTATCCTAATCATTTTTCCAGAAAAGGGAATATTATGAGCAAAGTGTTTTTCGACTATAAAATCGTTTGATGTCGGTACGTCTTCCTCACTTCTACACATTTGTGATGTCCTCCATCGCCTGCAGCTGATATTCTCCAAAAAAGCATCATCACATAATCGCTGTATCGTGATATGATTAGATATCATTATGGTTGATAAGATCCTATCCCGGCCGTAGCGTGCGGTCCTCCAATGTGTTTTTAACGAGGAAATCCTGTGTCGCAGCCTCACACCAGCCTCACGTTGGCAGAGATCAAATAGCGGCGATTATCCCTCCATTAACCTACAAAGGGCGCCAAACAACGCTCACATAAGAGCATCAAAGCAGCTCCATAATAGCGCCGTGTCGGCCCAAAGCTGCAGCGAGCGCAGAATAACAATTATTACTCCCCGGGGTGCCTCAATGGAGGTCGGCCACGTTTATTAGAGGGTCAGCAACTTGGCGGAACGCTGCCTTTGTTTTCAGTTGGAGACCAGACCACAAAGGCTGTCTTGACCAGGTGACACACGGCCAGTCCAGTTCACAGGTAACGTTTACTGCAATCACTTCTAGCTTGACGTGGCCGTCAATGTCAGCAGCAGATGGATCAGCTTTAGAAAACATTTTCCTTATTTTTCTCGAGCCGCTGCTGCCTCCTTGCTGACGGAACTTAATGACTGCATGAGGCGTCCAGACCAAACCCTGGGTCAGCGCAAATGAAGCTCGCACGGAGGAAGTGGATCTCATCTGACTGCAAACCAATCTCTGGGCCAAGATGGCCGCCTTTGTGGTGTCGCATCACTCCTTACATTAAAGGCCGAGCGCTGAAATGTGCAGCTCATCAACTTCACACGCGCCGCACCCCCACCACACGCCGCACCCTGTTCTTTTTGTCGCGTTGCGCTTGTTGTGATCGCCGCGCAGGAGCGATGATGGGGGTTGACAAAAGCGCCGTTTCATATTTGCACGTCTCCAGAAGTTTGTTTGGTTCATTAGCTGCCTTCTGCCAACATGTCAGAATTTATTCTGGGCTTCAGACGTGAATTTGGCAGCAGTAAAGAGCCGCGGAATTGGACGTCCTCACATCAGGCCTCTTCTACCTGTGGTAGAAACCTCAGACCATTGGTCACATCTACACTACGTTTTGGATGTTCAATTCTTCATCATGGAAATTCAGCTGTTCCACCGATCCATCCATCCATCATCCATCCACCGATCCATCCATTCATTCATTCATCCATCCACCAATCCATCCATCCATTCATCCATCCACCAATCCATCAATCCATCCATCCATTCATCCATCCATTCATCCATCCACCAATCCATCAATCCATCCATCCATTCATCCATCCATCCACCAATCCATCCATCCATCCATCCATCCATTCATCCATCCATCCATCCATCCATCCATTCATCCATCCACCAATCCATCCATCCATCCATCCATCCATTCATCCATTCATCCATTCATCCATCCACCGATCTATCCATCCATCATCCATCCATCCATCCATCCATTCATTCATCCATCCACCAATCCATCCATCCATCCATCCATTCATCCATCCATCAATCCATCCATCCATCCATCCATCCATCTATCCATTCATCCATCCACCAATCCATCCATCCATCCATCCATCATCCATCCATCCATCCATCCATTCATTCATCCATCCACCAATCCATCAATCCATCCATTCATCCATCCACCAATCCATCCATCCATCCATCCATCCATTCATCCATCCACCGATCCATCCATCCATCATCCATCCACCAATCCATGCATCCATCCATCCATCCATCCATCATCCATCCATCCATCCATTCATTCATCCATCCACCAATCCATCAATCCATCCATTCATCCATCCACCAATCCATCCATCCATCCATCCATCCATTCATCCATCCACCGATCCATCCATCCATCATCCATCCACCAATCCATGCATCCATCCATCCACCAATCCATCCATCCACCAATCCATCCATCCATCATCCATCCATCCATCCACCAATCCATCCATCCATCAATCCATCCATCCATCCATCCATTTTCTACATCCTCTTAGGGGTCACGGCTAAGCTTTGGGAATAAAGGGGGACTCATGCAGTCCATTCAAAACACCAAAGACCAATGCCTGAGATTCCTTCTTTGACTAGTTAGGGCGGCCCGGTTACAAAAACCAAAGACATTTTTGGCAATCATTTGTGGCGAAAACATAATCCTAGACCAGAGTATATAAAACCCTGAGTACTGCAGTACCTGCAATGTAAAACAGTCAACGGATGTAGCAGGTTAGTAACCCACGGCTTCTACACGTTAGTCAACACCACAAGATATCTTATCACATTTAATGACTTCTACACGCCAGCAAACAACCCCCCCCCAACATGAAGTCTTACTTCCAAGCTGTGGCTGTCGTGTACTTCCTCAAACATGGCCGTCCCGGCTGCTCAGTCAACGTCAACAGTCATTCAGTGACGTGGATACGCGTACCTGGAAAGTACATGAAAGAATCCCATGAAAACGTGCATCCTATAGAAAAGGTTGTCAGCTCCCCCAGACGTGAAAGCGAAACCCCCCCCCCACCCCGCACTGGTCCTCTCAATTGGTCGCTCTTCACACATTAGCATGTAGCTTATTATCATAGCTGAAGGTGCTGGCGGGAATCAAAGACAAGAATGTCCTGTTAAATATTTCTGCCTCATTAAAGCGCAAGGCTTTTTGGAGTAGTGGCCTTTGTCGCTTCACGCCAGCCACGTCCTTTGCTCTACAGCAGGAAGTGCAATATTAATAGCCAAGGATCTTCAGGAAGCCAGGAGAAGTCCTCCGAGTGCAGCCTGGTGAGTGGGAGGCCTGTAATTGGTCTTCATGTGTCACCTGCTTGACTTTGACACAGGAACATACTGTAGCTATTACGCTTACCGAGCCGACTATATTCCATGCCCTCGTCCGCTCCGCCATGGACGCCAGCCCAACGGCCGCCTGCAGCACAAGCGCAGGGCGAAAGAACCAGGATGAATGCCGTGGTTTGGTTACCAGTTGTTTGCTTTTTAGAAATACAAGTAATATGTCGTAATGTGGTCACTAGGTGGCAGTGATGACATTAGCTTACATGACTTAGCTTAACACAAGTCACAAATTCAGCCAGTGAAGTCAGTGAAAAAAAGAATATCCTCCCATTGCGTGTGGAAGTGGTAAGTTTGGGCCTTCTTAAGTTGAGAAGAAATGAATTTGAGGTTGGTTAGCTCAGGAGGTTGTTAGCTCCCTATCGTGCTAGCTAGTGGCCTTTGAGTCCCTGCAGCTTTACAGTTGAAGAATAGGAGTCGCAAAGCTGACGATGTATACGAGACTCTAATCACGTTGAAAAGATAAACTCCAAATAAAATTCCATGATTAAACATTGAATGTTTATTTGGTGGAAATTGACTGACCGTGGTAGGAACATGGATGGATGGATGGGGGTTGGGTCTGGAACCACTTAATCGTGACCAGCGTTTCAAAGGTGCAAGGTGCTTTTCAGACGTAACCAGAAAGGACAGTACGGGGCATTGCTAAAGATGGAGGCTAAAAAACAAACAATGCCCTCCGCCCTGCTGGCTTCTTGGCCGTCCACACGCTGTCACGTAGCCGTCACGTAGCAGGAAGACTATAATTTGACTTCTTGTCACTATTATGCAAATGAGGACTATTTACACCACCTGGCTGGTCTCTCTCTCTCCAGACGCCCATGCGGTTAGAGCGAGGAAGACTTGAGTGCTTATGGTTGACTTTACCTGAGTAAACAGGATGATGAGGCGGGCTGGCTGATCAATCGGTCAATGGCATTGATCCCCTCTGGAGACAAAAGCAATGAAGCAACGAAGCAACGAAAGTGGTCGTCTCTATGAATGTAAATATTCTCCAACCGTCAGAAAGCAGGCCTCCTTTTGAGAACATCCTTCCTGCCAAAGTGAAAGTAAGAATTGGAGAATGTTGGCACGGACGTTGGCCATCTTCGTCGCCACCGTGAATAAGTGCACCGCTTGGCCGAAACCGTCTCTATCGCTGGTGTCAACTTGGACGGCATCGTGCACGTAATCTGCAGCAAAGCACAAAATGAAGCAAATGGTTTATCGATCCTTCCCGTTCGGAATGTGGGCACGCCAGATGAGATGTTAATAAAGACTGACGCTTTAATGAGACGCCATCCGTGCCGGAACATTCCGCCGACGTCACCCGACTCCCGCGTCGGCAGACTGACGAGTGACTTTAAGGCTGTTTTTGTAAGACTCAAACACGGGCCCAGTTGGCCGGGACAAGTTTTATTAATGAGTTGAACGAGTCCAAATTGATCAGGGGCCTTAGAGAAGATTATCAAAAGCATTTGAGAGAGAAAGAGAGAGAAACTATCGATTCCTGGGATGGCTCGCAAGCTTTCCCACTGAAATCTCATTAAGGATGAAGAGGCACGCCGCAGCCGCCTTTGAGCACTGTTTACCATCTTCCGCATAGGATTTTCTAATTACGGGAGCGCGATCGATAGTCGCGTATCTAACACTGACGGCTGTGGAGAAGAACTGGCTTCGGATGTGGAAAAGTACAAACGCTTGACTTTGGGCCGGCTCCGCTTCAAACAAAGTGTCCTTCAAAGATGGACTTGGAAGGCCGCTGGAAAGGAAACACACCTTTCTGTGGGTCGGGTATGCACCGGAACGCTTTCCTGGCAGCAATAAAAGGCATCGTTAGCTCAAGGTTGGTCCATTTGCATATTGCCGTCTGCGTTTTAATGCTTTTAACTGAGCGCCACAAGCGCTCGGCGCTCCAGACGGCAGCAGAAAATGACAAATGGTGGGATCTTTGAAAGATGACACCCGTGAAAAGAAGCGTCCAGATTATGAAAAGGACGCTTCCGGGGATTTACCGAGCTGGATTCCCTTGTTCCTTATTTCACTAACACTTCATCAGTTGGGTAAAACCAACCGGGCTAACGTTCGCCTGACCACGTTGCTCTTGGAGCTCAGCCTCGTTTCCTGATGTGACATCATCAGTATCGTTCAGATACTGTGAACATCCAGCAGCAACACGACATTTTGGCATGACTATTATTTTGAAGAAAAACATACTAACCAAGTCAGTGATGGACTTCGGAGAAGCGTTAATTTGCTGAGCGAGGACTTTGCTGAGCTGGCGCCATAATCTACAAACGCCATTTGTACAATTTGGTTCAAAAAAACTGGACAACGTTGAACACAATTACAATATATGACATATATAAAGAGAATGATGAATAATGTCGGGCGTTTAAAAGAACATTAGCATTCCAATGTGATGACTTTGACCCACAAATGTTGAGGAGCACATTTGGTCTGTGAGGGTTTTGAACATCAACTATCTTTTATAAATAGCAGTCTTAAGAATGGAAGAGGAAATCATCACAAACTAGGATGAGATGAGTTCGACCCCCAAATGTTGAGACGCATGTTTTGTCCACCGGCGATGAGAACAGCTGCCATTCCAGTCATTAGCTCTTTTAGCAGCTAATGGCGCTAGCTAGCATCTGTTAGGCCCATTAGCACTCGTCTCGCGAGTCCAACCCGCACGTTGCGTCAATGTCAAACTTGTCTTTAAGGTCAGCGATGGTTTATTAACGACAAATCCTTTCCAAAGAATTGCTAGAGGCTGTTCCCAGCCGTGTGGATGTGAAACCCGGCGGCAACGCCAGTTCTTTGAGGGCAGGAGGAGCCCCGGCGTTGGCCTGGAGGCCTTCTGGCCTCAAAGAACTGGAGGCCACACGGCAGTAGGACACTTCAGACCGAAGAAGAAGTCGCCTAGCTGGGAACACGCTGGAGCCGTCAAATCAAATGCACATAAACGCTGCTTGATGAGGCTCGTCTCCACGCGCTAATCACAAGCTAAATGTCAACGCCGCTCAGAGCGCCACATTACATGCATATTGATAAGGATAATAGGAATTAATTTGACAATTACTTGAAATAACAATGCTTCCTGACGCACTCCGGCTCCTCTATTGTGGAGCCCTGCTGCAAGCGTGGAGCGCCTGCTGACGCTCAGGTAATAAAAGCCAAAGAATATTGCTGAGCGCCGTGCTAGCGTGCAAGAGGGAGCCATAGCCGCCGTATCGACACGCCGCGTACGCATGCCGCCTTGACGCCCTCCTCAAAGTGTCTCCTCTGGAAGCCATCTGCTCTGATTGGCTATGGATGACGCCGCACTTCTTTGACACGATGGCGTTTGTCCAAGCAGCTGCTAACCGCCGCCGCCTTACGCCGCCTTACGCCGCCTTACGCCGCCTTACGCCGCCTTACGCCGCCTTACGCCGCCTTACGCCGCCTTACGCCGCCTTACGCCGCCTTACGCCGCCTTACGCCGCCTTACGCCGCCTTACGCCGCCTTACGCCGCCTTACGCCGCCTTACGCCGCCTTACGCCGCCTTACGCCGCCTTAGGCCGCCTTAGGCCGCCTTAGGCCGCCTTAGGCCGCCTTAGGCCGCCTTAGGCCGCCTTAGGCCGCCTTAGGCCGCCTTAGGCCGCCTTACGCCGCCTTACGCCGCCTTACGCCGCCTTACGCCGCCTCACGCCGCCTTACGCCGCCTTACGCCGCCTTACGCCGCCTTACGCTTCAAGGGGTATCGTTTGGGTCGCTTTGCCCATGAAGAATAATCAGAATACTGAGAGCTATTGCAGTTCCACAGCGTAGCGCCGTGAGCTACGTTGGCCAGGAAAGCGCCTGCAGAGAGCCCTCAAGCACTTGGCAGCCCCCCCCCCCCTTTAAAGCGCCCCAATCAGCAAACATGGACGCTTGTTTCGCTCAGCAAGACCTTGAAGCCGTGTTTTTTTTTTTTACAGGCAAACACTCAGCTATTTTCCCGCTGAGCAGTTGTTGTATCAAACAGGAAGTCACGTGCCCCCCGCCCCCCCATGAGAGCTGTCATTCCCGGCCAGGCCCGAAAAGAACGCTCCAGTCAGCTGGGAATACCGAGGCCTGCGGCTAACATGAGTCTGATTTTGGAGATGAAAGCCTGACAGCAAAGCCCGCCTCGGCCCGCAGAGTCCACACCAGCCAACATGGCTGGAATCAAGTCCAGACAAAAGTTGAAAGGAGAACACGGATTCTATCCCAAACATCCGCAGGTTCAAAGTTCACCTTCAAAGGGTCTCTAAGCTGCGGGCTCCTTCGGCTACCTGGAGGGCGCCAACGTTCCAACGTACCGCTGGTATGATATCCCGCCTCTTCCTGACTGGCGTCCATAAGCCAGGCTGACGTAACGCAGGATGCGGCGAACAGAAGTCATGGAAGAGTCAAGTCAATCCATTTGTTTCTGCTGGAGAGTGAAAACCTTTAGCTTCCGGTCACCAACGCTCCCATTGGAGTGGCTAAAAATAAGAAGCGGAGATAGAAAGTCTCGTCTCGGAGGACATGGATGACGCTCACCATCGGTCCTTGGGACATCGTGTGTGTCTTGGTCCAACCCCGGGTCCAAGGCGTGTGGTGTGTCATCTAAAAATACACACAGAGGTGAACTTTTGACACACAGCGAAGCTTTTAAAAAAAAAAAAAAAAAAAAGCCTTGCCCTCGGCATGACCCCACCGCGACCCCGCCGTGAACCAATAACCGCAGAAGCAAAGTCGATTTCCCTTTCTAAAGGCTTCATGAATAAAATACACACATGGAGACTCAGTCAGTCTACAAATCTGATTGGCCGGCTGGATGAGACCAACCCGTGTCTGAACAACCAAAGGAGCCTGTGTAACATTAGCGCTTAGCAAGGGAGGGGCCAGACGTGGTGGGCATTACCCCTAAGCTTGAACTACAATTCCCATTTTAGTACTACACGGAGTAGTACATACTGAAAGTTATATATTGAAATGCTAATGCTAACTGGACGCCCCATGGCTGAGATAGACTGGGGAAAACTGGAGAGGCTAACTAGTTAGCTTGCTGTGCTAGCATCAGCAGACCGGAAGCTGCGCTAACCTGGTTTTTTCACAAAAGTTAAAAATATGTGAAAACCGGAAGGCACCGGGAAGGAAGGGAGGACCAGGAGAAGGAGGAGAAGACGGGACAACAAGGAGGGATGATGGAGTATTCAAAAGTGAGGTGCATTTACCGAAGGAGACGACGGCGTGGGTGACAGTTTGATCCTGGAACGAACGATTCCCGCTTCCGTGCCTTCCCGCGAGGTAAAAGGTCATGCCAACAATCAAACAATCATGGATGCCCGCTGGCGCTGGCGTGTTCCTGACTTGATTGCTAACAAGGCCGAGCGTGCTTTCATATTCATTGAACTAAGTCGTCACACTCCTACATGCTAACCCTTCAGGCGGCGTGCGGCGTGCGGCGTGCGGCGTGGGCTGCAGCGCTCCGACACTTTTATGGCTGTGATGGCGGGAGTGGGAGTTCCTGGATGAATGTGTTTATTCGCCTCCTGTACTTCCTGGCGTGTGCCGCCGATGTCGTTAGTCAGGCGTCAGGTCATGTTTGGATGTCACTGCCGTGCTTCCTTCCTGCTGTTACTCCGAGTACCGACTGGCACGACTCGCAAAAGCCATCGGAATACACACTTTGGAATCCAAGTCGACAGAATCCGGATGAACGTTGACGAGCTCGGCAACATTTGGTGTCAACATCAAAAGTACCAAAGTGCTGCGAATGCGGCTTTTAGGAGTGAAACGCTGCCAATCGACAGATTTGCCAATCGGAGAGCAGGAAAGAAGGATGCGATCAATTTGGACCGTCTGTTGGCGCTTCAACACATTATAACGGGACTGACCGGGACTGACGCTTGTCGTTCCAACTCTCCAACAGAGAAAAAGAAGACGTAGCATGAGGCATCAGTTCACACCCCCCTAGCAACTTTGAGCTCTCATTGGATACATTTGGAATCTCCAACATGGCCGCAGCTCCGTCTTGCTTGTGTCAAAAACGTCTCATCAAAGTGACTTTTATCTCCCGCGGCGTCCATAAAAACAACATGCGCACGCGTCACGGCCAATTATACGGCTGAGACCGTCACCATGTTTAAAAACTAGACCGCGGTCCCGCGGGAAATTCAGTATTTTCATTTCCTGAACGTCCATAAGAGCGGCGTTGATTGCAGGGCACGTGGACGTCATCACCGTAATAAGACAAAGCAGCACAGTTGCTCATTAAAGGAGCACTCGTGCGCTCATCACTTATCTGAGGCCAGCACGGGCGCACAAAAACACCAATCATTTTTATCCCGTGTTGAAATCCCAACGTGACTTTCCGATGCATCCGGCATGCTCCCGACGCCGCAGTCTTCGTGTAGCGAGCACGGACCCGCACTGCTCATATAAATGGCTCCTTCATGGCGGGGAAACGCAATTAGTTGAAGTACTCGCCGGCATCGGATATCAGTGACAAGCCTATTTGTTAGCGCCGCTTTTAATAGCGCATTCAAAGATTTGCCCCACGGAACACTAATCAAAAATGTATAGTCCCTTTATGGGACTGGATTGGAATGCTGTTTGTGCTGTCTGCCCGGGGGGCCATATTTCACGCAATGCGGCGGCGGCGTCTGCTTCCTCGCTAATGTAGCTTCCCGGCGTCGGCCATGTTGGCCACTCGGCTCGGTGCGGAGGCTGTCGGGAAGCGATAAGAAGAATTCCTTTTCATTGACTCGCCTCGCACGCTCGTCGTCTTTGCTGTGTGATTCTCCGCCCATCACAATGTCAACTTCCTCAGAGACCGGCTGCCATTTACACGGGAAAATTCGATCCGCGACGCGGTCACTCCATGCATCCTTTCAAAGTAAGAGTCTCTTCCATTCAATCCCATTCCATTCAATTTTCCTAAAAGATCATCCTGAACAGGAACAGGTGATGGGCCTACCTGATGACCGTGAAGGTGGAAGGCAACCATGGTCCATGTCTGTCCCAGACCTGACGACCTGAAGACAAAAGTCCATTTAGAAGGTTAGCTTATGTACTCGTTGGATCTTGAAGTAGCATAATGACTTTGACTGCGTGGTAGTACCCGGCAGAGGGGTGCTAACAGGTAGCGTGTCAATATCCAAGAATCCATGAGCAAGGGTTTGTGTGCCCCTTTACAGTTGGCCTGTGTTATTCATCACACAGCGACTTACTGCTGAGCTCCACCATTTGCCGCCCCCTGTCGGCCGGCAGTGCACAAACGTAAACATCCAACTTATCCAATCCGCTATGAGCGTCCTTGGAAACAAGCTCCTCCCTCCCACGCCATCCGGCGCTTGGCGAGCTGCCCCGACGAGGAACTCTTGTAAAAGATCTCCAGCGTGTGGGCGAGTGCTGCACCGGTGCTCCGACATGATTCAACTAATAGGCCTTGAGCGACATCAATCAGCTCTTATTAGCACAACACAAGACGCCTGCCAGCTGGATGACAGATTACACACACTCCACTGCACTGGACATGGGTACATATACACCTACAGTACACCATGGGTACATATACGCCTACAGTACACCATGGGTACATATACGCCTACAGTACACCATGGGTACATACACGCCTACAGTACACCATGGGTACATATACGCCTACAGTACACCATGGGTACATACACGCCTACAGTACACCATGGGTACATACACGCCTACAGTACACCATGGGGACATACACGCCTACAGTACACCATGGGGACATACACGCCTACAGTACACCATGGGGACATACACGCCTACAGTACACCATGGGGACATACACGCCTACAGTACACCATGGGGACATACACGCCTACAGTACACCATGGGGACATACACGCCTACAGTACACCATGGGTACATACACGCCTACAGTACACCATGGGTACATACACGCCTACAGTACACCATGGGTACATACACGCCTACAGTACACCATGGGTACATACACGCCTACAGTACACCATGGGTACATACACGCCTACAGTACACCATGGGTACATACACGCCTACAGTACACCATGGGTACATACACGCCTACAGTACACCATGGGTACATACACGCCTACAGTACACCATGGGTACATACACGCCTACAGTACACCATGGGTACATACACGCCTACAGTACACCATGGGTACATACACGCCTACAGTACACCATGGGTACATACACGCCTACAGTACACCATGGGTACATACACGCCTACAGTACACCATGGGTACATACACGCCTACAGTACACCATGGGTACATACACGCCTACAGTACACCATGGGTACATACACGCCTACAGTACACCATGGGTACATACACGCCTACAGTACACCATGGGTACATACACGCCTACAGTACACCATGGGTACATACACGCCTACAGTACACCATGGGTACATACACGCCTACAGTACACCATGGGTACATACACGCCTACAGTACACCATGGGTACATACACGCCTACAGTACACCATGGGTACATATACGCCTACAGTACACCATGGGTACATATACGCCTACAGTACACCATGGGGACATATACGCCTACAGTACACCATGGGTACATATACACCTACAGTACACCATGGGTACATATACACCTACAGTACACCATGGGTACATATACACCTACAGTACACCATGGGTACATATACACCTACAGTACACCATGGGTACATATACACCTACAGTACACCATGGGTACATATACACCTACAGTACACCATGGGTACATATACACCTACAGTACACCATGGGTACATATACCCCTACAGTACACGATGGGTATGTATACACGTACAGTACATGATGGGTATGTATATACGTACAGTACACACTGGAGACGTATACACATACAGTACATGATGGGTACGTATGGTATACACGGACAGTACACACTGGGTACATATGATATACACATACAGTACACACTGTGTAGTAGCAGGAAGTAGTAGTAGAAGTAGTAGGAAGGCCCTTCCAGTATTCTTGTATGTCTTGTATGTCTTGTCCCAGTAAAGACCAAAGACTCCAACATGGATTCATTTCTAAAATATATTAGGGATGAAGGTAGGGTGTCCAAAGTGTGGCCCTCCTGTGTGAAGTCATGATGAGGACGAGGAGGATGATGATGATGAGTGTTGTGTTTTACTGCGTTAGCGTCGTTCTAATCAAATGTTGTGGAATTAGAGCTGCAGCATTTGACAGGAAAGCCACACGTGCACACATTAGCTACACATTAGCTGCTCTACGCTACGCTACGCTACGCTAAGCTATGCTACGCTACGGCCAAATGATGCAATCAAGCCGTTTTGTCTCATCTCAGCCTAATGTTGAAGATGTAAGGTTTAATTGTGATTGTTCTTATTGTTTGCCATCATCTGGTAGCTGGTAGCTGGTAGCTGGTAGCTGGTAGCCACATAAAAGGCCCACAACGGGCCAGTAATTATGAAATATGAAGCTGAGCTATAATGCAGCGGAGACGGCGACACATAAATCCTGATTCTTGTCTTTTAAAAGGCTTTAAAGGGAGAATAATCCTTGCCTTGTGTATTTAAGCTTGTAATGGCCTGGCTGCCGCTTGTTGGCTGTAAAATATTCATAGGAAACGGCTAATAGCTGGCCGGGCTCGTCATTAGCATCCTGGACCTCCACCGCAGCCTTTGCATCCTGGAATGGCCGCGCGTCTGCATGGAGGTCGTCTATCAACACAAGGGGGCAATAATTGTCCTCTTGACGTCCCACCGAATCTCTACATCACGCCGCCCGTGCACGGGACAGCACGGGACAGCACGTTTGGGGTGGATGTTGGCACGCCAGCTAATGATGAATGAATGCAGCTTTCCCGTCTGCTGGCCGACTTTTCCTCCATGACGGCGTCTCCCGTGATGAGGGAAGCATCATGGAGGTCGTCGCCGCCACATTGCGATGGAGTGCTCTTGTTGCCAATGCAAATGGAAGCTAATGGAGCTTTAATGGGGGGGGGGGGGGGGTCACCGTGGCTAACCAATAATACGACTTAGAATACGGGGGCTCTAAAGGAGGCCGGATCCAAGGAGCCATGTTTCTGATACCCGATCAGATCAATACCGAGTCGTGACATTGTGATGGTGACTGGGCTCCACATTCCAAGCAGTTAGGCGGCGATGGTGCGATCCCTTGTTTGACAGGAAGCGGCTCGCTCTGCGGCGTTACGGGGCGGTCACAGAACATCCGCATCTGCTGCTGCCGAGCAGAGGAGATAAAAGCGTAATGAAGGCCGCGTGCGTTTGTGTCCGCGTGTTCTGACACTATTTTTCACTTCCCGCCGAGGGCCTGAGTCAGTGGCGTTGACCCACATGCCACCGCTCCGTGCGCAGGACCGCTGGAGCGTGAGCGAGCGAGCGCCGTGGCGGCGGCGGAACAGGAAGCGGGGATTAAATCTAAGGCTTGATGCCGGCGTTGATGTGAAAAGACATCTCTATTTATTCCCCAAAACAGTCTCAAAGGCGCTGACACGCAACGTAACGCAAAGTGACACCGCCGCCAACCGCCGCCTCTGCCGTGATTCACGCAGGAAGTGTTCCGCATCGCCGCCTGGCGCCCGTCTGGTAGGTGCTTATGATTCGCGCTTCAAAGTTGGTGACGTGGTCTTCAATGAAGTTGACCTCGGCGGCCCCCCATTGACTGACTGAGGAACCCACAGCTTCAGTAGAAGGTTTGATCCCCACCGCCGGCTCCTGCTCTCTCGGCCGGCCTTGCAACGCCTCCTCCTTCCGTAAAGATGATAGACAGCAGTTTAGAAAATGCAGAGCCCAGATTCATCTGCTGCCTCGCAACCAAACCACGCACACGCACGTACACGCACGCACACGTACACGCACACGCACGCACACGCAGTCTGAATGTGCAATTTAAATGTAGCGAGTCCTCCAGATTGGTATTCATGTGTGCTTTTGTTGAAGATGAATTACCCCGCCGTGTTGACGGATTCACCGCATGTTGTTGAAATCAGCTCATTTTACATTTCCCTGACATAAATAATAATGGCTTCCTTTTGGCCCTCGCTCGGCCGCAGACTAGCATGTTAATGCACGTGCACGCCGCCCTCGACTTGGCCCCCGCGGGTCGAAAATCATCATCGTCCCTACCAAGGTGAAGTTCAGCCGTGCAGGATGTTGCACACAAACAAAGGTGGAGTAAAACAACAATAACCTCCTGAGTGGATTTCATTAGCGCCAAGGGATCCAAAAACACTCCTGGAACAAGAACCTGAAGAAGGTACATGCACACGCTCAACTTGGGACTACCAAAAAATGGTCCCAACAGCTGTGGATGAGGTTTGAACATTCCTAGAACTTTGACATTTCCAGGTGGGAGTTGCCATTCACACTTCCTGGTTCTACTTCCTGGACGTAGGGCCCCCCTCTGGTGGTTCGGAGGACCGGTGGTCGCCATGATCCAACCTTATTATTTCTACATTCCGTATTTTCTGGAGCACAGCCATCCATGAGAATAACGCGGTTGAATTCCCGCTCCCTCACCAGACCATGTTTACTCACAATCGAAGGATGGCTTCCCAAAGCTGCAGATAGAATATCATAGAAATGGGCCTGATACAGTACCGCATGTTTAATTGCCTCTTGGAGGTGTCAGCCATGACAGCGAGTGTTATTACATCCTGCCTTCAAGCCCGTCCTCCTTGGACACGCCCTGCAGATCAATTACTGACCAGCCTGCCGAGGGACGATCAAGTCCATAATAACGCAGTCGCTCCATCTTGTCCCTCAGCAGTAAATTACCTGCCCCCTCCCCCCACCACCCCCGCTTCAATCCTGGAGGGGCGTTCATTAATGCCTCAGCTTCACATCAAATCCACTCCGCTGGCCTGCTGAGAACATCACAGCCTGCCTGCCTGCTAACATGCTAACGTCTGGCCGACGCTGAGCACCGACCTCCACCTCCGTGGAGCCGCTTTGGGATCTCAACCAGTCTCCCCTCACGTGGCTGCTTCGTCACCCCCACTGATTAATGATGGCCGCTTCCCCTCGAGACTTTAGCTTCCTAGCGTGAAACAAAAGGACTTTTTTCCAGCGAATGACGCTTAGAAAAAACCCGATTGAAAAGTTTGTTGTCCTTTCTAAAGCCTCAGTTTAGGCTGCCACTCGGAATTTAGCATCTGACAGTTCCACGCTAGAACGCCATGTCTCCCTCAGAGGGTAAAAGCTTGGAGGAAGCTGGGATGGCGTCCAAAGAGGTCAGCTGCTGTCCGGCCTGTCCATCAGCACGTCCATCAGCACGTCCATCAGCACGTCCATCAGCACGTCCATCAGCGCGTCCATTCAAGCCTGAGGAGAAAGTAAATGTCCTCCAAAAAATATGATGGGCTGAGTGGAATGCTAATGGCCGCCATAAAAGGCCATCATCCCGTCCAAACATTACAAACACGCTCGTATTAAAGGAAATACTCAGCATGAATGACGACACGGTGAGCCCATTCGTTGTTGTCAGCTGTGGCGACTTTAAAAAGGAAGCCCCTCAAGAGCCACCCAAACGGTTTTTCGGCTGCGGTTGGGGACAACAGCCTTTCACGGGTCAACTGCCGCCAAAATAAAGTGTATTTTGGCGGCTACTGAAGCCGGATGTGAATAAAACACAGGCCTGCTTCTTGTAGGGCAGCGCTACACGTTTACATTAGCATACTAAAGGTCAGCGTTGCCGCTTCCCGAGCGTGGTCACATGGCGGTGACTCACCGCTGTTAAGTAGATTTGGACATGCATTTATGCTCCTCACATTTGCATGGAGTCCAAGGTGAGCCGGCGTCTTTGCCACATTTTGACATTCAATTTAGCGCTCGGGATTTTCACATTATGCTGACTTTTGCTGATAATGTGACGCAGCCGCAGGAATCTATGCATAATACCTGGAATCGGCTATGGAAGTGCTGTCTAATCTACTGCTTCTTACACATGCCCCCCCCCCCCCCCTGCATGGCCCCCCCTGCATTGGAATAGCGAGAATAAGAAGGCGGCCGTCGCGTCTCATCCAATGTTCAAACGGGAACAATCGCTTCAACACGACGCCTTTTGTTTGGTGAGATTCTATCACAATTCAATAAACTGTACCTGCGTGACGGGAGGAGGGGCGGAAGACGGAGTGCAAAGTCTATTTCCTGTGCCAGTCGGTCCCACTCAGCACCCACGACAGCCTGCATTGTTTGGATGACAAGATGAGTGGATGCCAGCTAGCCAAGGTGACGCTTTACCGGCTTTGTTGGCTGAGCAGTTTGATGCGTCTCGGACCCCGCATGTCGGCTCTCAGACCCCGCCTGGGCGGACATAAGCCACTGGATGTTGTTGGACACACGGGAAATTGTTTGAGAGGCCTATTCCGTGGAAGCGGCCTCGTTGGAGCGCTTGGCGAGCATCGATTGTCCACGCATGAGGCTAACTGGATGGCTAACTGGCTAACTGGAGGCTTTGGGTTTACACAATAAAGCTTGGGGGCGTGGCCAAAAATAACAAAATGGCAGATGCAAGTGGGGGGTGTATGGGGGAATTGGATGGATGGATGGATGGGTTGGGGGAATTGGATGGATGGATGGATGGATGGATGGATGGATGGATGGGTTGGGGGAATTGGATGGATGGATGGATGGATGGATGGGTTGGGGGAATTGGATGGATGGATGGATGGATGGATGGGTTGGGGGAATTGGATGGATGGATGGATGGATGGATGGATGGATGGATGGATGGATGGATGGATGGATGGATTGGGGGAATTGGATGGATGGATGGATGGATGGATGGGTTGGGGGAATTGGATGGATGGATGGATGGGTTGGGGGAATTGGATGGATGGATGGATGGATGGGTTGGGGGAATTGGATGGATGGATGGATGGATGGGTTGGGGGAATTGGATGGATGGATGGATGGATGGGTTGGGGGAATTGGATGGATGGATGGATGGATGGATGGGTTGGGGGAATTGGATGGATGGGTTGGGGGAATTGGATGGATGGATGATGGATGGGTTGGGGGAATTGGATGGATGGATGGATGGGTTGGGGGAATTGGATGGATGGATGGATGGGTTGGGGGAATTGGATGGATGGATGGATGGATGGGTTGGGGGAATTGGATGGATGGATGGATGGGTTGGGGGAATTGGATGGATGGATGGATGGGTTGGGGGAATTGGATGGATGGATGGATGGATGGGTTGGGGGAATTGGATGGATGGATGGGTTGGGGGAATTGGATGGATGGATGGGTTGGGGGAATTGGATGGATGGATGGATGGATGGATGGGTTGGGGGAATCAGATGGATGGATGGATGGGTTGGGGGAATTGGATGGATGGATGGATGGATGGATGGGTTGGGGGAATTGGATGGATGGATGGATGGATGGATGGGTTGGGGGAATTGGATGGATGGATGGATGGATGGGTTGGGGGAATTGGATGGATGGATGGATGGATGGGTTGGGGGAATTGGATGGATGGATGGGTTGGGGGAATTGGATGGATGGATGGATGGATGGATGGATGGGTTGGGGGAATTGGATGGATGGATGGATGGATGGGTTGGGGGAATTGGATGGATGGATGGATGGATGGGTTGGGGGAATTGGATGGATGGATGGATGGATGGATGGGTTGGGGGAATTGGATGGATGGATGGATGGATGGGTTGGGGGAATTGGATGGATGGATGGATGGATGGGTTGGGGGAATTGCATGGATGGATGGATGGATGGGTTGGGGGAATTGGATGGATGGATGGGTTGGGGGAATTGGATGGATGGATGGATGGGTTGGGGGAATTGGATGGATGGATGGATGGGTTGGGGGAATTGGATGGATGGATGGATGGGTTGGGGGAATTGGATGGATGGATGGATGGATGGGTTGGGGGAATTGGATGGATGGATGGGTTGGGGGAATTGGATGGATGGATGGATGGATGGGTTGGGGGAATTGGATGGATGGATGGATGGGTTGGGGGAATTGGATGGATGGATGGATGGATGGATGGGTTGGGGGAATTGGATGGATGGATGGATGGGTTGGGGGAATTGGATGGATGGATGGATGGGTTGGGGGAATTGGATGGATGGATGGATGGATGGGTTGGGGGAATTGGATGGATGGATGGATGGGTTGGGGGAATTGGATGGATGGACGGCTCCAATGCGAGCCTGACACTGATCAAACACACCCGTGGTAAACCAAGCCCCACCCTGGGTAAACCCCCCAGGCCAGCAGAAGCATAGTCCTGTAAAAAGTCAAGGGATCAACCTTCCTTCCCGCCGTTAGCGTGTGCTCTCCATGTGCTGGAGAAGCAAATGAGGCCTTGAACCTGAAAATAAATAAATAAGTCTTTAATTAGCTATGAAAATAGCTTTCCATTTTGGTGTTGGTGGGCGCTAATTTGCAGCAGCTGTCAGCAACATGAGGATTAATGGAGGTGTCATACTCACTTTATCCGAGCTTACATTCTATGTGCCTTTTAAGACACGTTATTAAAGCTTCGCCTACACCCACTTTAGCGCCCATTACACACTCAAACGCCTCCAAACTCCTCAACACCTCGTGGACTTCAGCGGTAGAGACAACGATGAGAGCGGGATTATGGAAATGGAAAAGGAATGCAACCGCTGCCGCATTCCAGCAAAGAAACTTCCAGAAGAGGAATTTCTTAGCTGGTCCTCGTGTCGCCATGATCCAGACTTCAGGCCTTGGTGAGTCCTCATTAAAACGGAAACGCGTGACGAGGCCGATGGCGGTGAGGCAGGTGGGCGTCCTTCACTTGACTCATTCGTGTGCTGGGAAGCCATTTAAGGCAAAAAGTGCCGCAGACTATTTTATGGATTCCTGGAATTGATTGTCTTATTTTAACACCTAATGGTGTGCATGGAGAGGGAAAATAGAAACATTCCCATTGCTTGTCCTCTGTGGACCACGTGAACAAGGTACTTTTCTACCAGTCACTGGAGACGCATGGATTCATCCCTGTGAGGACGATAACAGGACTACAACAGGAAGACAACAGGAAGACAACAGGACTACAACAGGAAGACAACAGGAAGACAACAGGACTACAACAGGACGACAACAGGACGACAACAGGACTACTACAGGACTACAACAGGACGACAAGACTACAAGAGGAAGACAACAGGACTACAACAGGACTACAACAGGACTACAAGACTATAAGAGGAAGACAACAGGACGACAACAGGACTACAACAGGACGACAAGACTACAACAGGACGACAAGACTACAACAGGACGACAACAGAACTACAAGAGGAAGACAACAGGACGACAAGACTACAACAGGACGACAAGACTACAAGAGGAAGACAACAGGACTACAACAGGAAGACAACAGGACTACAACAGGAAGACAACAGGACGACAAGACTACAACAGGACGACAAGACTACAAGAGGAAGACAACAGGACTACAACAGGAAGACAACAGGACGACAAGACTACAACAGGACTACAACAGGACTACAACAGGACCACAACAGGACCACAACAGGACGACAAGACTACAAGAGGAAGACAAAAGGACTACAACAGGAAGACAACAGGATGACAAGACTACAACAGGACTACAACAGGACCACAACAGGACCACAACAGGACGACAAGACTACAAGAGGAAGACAAAAGGACTACAACAGGAAGACAACAGGACGACAAGACTACAACAGGACTACAACAGGACCACAACAGGACCACAACAGGACCACAACAGGACCACAACAGGACTACAAGACTACAAGAGGAAGACAAAAGGACTACAACAGGAAGACAACAGGACGACAAGACTACAACAGGACTACAACAGGACTACAACAGGACCACAACAGGACCACAACAGGACTACAACAGGACGACAAGACTACAACAGGAAGACAAAAGGACTACAACAGGAAGACAACAGGATGACAAGACTACAACAGGATGACAAGACTACAAGAGGAAGACAACAGGACTACAACAGGACTACAACAGGAAGACAACAGGACTACAACAGGAAGACAACAGGAAGACAACAGGACGACAAGACTACAACAGGACTACAACAGGACTACAACAGGACTACAAGACTACAAGAGGAAGACAACAGGACTACTACAGGACTACTACAGGACTACAACAGGACGACAACAGGACGACAACAGGACGACAACAGGACGACAACAGGACGACAACAGGACAACAAGACTACAAGAGGAAGACAACAGGACTACAACAGGACTACAACAGGCAACAGGCGACTGCTATTAAAAGTGAAATGGCGACCAACATTGTCTGCATGCCCCAAGGATGAAGATGGCGTCTGTGAGCACGGACATAAGAAATAGACGTAACTAAGCAGTGGGGGGTCTCGAGAGTCAGACAAGGTCCTAATAAGCCTGCAAAGAAGACCCAACTAAAACCCACCACCAATCAAACTGCCATATTAACCCTAACATGTCTACTGATCATCAGCAATATGTTATCAATCAATCAATCAACACAATCGATGCAATCTAGCATTTATTCTTATTACTTTTTATATAAGGTCCCCACTTTGCTCTTCCTATTTTCTTGAACACAAAGACTTTATTAAAATGTATTCCCATATTTACTTTTAGTACATTTTAAATTCTATTTCATCCAACATTTGCATTTCTTTTTCCTAAGGTTGGACAACATGTGAGAAAAGGAAATATTGTATCAGCGGCTAAAGGATAAGGTGCTAATTCATTAGCAGCAACAGTACACAGTACACAGTAAACAGTACAGTACATTACAATGTAAAGTACATGGAGGAGAGATAGGATTACATCACCTCTGTTGTACCACACCAGACCACATAAGACCAGACCATACCAGACCAGACCGTACCATACCACACCCAACCATACCATACCATACCATACCATGCGGTGTGTACAGTTTATGTAGACAATCTCTTCCCAACACTGAACCCCCGCCCGATGGGAGCGTGAGGTCGAGGACGTCCTGTGGACGGCAAGAAAGGCTTTTCGTTCCATCATCCAACTTATCCTGGACTTGGGAAAGTCACGGTGCATATTTAATGACGGGACTCCAGAATAGAGCGAGCGGCGAGGCTAGCGACCGCAGGACGAGCCTTGGGAGGAGCGGTCAGGAGCGGTGACTCGGAAGGAAAGCGGGCAGCCGCTCGTGACCATCAGAAAAACCACCACAAGCGTTCAGGCGGGAGCCGACCTGGACGGAGGGCGGGTCACGGGAAGCTAATTTTGGAACAAACCTTCTCATTTGATCACGGGGATGAGAATTGAACCAAACACCTCCCGGCCCGGGTCGGCCGTGTCGGAGCACATTAGCACCCGCGCAGACGGGCACGACGTGACTAAACATCACAGCACCTTGCCGCTCGCTCCACGGCGCTCCACGGCACGCCCCCGCTCCGTGTCCAGACATCGTGTAACCTGCCGCGTTATTAGCGGGCCTGACAGAGCGGAGATAAACGCGGCGAGGCGGCAGAGAGAGCTGTCAAAAGCGGGCAAAACACGACACTTTGAAAGCACAAAGTCGCCGTCTTCCTTCCTGTTGCTGCACAATGGAAGAACACGCAGCGGGTGATAAGGAAACGCTTTGGAGACAAATCTCCTGAGATCTGCCACCTTCCCTCCAGACTCTGAAATAAGAAAATGTGGTCTCCACCATTCTAATTTTAAAAAAGGTCAGGTCTGTCCTTTTAAATTAAAGCTAACTGACAACATTCACATTCATTATTCCCCGTCTGCAGGCTTTTCTTTCTGCTATCGGCTTCGCTTTGCCGCTTGAATTATTCATCACGCTGCTCTATTGTGCTTCTGTCAGCTCGGGAAAAACAAAAAACACCTTTATAAAAGGACAAATATTCAAATACCGGCCCAAGATCAGTTTTTCTAAGACCACGTTCTGGTCGCGGTGGTTAGCATCTTGCTCAATGCTAACTAGCTCATTTTGACACATAACGATCTGACATTTAATGTCAGACCGTTTGCTGGTTTAGTCTTAGATCCAACCAACGCTTGCTGGTAAAGCGTGTCCGCTAAGTCACGAGAACTGAACCGCGTTTAGCATGGCGTCCCCTAGTTTACGTTAACAACCTGGCAAGGCAGCGTTTGCTCCGGCAGGGAACCATCCACCCTTTAATTCTTCCAACCGTGGAACTATCCGAGGCCAACAGGATGTGTGGTCAACATCCATAAGGACTAGATCTTGCGATCACGTGACTCGGTAGCAGGACTAAGATCTATGATGGATGTCCACCATCATCTCCGTTTCTCCAGCGTTAGCCAGTTTCCCACAGCAGCTGTCAAAGTGAAGCAGAATTCCCATTCACAGCCGGGCGGCGCCGTACAAAAGATGTACACATCCATTAAGGTTGATGCTAATTTAGCGGCGCGGTGGTGCTGCCGTCTTTGCGCCGCTCAACACTAATTTGTGATCTATCAGGAGGCCACAAAAGAGAAAGGTAGTTTCCAATTACGCTTGATTACAGCCAGCCATCCCTGGAAATGATGCATGCGGATCATAAACCTCGGCTATACGAGCCGTTCAAGTCCGGCCATGCAAACAAGCTCAAAAGTTTGACCTTTATGCAAATCCTAAATCAGACAGAGAGGCCGTTACAGCGTTAACAAGCCGGCTAAAGGGTCCGCCTCTGCCTAAAGGGGGCATCTGGGCCTCGGGGGCCGCTGCGCTTCTTAATGAGGCGGAAAATGGAAAAGGTTTGGTGGAACATTCCGGGCTTGTTACCTATTGAAGGGATTGCGTTTCCTTCGCTCCTTCAGACGCCAACACAAACAAAAGGTCAACTCCAAAGAGTCCTTGACTCAAAACTACAAGCGGAACTGGTAAACATCGGCACTTGGAAGGATCTTCTCATATTTACAAGGAGCTCCTGGAGCAGTAAAGACTGACCTGGACCAACCTTAGCAGTTGACATGTTGACTATAGTCTTATTCATGCAGGTCTCGGTGGTCTCAGGGCACCCGATCCTTCGCAAGTGGACTGTTCAGGTTGTCCCACAAGACGTCATCAGTTCATGCTCGGGGACTAGATCGGACGGTTCCAGTCTAAGGGGATGGTGCTTTCAGGTGCGTCCAAGACCATTGGTAGAACTGAATGGAAGACTAACCAGGATGATTCCACCTGGACAGGCAGAGGCCTCCCTCTACCGGATCTGAATCTGTATCTTAGCAAAACAAAAAATCTTGGATTCTGTGAAGCCTTTTAGATGATAAACAAGTCCAACCTTTGGGGACTTCCAGGACTTGGACTTAGATGATGGAGATCCTACACAGGCTTAACTTAACCATTGTCGTTTTGTACCAAACTAAAAGAGTGAAACCATTCGTGGTTGGGGGGGGGGGGGGGGGGGGTTCTCTCTACCTTGGAGGGTAAATGCTTGAATCAGACGAGGTGAGTCCTATCTCGTCTCTGAGCATGAACTGATGAAGCCTGCTGAGATGAGAGGTACAGTAAATGTCTCCTAAGACAACCTGAACAGTCCAGTTTCAATCCATCCAATGGCCTGAGAATCCCAAAGTACATCCAGGAGCATGTGCACGTGCACGTGCACGTGCATCACACCTGAACGCCCCATGCCACTTGCCAGCCTTCCCTTCGGAGGAACGATCACGGCCATGTTGGTCAACGTCCCACAGGGCCACTTAAAAACGTGCAGCCAGCCGTTTGTCTTCATGTGTCGCCGCTGGCCGAGCTTTCAAAGGAAGCCATTTTCCAACGTGGGGTGAACATGACAAACGTGTCGATATCACAAGCCCCCCCGCTCCACTTCAAGTCTACAGGAAAGAGCGACTCGTGTCGATGAGGGACGGCCGAGGGGCTCGGCGGCTCCTCTGATTGGTCACTGAGGGCCAGGAAATTGCCCGGGCCAAGGTAACAGCAGTTCTGCTGACAAAAGGATGACCTTTAGCTTGGAGATTGCCAACGTTCCCTCAGTTGTTCCTACATGAGCGTCTTTGGCTCTGCTTGGTTGGGAAGGACGTTCGTCAGCAAGCACGTTTGGCATTTTGGAATGTCAAGACGTGTTTGTAGCAGTACGGTCCTGGCGATGGAGGATAATCTGCTGTCTCAGCAGGAAATGGCTTTTTTACTATCGCTAGACACCCAGAAGGTCGTCGCTGAGAGCACATGTTGAGTTTCCTGAACGCTTTGACTCGGTATTGACACACATGATTCTTCTATTCAACATACATGGATGAGTGCTAGCAACCAAGGACGAGCGCCCCATCAGCTGGTCCTCCATGAGTCTCCCTACTGCTCGTGATGTGGTACCGGTACCGAAACGTCAATACTGAGTGTTAGGGCTGGAAGATGGACGGTCAAATGGAAATTGTCTGAAAGGTTTTCCTGTTGAATGATGGCGGATCCTAAAGCCGTGTTCGGCACCGTGGTGTCGGAAACGGTGGTATCGCACGTCAACACCATTGGCTCTGACTGAAGCGCAGAAGACGTAACGTTCATGTCCAGTAAACGCCAAGTCGCCGTTTGTAGAGAAAGGTTAAGGCTAAGGCTAAGGCTAAGGCTAAGGCTAAGGTTAACATTAAGGCTAAGATTAAGGCTAAGGCTAAGGTTCAGGTTAAGGCTAAGGCTAAGGTTAACGTTAAGGCTAAGATTAAGGCTACGGCTAAGGCTAAGGCTAAGGCTAAGGTTAAGGTTAAGGTTAAGGTTAAGGTTAAGGCTAAGGCTAAGGTTAAGGCTAAGGTTAACGTTAAGGCTAAGATTAAGGTTAAGGCTAAGGTTAACGTTAAGGCTAAGATTAAGGTTAAGGCTAAGGTTAAGGTTAAGGCTAAGGTTAAGGTTAAGGCTAAGGTTAAGGCTACGGCTAAGGCTAAGGCTAAGGCTAAGGCTAAGGTTAAGGCTAAGGTTAAGGCTAAGATTAAGGTAAAGGCTAAGGCTAAGGCTAAGATTAAGGCTACGGCTAAGGTTAAGGTTAAGGTTAAGGTTAAGGTTAAGGTTAAGGCTAAGGTTAACGTTAAGGCTAAGATTAAGGCTACGGCTAAGGCTAAGGCTAAGGTTAAGGTTAAGGTTAAGGCTAAGGCTAAGGCTAAGGCTAAGGCTAAGGTTAAGGCTAAGGTTAACGTTAAGGCTAAGATTAAGGTTAAGGCTAAGGTTAAGGTTAAGGCTAAGGTTAAGGTTAAGGCTAAGGTTAAGGCTACGGCTAAGGCTAAGGCTAAGGCTAAGGCTAAGGTTAAGGTTAAGGTTAAGGCTAAGGTTAAGGCTAAGGTTAACGTTAAGGCTAAGATTAAGGCTAAGGCTAAGGCTAAGGCTAAGGCTAAGGTTAACGTTAAGGCTAAGATTAAGGCTACGGCTAAGGTTAAGGTTAAGGTTAAGGTTAAGGTTAAGGTTAAGGCTAAGGCTAAGGCTAAGGCTAAGGCTAAGGTTAAGGTTAAGGCTAAGATTAAGGTTAAGATTAAGGTTAAGATTAAGGCTAAGGTTAACGTTAAGGCTAAGATTAAGGCTATGGCTAAGGCTAAGGCTAAGGCTAAGGCTAAGGCTAAGGCTAAGGCTAAGGCTAAGGCTAAGGTTAAGGTTAAGGCTAAGGCTAAGGTTAAGGTTAAGGTTAAGGTTAACGTTAAGGCTAAGATTAAGGTTAAGGCTAAGGCTAAGGCTAAGGCTAAGGCTAAGGCTAAGGCTAAGGCTAAGGTTAAGGTTAAGGCTAAGGTTAAGGTTAAGGCTAAGATTAAGGCTACGGTTAAGGTTAAGGTTAAGGTTAAGGCTAAGGCTAAGGCTAAGGTTAACGTTAAGGCTAAGATTAAGGTTAAGGCTAAGGTTAAGATTAAGGTTAAGATTAAGGCTAATCAAACACGTCCTAAAACAGAAAGAATCAGCTCGCCCTCTAAAAACGTCTCACGGCGGAGAACCACGTCTTTTGAGCTCTGACTCGCCGCCTCCGAGTGGAACTCTCTCTTCGCCCCCCCCACCACTCCCCCCTGCTTTAAAATGGAGAGGGAAGAGGAGAGTCCCTCCATCACTTATCCTCCACTCATGCATGATTGAGAGGCTTCTGGCAGCTTGAAGGACTGCATCATTTATGGCGGCTCCTTGACAAATCAAGAGGCCAGCAGCAGCCGCTTGTTAATATTGACAGAGAAGGACAAAAAAATTAAAAAGCAAAATGAACAAAAGATGATGCCTGATCTTTCCCCACGGATGCTGCACCGATCTTTCACAGAGTTGTTCCCGTGGAGGCGGCATCCAGGGATTTCAGACAAAATGATCCATCACAGGAAGGAAAAGTGGGAGAAAGAACTTCTTTCCTCGGAATGGTTTTGGTTCGGTCCCAGTAGTAACACGAGTGCAGAGCAGGAAAAAAAAACCAAGGTGTGACAGTAAAATGTCATACAAGTGTGGCAAACGGAGCCCCCGTCTCCACGGAGCTCCATCACGGAGATGCACCTTCTAGCAGACGCTCCCATCACTCAACTCTTGTTTTTCTGCTTTCCTGCTTCCCCGGTCGCCGCCTGGCAAAGCTTGCAGCTGTCAGTCACGGCTTTGATGTCTTTAAAGTGTGACACGGCTGTGATGGCGGATAGGTTGCACCGTTCAACCTCCGTTGGCTCTTTGCCCGTTGGCGTTCCAATGGGAGAAGGAACTTAGCGCTTCCTCTTTGAAGCCTTTGCTAGCAGTCAACCAATCCCCACAAGGCCGCACAACAGCGGAGGAAAAGGAAACATCAAGTACCTTTTCCTTTCTCAACAACAGGAAACATGGACCAATTCCCTGTTTGTGGCGTGTCCAGGCTGACACGGGAAAGCTCATGACGACGGAGGAACAACAACACTCCAGCTCTACCAACTCTTCCTGGACCAAAGTTAATCCTCCTGAAGTTCACCAACGTATAAACACGACAACGCTTTACAGGAGCAGATTAGACCTGCACCAGGACCACCCAGCAGAGAAAGACCCAGAAGGGAACCCATGGATCCTGGGATGGTACACACTGACGATCTTTAGAAGAAACCTCCGTTTGGGCTGGTATGTCATGCAACAGACAGGAAGCAGGAATGAATTGGAGACAGGAAGTGGACGCATGAAGGCCGTCACAAAGAATGGCCAAGAGAGAAGCGGACGAGAGAGGCTTACATCTGGAACCATCTGGACGTTGGAGAGATCGTGAAGGGCAGCGAGGACGCTCCCAAATAAGGAGATAGAAGACATGAATAAAAGATAAAGATCTCCCCTCGCCGTAGAGCTTCAGCAATCAGGGAGGAAGGTCCCTTCAAATGTTGGAAAGATTCTAATTACATGTTCATGCTGACGTCCTTCAGACCAGGAGAGAAGAATGAATTTTCCAAGCGGATCTCTTTCTCCTTGCAACGAGGAAGGGTTGTGGTGTCCATGCAGTCAGAAGGTGTTGACCACTAAAGACCAGAAGTCCTCCAACACCGCAGCTTAAAAGTCAAAGTCAAATTCACCTCCCACCATCAAACATAAAGGAGAGAACCTAGGTAAGTTCTACGTAAACACCAGCATATGGTTCCTCAGAGAAGCGTCCCGGGGGCGGTTGGCTTCTCTCTTTAACCCTAACCCTAACCCCCCGGAGCATGAACCCACTGAAAGGAAAACATGGCAGGGCCGAAGAGCAAGACTAGGAGTCTGTTTGTGTTTGATGCCGATCTGACCGGCTGCGTCACGTTTTCCTGGGGTTGATGTTGAAGCCGCAGGGCTGAAGCTTGACGCTCGGGAGAAGCTCTGGCGCTGTGGCTCTTGTGCAGAGCGAGGGATCTTCTCTATTCCAACTTTGTTAGAACGCCTCACACAACAAAGGCCGCTTTAAGTCTTGTGAGAGCTAGCTAAACATGCCGTCGCTACTCCTGAGGAAGCCCCGATTTCAACCTTTCTACCTGGTGAAGGTTGCCAACTGGGCTGCTAGCAAGCAAAGGAACAAATCAAAGA
Source organism: Doryrhamphus excisus (assembly GCF_037039965.1). Classification (NCBI taxonomy): domain Eukaryota; kingdom Metazoa; phylum Chordata; class Actinopteri; order Syngnathiformes; family Syngnathidae; genus Doryrhamphus; species Doryrhamphus excisus. The sequence goes on from NC_136363.1 coordinate 23,107,029, forward strand.
CGCCAATCAAGGATCGTATTAATCTTGACGAGTACGTCATGAGGCAACGTTTGGGGGAAATGTTTTCATTTCTTTCATGAGCCGTTGTTGGTTGGGAAAAGAAGAAACGTGTTGCTATGGACTTCTACTGAGCTAATTCCATCATGGAAAGCTGGTCATGTTCTTGCTACGTGTGCTCTCCTTCTATTCACTTCCGCTCACTTCTCATTTCCGATGATAAGACGGGGAACATCCTTTTCACGGCGTGCGACAGCGTGATTAAACGCCGGGATAGAAAGCGTTACTTCTCGCTTGGCTATTATTCCTCGATAAATAGTGCGGAGAGCATTTGGCTTCTTTTTCTCGCCGCATGCGGCAAAGCAATTTTCACCTTTTCATCAAGCGTGGCCCTGCTTATTATCTACTTTGTCTCCGACAGAGGACAAACGCCGGCTGTGACCTTGCGAGGAGACATCAACGCAGCCAATCTGCAACGCGCTGCACCGAAATGAAGAAACAAATAGCTAGAGGAGCGGGGCCGTCCCGCGGGTGCGTGTCGGGGGTGCCATGCACGCTGCTGCTAACGAGCGCCGTGCATGCCGATGCGCACTGAGACGATGAACACGTGCGGCAGGTTGGGAGGAGGTGGAGGCTCCATCCGTCCTGGCGTGCAGGTGATCCATCACCACGCCGCGGGGTCCGCTGAAGGGCGGCTTCACGCATGTAAGGCGGGACCAAAGCGTGTTGGCCAGACGCTCCATGCTCTTCCAGGATGGCTTGGTGTGGCTCCAAGATGGCGGTCAGGCAGGGCAATCGGGACAGAGATATCTTCAGTGGGCGCTGTTAAACACCAGCCACGTGTTGCTACGGGAACCAGGATTTGGCCCTGGAGAGGTCTGACCTTCAGCGTTGCCATCGCCCCTCCGGCGGTCTCCAATCTGTGGGCTCCAACCTCCTGACCCCCATCACCAGAACCAGAACCAGAAGCAGGGACCAAAGCCTTTGCGCGTATGGCAGATGTTTTGGAAAGGCCAGTCAGAGCAAAGAACCTCGAGAATCCCAACATCTCCACCTCCAGGTGAAAGGTCGCCACATCCAAGAGAAAGAAACAACCATCAGACACTTTGAACAGCAGGAAGTCGGCTTTGTTTGTACTTGATGAAGCAGATGTTTTCATGTGTACTTGAAGGCACCACGCGCGTGTCGAGCCGCCAGCGTAGGAATAAAAGCTGCGTATTCTTCAGCAGCATTCCGTGAGGTTAAAACAATATCTGCTGCGATAAGTCGGCGCTGAACGGGAGTGAGATTTGCCGCCATGATTATTCCGTCAGACGCCGCCGCCGCCGCCGCCGCCGCCGCTTTGATGCGTGATCATACTGCGGATGGCTGGGGAGTACGCAGATGAAATGGCAGCTGCGTACTGGCGCCACCCACGCTCGCTGACATCCCCGCTCCGCTCTAATCCCCAGACTGTTTGGCCTACATGGCGCCGGGAAAAGTCTGCTGAAAATGTCAACGCGAGCGGCTCTGGCGGATTTGAAACAGTCGCTCCGGGTGCTGGCGGGGGTCGGGAAAGCAGAACGAGGTGCCTCCCGTAGAGGATGTTTGTCAAACAGCATCGCTCGTGCATCTGCTACCCTCCTCCTTTCCAAACACGCTCCGACATCCACCGCGTCCCGAGAGAAGGCCGATCCCCCTGACGTCAATGGCTCTCCTGCTTTTTGGGTCGGATGGCGACTCCCTGAACCGGACGGCAACACAAGACAAAAGTTCTTGTCTAATTTTTAAACAATTCCTGACATTTATCCATCACCGTTATCCAAGTTATTAATTCACATATACGCATAAATTATCACCGTAGAAAGGAAAGCTACAGCTAGCCTCCAAAACCAAAAGACAGCTCCAATAGCGTTAGCTTTGGCTAGTGCTAGGCCTGAGGCATTGGGAGCCGGTGTGCGCTAACGCTAGTCGCTAGCTCGAACCACTAACATAGTTGTTGGGTGTACCAACGTTGATAAGAATAATAATAACAATGTGCTTCATATGCTGGTCACATGATGGAGGCGGAGTCCTGGTGGCTTTTTGGAGGCTTAATTAGGAGGCGTTCTCTGCACGTTGTTAGCCGTTAGCCGTTAGCCGTTAGCCGTTTCTATGTCTTTAGAAGGCACAGAAAAGACAAAGACGTGTGTTCATAAGGACTGTGGATGATTAGCAATATTCCCAAAAATCAGTGCCCCGGTCCTTTAAGGTTAAAAGTCAATGTTTGCTTTTAGCCACTAGATCAGGGGTGGGCAAACTTTTTGACTCGCGGGCCGCATTGATATGACAAAATTTACGGGGGGGGGGGGGGCAGACTATATATTTTACACGTAACAGTCCACCTGGTATTATTGTATCTGTAAAATTGTCATGCAATCTGCTATTATTATTTATTATTTTATATTTATATTTAAATATTTATAAAATAATAAAATATTATAATAATTACAATAAAATTAAAATAATTATTATATTATTATTATATAAAATATGCAAATATAACAATAATATTATATATAATTAATATAATAATTAGCATTAATATAATAATTATAATAGTTATAATATTAATTATAATAATCTTATTATGTGCTTGTGTCCCTTTTTTCAGGAGCACTTTGTAAACAACAGACCATGTCAAAAAACAAAATTGATAAAAGCATCAAAAGGTAGGCTCAGGCCATGATGCCAGGTTGTATGTTGAGTTGAAATGAAATACTTTGGAAAGATTGGGCGGGCCGTATTCAAACACTTGGCGGGCCGGATGTGGCCCCCGGGCCGTAGTTTGCCCACCCCTGCGCTCAATGTTTCCACTCAGTCAAGTATGAGGAACATGAAGTGTGATGTTCAGGCTGTTCAGTGACACCCCCCAAAGACAAAGACAAGCTATTAGGACGCCATGTTTAGGATGCCATCCTGGCCCCCACTTTGAGTCCTTGACTAAAATATGCAAATGAGCGTAACCGGAGGAGCGGCGCTATCTGCACTAAAGAGATGTATGAACGTCTTTGTCAGCATTTGTCCGTCGCTCGCCGTCAGATAAAACCATCAGCCGAGACGCACAAAGACGGCAAATTCCATCTTTACGAGGAAAATGAGGCTGACGATTGCTTGTGTGTCCCGCATTCGTTATCCGGTGGTTTCGTTGGGATAATCACGCGATGCGTTTCAGAGCCGCACTAATAATCATAATAACAACAATAACAGCCACGCTAATCCGTTGTGTGCATGTACGGGCGAGGAAGCCGAGAGACGCTTCTTTTTTTAATTAGCAACGCAGCAGACTTAACCCCGCCTCCTCATTGCGCCTGACCTCCAGGCCTCGCCGTTAATTGACTCCTGCCAGTCGTCACAGAACTTCATTTCCTCGGGATGCCGACAGCACGCCGGTGTGGCGCGCCGGCATATGGAGGAAGCCCTGCAGGGTCCGTGTTTTCATCCTGGCAGCCTGGGCAGCTTCTACCTGGTCTCTGCCTCTCCAGCTCATTACGGATTGAATTGTTCTTTTCACCTGCCAGCTGGCGGAACGCTGCCCTCGCTTCCTGTTCCCGTGCAACTGGCAGGAGGAGCTCCGCCATCACTTTAGCACAACGCAAACGCGCCAACTCCGCTTTGGGGCCGCGATTCATGGCCGCTCCTGTCAGCTGGCATTGGACGCGTGGGCACGCTGCGTTCAAATGCTCCTCGCGTTCTCAGTAAAGTTCCTACACCCGCAACTGGACTCGTTTTCCGGGTGAAGGAATTTCACCTGCACCCCAAAAGGCTACTCAATGTCGAGGGTGGAGTCTCCCCGTTTATGTCCCCAGGGGGGGCTGCTTCAGTAGCTCGACCTTCTGGCAAAGCAACCTTGTCGTGGAATGAGACAACCATTGGGGGAGCAGCGTCAGGGCGTGGTGATGGGCCTCTTTAGGGCGGCTTTTGGGTGGGTACGCTGGGTACGGTATGTGTGGACTTTGTGACATCCAATCCCATACCAGACCGCCGCATGGCGGTTTCTACCCCGGGGCCCGGGTGTGGTGGCCCTCCTTGGCGTGTTGAGTGTTCTGGACGGCCTCCGTGGCATTTAGTGGTTTGGCCACGCCTCGCAGGGAAAAGACCAAAGTGGGAAAATGGAGATGTTCAGAAATAGTAGCGAACGCAGCGGAATGCCACAAAAATGTGTTTATTGTTGTACTTCAAGTACACGACACAGTACTGCAAATATGAGTCGTAGCGGTAGTGACAGATTCACTATTGGCTGGACGTTAGCTGTACAGTACATTAGCTGTACGTTAGCTGTACTGTACATTAGCTATACTGTACATTAGCTATACTGTACATTAGCTGTACTGTACATTAGCTATACTGTACATTAGCTATACTGTACATTAGCTGTACATTAGCTATACTGTACATTAGCTATACTGTACATTAGCTGTACTGTACATTAGCTGTACATTAGCTGTACATTAGCTATACTGTACATTCGCTGTACTGTACATTAGCTATACTGTACATTAGCTGTACATTAGCTACACTGTACATTAGCTATACTGTACATTAGCTGTACATTAGCTGTACAGTACATTAGCTGTACATTAGCTGTACTGTACATTAGCTATACTGTACATTAGCTGTACATTAGCTGTACATTAGCTGTACTGTACATTAGCTATACTGTACATTAGCTGTACATTAGCTGTACTGTACATTAGCTATGCTGTACATTAGCTGTACATTAGCTGTACATTAGCTGTACTGTACATTAGCTGTACATTAGCTATACTACATGTACACAAAGTACTCTTATGTACAATATAGTACCTCTACTTGTGTAGGTGTTATATACCGTATAGATATACCAGTGTACAAATGTATACTGCCCATACTTACAACATACACTATATACAGAGTACATGTATGTATATATGTACATGGTATTTATAGTACCTGTCTTCCAGTATATTTCCAGTAAAGATACCTGTTGACAAATAGAATTGTGGCTCTTCCCTGCACATTTCAAACCTTGAACGTGTATTTTACGTATTAATGCGAGTATACAATGCAAGTATTGATAATACATACGTAGTATATTGTACAGCAGGCTGTGGATGTGATTGATTGGTCTTATTGACACAGCAATGTCTGTAAACTTGACATCATTTCCTGCCATCCAGTCATGTGACGCCATACACGGCCAACAGTATGCTAAATATGAAGATCCTGGACAGCGTGTGGTTAAAGTACGGAATACTCGAGCCAAGATGGACGCTAATTCTTCCCAACAGCAAGACAACGGGAGCTTAGGAAGAGTCTAACTGGTGGTTGTCACGGAGCAGCAATCCAAAGAATCATCAGCACTTGACGAGGAAAAAGACGTTTAGGAAGGAAGCCGTGCGGCGAAATGTCAGCGCTGACGGATGGCTGACGTCCTCGTGTGACAAGATGACGTCTGAGTGGGAAGAAAAGAGAAAAAAACTTCTGTTGGCCGTCTGCTGACACCAACGCTAAAGAGCTTTTACTTTCATTCCTTTTCCACCCCCACCGCCACCCCCCACCCAAACGCCCATCAGCCCCACGCACTTCCTGTGCTGCAATCGTTCTTCTCGTCCTCATGCTTCGCATCGACGTCATTCGACTCCAACCTCCTTGGACGCTGGGGGCGTCACCCGGGACGCCACGTCAATCTCACGCCTGTCAAAGTGTCTTAACTGCAAGCTTCGCCCGAAGAAAGATCAACGCCGAGCTTTTTTTAGCCGTCCTAAATCAGTCGCCAAGCAGCTATTGTTTGCCAAACAAACGGGGCGATGACATGTGACATCATCGACGCCAACGTGGGCAAACACAGCTGCTTCCGCCTTCTCACAAGTTGGTGCAGAATCCACCCACGTTTCCTGCGCCTCTTTTGGATCTCGGCGTTACACGACACCATTGACGTTGGGGACGGGTCAAGGGCATCGTCACGAAGCCACGCCCACACCGACACAAGCGGGAGCAAATAATGAGCAGAAATGGAGAACATTGGCAGATGACCAAAAGCAAACGTTACCGTCATTTAGACACGCTACCTTGGCATACGCCTGGCCCAAATACCCAATGTCTTTGACTTCCTGGACGTCTCTGGGCTGACTTTTTGCTTTTGGGTTACGAGCTGCTCGTTAGTGGCAGACATAGCCGAGGACGGCGATTTGGGGGCTTCTGTCAGAAACGTGCAGAGAGGGAGGCAATTAATCACCATATTTGCATCACAACGATGCCTGGAGGTAAAGAGGGAAGAAATGGAGGCATTTTTGGCTTTTCAACACATCTAAACCGATATAGACCAATATAAACCAATGTAAACCAATATAAACCAATGTAAAGCAATATAAACCAATGTAAACCAATGTAAACCAATATAGACCAATATAAACCAATATAAACCAATATAGACCAATGTAAACCAATGTAAACCAATATAGACCAATGTAAACCAATGTAAACCAATGTAAACCAATGTAAACCAATGTAAACCAATGTAAACCAATATAGACCAATATAAACCAATGTAAACCAATATAAACCAATGTAAACCAATGTAAACCAATATAGACCAATATAAACCAATGTAAACCAATATAGACCAATATAAACCAATGTAAACCAATATAGACCAATATAAACCAATGTAAACCAATGTAGACCAATATAAACCAATGTAAACCAATATAAACCAATGTAAACCAATATAGACCAATATAGACCAATGTAGACCAATATAAACCAATGTAAACCAATATAGACCAATATAAACCAATATAAACCAATACAGACCAATATAAACCAACATAGACCAGTATAGACCAGAAGAGACCAACATAGAACAACATAGACCCATATAGACCAACATAGACCAGTGTAGTCCACTATAGACCAGTGTAAGAGTGGACTACACTGCTGACGCTGATGTCAATCATCTTCATGTCCAAACATCCCAACTGTGTGCCAAGATGGCACCAATAAAAGGCCATTGTCCATCACTGCCCCCTGTGGACTGTTCCTAGTAGAACATCCAGGTGGTGTGCTGCCTTTTGAGTGCGAGTACGAGAGTCCACCAATGGGGAGGGTCAGGAAGCAGCCGAGGAGCCTGGCATCAAACATGGATCCTGGACCACAGCCTCCGTGGAAGCTCCTAGCAGCCTGGGAGCCCTCGTGTACATTTTGGGGAGGCGCCAATGAAACGGAGCTCAGATGATATTTGAGCCTTCAAAGTGAGGCTCCATCTTTCCCAAAAAATAAAAGGGATGCAAACACGGAAGCGTCGTGCCGCCTGATTGTCCTGACTGCTTTTGTTTGGCCGCTCCGCCTGCCGCTGCGCTTTTAGCGCTTTTAGCGCTAATTAGCTGTCAGGCTGGTCAAAGCACGCCTAATTCCCCTTCTGCTTTTCTTACCAGCTTGCATGCAGTTTAGTCTCACACTGACAGGAATTAAAGCTCTGCCACGCGTGCACACACGCGCACACACATACACACACACATGCACACACACACACACACACACACACACACACCACACATGTTAATTTGCTCTCTGCTCATGACAACACAAGGCCACCATACTTTGACCCCCATAAGTCTTGTTAAAAAGTTTCACCGGAGAGCTTCCTCATAGCCCCCCCCCCACCCCCCCCTCATTAGAGAACATCCCAGCCCTGACGTCCCAACGAGATAGCAAACCAATCCCAGCAAAACACAATAGCTCCTACATTGGAGCATTTTGGGGAAATATGAACGTTTTGTCCATGACTCCATTTGATTGCAATCATTCATTCATGTTCAATGCTGCCAGGGTCTCTGGGGTACGCTGGAGCCTATCCCAGCCCGCTTTGGTAAATATGAAGGGTCTCTGGGGTACGCTGGAGCCTATCCCAGCCCGCTTTGGTAAATATGAAGGGTCTCTGGGGTACGCCGGAGCCTATCCCAGCCCGCTTTGGTAAATATGAAGGGACTTCGGGGTACGCCGGAGCCTATCCCAGCTCACTTTGGTAAATATGAAGGGTCTGTGGGGTACGCTGGAGCCTATCCCAGCCCGCTTTGGTAAATATGAAGGGTCTGTGGGGTACGCTGGAGCCTATCCCAGCCTGCTTTGGTAAATATGAAGGGTCTCTGGGGTACGCTGGAGCCTATCCCAGCCCGCTTTGGTAAATATGAAGTGTCTCTGGGGTACGCTGGAGCCTATCCCAGCCCGCTTTGGTAAATATGAAGGGTCTCTGGGGTACGCCGGAGCCTATCCCAGCCCGCTTTGGTAAATATGAAGGGACTTCGGGGTACGCCGGAGCCTATCCCAGCTCACTTTGGTAAATATGAAGAGTCTGTGGGGTACGCTGGAGCCTATCCCAGCCCGCTTTGGTAAATATGAAGGGTCTGTGGGGTACGCTGGAGCCTATCCCAGCCTGCTTTGGTAAATATGAAGGGTCTCTGGGGTACGCTGGAGCCTATCCCAGCCCGCTTTGGTAAATATGAAGTGTCTCTGGGGTACGCTGGAGCCTATCCCAGCCCGCTTTGGTAAATATGAAGGGTCTCTGGGGTACGCCGGAGCCTATCCCAGCCCGCTTTGGTAAATATGAAGGGACTTCGGGGTACGCCGGAGCCTATCCCAGCTCACTTTGGTAAATATGAAGGGTCTGTGGGGTACGCTGGAGCCTATCCCAGCCCGCTTTGGTAAATATGAAGGGTCTGTGGGGTACGCTGGAGCCTATCCCAGCCTGCTTTGGTAAATATGAAGGGTCTCTGGGGTACGCTGGAGCCTATCCCAGCCCACTTTGGTAAATATGAAGGGTCTCTGGGTACGCTGGAGCCTATCCCAGCCCACTTTGGTAAATATGAAGGGACTTCGGGGTACGCTGGAGCCTATCTCAGCTTGCTTTGGTAAATATGAAGTGTCTCTGGGGTACGCTGGAGCCTATCCCAGCTCACTTTGGTAAATATGAAGGGTCTCTGGGGTACGCTGGAGCCTATCCCAGCCCGCTTTGGTAAATATGAAGGGTCTCTGGGGTACGCTGGAGCCTATCCCAGCCCGCTTTGGTAAATATGAAGGGTCTCTGGGTACGCTGGAGCCTATCCCAGCCCGCTTTGGTAAATATGAAGGGTGTCTGGGGTATGCTGGAGCCTATCCCAGCCCGCTTTGGTAAATATGAAGGGCCTCTGGGGTACGCTGGAGCCTATCCCAGCCCGCTTTGGTAAATATGAAGGGTCTCTGGGGTACGCCGGAGCCTATCCCAGCCCGCTTTGGTAAATATGAAGGGTCTCTGGGGTACGCTGGAGCCTATCCCAGCCCGCTTTGGTAAATATGAAGGGTCTGTGGGGTACGCTGGAGCCTATCCCAGCCCACTTTGGACGGGGGGCCAGCCAATGGCAGGGCACATATGGACGACTACCCACAGCCACATTCATACCCATGGAGGTACCCATGGAGACGCCAGTCAAAAGTGGGAAGAAGGTGGGGTACCCGGACGATGGAACCAAAGCCCACAAAGAGATGCCCAAGCGGAGTCTTCAAGATCTGCTGACTGTGTGACCCACATGCTAAGAACTGGACCGCCGTGGTTGTGCGTACGTGGGATTGATTTCGGAGTCCAAAGACCTGGTGGATTGGCCCTGAAGGGAACCAAGCACGGCGATGAGGTCGCCATGGTTGCCGGAATGGAACATCTGCTTGCTTCGGTGGAGCCAGCTGCTGGCGTGTGATTGTCTTTCAGTGTGATCATCATCATCATCATCATCATCATCATCGCCGTGTCTTTGTGTGGCAGCCAATCAGCCTCACCTGGGGGGCGGGGGCGGGGGGGCTGTTCTTAAATAAGATATCAAAAAGGAAGAAGCGTGACATGCTGATATTCTCCTGCTCAATTGCAACCACTTAATCCTATTAGTGGCGCTCGGTCGTCATGGTAACCTCACAATGAGGCAGGCGTGTGATCAAGATGTGCATTTGCAAGGAGGTGCACAGATGTTTGCACTAATTAAGGAGCCCCAATGCATCACCTCCACATCCTGACGAGGGTCGGGGGTGCTGGAGCCTATCCCAGAGATGGCCAAGGGTGGAATTGAACTCGGGTCTCCTAGCTGTGAGGCCCCTCCAGCGTATTTTAATTAATAAAATGCAGCCTTGCATGTATAGTCAGTATGCATGTATGCAAGTATATCCATGTGTACGGTACACACACACACACACACGCATGTGCACACACACACACACACACGCACTGGGGTGTGTCTGGAGAAGAAATAAAGTGTGGCATTATGAAGCATAAAAAGCAGGAATGGTTTTATTCCCCCAGCAGGTCCACAGCCGGCCTCTCTTTCATTTTCTCCACGCTCAGTATTCCGCGGCTCCGATCAAAAGGGACACTTCATTTTCCTCCCGTCACCGAGGAAGGGGGCGCGTTCTTGTGGGAGCACATTTGATTAGGATGCTTTATGGTGGGCAAACACGGCCACAAAGTGGTCTCTTATTTTACGGGCGGCTGCCGCTCCCGAGCGTTATTAGATCCTAATTGCTGATTAGATGATGGCGGCTGCAAAACGCTTCCTGCTAAAGTTCAACTTGGGAAAGTTTGCAAATTAAAAACAGGAAGAAATGACGAGCGGCTGTTGCCATGCTAGCTTCCTAACTTCCTGGTTCAGGTTTTAGGTCACAGCGACCTGGTGTCCTCCTTTTGGACACGCCTACGCCAGGGCGTCATTTACACCAAGAGCGTGTAGGCTAAATATAGCAACACAGCACTGATCCCTCCCGCTACATCTTCTTCTTCCCTCCTTCAGGTGCGTCCCCATGAGGTGGGGTGTTTAGCAGTGTCTACAGGAGCGTACGTGCAGCCGTCATCTCCACGTGGAGGCCTTTTAATGGGGCAACATTTCCACTTCACAGAGGACACACGTGGCGCCGCGATGTGGGGGGGGGCCGGGTCGGGACGCGCTACAAAGAGAATGGCAGAGACGCGCTCGGCAAGCCGCCCCGTCGCCCTTAATAATGCAGCCGGGTTCCTCTTCATCCCAAACTGAAAGTGAGAAGCAGGCTGGAAGCCCGTGGAAACTCATTAGAAGACTTCTCGCCTCGGCTTCCCCACAGGCCACCAAAGAGGAACTTCGGGAGAACGTGCGGGAACGTGGGAGAGCGCCACCCCAAGAACATCAGCACCCCAGGTGACGCTTAGCCAGGTCACCCGGCCTGGGGGCACACACGCCGGTCAGGGCGGTCATCCTGTCCTGGGACCTGACGTCACGCCCCGGAAGCCCACGTGGTCTAACGCAGTCCGGATGGAGTCCTGCCACTTGGACTCTCAGGAGACCTGAGCATTTCTACGTCGGCGATGACTTCTGAAATGAAGTTGCAATTGTCACACTTCTTTAAACGAGTGCTGGAAGCATCTCCGCGGACGTGTGGACCATATGTCCACGTTGTCTCACCACACAGGACCTCCTCCTAACACCATACAAACAATCCCACTGATTCCTTTTTCCCGAGCCCACCCTCACCATCTTGGCAGTGCGGCCGTACTTGGAGGAAGTAGCAGATGATACCAGATGGAGTCCAGCCTGGTTGGCGTTCCTGAGCTGAAGACGTCCGCGGCGTGCCGACACGTTGTCTTGGAAAAAACTTTTTCTCCACAAAGTTCTCACTGCTTCTATTCTTATTCTCATGGAGCTTTGAATGTGCGATACCGCTGCTGTTGGACTCATTTTTGGCCCCATGCTCGGGAGACCCCATGAAGGGAGGTCGGATGGCGGCCGGAGGTGTGGGTTCCGTTGGCGTGGGTTCTGTTGTCCCGGCTATTGTAGGAGAGCAATAGAGTTTGAAGTTCGAGTCCAAACAAACGTAAGCGAGAGCCGCTTGGCCGAGTGCTGCAGCAGATGGTTCTTTATGTATTTAGAAGAGTGCAAACATTGTAACGCACGCTCGCTACTTGGCTCCTCGGCACGCTAATTAGGCTGATGGATGTGATGAAAGCGCTTGGCGTTCTGCAAAAAGGCCTGTTTGCATTGGACCCGCCCAAGGCCCGGCAGGCTCCGCCGTCAAGCCGGCGAAGGAGGCGCGCTCTCCGGCCAGAACGTCTCGGAAATATGAAGCATGTTTCCCCGCAGAGTCGTAAAAGGCGGCCTAAGCGCCGCGCCTGATGAAGTCAAATGGCTTCATATACGGCCGCCGCCGTCGCTGTACGACTTCCCTGGCAATTTATTGCCGTCTTTTAATGGTGGCCACTATTAAGACTGGGCCAGGTGATAACGGCTCATCGTCATTGGAGAACACATTAGACGTTTATTTGCACTCCACTCCGTCTTCGGCTAGGACTGGCTAACGGTCTGCAAGATGGGCCTAATTAGTCTTTGCCTTTTTTTATTTCTGCCTTGGTTTATGGCGGGGGGCAAAGGTCACAAATAGACAACTTTTTTCTTGGAACGTTGGGACTTTTTCCTCCCAATCTCATGTGGAGACCTTTTAGTGGCCCAAAGTTAAGGCCCGACTTTATGCTGCAAGACAAAAAACAACTCAAGTTTCACGGGTTCACGACCACCTGAGATTCACCGACTCACGGTGCTCGGCAAAGACTCCACTTTGACCGACTCACTCTGTGATCTGCACTTGACTTGCACTGATTCACAGAACATCCTCTGCTCCATGCCAGCCTTCTTATCAGCTTCCACGTCAGGTTGATATTGTTGTGGCGTGGAAGAAAAGCTCCGATGATAGCATTCACGCCTGAGATTCACTGACTCATGGTGTTCACAACCACCTGAGATTCACCGACTCACAGGTTCACCACCACCTGAGATTCACCGACTCACGGGTTCACCACCACCTGAGATTCACCGACTCACAGGTTCACCACCACCTGAGATTCACCGACTCATGGTGTTCCCAACCTGAGATTCACCGACTCATGGTGTTCCCAACCACCTGAGATTCACCGACTCACAAGTTCACCACCATCTGAGATTCACAGACTCATGGCGTTCCCAACCACCTGAGATTCACCGACTCACGGGTTCACAACCACCTGAGATTCACCGACTCACAGGTTCACAACCTGAGATTCACCGACTCATGGTGTTCCCAACCAACTGAGATTCACCGACTCACGGGTTCACAACCACCTGAGATTCACCGACTCACGGGTTCACAACCTGAGATTCACCGACTCACAGGTTCACAACCTGAGATTCACCGACTCATGGTGTTCACAACCACCTGAGATTCACCGACTCACGGGTTCACAACCACCTGAGATTCACCGACTCACGGGTTCACAACCACCTGAGATTCACCGACTCACGGGTTCACAACCACCTGAGATTCACCGACTCACAGGTTCACAACCTGAGATTCACCGACTCATGGTGTTCCCAACCACCTGAGATTCACCGACTCACGGGTTCACAACCACCTGAGATTCACCGACTCACGGGTTCACAACCTGAGATTCACCGACTCATGGTGTTCACAACCACCTGAGATTCACCGACTCACGGGTTCACAACCACCTGAGATTCACGACTCATGGTGTTCACAACCACCTGAGATTCACCGACTCACGGGTGCTCAATGGAGACTGGCATGTCACTGACTCAGGGGGATGTAGGCTTTGTGATGAGTGGACGTAGTGGACGTAGTGGACGTAGTGGACGTAGTGGACGGAGCGGACGTAGTAGACGTAGTGGACGTAGTGGACGTAGTGGACGTAGTGGACGTAGTGGACGTAGTGGACGGAGTGGACGAAGTGGACGAAGTGGATGAAGTGGACGAAGTGGACGAAGTGGACGAAGTGGACGAAGTGGACGAAGTGGACGAAGTGGACGAAGTGGACGGAGCAACCGACTCACCCGATGGAGTGACTGCTGAGATGGAGTCAGTAAGAGCAAACGTTTCCCTCCACGAACTGCAAGCTACCAGGAATGGTACCAGGAAGCTACCAGGAATGGCGTCCATCCCCTGATGGCGGAGCAAGACTAAGAGTTGTGGTCTTCGTGTTCCTAAAAGATGCAAAACAAACTCTTGTGACTTGTTGGCACATAAAAGAATGAGCCATCACATCCCTCCTCTTCTATTAGAGCAGCGTGACGGAGGCCCGCATTTATCTGCAGGCAACTCTCTCTCTCTCTCTCTCTCTCTCTTTCCCTCCCTCCATCTCTCGCCCCATTCAAGCCTCTGTTGCTGGCATTCCAAACATCTGCCCGTCTCGCCACGTGGGCACGTTAAAAATACACTTATTAGAAACTCTGTCACGCTCGTTTCCTGCAAACTTTGCGTAGGTTTAGCCTGCTGCTGAGATGACAAGCAAAGCTAAGTCGTTTATTTGAAGTCATGTCAGCCGTCCAAGTGCTGCCAAATAACATTTGAGAAAAGGATGCCAACACGGAACAACACTCCGTTACACGCCGTCCATTGACGCTGCACGCCAGGCCTCTAGGTGGTGCTAGCGAGCATTAGCCAGCATTAGCAGGCATTTTAAAAAGTGTATTTGCTCATCATCCACCATCCTTAGGTGAGACACGTCCTCCAGACTAAAGTCATCCAGGGGGGGAGGGGGGCTGGGGGTGTTCCACGAAGGCAACGCTCGTATCTTCCTCGCTTGGCTTTCAGCGAGTTGATCAGAGTCAACGTCTCAGTCAAAGTCTCGCTTTTGGATTAAACATCACTCAGCTTTCTCCTTCTTCTTCCTGCACACATACGAGGTCAATATTCACAATAAGCTTCTTATGCTAAACTCTTCTTGGGGGGGGGGGTTGCTGCATCCTCCCCCAGCCCACACAGGATAGAAGATGTCTTATTTTGGTAAAGCCTGGCACACTATACACGTACAGTAGTACTATACTGTACTACATATACTACACCATCCAGGTGGTCCTTGGGGCGTGGCTTTTCACCGAGCTCCCGATCTCATCTCTGAATCCATGGAAGTCTTCACAAGCCAGAGCCTCCCCTGTCTCTCCCTCCCTTGCAACGTCCCTTCCAGTGTGCAAGACCACCACAAGGATACAAGTCAGGAATTGTTGCAGTTTTACTACAACCTCCTGTATAGTACTATGTGGTACTATGGTACTGTTCCATAGAACAACGGCATGAATGGGGTGTGCCCCTTGGTCATACGGTCTTTGTCTGGGTGGGTGGAGGCGGGGCCGCCGGCATGGACACAGAGTCAGCCATTGGCAATGGTATTTTATATTTCCGTGGTACTTTTATTCATTGTCTGCTGGTACTTGAGCGAGTAGTACTACGCAGTATATTGTACTGTGCTACAAACAGCTTTCATTGGACAACAACTTAGCAGCTTTTGTTTAGTGACTTTCCTGCTGTCTCTGTGGGAGGTTGCTTCCTCATTTCTCACATCTCTGCACAGGAGCCCTGCCAGGATGGAGAAGAAGACCATCATCATCGTCTCCTCCTCCTCCTCCTCCTCGGCATCCTGCGGCGAGGCAGCAGACGGCAGCCGTCCACGCCGGAATCTCGTCTGCTCGTCTGCACGCTCACGTGACCACGAGCTGCACTGCCAGGTCCTCTGGAGGAGGGAAGAACATCCTCTGCTCCGTGCCAGCCTTCTTATCAGCTTCCACGTCAGGTTGATATTGTTGTGGCGTGGAAGAAAAGCTCCGATGATAGCATTCACGCCGGCTAAATAAACACTCTCAAATCTCAAATGACAGCCGCACGCTCTTGTAGCCGACTCCAATTACATTTGGACTTATCAGTATGAGAATACACACTCCACGGAAAATTAAACCCCTTACTTGACACACACACACACACACACACAGCAATTGAATCGGCTGTGGAGCAGAACCACTTCCTGACTGCACTGCCAATCTGCTCATGTCAACCACTGAAAGTCTAATAAGATGAAGACTCGCTGCTTGCATATCAAACTGCTGCATTCTACACAACACTACACACAATACACAACACACAACACAACACAACACAACACTACACTACACAACACAACACAGGTGTCAGAACGCCTTCAACTTGCCATGCATGATCATTGTTGACACTACCAGTCCATGAAAAGGACTCTTTTCCCCCTTGAAGGCGTCCACCTCCGCCATCCGCCCGTCCATCAGAGCCCACACGGCCCTTTCGTCATCGCCGGACCAGACAAGAAAAAGCATCACGTCCTTTTCAGTTTGCTGTGCCAAATGCAAAGCAAGCGTCTGTCTGGCAGCGTGGGGGGTGGGGGGGGGGGCATGGAGACGGGACAGCAGACACCCCATGGTCAGCGATGCTGAATCATGCACGCACCAAACTTGGAACGCTTCCACTTCGCTGGACGCAAAACACCCGAAGACGGACTTTTTGTTACTGAATAAAACAGACACACTTATACATACATCCATCCATCATCCACCATCCATCCATCATCCACCCATCCATCCATCATCCACCCATCCATCCATCCATCATCCACCCATCCATCCATCCATCCATCCACCCATCCATCCACCCATCCATCCATCATCCACCCATACATCCACCCATCCATCCATCATCCACCCATCCATCATCCACCCATCCATCCATCATCCACCCATCCATCCATCCACCCATCATCCACCCATCCATCCTCCATCCACCCATCCATCCATCCATCATCCATCCATCATCCACCCATCCATCCATCCATCCATCCACCCATCATCCACCCATCCATCCACCCATCCATCATCCACCCATCATCCACCCATCCATCAATCCATCCACCCATCCATCCACCCATCCATCCATCCACCCATCCATCCATCATCCACCCATCAATCCATCCTCCACCCATCATTCACCCATCCCTCCATCCACCATCCATCCTCCACCCATCATTCACCCATCCCTCCATCCACCCATCCATCCTCCACCCATCATTCACCCATCCCTCCATCCACCCATCCATCCTCCACCCATCATTCACCCATCCCTCCATCCACCATCCATCCTCCACCCATCATTCACCCATCCCTCCATCCACCATCCATCATCCACCCATCCATCCATCCTCCACCCATCCATCCTCCACCCAACCATCAATCCATCCATGGCTAAATCCCTTCCTTTCATTCTTCCCCGCTTGGGAAAAAGTTAGGACACCCCGGTCTACGCCGTCCAGGATGTGGCGTGATGAGCTCACTGATTGCATGACATCATCATCATCCTCCTCATCATCATCTTCCCACTTCTGTGATTCAAACGTTGTCATCACATCTATTGATGATATTAATACTTTTTGCCATCAATGACAAACGTCTATTTATAACCATTGATTGCATGACCATGACCACACACACACACACACACACACACACACAGTGCAGGCTGAGGTATAGTGATGATGATGATGATGGAAGGTTGTAGGCGTAGCGGCGTTTAATCTACTTCTCCTCAAAGGTTCTAATCCTCTTTGTCACAAAGCAATCTTATTTAGACGCCACAAATCAGCGTCATCATCTCCTCTCCTGGTCCCGGAATTATGGAATTATCCTCCCGCTCGCAGATGGCAACCTCTGATTGAGGTGGCCGACACAAAGCCTGTTTGCTACGCGCGTGCGTTTCCTGGAATTCCAGGGAGCAGATGTGTCCCGAGGAGATGTAGGTCACAGACTTCCTGGCTGATCCCATCACGCTAACAAGCGGCCCCCGCCAAGACCTGCTATCGCGCCTTCGGGCCTTTCAGACTTCCTGCGTTGCTGCACAGGCCGCGTCCGAGTCATTAGAGCCGGGATATCATCTCAGGCCTTATCAGCCCCCCCCCCGACTGCGGGACCAGGAGGCCCAGACGTGCGGGCCGACATCGAATGGCGCCTGCTCTTGCAGAAACCTGCTGAAGGTGAGGGAATTGAACTTGAAATCATAGGGCTCTACTGGACTTCCTGTTTACACAGGGTGGACCCCGCCTCTCTCCCCAGGTCAGCTGGGATAGGCTCCAGCACACCCCCTCTAAATATGGATGGAGGCCATGTTTAGCTTCCTGCTAGCTCGGCGAAGCTCATGAGAAAGTGCCTTGAAGGACGTTTGTGGAAAAGTGACGGTGATGTTTGACAGATATGACATGATATGAATATACGTCTATGATATGAATATACGTCTATGATATGAATATACATCTATGATATGAATATACACGTCTATGATATGAATATACACGTCTATGATATGAATATACACGTCTATGATATGAATATACGTCTATGATATGAATATACGTCTATGATATGAATATACACGTCTATGATATGAATATACACGTCTATGATATGAATATACACATCTATGATATGAATATACGTCTATGAGATACGTGTAAACCAGAGCAAGCCACTTACTTGGTCAGACGGGCGTTCTGGGATGGACCATGGGTGATGGAGGATGGACGATGGAGGACGGACCATGGAGGATGGACGATGGAGGACGAACGATGGAGGATGGACCATGGAGGATGGACCATGGAGGACGAACGATGGAGGATGGACCATGGAGGATGGACCATGGAGGATGGACCATGGAGGACGAACGATGGAGGACGAACGATGGAGGACGAACGATGGAGGACGAACGATGGAGGATGGACCATGGAGGATGGACCATGGAGGATGGACCATGGAGGACGAACGATGGAGGACGAACGATGGAGGATGGACCATGGAGGACGAACGATGGAGGATGGACCATGGAGGATGGACCATGGAGGATGGACCATGGAGGACGAACGATGGAGGACGAACGATGGAGGATGGACCATGGAGGATGGACCATGGAGGACGAACGATGGAGGACGGACCATGGAGGATGGACCATGGAGGATGGACCATGGAGGATGGACCATGGAGGATGGACCATGGAGGGTGGACTTCATGCCACTTCTCCACGTGATGGAGTCTTGGGAATCAATGATCTTCATGAAGAGGCTGCGAGTGATGATGATGATCATGGCGGGGTGCTGGAGCCTATCCCAGCTGACTTTGGGCCACACCCTGCACTGGTTGTGGCAGTCAGTCAAAGCCTGGAAAAAGATATGATGGAATCATATGATGAGGACAGTCCAAGCTTGACCCCCCCCCCCCAGCCAGTAAATAAGTCAATAAGTGTTTTGGGGAGAGAGGATAAAAAAGCTAAGGAGGACAACCCAACAGGTAGTTGAGGAGAACAAGCTAACCGACCTTCGTGATGTTGACTAATTGTAATCGCTAACAGCTGCTCACGGAGCCACTTGGGTCAAGTCGCTGCATGCCACACCCGGCAGGAAGCACAGCACACAAAATAAAAGCTCCGGACAGGAAGTCACCCGAAGGTTCGATCCGTGGCTCGGCTGTTAAGGTCCCGCTTGTGGAATCCGGCTGGGATGCTTTTCCAACGGAAACATCTCCCCACTGCTGGCAGGTCATTGTCCGCCATGTCTGAACAACAACAACATGTTGACGCTAGGCGAGGTTCCGACGTGCCTCGCTTATTTGGTACTAAATGACAAACTCCACTTTACTCCTCAGCGCCCGTCAGGCCCGTTGGAGCTTCAAAGTTGGAACTTGTAGCGTAGCGTGTTCCACGGCTTACCGGAAGGGGGCTCGGACACGCGTGACATCATCACGCTGCCTGCCCGGAAGGCGGCTAGCAGCGTCCCTGTCTGCATTCGTCACGACTTAGCGGAAGGCTGCCTGTCCCTGGATCGGGTCTCCGGGGCCTCCGCCAAGCCCGGAAAAGCACCCAAAAACAACAGCCTGGGGGGCACACGCACACGCACACGCACACGCAGTGACAGCGTCCAAACGTAGCGTCCCCTGGAGTGTTAAAAAAACAAATGTAGGTCACTGCAGGACTAAAAATGGCTCCGTGGGCCCGAGGCCTGCCAGAGCATGAAATAGACTTTACAGCTCACCAACAAACTTTGCTTCTTCTTGTCGCCCATTTTTCATCCCGCCGTGGCGCCCCAAGCCCCGCCCCCCTCCCCCCCGAGTGAGACATCAGCGCTCCCCAGCCTGCTGCACGCCTGTCGTCACGTGCGGATCCGTGATGGCGTTTCCATAGCAACGCCTCACGCGCCCAAGTCCGCTCTCGCAGCAAAGCTCCATGGGTGCCATGTTCGAGTCCCTCCACCTCATGGATGCTGGAAGCACATGACAATCAGGAGGTGCTAGTAGATGCCAAGTGTAACACTAATGAGGAGAACCAAAGGAGGTGCTAGTAGATACCAATAGTATAACACGAATGAGGAGAACCAAAAGGAGGTGCTAGTAGATACCAATAGTATAACACGAATGAGGAGAACCAAAAGGAGGTGCTAGTAGATACCAATAGTGTAACACTAATGAGGAGAACCAAAGGAGGTGCTAGTAGATACCAATAGTATAACACGAATGAGGAGAACCAAAAGGAGGTGCTAGTAGATACCAAGTGTAACAGTAATGAGAAGAACCAAAGGAGGTGCTAGTAGATACCAATAGTGTAACACTAATGAGGAGAACCAAAAGGAGGTGCTAGTAGATACCAATAGTATAACACGAATGAGGAGAACCAAAAGGAGGTGCTAGTAGATACCAAGTGTAACAGTAATGAGAAGAACCAAAGGAGGTGCTAGTAGATACCAATAGTGTAACACTAATGAGAAGAACCAAAGGAGGTGCTAGTAGATACCAATAGTGTAACACTAATGAGGAGAACCAAAGGAGGTGCTAGTAGATACCAATAGTGTAACACGAATGAGGAGAACCAAAAGGAGGTGCTAGTAGATACCAAGTGTAACAGTAATGAGAAGAACCAAAGGAGGTGCTAGTAGATACCAATAGTGTAACACTAATGAGAAGAACCAAAGGAGGTGCTAGTAGATACCAATAGTGTAACACTAATGAGGAGAACCAAAGGAGGTGCTAGTAGATACCAATAGTGTAACACGAATGAGGAGAACCAAAGGAGGTGCTAGTAGATACCAATAGTGTAACACTAATGAGAAGAACCAAAGGAGGTGCTAGTAGATACCAATAGTGTAACACGAATGAGGAGAACCAAAGGAGGTGCTAGTAGATACCAATAGTATAACACGAATGAGGAGAACCAAAAGGAGGTGCTAGTAGATACCAAGTGTAACAGTAATGAGAAGAACCAAAGGAGGTGCTAGTAGATACCAATAGTGTAACACTAATGAGGAGAACCAAAGGAGGTGCTGGTAGATACCAATAGTATAACACGAATGAGGAGAACCAAAAGGAGGTGCTAGTAGATACCAAGTGTAACAGTAATGAGAAGAACCAAAGGAGGTGCTAGTAGATACCAATAGTGTAACACTAATGAGAAGAACCAAAGGAGGTGCTAGTAGATACCAATAGTGTAACATGAATGAGGAGAACCAAAGGAGGTGCTAGTAGATACCAATAGTGTAACACGAATGAGGAGAACCAAAGGAGGTGCTAGTAGATACCAATAGTGTAACACTAATGAGGAGAACCAAAGGAGGTGCTAGTGTAGTGTAACAGTAATGAGGAGAACCAAAGGAGGTGCTAGTAGATACCAATAGTGTAACACTAATGAGAAGAACCAAAGGAGGTGCTAGTAGATACCAATAGTGTAACACGAATGAGGAGAACCAAAGGAGGTGCTAGTAGATACCAATAGTATAACACAAATGAGGAGAACCAAAAGGAGGTGCTAGTAGATACCAAGTGTAACAGTAATGAGAAGAACCAAAGGAGGTGCTAGTAGATACCAATAGTGTAACACTAATGAGAAGAACCAAAGGAGGTGCTAGTAGATACCAATAGTGTAACATTAATGAGGAGAACCAAAGGAGGTGCTAGTAGATACCAATAGTATAACACGAATGAGGAGAACCAAAAGGAGGTGCTAGTAGATACCAAGTGTAACAGTAATGAGAAGAACCAAAGGAGGTGCTAGTAGATACCAATAGTGTAACACGAATGAGAAGAACCAAAGGAGGTGCTAGTAGATACCAATAGTGTAACACGAATGAGGAGAACCAAAGGAGGTGCTAGTGTAGTGTAACAGTAATGAGGAGAACCAAAGGAGGTGCTAGTGTAGTGTAACAGTAATGAGAAGAACCAAAGGAGGTGCTAGTGTAGTGTAACAGCAATGAGGAGAACCAAAGGAGGTGCTAAAGCCAGCGTGCCAGGGAGAGCCAACATGCGGTGCGAGGGCATGAAGCGTACATAGCGTAGCTGTTCCATCCCAGGTCTGCAGCCTGCAGCTTGGAGACTAAACGAGGAGGTTTCAGCAGCTATTTGCTTTCCACAGCTCAGCAAACTTTTGGTCTCGTGACGTTTGGGTTTTTTCCGAGCCTTCTCCTCTCCGGAGTCTTAATGTTTCAAATCCCCCGTGGCCGCGTCTAGAAATGGCCTAGTGTTTATTTAAAGCTGGGGGGAGGGGGGGGGGGGTCTGCATGCCAGGAGCCTTCCAGAAGCGGGGTGGGGGTGGGGGTTACATGGCGTTCACCACGCAGTGACGCCATCAGCTCGCCACAAACCAGAGGGCGTGTCCACCAGCAGCAATTACAGGAAGGAGGGAAGGAAGGAAGGAAGGAAGGAAGGAAGGAGGGTGTCACATTTAAGCTAAGTCATTTCCTGCTGGATGACTTTCATGCTGGGAGAAGCCAGGCTGCAGATCAGTATCATTTGGACCTCGGCTGAAAAACAAACAGTGTGACTTAAAGGCGCAGGCCTCCTCCTCCTGTACCACCAGGATGGCGAGGATAACAGGAGGCGCGGGAAGGAGGACCACGGAGGCCGATGTTCTTACGTGGAGCATAAAAAGGAATGCCAATGTTCTTGCTTAGAGTAGACATGTTGTTATGAAGGAAAGAAATACCTGTGTTCCTGGCCGTGCCGCGGTTGGAGTACTGCTCCTTCGCCGTATCGTGGTTTTCAGCTACGGATGAAAGAGTCCATGGTCGCTGTGTGGTGGCAGTATGGGGTCTATTGTTACTAATACGTCATACTATGTAGTATTGTGCTCACCTCATGGTAGTAATGAGACATTAGCTTACCTGACATTAGCCTAACATCACATGAAGTCCTCAAGTCAGTGAAAATAAGTTGTCCTCACATTCTGTGTGGAAGTGGTTAGTTTCAGGCTTTGTAGGTTTAGAAGAAATACATTTGAAGCTAACTGGTTAGCTCACTAGCTAGCATCTCAGCATCGATGGGGGGGTGGGGGGGGGCTGAATCCCTGCTGCCCTCCTCCACAAGAAGAGTCATGAGTCAAGTCATGAGACACACAAGTGTAGATTTGTCTATATATAGATATATATATAGATATAGATCTTCTTTTATTGGAATCATTAAACCCACTAAAAAGTTGCAAATCCAACTTTCGAATGAAAGGCACAGGAAGAATCAGACAACGCTGATAGGACACTCCAAAGGAAAGGACAGTACAAAAGTGGACAGTTGGTCACGCACGTGGAAACGCTTCGAGGGGTCCAAGAGGAACGGATGACGACAAACGGGGAACGGAGTTCAAGCTCCTCCTCCTTTTCAAACTATTGCTTTTCCAAAGCCTCGCCGGCTCACGGGAGGCGCCGAGCGTGCTACACGGGACGGGCCACGCCAAAAATGTTCTCTCAAGGTCGGGGGATCGATCCGGCGATAATCAAGTCATGACATCCAGCAGCGTCTTGACGTTCCCCTGAGCCCGTTTGCTACGTCTGCGTCATCGCGGCGAGCCCGCCCTTCTTCTCCCTGCTTCCTGTTCACTCACCAGGAGGAAGGAGGAAGATGGTGATTGCCACAACAACACTGATTGATGGGGGGGGCAGCCCACCGTAAACACCAGAGGTGCCCGTATCTGATGCCCATGATGAGCGTTTTCTATCGACTCTTTTCAAACGTAGACAGAAGTGGCGTTCATGCACACCTGGCGCTACGGAGGACAGGAAGAAATGAGGATTGGCTGATGAGTCCTAACCAAACATGGCTACTAGCACATCGCTACCAGGAGAGGCAGAGGACAGGGGGAGGAGCCACCTGCTGTGGCCCAGCAAGGTGCGCCGTATTGGGGCACACGCTCCGAGCGGCTGGTGTGCTGCAACTGAGGTCTCAGGAGGCTGATAAGGTTTTTTGTGTGCTCCATGGGTTTTCCCCTCATGACTGGCCATTGACGTCACGGGCAGGAGAGAAAAGGAGCGCTTCATTTGCTCACCTGCACAGTACAGGTAACCTCGCCTCACCCATGTGAAATGATGGGTTCTGGGAGGTATTTGTAATGCTATGGGATTTACGGGTGTCGTGTCAGAACTCCCACATATCGTGCGCCCCAGTTACCTGCCCCCCCCCAGGAGCACGAGTGCCACCCCTGCCTTCCCTGCCGCCGTGCTACATGGGAAATAAAAGGTGAAAACTCCTCCGTGCAAAGCACCCTGAACTGAAGAGGAAAAACAAAAGCCAAAAAGAGGGGCGCTAAACTCAATGCCTTCATGAAACCACGGTGACGTGTGAGGGGTCAGTATCCATCAGAGCCCGCCCCCTTCCTGTAAAGATGGCCGCTGCCTGTCCCGTTTCGCGACAGAATCTTCGCGGCTGACTGGTCGGGCAGCAGCAAGGTCTTAGCAGGTTCCTCCCGCTCCTGTGCGGAGGAGCGCTAATGACATCGTGCACGAGGACCCCGGCAGTTCCTTCGGGCCAACGCCGACCCCGTCCATTACCTGGCGGGGGAGGAGTCGGCCGACAGCCGCGTGAGGAACTCGCGCAGTTCCCTGGCGGCCTGGAAGCGGCCGTAGCGCTTCTTGGGTTTGGTGCACTCGTCCAGCAGGGCCTCCAGCTGTCCGTCTTTGGCTATGTGGGCGGGGGGGTCGTGGAGGAGGCCCCCGGTGGTGCCCCGCCACGTGGCGTAGCGGGACAGGAGGTTCTGGCACACGGCGTAGTAGTTGTGGTCCACGGTGACCCGGGAGCACAGCGAGTCCTTGGAGAAGGACAGGCAGGCCTCCCGGTCGCACTCCTCAAAGCGGCTCTCGTACCAAACGTCGTAGTTCTCCGGCTTGTCTGCAGGGGGACACGGTAGAGCGTTACACGTTGCTATGGCGACCAACACCAATACACACTCAATGCTTCAGTGTGGACGAGGAAAACGCCTCCAACTTATCCCACCAGCAAAAGCAACGCTTGTACCAGGGGTTCCCGAAGTCGGGACAAGTTGAAGGCTGAAAGACTGAAATACTTACAAAATACTGCAATTACTACTTTGACCAGTACTGCCCATATATACATAAAATACATAATCATGTCCAAGTGGCCCCTGCTTTGCATCTTTAGATCTTTGGGTATGTGGCCATAGAGGGACAGGCTGCTGTATATGCTAGACAAGCTACACCACAAGGCATGCTGGGTAACATCCAGTTGCAGGTTGTGTGTTTGTAGTATTAGTGTACATGTACAGTGTCTCCATTGGCTCTACACAAATGTAAACATGACACAATCCATGACGACATATTAGTACACAGTACATAGTACACAGTACATCACCACCACCAAACCGGATGGATTTTCTATCAAGAAGGATCCTAATTATGGAGCTTTATTTCCCAAATCGGGAATAATGTCCACTTCTCTATTGAAGCTATCAACGGTTGTTCTAAAAGAAGCCAGAACGTCCCAGACGGCATGCTAGCTGTCGTCTAAGGAGACTGCCATCGGCCTGACATTTTGGCTCTTTGTGTTCGATGCCGTCCTCCACTCAGATCCTCTTTCAACCAGGAAGAGGACAAAAGAATCCGGGGAAGGACGGGGTGCCGGAGATTCCACAAGGAACAAACACTATTTCATCCCGGCGGCCAAACAAGCCATCTTTGCTTTTCATTTGCCACAAATAAGCCCCCCCCCTCTCTGAACCCCCCAGATTTATCAAGCAAATAGTCTTGCTTACTCTCAGCTTATTTCCTGGTGCTTTTCTCTGAAGGGGCGGTGCTGGGGGGGGGGGGGGGGGGGGGGCAACAACATGAACAGAAGGGTTGGGGGTGTCCAGATGATGCAAAGACAAACTTTCCAGTGAATGCCCCCCTGCAGCCCCCTCCTCTTCCACCTCCCCCGCGTCCCAGCAACTCAATCAAGCATCAAGCGCTGCCCAGCTAGCAAAGCGCGGGCGTGGAGGAGGAGGGACGCATCAGCATCAATCAGCCGGCTTGATGAAGATAGATCTGCTGAGCCGTGGGGGCCGTGGGGGCCGTCAGCATCCTCTCATACTCGTGCACGTGCACGTGAGGCCACAGTGCTTCCTCTTTCTGCACCTGACTTGATTGACAGACATCTTGCTGGCCATGCAAACACTTAAAGCAGGCAGACGTGCGCCCTCACTACTTCCCCATCATTTCACCAAATCTTGGCTCCATTTCCATACAGGAAGTGTGGAAGGAAGTCCCAAGGTTTTCCAGCGGGGGCCACACGGTGAAACATGAGAGGATGCAACCTTGCCACTTTCATTTAGTCAAGATGGCTGATATTTGTAGTTCTACTTTTTTAAGCATTCTTCCTGCTGTTTTTGTTTCTATGAAAGAAATCATGTTTGGATATGTTCTACTTTATTCTCTTCCCACCAACCTCATTTTGATGTTTCAATGTGCTCGGCGTCTCCGAATATTCCAACTACAAAGACCATCTTGGCTGTGAAGTGACAATATTTGGATTACTAGAACCTCCAAAGCTTCTACTCCTCTTCCTCTTCTTATTTGGACACATGTTCCTTACATGTCTGCTGTGATGTTCTGTTCTTCCTCTGCATTTTAATAATAATAATAATAATAATAATAATGTGCCGGTGGGACCTCATCACGTTCCTGCAGGGCCGACATTGCAAAGCCGAGTGTGAATAAACGTACTCGTCATTTTCAGCGGAAATGGATTGGAGAAGATGAGGAACGTGCAAAATGGGTCACCTTGTCCCGTCATCGCCGCTTTTGGGTTATGATAATGTCTCGTCACCACTTCTCCGTGCTTCACTTCCACAGGCGAGCAGGAAAGAGCAGATTTTGGTCCTTGAATGAAAAGAAAGGCTGCCTCCGAGTCGCTGCCGTACATTAGGCTGGATTGTACCCCCCAGGGACGGAAATGGACTCCTAGCTTGGGATGAGCGCCCAAACTCGCCACCACAATGGCGCCGGTGCAGCCATAAAGGGGAGGAGCCAGTAGATGTCAGTGCCTACATTTACCAATGACATCCTTTTCCAGCGAGGGCCACATGCTGACATATTTGACATATTTGAAGCCAACCCATGTCCATGACATGACCCATGTCATATTTATAAGTTTAAGTGTATTAGCATGATTATTGCGTTAGCATTAAGGAAGGAGCCACGCGTGTTTGATTTGCAATCAATGGGCCGACTTTAAAGCCATCATTCATCCCAACTTGAGTGGCTTCCAGTCTGGAGCTCTAATTGTCGGGATTGGATTTCCAGCTCAGGGAGGCTAGCGTCTATGTCCTATGGCACACTTAGCGTAGAGGCCGTAAGCACGGTGGGCGCGGCGGCCCGGGGAAGCATCGCCAAGCTCTGGTGGCGTGCGCCAGGCGTAGGAGCAGCGTTCCATAGACTGTCAGGGCCAGTGAAGACGCACTGTGACAGCTAGCTGCTACACAGGCTAACACAAACACACGGGGGGGGGGTCACACGTGACGTGGTCAGGATAACTGCATCACGTTTATCTCTAAAAGAATAAATAACACAATCACACAGCCACAAGGCAGACAACACTTCATATCTGTC
The DNA here is from genome assembly GCF_037039965.1 of Doryrhamphus excisus. Taxonomy (NCBI): domain Eukaryota; kingdom Metazoa; phylum Chordata; class Actinopteri; order Syngnathiformes; family Syngnathidae; genus Doryrhamphus; species Doryrhamphus excisus. The sequence continues at coordinate 23,134,738 of NC_136363.1, forward strand.
AGGGGGGGCGGGGGGGCCTCAGCATCTGGCGACACAACGGTCCATCACTTTAATAGGATTTCTGTAGAAAGGCACAAATCAAAAGAAGGGACTGGGTGGTCCCCCCCCCCCGTGAAGGAGCACTGAGGGGTAGGGAGCTGTCACGCGTGCGTGTGATGTATGGCGCCGTCCTCGTTATGAGCTTTATTTCAACAATTGGGGGGGGGCTCGTTATCTGGACCATCTCGGCTTTGATGGGGAGGAGCCATGAGGATAGTCTTAGAGCCTCCAAGCCCTGGCTTTCTAGGGGGCATCAATGACAGTGGAGGGGGGTGCTTCCAAAGTGTGGCACGTGTACCCAGAGGGGTACACCGATTGTCACCCAGGGTATGTGACTAAAAATAATTCCAAGTGAGCCTGAACGCCTCATGACGCAAGGAGCAGAAAGGAGACGCAGTGTCACATGACCTGAACACTGCATGAAGTCAGCCATGCCATGTCCACGTCATAGAGTGAAAACTCCTCCCATTCAGTGTGGAAGTGGTAAGCTTTGGGCGTCTTAGGTTTGGAAGGAATACATTTGAGGCTAATTGCCTAGCTTGCTAGTTCGTGGACGCATAAGAGCGGTGCAATGTGGCGTAAACGATAGGAGCGTAAAGGTGACTATGGGGGTGTTATTTCATGTCTACAGCGTTAAAATAATGTTCATATGAATATCATGTACATATTCCATTTCTGAAGGCTGAATCCTAAATAGCAGAAATGCATCCATGGCAGTCTGGTCTGGAACCGATGAACCGCTAAAAACCAGGGACGGGTAATTGGTTCAGCTGCAATGACAGATGGGGGTGTTTGTTTAAAGTAGCAGGATGTGTCGATGGCAGGCCACAAGCTAAATTTGGGTGTGGCCACAAACGGCCAATAGCCGTGCCCGGCCCGACCGGTGAATTTGGGTGAAGACAGGAAGCACGGCCGCACTGCGAGCTGGACTCCTGCGTGGCCTCCCAGCAGGGTGTCCCAGGGTGACTAGTTAATTGTACATGTAGCCAAAGCCGTGTAGCACGTGTGCTGGAAGGAAGCATCGCCATGGCAACTGGAGGACCAGACAGCCATAAGGTGCTCAGGTAATGAGGGGAGCTGCCACTCACTCTGCTTGATCAGTCGCTTGTCTGCCACCAGAACGTTCTCGGCGTCCACGACGATGACCTTTCCGTCGCGCGGGCCGACCGCAAAGTTGTCGAAGCTGACGTCCAGCAAGTAGAGCGCGAACTCAAAGTCGTTGTTGGTCAGCTGCTCGGCGATGTCCATCAGCTGCCGCGCCAGGTCTACTCTCTTCTCCCAGGGCGCGTTGTAGTAGCTCCACAGCTCCTCGCCCACGTAGTTGACAGCCACCACGCGCCCACACGCTCCCAGGTACTTGGCGAACGGCCAGCCTTCGTCTGACGGAAAGCTCTGGGAAGGACAAATCGGAGCAGAAAACAAAGCGGAGTTAAAGCACACATGAAAAAGACCTGGGCTGTGCAAGGAGACCTGGAAGCAGGGGCTAGCACACGTGCCAAGCGGGTTAACGTAGGACTTTCTCATCGTTTCACGTGCAAATAAACACTTCTCTCTTTGGCAGAGAAGGCAGAAACATCCAAGACATTAAACCCAAAGCCTTGGGTAACATTTGCTACGTTGGGGTAAGCACAAGAGTTGAAAATTTGCCAAAGGAACGCATGAAACCAAGCCAGCCTCGGCTACGGCGCATGAAGGCCAGAAGAAGACGGGCAGGGAACCAAAGGCTCGGATCGTGTGGCCTCTGACATTAACATTAGTTAACTCATGCAGCAAATCAAATCTTTAGGGTAACTGGTGTTGTATTTATTAGTGGATATCTTCCGTATATGCGCTGCCATTGGCTGGCGAGCAGCCCAGGGTCTATGCTGGGATAGGCTCCAGCCACCCTAGTGAGGATAAGCAGCATAGAAAACGGATTATAATATTCTAAAATTGTCAGACACATTTAGTGGCATTCCATATTAAAAAAAAACATGAAAATAAGTTTTACAATATGTGGCTTTCATGGCTCTCTTAACCGTTTAGGTTCCCGACCCCTGCCCTAAAGCAACCAGCTGATATGAACCGCCTGACGTTCCGTGGAGCAGATAGAAGGCGATTTGCGGTAGGCGGAATGTTCAGGAAAGCCTGGTGTGTTCCGAACGCTGCGTGATGTCGGTTAGCGACGTTAATGCAGCTCGGGCAGGCGAACAAGACATCATGGCCGATTACAGGGTGAGCAGGGTGATAAATAATTACAAGGAAGAACCGCCGGCAGGGTGTGGCGCCCCCCACAATTTCACTCCAATTTAGCCAGAAGACTGGAAAAGAACTGGCAAGCGTGCATCATGTGCAATTGCATCAAATGCAGCCATAAAAATGAGCATTTGTCAACGCAGCACTGGAAGCATTTGGCTCCTAATCCCCTCGCACGCCGTCAGCGCTGGTTAGCACAGCTAATGACTTCCTGGATCATCACAACACTTTTGCTCAAGGATTTAGTAGAAATGCTTCACATAGAACCCCCCTGCATGCTTGGGTGTTCTCCGTACCTGGTGGCTCCAAATTGTCCATAGGTATGAATGCGAATGAGTTTGCTATACCCCGCCCCTCGCCCAAACTTAGCTGGGACAGGCTGCAGTATTGGATTGACATCATTTCCAATTTCATGTGACATTTGAGAACAAATATCAAGCCAGCTTCCGGTGTATTTACACAGGAGTTCATCCTGGCTCATGCTTCTGCCTCGCAACCACCGCATCGTATTAAACCTGCTACAGTTGAGGTTGAGACGGCTCGTGCAAATCTCCGCTGCAACACTAGGGGCGGTGTTCTCCAGTGAGTTAGCCCGTTAGCTTGATCTGTCGCCGGTGAACAATGGCGATTAAAGAGAATTGAAGAGAGTGTGATTGGAGCTGAAAGCAACTTAAGTGTTATGTCACTTTGACTGCAAGGCACCTTGGCGCAGAAGCACAACCCCGCTTTTACAGTTAACATTCACTCGTGTCTTCAGAAAGTTCATCTCGGTTTCACAAGCAACTGCAACAATAAGTCCCGTTTCTGCCAATGACTGGTACGTGGTCTGGGTGTGGAATGTACGACCGGCCTCGACTTCCTATGCAACCAATCCCACACAAGGAGTCAGAACCTGGCTGGCAGCTGCCAGGCACACAAACCAGGAAGTGCAAGAGAACTCGAGTTTCCGAGTCTTGAAACCCAATCACGAGGGTAAAATGTCAGGGAACAAGACACGTCACGGCAGGCGAGGTGTGAACAACTCCTTACCAGTGTGGCACGCTCATCGCTTTGCTGGCTTGTGTGTGCAAGGAGGCGTTTCCACATGCAAGACTAACCTTCCCTCCATTCTTCATGAAATACAAATGATTGAAAAGGACGCATTCACTCTCAGGGCTAGCTAGACACAGGCCGCAGAAAGAATCGGACCCAGCCCGGGTTTATACGGCAAAGAAAAAGCGTAGCGTCGCTTGAATGGCGGCGAGAGCGTGCTTCCTGGAGAAGTAATTAGTGCGGCGCACCGTGTCGGCACCTAGCCACTGCTAACTGTTAACCTAACGTGTGCTGTTCAACGCTTCACAGAAGCCCCAGGAGGCAACGTTCAAGGCTGCAACTCTAAGGCCGACTTTCGATCATTTGCAAAGTGAACGAAGGAAAAACGCACGCTTTGAGTCTGTGCCAAAGACGACAATGCAACAAGTCAAACACGTCCCCGAGGAAGGAACAAGTACAAGCCTAAAAGAAGTACCATTCCACACAGAAATACATGGTATAGATGTACTTCAGGTAAAGCATAGCCGCTTGGTTTGGGTGGTGTAAACGTACACCACAGGCCACGATGCCGTTCCGGTTAGCTCCACCAAAATAGATCTCGGACCACACGGGGGGGGACAGGGATAAGTTGCAGGCTGTGCAGCCTTGGGTGAATCACTTCCCTGAGGTATCCCAATCAATCGAACGACAGGCAGGCACAAAGGACTCCAAGCTGCCTGTCACTTAGCCGGGACAGTCTCCCTCTGTCTTGGCAAGGACTCGGTCCAAATTCCAGCCTTACTTTTGGATGAATAGTCTCCCTTCACACTTTCCTGCAGTCAAATTGACAGTGAGGGGAAATGGGAGAAAGGAGTCACGGCTGGAGAAGAGACAATTTGGAGATGCTACAGGAGAGCGATGAGGCTAAATATCTAAAATGGCTTTCTAAATGTACAAAGTGGATATGCAAAGATTAAGATGGAAGCTGGATCATTTGCCGGTACATCCCTATTAGGCCCGCTTCCCTTTGACCCAAATTGAAGAGCTCAGATGGCTTCATGTTGCTGGAAATGTAAGCAGCTCTCGGCCTTGTTGACAAAACTTAGCCTGTCCGATGTAGCGGCTAAAGCGGCTTTGTAAAAACACCGTCCTCCCGCCGGCCCCTGCAGCATAATGTGGAAATGAGGGAGAAGAAGATGGAGGAAGTGAAAGCCGGCGCCTTGGCTTCCCGGCTCAGCAGCCAAAGGAGTGAAGCGCCACAGACCAGCCAGCTTAAACACATTTCTCTCTTTTGTTGTCAGGTTGCAGCCTGAACGGGTGCAAAAGTAGAGCGCCGGCAGCCGGGGGGAGGGGGCAGGGGGGGGCGGGAGGATGAATACCCCGAGGCTACTTTCAGACTTTCTGTCAGCGGCTGTTATGAGAAGGCCTTCATGTCTGTCGGGCCCGCATCTGCAGTTCTTAACATAGATGCGGCTCATTCAACGCGCTGACGGCTCTCCGTGCGCCTCGTCAATTACCGCACATCACAACTCAAATCTGGGTGCCATTTTCAATGAGCGGCCTATATTTACGCCTGAAAAGCAATAGCACATGAAAGCGGGCAGCTGAGATTCAACCTTCCTATTGCTGAGCTTGATAAATACGCCGCGTGTCCCACCAATCATTCTCCCTCAGCGCTCTTTAAACGGTTACACTGCAGAAGCCATTAACGTCCGCAATGAGGCGATGAGGGGGGGTGACAAAATGAATTGGAAAGCCCGGTCTGATATTACATTTACTATGCTATCTCTGGCCACAAGTGGGAAGTTCTCTTTCAGAGCGCGTGGACCGCACAGGTGGTAAATTTGACCATTTGTCTCCCCGAGATGAGAATGCTGTCTAAAAAAACGCTGAGACTGAAATACTGCAAATGACACGTTCCGGCAACTTGAATGGCTTTTCAAAGGCCAGACGCCGTCCTTGCCAGGGGATGACGGGCTCTTCGAGCTGGGAAAAGACTGGACACGTTTTGGGAAATGTTCATTCTCAAATTGAAACCCAAGCATTAACGCCTGCTGTGGAAAGCCGACGCTAACAGTCGTGACAAACGACATTCCCGTTGGTGTCCTTCCATTTAACTGCTTCGGGTCTCTCAAACGGTTGACTGTGAACACTAATGCGGAAGTCTGTGGACTCTATTGGCTGCTACCTACTGAATACTACCGTCAGTACACTTCGATAAGAACACTGTGTACTGCGTAAACAAAAAGCACAATGAAAAACTACTAAACTTATGACAATTTATTCAAATCTACGACTATAATTTGTACTACGTTACACTCTTCTCCACTCCACATTGTTCACATTGGAACAGTGCTGAAGCAATGCCCAGAGTGAACCCTCTCTCTGCCTGTTTGGAGGCCAGAGGTGAGGAAAACAGACTTATATATGATATTGATGATCCACTTCCTTCCACTGATTGTGATTATAGATTCACTTTGCTCCCAGGCCAAGTGACCACCAGGAAATCTTGGCACCTTTTTTGCAAGATCTTGTGACGGCCGTCCTGTATATACACTATACTGCAGGGGGGGTGTGTGGGGGGGGCACACAGTAGAGCGTTGTCATTGTAGGCGACCTCGCCGTGACTTGCAGGTCCATCTCAACTAATCTCATGTAAAAGGTGGAGCCCAAGCACAAGAGCAGCATTGAGCGGGATGTGTGTGCTTTCCGCTCTCCTCCCTTTAATACAACAGACACGCCGGCGTCCTCCTGGAGGGTTGGGGGGGGGGGGGGGGGGGCTGAAATGAAACGGGGCCACAGACAAATGGGCCGCCTCCGGAGACTAGGATGAAACGAATGGAGCGAGCGGCACAGGAACACACACCTGCGTCCCGACATCTGCTGACAAAGACGTGCCCTTCTACTGGACAACTTGGGGGAGGGCACGGGCGTGTGCACGGGCCTTGGTGAGAGGCTCTTTGTGGGCGCGTGTGCTTGTGTGTCTATGTGAAACTGTATCCCGGCATATGAATGAGAAAATGCAACGTGACCGGGACTGATAACAACCTCTATTCAGGGGCCGAGTAAACATCAGCGGCTCCCAAGATATTGCCTTGGCTAGCCTGCAAGAACACTGGCCCATCAAACGCACACGTAAACAAACACAAGCGAGCAAATGCTGAGGCACAGAGCCGCATTTATACATGAAAGCTTCCAAAAAGGCTTCATCTCACAACAGTAACTACTTAGAGGAAATTAGTAGCTAGCCACAGGAGCGCTTGAGGGTGTGGTTTAAATTCTCCACATTTTCTGTCCCCCACAGACCACAAGCTTTTTATGACACGCACGTCGGGGCAGGACTCGGGGGGAGTCACGTAGATCAAATGGCACGGTTGAGGAAGTGTGGTGACGCGTTCAGTCAGACACAACAACAAACTTGCAGCCGTCACTCATTCCGTCTCCCAAAGAGCCTGGTCTTGGAGCAGGAGTGTGATTCCGGACTGCCTTGCTGAAGTCAGGAGGAGGGGGCGCACGTCTCCTATTGACCTTGCGTGCATGGAGGGTGTGCACTGAGACCCTTCTGGCTTTACGGGGGCAACTTAAGTCTGAAATCCAGTGGGACCGCCCACAGCAAGCACTCAGGCCTCGGTAGGGAAGCAGCATTAGCGTTCCATCCTCAAAACCTGCATTCTGTTGGCCGTTTTGCAGGCTGCAAATTCCTAGTCAGCACACCAGGCTGAGCAGAGTATCAAAGAGTAGAAAGACAAAGAGTGGAGGAGCGTGTGTCTTGCTTTCCAATGGCCTCAGCCGGCTTCATTACCATGGACGCTGCTCACAGACAGCAAAGTCACCCTGTGTGGAGCCTGCAGCATTCACATGGGGGGGGGGGGGGTTACATAAAAACCACCACATAGCAAACAAGTACATTTGACTATCAAGCACTGTTACATCATATGTTCCACGCGTCACACCACAGTTTGGAAGGTACATTAGATGGAGATTCACCTCATCTGCAGTCTTCCTCATCAGGCCCAATGAATGATCGACTAAATTATTATCAAATTATACTAGAATTATTATCAAAGCATATCAATTATCTGAGGCTTAATGTCAGCGTTCAAACATCTTTCCCATATTAGTTTGTGTACCTGCCGTTCTCCCAATGTCGGCTGGGATAGGCTCTAGCATACTTCCTTGACCCCAGAGAGGATGGCTGGATGGATGCTAGTTTGTGGCTCCTCCTATTTAGAAAGGGCTTTCAGTCAGTCAGCGTTTGAACGCTGGTATTTGCCCTTGCTGTCACATAAAATGGAACAGCAGAGTCAAATTGGCGTGGAGATGTTACCATGGTTGAATTCCATCGGCCATTAGGTGTATTACCTCTGTTTCTGTGAAAGACGCGGTGGCTTAGCTAGATTCTACGTGAACGTGAAGTGGGGAAGAACGAAGAATGGCAGCTAAGACCTGCTGCTTTCTAGTGATAGCTGTGTGCTGACCTGAACCCGAGCCACTGTCAGCACAGACCTCGTAAATCCCCTTTATTGGGAGCCCAGGAATGCATAAAGTCCAAGGCGGCTGGTGTTGGTCGAGTCTGGGTGGTAGCGGCGCCTCGCCCACTGAGGGTGAAGCTGGGCCTGCAGGGTTGGATGCACTGCAATGACCCCGTGGCCCAATGAGCGGCGGGGGCTGCGGTGACGGCCCCTGTGCTCTAACCTTGCTGCAGAGACGGCCATCTGCCATTGGATGCAAGGCTTCAATGAAGCAAACGTTTCCAAGGAGGGTCCGGGGTCCCTCGGCAGTTACACGTCTACTGAACAGACTTATTTAAAAATACTGCACTATGATCTTGCATACTTTCTCTGACTTCATTCTTTCTGAGGCAAACAACCAAGAGCAGGAAGATGTGCTACAAGGCATGTTCTTGCTCTACATACAGCAACGGGCTGTCAAAGAGACGCTTCTACTAATCTATATTGCTTGTGGTCGTGTTCAAGGGCCCGGGGGGAGCGCCAAATTGGGTTGGACGCTGCAGCATTGAAGCACTGCGTCCTCGGAACAAGGCTGGTGGACGTACACGGCGAGCTGCGGGTAGCAGGCGTTAACGGGCTTGGGTTGGGCTGGGGGGAAGGGGAGCTGCTGGGTGGGCAGAGGATGCATCGGAGGGGGCTCCACCGCAGGCATTTACACCTAACCAAACACAGCTGTCATGCGCGTGTTTGTAGAGAGTGGGAGAAAGGGAAAGGATTATGGTAACACAAGCGGACCGGCTTGTTCCAATGAGAGACAAGAGCACAAGGCCCAAACCTTCCCTCCTCCTCCTCCTCCGAGCAGGGACGCCATCCAGCGAGGGCATCCAAAAGAGGGGAGTTGGGCCCAGATCACTCCCTTTCCTAACAGGATCAGTGTGTGCACAAAGGCCGAGAAGAATAAAGAAAGGAGGATTGGCCCACTGGAAGCAGGGTTAAGCGGCGTAAACAACCTCTCTCTTAAGCGCTAAGAAGTGTCACGATCTCCGAGAGCCAGAAACAAAATAAGGTATTAAATCACTAAAGACTATTTACTGGTGGTCCTCAGCCACTGAAATGGCCTGAAGGGATTCAACACTGACACCGGGACTGCATGCCGTGTCTGTCATCGTGTCAAAAGGAAGAAATTATCTTGGAAAAGTCCATCAGGCTTTGACTGTATTCGTCATTTACATCAACATTCAACATGGGAATATCGCCCATCATCGACAATCCTTATGTGAGGCTCTCTCTTTTCGTGGGTTCTAAAGAGCAAACAGCCGAGAACTACGTTACTGGCGCAGTGACACCTGGCACACCTGGCTAGCATAGCCGGCTAGCGACTAGCTTGAGAACACACTGGCTCCCAACGCCTCACGCCACTAGCCAAAGGTAACGCTACATATTGGAGCTGTGTTTATGTTTGGGATGCTAGGTGTAGCCTTCCTTTCTATGTCGCTAGGTGACATCAATGCACCCAGGAAGGACGTTATACTACAATACTCCATGTATGACATGTTAGCATGAATGTACCTGGTACTACATGCTCACAGCGTGGATAGAAAACCTTGTTGGAGCTTTTTAGGGGTGGTTTTAATAGCCGCCTGTGTAGGTGGGTCCCATTTGTTGCATTCATTACCTGCCTCTTTTTACCTGTTTTTATATCTTTGGAACGCACAGAAAAGATGATGTCTCACATAAAATCATGGATGACGGGCAAATTGTTTACAAAAAAGTGCACTTTTCCTTTCAATCTGTCAACAGTTCTTGTCAAGTATGGACTACCAAAGCAAAGGTAGATGGATACTTCCTGGTCACTTAATGCCCCTTTCTTGCAAACAACTAAATCCACCTACAGGGGTCACCTTGTGAGCCTGAAGGAACCTCAATGTTTGCTTAGGCTTTAGTTCCCGAAGGTGAGGATCGGGATTGATTATGCAGAACCTCATTAACTCAACAACAAACCAAAAGGGCAAAAACCAAGAAAACAGTGTTTGAGTTAGCTTTCAGTGCTTACTTTGACATTTCAATGAAGATCCTGCTCTCCAAAATCTTAGCAGACATGAGAGAAGGTCATCCATCTAATCGTACTTCTCCAAGGCAGCATCCTGGTCAGACGATGTGCGGGACAAGCAGATGGCGCTATGCGAGAGCTGCGTAGCGTACCGCCTAGCGTCCGTGTCAGCCGAGGACGGAGTGTTAAGTGAAGAGGTGGTTCTCGGGAAGGTGGCAACACAAAGGGAGGGAAAAGGGCCCATATTTGAGTCTGGAGGCGATGAGAGTGCCGCTGGCTGAGTGAAGCCCACAGCCTGTCACTTCCTATTCTCAGCCTCACTAAGCAAAGCAGAGCCAAGGACCAAAAGGGTGCGAGCGCAGTCACATGGTAGCGGCCAACTCGCAGGGTTTAATGCTGTGGAACAGAAGATCCGCAGAAATGAAAGTCATTTCTGATTGGGCCAGACGTACTGTACGCCATCAAGGTGGGCGTCACCTGATGAATCAGTGAGTCATTTAGCCAGAGGAGAAGCGCCAAGAATGGCAAATTAACTGCAAATAGGAAGAGGTTTTATGGCGGAGGGTGGATGAGAGAAGACTGATCTGCGCTTCTCAATCCATACATCCCCGGGCATGTTCCATCTGAAAAGGAGCTGGGCTGGATGTTTGTTCTCTCTTTGTATTGCCACCCAAGCAACGTGGCAGATACGCACCACGTTCTCTCAACACCTATTTGACCTCTACGATCCATCTTCAATTCAGCACGGTATGAGGCGAAACGCTTCCTCCAAAAACAAGAACAGCTCTCGGGTGCAATTTAACACCAAATGATGTCGAAATTTGGCCCGCCATCACGCAACCCTGTGAATTGAGCCGAATTAGCATCAACCGATATGAGGCGCTCCCGGCAAGTCATTTGGACCGGCGCACGAGGCGGTCAGGCTGCTACCTGCATGTTTGCTACACTCTGCTTGGATAATTACAATGAGCACTGGGGCGTAGCACATTTCTGCATTTCACCCAGACCCGCGTCTCCACTCCAGAGGCGCAAGTCATTTTTAGCATTTCACTAATGCGGTGGAATGCTCAGTGAACCCCCATGTTGGGGGCGGGCACCTCAACAGGCCGGGGAGGAGTACAATGAGCAAAGATTTCCGATGATACAGTGGAACATATGTAAGAACACATGTAAGAGGGCTAGTTAAACAGTGCCGAGCAGTGAGTGTAAGAGGGCTAGTTAAACAGTGCCGAGCAGTGAGTGTAAGAGGGCTAGTTAAACAGTAGCCAACCAGGAAAGTCATTGATTGCCGATCGTCCCGACAAGCATCACAGTGAAACAGGCCCATAATTCCGTTCTACACTTTGTCAGCCTCTCTCTCTGTCGTTGTTGCTATTTGTTATGATCTATTTAGCATGAGCTAACATCTTCATTGGGCCCACCCTTTCGGAAACCGTTGGTGACAGCGGAAGGTTGGCGGTCCTAGCAGACGGTAGAACGTGATCTCAGCTTCCTCGACACAAGCATACTCTTGCTGTCCCATTTCTAAAAGTACGGCGCTGCACTGAGAGCAAAGCAAAGCACGTGGCCCTTTGTATGTGGATTTGTATCTGCGGTCATTTCCAAAAATATTTACTCCCCCTGGCCAAAACAGGGGGGTGGGGGCTGCGTTTGTGTATGCCTCATGTGCCGCAGCACAACACACAACAACAGGGCATTGTTGGCCTGAGCCACAACAGCACGGCAGATTGTTTCCCACTGACAAAGGAGGTCTGCTTTCTCACAGCGAAACAGGGCCGATTTACTGCCGGTGGCTTCAAAAGACCAAAAACAGAAGCCCTTGTGAGAGATAGCGAGGGAGAGACGGTGCTTGGCTCACTGAGCAGACAGTAGAAATGTTAGGCGCATTATTCAAGTGAATAAAGCCAGAGGAAAGAGAGGCAGCGCTAAACAATGACAGCAGGAAATCACTTACACTAAAGATAGTCAATCTGAGAATCCTATCCAGGGATGAAGGCCTCCAAAACTTACTGAAGATTGCATCGAGGCAAATTGAAGCCGTAGGAAGAAGATTTCATTAAATTCTGTCCTGGCTCTTTTATCTTCTGCAAAATCCGTCTCCACACGGTGACTGTAACCTCTGGCAAAAAACAGACATCAAGGTGTTGTACTACAGCGTGTTCAATCTCTATAGGGCCCATTAATTCTTTATGCTCTACTGCTGCACGCCCTGTGCATAGGCTCCGTCCGGCTTTCAGCAAATCTTCTCATTTTTTGACCAGTGAAGCTGACACACCAGCAGACTTTGTCAATCTCCTGGCAGATTGGCCGCATGTTATCGATGCCAACCATCTGCTACCTCGGCCCTGCGAGGGCACGTGACCCCAAAGTGCTTGCTTCTTCTCACGGGCGAGATGAGCGACGCACAAGGAGAGGTTGCAAGGCGTGATGAAGGGCAGAGGCATGCGTGTGACGTCCCGCATTCTGTTTGTGGGTCTGAGTCACAGCCTTTGACCGGGGGTGTGATGGCAACAGGCCATGCTGATGGAATTATCCAGCCGGAGTTGGCGGACCATGCATTAATACGCTGGCACAAACATGGCGGAGAGGAGAAGAAGCGCTAGAGAGAGGAAGCAGGAGTGCTCACACAAGGCTAATCAGGCGTCATACATCTCCTGGACATAAAAGCTGATCTCGCTTTTTGTCCCGCTGAAGGCCTGGAGGCGTCTGCCTGGATGAGGAAAAGGGGGCGAGGGTTGTAGGTCACCCTGACTTATTGAATGTCTACACGGGCCGCGACCATTGTTGTTTTGTCCCCTCACGAGACGCGCTCAATGGCAGATTGAAATTGAAATTGATTGGACGCTTGTAAATCACTGAGGGAGGCGGAAGCGGGGGGTTGTGTCAGGTGACCTCTCTGAAGATCAGGACGATAGTGGAGAGATCCGGATCGTTGCGCAAGACAACCCTGATCACTTCTGGGAAAGGGGGCGCCACTGAGTTGAGCCTGGTCTTCAAATGCATATTAAATGAAAGCTACAACGTGCTACAACGTGCTACAACGTGCTACAACATGCTACAACGACAAGGACACCACACGTGCACGCAAGGGATCGCTACAGGCTGCAATCACATGCTTCTTCACAGAAACCGTCCGATACTGATCGGTGGCAGATCGATTGGAGCATCCCCACATGCCCTGCTTCGGGTTTAAGGCAGAATATTTCAAGTCGGGGTCAAAACACCCCCAATAAGCCACAAAACCTTCTAATTATAAGGTAGCAATGAAAGATCTAGACAACTCTTGGCAGGGGCGATATCCCTCCAAGGGCCGTCTCCCACGGATGGCGCCCCACTGGACAGAGACATGTATTAAAATTAAAAACAACTTGGACCATTTACAGATGCGTTCTTGCATAATTTAAATGTGCCCTACATATAGTGTTAAATATGCAGTACTGCCGCCAGCAAAAAGCTCTCATCTTTGGGGAGGCCACAGCCCTCCAACCAACTTCTGAGCAGAGGAATGGAGGTGCTCTGCTAGCAGTGCCAAGAGTTCGGGAGGATGCAACAGTTCCTGCATCTACATGTGGAAGCAGGAGGACAATCATCCGTCCATTTTCTATGTCGCTAATCCTCACTAGGGTGGCGTGTATGCTGGAACCTATCCCACTGGTGTTTGAGTGAGAGGCGGGGTACACCCTGGACTGGTCGCCAGCCAATGGTAAGGCACGTCCCTACCCTGTAATTGACTAGAGGCCAGCCTGGCTTTGTGCTGGTGACCTTGTCCAAAGGTCATCCAGGAAGCATGACACTTTCACAGAACATGTCCTTCTTTGACCCAACAATAACCAACCATACCTGCAGGACGAGCGGTTCCGGGTTGAATGCCAAGGTCATGAGCAGCTGCATTCTCTCCGTGTCCTTGAGGTTCTTGAGCAGGAAACTGCCAGAGTCTTTGGTCTCGGCGTAGCGTCGGACCACGCGGTCCAGCAGCCTCTGAGAGGGGCAGTGCACCAGGTCTGACCAGCCCTCCACCACCTCTGGAGTGAGGAGGCGAACATCGCCGTTGATCCTTGCGAACTCGGTCTTGTACATGGCCTGGATCAGATCGCAGCGGGGCCTGCCCGTGGCCCTCTTGCAGATCTTCTGGTCGATCTCGGCCAGCTCCTGGTTGGAGCCCAGCCGTTTCAGTACGATGCGCCGGGTGCCCTCCCGGGGCTCCCCGTACTGAGCGAAGTAAACATTCTTGACGTTGAAGATGTCGAGGAAGCGAAGGCGCCCCCAGGTTTCAAAGGACACCTGACCGTTCATGAACTTGCGGCACCAGCTGGTGCCGAAGCAGGCGGGACACTTGTTGAGGTTGATGAAGCGTCGGTCGGTGAGTTCGTTCTTCTGGAATGAGGCAAACAGGTTGTGGGTGTTCATCAGCAAGATGACAAACAATCCCAGCACAAACAGCAGCTTGAGACAGCGGTACAGGCGGCCCAGTTTGAGAGGAAGGAAGCGCAGCATGGTGCGGAGAGGACGGGGGAGGGGGGATGGTCTGCGAAGATCCGGCGGAGGAGAGGTATTGAGATGATCGTCAGCGAGTGGACCTCAATGCCTCTCCCTCGAGGGGCGTCGGCCGGGCCTCCACAGCCACAAGCTGGGTACGACTTGGTGGCAGTGGCTGGTGAGTCATGTTCAACCCAGCTTCCTGTTGGTGGCCCACCTTCAGCTCGCAAGCCTGGAAGAGAAGAGCAAACGGAAACGGAGACGCTGGTCAGAGCCCATCAAGACATCACGACACAGCCGTGTTTGGCAGCGTGGCCTGCCAACAGACACTCATAAACCTATATATATTTATATATCAGAAATCCTTCACTCATAAACACATTATAACGGGACTGTCTGTGAATGTGGCTTGTCCTCCCGACTCTGCACAGTAAATGGCCTCCTACCACGAGTGGCCCATACTTATTGAACCGATGCGAGTGATGTCATACCAATAAACCTGGTAACATTAAAGATGGTGCCAATAACCAAAAAGACGCTTTCTTCCCATCCTTCTTACCACCAGGTGTGCATAAACTACACTTAAATCTAAATTTTAAAAGTACATAAACATTATGGGTTGGTCACGTCGGTCTTGAGAAGCAGACAGTTATCAGTATCAGTTGGAAAAAAGATGATCTGCATCGCTACTCCTTTGTCAAAAAGTGACTAATCTCAGGACTTCTTGGGACAATTGTAGCCTGCGACATGAAAGCAGATATTGTTCTCCTCAACGAGCAGCAGGCACTATCACGGGTGGCTCCATAATGAAGTAAACGACTTCTGGGCTAATCTGCTCCCGGCCGCCAACAGCCGGCTATTGAAGGCATCATACCTGGAGGGAAACAACCTTCTTGGCAGATATTGTCCAACAAATTGGCTCATCCAAGAGTTTCTCTCATTTCTGCAGAGAAATGAGACAGTTCACAGCCAGTGCAATAAAGCCGGTCTCTCCAGGAAGCCATTATGTATACTACCAATAGAAAATAACTAAAAGCAAGGCGTTGGTGGGGGATAAAGTAGCAGCCATCAAATGAAGAGGAAAACATTTGCCCGAGTACCAACAGTAAAAAAGGGCTGCACTGCCTCCTACGCGGGGGTAGTGACACGTCCCTGGCTTCCTTTACCAACACAACAATCCCACTTTTGTTTTGCAAAGAGGAAAGTTGCATCTTTCATCACAGTGGCCCTGCTTTGGCTTTTTGGAGCTGAGACGAAGGAAAAGAAAGAATGATGAGTATCTCGTCAGACATAAGCAGGCGTGTCAAGAACCGAGCGTGTGGAACAAAGACAACAATCTGGGATTAGGGACAGTCCGTCCGAGAACAAATCCCGTTAGACTCCCAATCAGCTTCCTAGCAAAGAGCATTAAGATGCTTGAAGAAAGACAATGAAGCCAGCCTCGCCAATGAGCCCTCTTCAATTAGCGCTCATTAGGACATGCCTATTAGGACAGCCGACTCGGGAGGGCGCGGCTAACGAGCGGGGAGATTAGAGCGGCGTGCGTCTGCGTGTGCTGATGGATTCCTCGTGTTTGGCCTTGGAGCTGAGCGGCACAAATGTGGAATGGCAGCAGAGGCGGCAAAGTGAGCGATGGCGGTGGCGGCGACTTTTAGAGCTGTGGGGCGTCAGATAAGCAGAAAGTGTAGCCACCTCCGCCTGAGCCTACCTCGGCCAAGATCACTAAAAATAGAGCGAATCCAATTAAGAGGAAGTACAGACTGCTGCACTGCATGTTTTTCAACAGAGGAAACAAGATTTACTCCCGCTGCCTTTCTAGTCGCGCCGTAAAACCCTTATAATGTATCCTAAATATATCAATAAGATGGACAGCCTTAACGTACGCCATTGACTACATCGCAAAGAATCAGCAATCAGCATTGGACTGATGTAAAACCTGCGGGGGAGGCAACCCCCCCCCCCAGGGGTGCGCCAAGGGTCAAAGTAAAAAGAGTGTGCCTGGACTGGTGCGCCAAAGAGTCAGTTGGTGGTAAACGGGTGTGAAGTATGTGTAAACGTGTAGGGTGACATGGACATTAGCACATCTTAGCATATCTTTGGGATGTATCACCATACGACGACATCAAACCATATCAACGTTGTGTTCCTTCTATGAACAAACAACAGGGTCAAATATAAGACGACCATCCAAGACCATAACAAATACAATTTAAGGCCCATTTCACACCCCGACTGGCACCAGCAGACCAAAGGCTGATGTGATGAGGCCGGCGGCACGTGCACGGTGCACGGCACCCGGCTGGCTGTGCTTGATAAAACGGTGATGGGGCCTCCCGGGTACTTCCATTGAAGGCTTACGGACATTGGCTGAGGTCTTAAGTGAGCAGGAGAAGGAAGTACATGGCTTCAGGTCACATGTCTGAAGGACTGCGAAAGGTTTGGGATGAAGACTCTACGTTAGCTATGCTATGCTAACGTCACAGCCGCATGATATCATCATCAGATACCGTGTCGAACCTCCACAGTCCAACGGCCTACGTGTCCCATCATTGTGCAAAACCATTTCCTGTACGTTTCATAACGGCTTCCTCCACATTGTGTTCCACTTTGGAGGTGTGTCAGAGATGGAAAAGTACAAGGAAATCCTTCACGCTCTTTAGCCTGAAAACACTGAGCAAGCTAAAAAATAAAAAAGAAGTAGTTCTGCATCACGCTGACTTCCACAAAATGTCTCCGGTGTGATAAATGAACAATAAAGCGTATAACCTCTCAGGAGCAGCGGACGCTCAGACTGTGCTAAAAAGCCAACACAATCATTTGATAGGGTCCAAAAAATCTATTTCTCCAAGATAATCTTATTCAACTGGGAAAGGAAGATGAATTGGAGGAGAGAAAATAAGAACAACAAGTCAGCCAACAGTAAAATGTCGATACGAGGGAGCGGATAGCTTGAATATCCCCACGCTGGAAGATATGCAATCAAAAGCCATTTAGCTTCTGACACGGGCGGTTAGGGCACCGATGTGGCGGCCCGATCGGCGGACTAGATAGGAGCTTAAACTGGGATCAGCAGAGGGCTGGGGGGGGGGGTTTCGAAACGTAACCTCAACCGAGCGGGAAGACGGCGACCTCCGAGGGCAAACGGAGTACCAAGCGGACACGGCGGAGCGATGACACGAGCGGGCAGGCGGCTAACAAGCTAACATGTAGCGCTCCCTCCTGAGAACAAGTGTTAGACTTCAATTACCTACGGAGCGTTACCTGGATTACGCCAATGACCGTGCTAATTACCTCGCTGGAGGATAGCACGCACACGCTCGCTTTGCTTCTGCTAACGAGACCACCAGAGGTGGAAATACTTCCTAAGAGATGTACAACCCAGCCGTCTTACTTGGTTTTACATGAAACCGGCATGATGCAGGGAAACCAAACAAGGCTGCAAACGGTGATCCATAATGTGGATTACCAGTTATTCCCTGGTAATGACCAGTCCGGAATGCTGCTTGCTCATTCCCGCTTTCACGCTCTTTCCCCGTGTGCCACCGTGGCGCTGTAGCTTCCCGACAGGGGAAGGCGACTTCAAACCTTCTCTTCCAGGCAGGGCTGTGTGTTCGGCAGCAGTGAGCGTTCAGGCCTTGTTCTCCTTCGCTCAATGAAAAGGTGTTAAATGAGACCGCCGTCGCTCCCCACCGACGCCTCGGCTCTCCAGGCTCCACGGGCTCCACAATACTGTTTGGAATAAGCACCAAATTACCGCTCGTCCTACGCAGCCAAAGCGGGGGGAGAAACTTTTCCAACAGGCTCACTCCACAAAAGTACGGCGGCGAGCACCAAGGAGAGGACAGGAAAGGGGGCAAATCAAAGGGTGGCCGACTCCTCATGCATAGGGAATGAGTCCCGCATGCAAAATGCAACTTTGGAGATGGGGCAGATGTTAAGAAGCGCAAAATGCCTCATTAGCGGCACAGACGAGGAGCTGGGCCTTAAAAGAGAATGACAAAGGCTGTGACATCGTCATATTCCGACATTTCAGCTCTTATTGAGCCGTGGCTTTCACGGCTAAGCCAGATAAGGAAGGGAATTTCCTCCAGGGATAATCTGCGCCGTTTGTTCCTCCAGTCAAACCAGATTCAGATTAAGATATAAGAGGGCTCGGCAGGCCATGTTGAACTTTAAAGCCCCGAAGTGGGAACAATAGCAGCGTTTCCGGAGCGTCGGGAGTGTTGAAGGTGCAGGCTGCGAGGACCCAGGAAGGAAATCACGTCTTATTCGTCAACATTCATCAACCATAAATCTGCTTTCTCATGATTTAGTCTACTTATTTACAGAGCCAGCACTATCTGCTCACCTGCTGCTGACCACCCAAACTTTATTTAATAAAACCTGCGTGTGGATACTTTTAAACATTTGGAGCACATCCAGCAATAACGGTCATCGTTTACTGATGCTACCAGTGTACTGGGGGTGTCGTTATTAACGCTTAAACTAACACTCAAACGTTGAGCGAATACAAAATGTGAGCGAGTGAGACCTCTCACGCTGACAAACATGTTTTGTTTATTTGTGTCATCTCAGAATAAGATTTGTTTATTTATGATGTGGTCATTGAACGCAGCACCCACCGTTCTACCATGCCGAGGGCTGTATTTGGATATATTTCCCCCCTTTGTCTTTCACTTCATACTAGCTCCCGAATGCTGATACTATGTGGGAATGCATCAAGGTAAGATGTGATGACTTTGAGTGCCAATTGTGGTAGTTCCATGCTAAATGGCTAACGCTAGCACAACACTGGACTTCAGCCACGGTCATCCCATTGACAGCCCGTCAATGTAGCTGGCAGGTCAATGCCTAAATCATCGGCGATGTCAAAATGTGAAAGTACCGGTTAGTTGGGCCCCTCCTATGCCAAAGTAGCACCGTATATGACAATCAAAACACACGGACAGGACGTGAGCGGAGAGCGTGAACGCCGAGTACAACTTCATCTCATCTGCCACGAACAGGAACAAACAGAAGATCAGACCAGGCTCTCGCTTTCCCAACCTCACCGTCACGGCGATCCGTGGCTCCAGTTGCCAAGGTTATCGACTGGGGGGGGGTCAATAATGTTTGATCAGAAAAAACCTCAGTGGAGGCAGCAATGCATGGATGACTAAAGCTTAACGTTCCTGGAGGAACGGGTCTTTTCAAACATCACCACCAATTAACACCCCCCCTCCCCAGGAACATTACTAATTCTGAGATCTATTTCAAACGGAGAGGGATAAACGTTTTGGAGGCTCTCTGTGGCATCGCGGCCTCACCTGTTGGAGACTTAAAACAGACGTTCAAAGCTCATTTATGGAAAATGA
The DNA here is from genome assembly GCF_037039965.1 of Doryrhamphus excisus. Lineage (NCBI taxonomy): Eukaryota > Metazoa > Chordata > Actinopteri > Syngnathiformes > Syngnathidae > Doryrhamphus > Doryrhamphus excisus. The sequence continues at coordinate 23,154,354 of NC_136363.1, forward strand.
GACGGGTGTTTAAAACAAACCGCATGGAATCCTTTAGTCCGCCGCCAAGGTTTGTAAATGACAGTCGTCTTTGTGTTGTTGCCATTCCCCTGGCGACAGAGTGGAATTCATCTGGTAAACCTGACGTTCAATGGGAATTCAAACCTAAGCGGGACAGCAAATCCTAGGAACGGCCCATTTTCAGCCAAAAGGTTCTGCTTTTAGGTAAGGATGCAAACCACAACACCAAACCCAGCCCCCTGAACGCACCATCACATTCTTCCTCATTGTCCACATACACAAATTTCCCCACTGAGGGACGAATAAAGGCATATCTTACACGGCCACATCACCAACATCAGCATGACAACACAAGCATGTCGTGACGCTAGTCCATGTTTCTCCAGGAATACGTGCATGTAGTTAGCCAACATCGACTAAGTGGCGTACACGCCGCTCCCTGCTTTGGCTGGAATATTTGTTGGCTGTTTTATTTCATAATAGTGAATGTCCGTACTTACTATTGCATTAACATTATTGAAGTATTTCAATGACTATTCTATTATACACAGGCATTGAACTATGTTTGGCATTTTTAAAGAACCCTGCTGGGGCACTGATTGAAATGTACCTCTTTAGCCAAGCCCACTGTTTGGGGACCAACACGCTTTGTCTGCATCTCCCATTGCATGCAAACATGCATCTGCCATCACTGCAAATGTGCATTATTATGTGTATTATTATGTGTACTATTGGTTACAAATCATGCAAATGCAAGGCAAATCAATGTGAATCCAGTTAGCAATGGAAGCCTGCTGTGGGTTGGGTGGAGGAAAAGCAAATACAAAAAGGTTAGTGCAGTCAGTAGATTTGCATTGAGCCGATCCCAAATAGCATCCAGCCAGTAGTAGCTGCAGTAGTGTAGTATTGCAATGTGTACATCTACCATATCTACCACATTGAGCAATGAGAAGTGAAAAGCTGCGGCTTCGGTTGCCAATGAGGGCATCTGATAAGAAAAGACATTCTTATCTGCTCCAGTTTCAAAAAAAAGAACACAGTAAGAAATGTGACACTTGCGGGCTTCAACGGGAACATTAAGGAGTCGAGAAGCTCGCTTGGGAAGTTCAAGCAAAGGCAACAAACCTGGTGTGACTTCTCCAGCCCTCTCGGCTTCTTCTTGGAAGTGGACAAATGCCTTCAAAGTTGCGTCTGGACGGTCAGGACCACGAACGGCGAGAAAAGAGCAGCTTGCAGGAGGACGCACAGATGGAGGTTTCCATCAAGCAAAGACACGACAGCAGCTCCGGAGCATGTAGCCAGCTAGCCTGCTAGCCGCACAAATAAACAGTTCTGATGTCGAGTCTTAACTCTTCCTGTTCCGGCTCCTTCCGCCGGGAGCACGCCGTCCGCCCCGCAAAATACAGCCGCACTAGCGAGTCGCATTGGCGTCCATGTGTGTCGGCGTATCATCGGTGTCTTTCGGGCTCAGGAGGTGTTCTTGTTCGGCTCTTCTTGTCCGCTCTGGTCTTCAAGCACAATGGAGCTCTTTACTCGCTGTTCCAACGCAGACCCTTTACGACACACACCGTCGGTTTACGTTCGCGTTGCCAGGCGACCCTCTCAACGTTCCATTCTCCGCCCCCAAGGCTCCGCCTCCGAGTGCAAACTTTGCCCAAAAATGGCTGTTCCGCCTACACTTGCCTGCTCTATTTGCATGGAAAAATAAAAATACTAATGGAAGGTTTTTTTCGAGACGAGTTTTTTTATGTCAATAGAGTGAATAAATAAATCGAGTTATGTGTCCTAAACGCTGGCTCAGAAGGCAGCATAATTAGAAATTATATTTCGAAACTAACATAGCATGTAGTATACATTTGCGTAATGGAGAAACACATATTTACCTAATTGAACCCCCATAATATCCACGTTATTCTCAACACAACCAACGCCGATGCCACGTAGAATTCACACTAGCCAAATGACTAAAACCCCTTCCGCCCACTGTGAACCTCTCTTTCGAGGTGAATAAAGTATATACGTATATCTAGCAATATGTCCATACTGACAGTGGCGTGGATAAACAGGATGTACAGCATCGGGAAGGCTAGCGTTTTAGTGTGCATTTACTGCCATCTGGTGGCGATCATGCAACACCACACTCTTTCCGGCCAAGTAGTGGTTACCGTTCTGGACTTCAATTCATAAAATAAATAGAATCAAATAAAATAAAATAAAGGGTCAAATAAAATAAAATAAAGGGAATCACTATGTGGATCAACAAAAAAAAACGACCTGCTGTGTCGACTCCACAATCAGGAAAAAGCCAAAGAAACCAAGAGTCCTGGTTTTTATTTGATTGGATTTTTTAAAGAGGAAGTACTAACCACGTCCAATGACCAGACGGCCATGCTGTACATTTCATCTTTTATTAGCAATCACATATCAAAATGTATTCTTTTACATTCAAATAATATCAGCATATTAGCATAGCATCTGAGTGTTGAAGTGCAAACTCTCACATTGCCCCAACGTGGCTTTGGAACAACATCCAAGTGTGCAAAGAACCGTTGGACACGTTGGAGGGAATCCAGAACACAAAAGCAGAGCCATCAGTAGCTGGTGTTAGCATCACAGCGCTAGCCGCCGCCCCGTTCGATATTCATGGGCTCCCTGCACGGACGCTTTAAGGGAGTGGAGAAGGTCTGTCCCACGCCGTCACGTCATCGTCTCATTTGCATAGGCCAAATGTGGCAACGCCGAGCGTCTGGGAAACACTGCGGTTGAAGGTCTGTCCATTTCTTCACGCTACAGGAAACAGGAATACTAGGTTTCATTCCACGCTTCCCATACTTTCTTGCCGTGGCACGAGGAACTTGGGAGAAGCAAACATTCTACATTCAGCTTCGTGTGTAGCTCCTGGTGGACATCACCGGCCCCTCCTACAGTTAACCCCTTCTTTCCTCCACATCCTCATCATCTTCATAGTCCTCCTCCTCCTCCTCCTCCTCCACTTCTTCCTGGTCCTCCTCCTCCTCCTCTTCCTGGTCTGCCTCCTCCTCCTGGTCCTCCTCCTCCTGATCCCCCTCCTCCTCCTCCCCCCCCACCTCCTCCGGGATGTAAAAATCTTCAGCCAGCTCGCTCAGGTCACGCACTTCATCCTCCTCTTCCTCCTCTTCCTCCTCGCTCCTCATCTCGCCCTCGCTGCTGTCGTCGAGGACATCATCATAGTCGTCCTCCTCATCGTCCTCCTCATCAGTGTCCCTGGTGGCTTCCTGGGTGTGGCTGCGCCGGTCCGCCTCTTCCACGTTGGAGAGTCGACCTGGTTGGTGGTGGGGGGGGGGGGTGAGCAGGTCATCCAGGCTGCTTTGCTTTCTTTACCTCAGATGGAAGACGCTTACAGATGGAGTTGATGGCGGCCACGATGTAACACGGAATTTCCTCGTCGAGAAACTTGCGCATTTCCTCCTCCATCATGACGCCCAGGAGCTCCAGCTCCATGTCCACGTATTCCGGGTAGAACATGTCCTTCCTCAGCAGCCTGGAGCATCTAGAGGGAGGAACAGATGCCTAAGCAAGGATGTTCTTGCTCATGGAGGCGGACCGTGAGGAGCTCACCGTCTTCCTGTGGTCTTGCAGGCCTGGTGGGAGAAGGGGGGGGGGGGGGGGGGGCACGCCAGTTATTCCAAACCGAGGCAAAGCAGAGCAAACATTCGAAGGAGGCTCACCTCGAGGAAGCAGAGGGGGTCGTTCTCCTGCTGGAGGCCGGCGATGCCGCAGCGCACCTCACGGAGGCGCTCCATGTCCTGGCAAATGCGGGAGATGTTCTTGCGGATGGCGGGACCGCTGGTCTCGCATCGGCTGCGCGAGCACTCCAGCAGCCGGCCCACAAAGCCGTCCACTTTGCCCTCCAGCTCCTGACGCAGCCTGGCCAGGCACTCCTCGGAGTCCTCGATTAACTTCTGGTGAAAGAGCAGATGCTCCGTCGTCACGGCGACGGGGACGTCATGTGACACAGACCACCTCACCTTGTTCTGATTCTCCTTTTGCTTCTGCTCCCGGAGCTTCTGCTTGGCCAGGCTGTCCTCCTTCCCGACCCGACGCATCTTCTTGTCTAGCACCACCTGCTGGCAGGCACGTGCACGTGCACGGTTGCAACAAGGACAACAACAAAAGGGATGAGATGCTCATCCAACCTGAGGGATCTTGTCATGTGACACGTCATCATAGCCAAACGACGACAACAACCAAACATAGTATTGTGTAAAGTGGAAGACGGGAAGGACAAGATGGCGGACGGCGGGTTCTCTGTAGGGGGGCTGGACTCTCCCTCAGACAGAAGGCGAGCAGCGCTGTCATCAGGAGAAAGTCGGGAGTAAAAGGGCGGCTCCTCCGCACTGGGAGGAACCAGAGGAGGTGGCGGCTGGAGTATATGGTCAGGACGCCTCCAGCAGGAGGTGTTTGGGGAACGTCTGACCAGGAGGAGGTCAACCAGTCTCTCCCGTGAATGGGTTTGTGGATCCATTCCGGGTGTACAGTGGAATGAACGAGCGGGTCTGACCCTCCTGTCGGTCATTTTCTCTCTTTGTGCCAGTGGGGAGAGGCGGGGCGCTGAGCACAAGCCAGTGCACTGCTCGCTAGCCGAGTGTGTGCTAGCTACACCGTGGCATGAAACACGTCTGATGTACGGACTCAGACGGTCCCGTCATAATGTGTTTATGGGCGGGGGCCAACGGGTATGTATGGCAAACACTGGCAGGCCCATGTGGGCGTACCAGCTGAAGCACAGGAAGCGCACGGGTGCCCCCTTCAGAAAGAAACAGGAAGTGTGCCTACAGAAAGAGCTCACCTGGCGGCTTTGTCCCAAGGCAACAATGCAGCATGGAGACAAAAGCCCCCCCCCCCATACATGAGCACGGGCATGACAAGAGCAGTGGCGCACCTTCAGGTCTTTCATGGTGTTCTTCAGGGTCTTCATGGTGTGGCCCAGGTGTCGTCCTTCCACGGTGCAGGCGTTGCACACGCACACCTTGTCGTCCAGGCAGTAGTACCTGAAGGCAAACAAAGTCATGAGAGGATGCAGGCGCTGTGCAGGGGGCGGGGCTATCCCAGCACGCACTTGTACAGCTCATCGTGGTCCCGGCACTTCCTCTTCCACAGGTCGCTGGTGGGTTCCGTCAGAGGATGCTCTCGAAACGCCGGCAGCTCCAGGTGAGGCTTGACGTGCTCCTGGCACATGCACACCTCACACTTGAGGCACATCCTCACCGCCATGACGGAGGCGCCGGCCCCCTGCTGCGTGTCGCCCGCAGAGCCAGAGGCGGCGGCGCTGGGCGGCAGGCAGTAGTCGCATGGGAAAGAAGCTTTTACCATCCGATCTGCTGAGTCGGCAGCGGCGGAGCTCGCTCTGCGGCGAGAGCAGAAGTCGTCAGCGATGTTGGCGAGCTTGAAGTTCCTCTGGAAGCTGATGTTGCAGCGGTGGCTGATGCGGCACTCCGGGCAGCGGAAGCGGCCGCGATCCGCTTCATGCCGCAGCCGATCCAGGCACGTCTTGCAAAAGTTGTGGCCGCACGGAAGCAGGTGGGGGTCGTGGTAGACGTCCAAGCACACGGGGCAGGTGAGCTCCTCCAGCAGGACGTTGGACTGGTGCGGGTGGCTGGATGCCATGCTGGTGCTGCTGGCAGAAGGCAGAAGGCGGGCACCCACACAAGTCAGCTGTTTGAAGACAGGTGGGGGTCAGATAGGGACCACTTTGATCCCTTTCCACTAAAGACACCCTAATGTATTCCCAAACTCCCAATACACGGCAACTACTTGGACCTGCTTGCCAACAAAGTCACGACATCTGCTATGATAAGTAAACTAACAGGACTTTGATTTTGTAAATCTCTGGACAGGAAGTGGAGGTGTTTCCGCCGGTTCGTCCCTAGCTAGCCTGTTAGCAACACAGTAATCCCCTCCTGTGACGTCCTTGAGCTTTAAAGCTTACTCACTTTAATGGCGGCTACTTGCCGGAGCCGTCTTGTCCCGAACCGAGCCTGACCGTCCCTGAGACGGAGATAACGGTCTTCGCAGGACGGGGCCAAGAATGATCCCGATGCCGCGGTTCACCTGCCGAGCTCCGACCGACATGAATGTGCACAAAACGAGCTTGAACACAAAGCCCCGCTTGTTGTCCTATTGTTCTTTCTAGAGCGTTCCGTCCGGACCACAACAATCGGGGACACCTGTGAGACTGACGCGCCAACGCAGAAGGGACAGGAAGCAGGTGAATGCGATTGAGGTGCCTTCATGACGCCTCGGACGTCTCGCTATTCCCCAATAGAAGCTCGTGGGAAGGAGATGTTCAAGGCACCGCTTGCAAAATCGGTTGACTGACTATCCGAGGAACCAGGAGAAATACATAACCGACAAACTAAATGGCGTTTCCGTCATTTTACACAGCCAGTATAACACAAAGCTAGCAGCGGGCCGTTATCTCTCCATCGGATGTTGATTATGAACATAATACAGATTCAGATGAGTTCAGATGACCGGAATAATACTGAAATTATGCCCACCTCTGCTCGTTGGTCCCAGGGAGTTGGAGCCTTCTGTCCGCTTTGACTGCTTTGACTTTGCATGCAGCCAAACGTTATCTTTAGTTGTCACTGTGACGTCACAGAGCACATTGGCAATTGACTGTCGTTTCTCCAGAAGCTGCTTTCATCCCTCTTTCACTTCCCTCAAACTGAAAGAGGTGTTGTTGACCCCCCCCCACCCCCCCGGAAGGAAAAGCTGGGGTGTCTCGGCCCTCGATGGCACGAGTTTGCAAGTTTGACACTTATATAGTTATATGATAACTTCATATTATAAAGCCAATTTAGTTCATCTTCGAACTCGTCCTTGTAGTCCGTTTGACTTGTGTGTGAATGTCCTAAAGATAATGCTACTCATTATTCTTCTTAAACAATAATTACAAACGGAATTACTGTAATTATCGCTTACAGTGAAGAGCGTGTTGTTGTAATGTCACACTGCCACCACGAGAGGGTGCCAGAGCTTTTCAGAGCGAAACAAAGTGAGCGCCTTGTTGTACATTCAAGATTAAAGGTTCATTTGGATCCTTTTTGCCCCGAATAAAATGTGGACATAAACCCGTCAAGAGAATGATCGAAAATTCTAAGTGAATTTATATTTGACAGTAAACAATCAATGTGATGATGTCCACTTTTGTGTAACTGTTGTTTTTTTACTGTAGGACTTGAAAGCAGCACAAAGTAATGTCACCGACACTATGAAGAAAAATATTTTTAAAAGACGGGAGAGAATATTTGGTGTACAAACATTTGAAGCTTTGTATGTAACCATAGAGCCCAGTCGACACCACACCAAGAGTGTAAATATAAACGTATACATGAGAAGGATGTCTGGTGATAGGTGGCAGCAGTAGCTAATGGTTAGCCGCTAGCCTCGTCTGGACGCCATCACTGTACAAACACTTCCAAATGTACCCAACATCAGACTTTAGAGGTGTGGGACAAACATCCTCAAGTAAACAAAATAGGCACTCTTATCACAATGCGGAAAGAATGTGCTCAAGGCAACTGTGGATTTTTTTTTGAAATTGTGAATAGCAATTTTCCTTAATCACAGTCATCAAGGTGACAAGAGCAGTTTTCAAGCAAACGGCTGTGCCCTCCCAGGCTGCCGCGTCCCTCCTCCAAGAACAAACGCTGCATTCATGCCCTGCAGACTGCTCTCCCCGCCTGCAGACGTTTGCAAAGCAGTCCGGCCAACAATGAGGAGAGTGTGCACGGCTTGGTGTGCATGCGGCCTGCAGCTCGCCTTCCTCCTCACCGGGGTCTGTGCGCAGTCCCAGCCCAGGTACAGCAGGCTTTACGCCCAGCTTCTTGGCCACGTTTCACACTTTGTCCTCTCCTAGACCGTCTTTTACGTGCGGGGGGAACCTCACCGGAGAGTCGGGGATCATCGGGAGCCAAGGATACCCGGGAGTTTACCCCCCTAACACCAAATGTGTGTGGAGGATCACAGTAAGTTCCTTTTTATGATTTCTACACGTTACTTAGTAGCCAGTGCATCTCTCATAGCTATGGTGAAAGCCAGGAAAGAAATATGATGGTTATGTAATAATTAGGCTGGCATTCAAATATTGTTTTCCAGTCAGGACAATCTAATTCATGACCGTTTCTAACGTACTGTACGGATGGCAATTGTCACCACCGTCCAGGAAGCTAAATAGCTAGCCAACAAGAGTTGGAGCAGCTCAATCTCAGGAAGACGCCGCCCCCTGGTGTTTTGGAAGAGAACTCTCTTTTCAGCCTTCAAAGTCACGGTGGACCACCCAATCCTTTCAGTTTTCAACATGTGGCCCCGTGGAAGAAGTTAGGACAACTGTGTTGTAACAGCGCTACTGTGGGCGCCACGCCCCCTGCAGGTTCCGGAGGGAAAGGTGGTGGTGCTGTCCTTCCGCTTCCTGGACCTGGAGAACGACAGCCTGTGTCGCTACGACTACGTGGACGTGTACAGCGGCCACGCCCACGGCCAACGGCTGGGCCGCTTCTGTGGCACCTTCAAGCCGGGGGCGCTGGTTTCCACGGGCAACAAGATGACGCTGCAGATGGTGTCGGACGCCAACACGGCCGGGAGCGGTTTCCTGTCCGTCTTCTCTGCCGCGCAGCCGCACGAGAGAGGTAGGCGTGGCTTACGATCGTGTCTGTGGACCGACTCCTCCAGGCCGCTGCAGTCCACGTCCAACGTCACAGCCGATAATCCAATAATCCAATAATCACAAATTCATATTTTCATAGAGCATAGCAAACCTGTTTATGGTCTTCTAAATACACAATATTAGAGCCCTCGGGACATGAAGTAACACCCCTATAGTCAACTTTCCATTAGTATTACCCGATATAGTAGATGTAATCAGAGGAAATTTACGGACTCGCACGTGAGCAGTTCCTTGTAGGTTTTTCTGGGCAGCGTACTTCCTGGCAGCTCTAGATAAAAGCTTGAGTGGATGAAATAAGAGTAAATAAGACGTGGATCACAGTAATGGCGTTCCCCAGGAAGCCTTAGACGGCAGTCTGGTGCCAAAGTTGTCCACTCACAGCCAAGCTAGACCAGCTGAGCCGCCCCAGGAGGCCAAGAGGACCAGGATTTGGCCTTCAGGCTGCTCTGTTTGGACAGCAGCAGCATCTCCTCTCGCTTGCATGGGACATTTCTTTGGCATTTCTGCAGCCCCCCCCCCCCCCCCCCCCCCACAAGAGGACACACGGCCAGACAGGCTTTTCCTCTCTGCGGGGGCGCAACTTCTCCAAGAGGAATTTTAATAGCGGGTTCCTCGTAGCGGAACATCTGCGTCAATCAGCTGGCCCCTCCCTTTCCACTCAGCTTGCCTGGCGTCAAACACTGCCACCTAGCGGCCACCGTTGCAATGCTTCTACTGCTGGATTTATATTGTAGGCCACAGGCGTCCACATTTAGAAGGTCATAAAGCCAACTAAAATATCCCATTTTACGAATAAGGAAATCTACTTTGTGGAAATGAACCTCCATAAACACGGGACGGCAAGGATAGCATCCCTGGCTAGCTGGAAGCTAGCTTCCAGCTAGCTTCCAGCGGCGTAGATTCGCCTCCACTGCGTTGCTTTTAGTTTTCCTTAGTTTTCCTGTATGTGGCCCTCGGCGGGCCCTATACGCTGGCGTGTACGTGAGGAGGAGCGGGCATGATGGCAGCCAAGCTGAAGGCCACTCGTTGCTCCACAGGGGAGCAGTACTGCGGGGGCAGGCTGGACAAACCTTCTGGGACCTTCAAAACCCCCAACTGGCCTGACAGGGACTACCCGGCTGGTGTCACGTGCTCGTGGCACATCGTGGCACCGAAGAACCAGGTAGGTCTTTCCGAGGAACCGACGTGTGAAAATAAAAGCGTGGTCATGGACTTTGCGCCCTCTGCTGCAGATCATCGAAGTCAAGTTTGAGAAGTTCGACGTGGAGAGAGACAACTACTGCCGCTACGACCACGTCTCCATTTTTAACGGGCCCGAAATCAACGATGCCAAGAAGATCGGGAAATACTGCGGCGACAGCCCCCCAGCGTAGGTGACGGTCGCCACAGCTTGGCCGCCCCAAGCTCTGATGTCCGTCACGCGCCCCGTTTCACCCCGCCTGGTCCCGTCTAGGCCCGTCTTGTCTGAGGGCAACCAGCTGCTCATCCAGTTCCTGTCCGACCTCAGCCTGACGGCGGACGGCTTCATCGGCCACTACAAGTTCCGACCCAAGAAGTTCTCCGTCACCACCACGCCGCCCCCCACCACCACGCCGCCCCCCACCAGCAGGCCCATACGTAGGTAGCAGCTTCCGTCCTGCATCTGGACGCCCTGGTGGGCCTCCATGCTGATGCTGTGTGTGTGCGTGTGTGTGTGTGTGTGTGCGTGTGTGTGTGTGTGTGTGTGTGTGTGTGCAGCTCTCAAGTACTCCATGGCTTTGTGTCGTCAGAAATGCAAAAGACGGGGAACGCTGGAGAGCAACTTCTGCTCCAGCAACTTTGGTGAGGACATTCTTCTTCGTCTTATTGACTCAAGTTCTATCAACTCCAATGTTTGTGTCGTGTGGAGTGTCCAAATATCTCTGCCCTAGTTAACATTCTCCTAGTTAAGGCATAAACAACCCGTTTAACATTGTTTTAACATTGGTAGAGCCCTCAACACATGACATAACACCCCTATAGTCACCTTCACATTTACATTTACAATGGGAGAAAATAAGACATGAAAGACGTCAGTGGACAGAGTACATACGCCATGTAAGACGTCCATGAGTGCTGGGTCTCGCCCCTGTCCGGTACCCTAGCGACACCTAGTGGCCAATGTAGGATACAGTACTACATTCACAATGACTTTGAGGTAGCTCATTAATACTTCATTTAGGCCAAGAAGAAGTAGAATTTGCTGGCATGAATTCATGAAGGAGCGCCACGGAAGGGCCAAGTGTGGGGGTCAGAGGTCATGGTGGCATCCCAGCAAAGATCATCTCTTCCTGCCTGACGAGAGGATGGTTTGCTGGTTGAAGGCGTCTGAGAGGCTGCGATGTGACGCCTGAGCACCAAAGCCTGGCTGTTGGACAGGAAGTTGGAAGTACAGTCACGCCGCTGTGCGTCTCCCCCATCAATGACGCCGATTCACACTCGGATGTTTGCCTCCCTGAGACGCCGACCACATGACTGGCGTTGGCGTTTGGCTGGCGTGGAGCAGAAAGCCAAGGGCAGCTCAGGTCCGCCTCCCGGCCAAAAGTAGGCAGGATGGAATTCCGGCAGTGGACCGAGCGTGGGCCTCGAGCTGGGCTTTGCTACGCTCCGTGGGATTCCCACAGGATTCCCACAGGATTCCCTCAGGATTCCCTCAGGATTCCCTCAGGATTCCCTCACTCAACCTAGTTTTAGTGACTCAAGCGTCACACACTAAGGTGCTGATAGACGCCGGAGTTGAAAATGTTCCGTTTTAACATTGGCGGAGCCCAACACGTGACATAACACGGTCCATGTTTGCGTGCACTGAGCGTGGCGTGTGCGTCCAACAGCGATCACGGGCACGGTGATCTCGGCGGCGGCGAGAGGAGGCAGCGCGTGGGCCACGGTGTCCATCTTGAACGTGTACAAGGAAGGCAGCCTGGCCATCCAGCAGGCGGGAAAGACCATGAGCACCAAGATCCTGATCCTGTGTAGGAAGTGTCCCGTGGTCAGACGAGGTGAGCGCCCACGGCCGATCAAAGCAGACACGGCGGCTTTTCAAAGCGGGGCCGGCGGCTTTTCTTGCTTTTTCTCAAGCTGCTGCGCTCCCACTTTGCCAAAGCGCCAACGTGTTGCCTGCTTGTCCCGCCCTCTGAGTTTGCCTCCTTTGGAGGTGCCGCATGGTTCCCACAAAGACGGGCCGACTCAGAGCGCGGAAGCGGTGGTAGAAGAAGAGCAGCAGACGTTTGAAGACGTGAATGATGGGCGACCCCGACCAACCTGAACGTGTCCGCCGTATTCAGGCTCTCTGTGTGTGACCTCACCAGGCTTGAACTACATCTTCATGGGCCACGTGGACCAGGAGGGCCGCGGGACGGTGGGCCCCCAGCACCTGGTGCTGGCCTTCAAGAGCAAGAACCAGAAGGTGCTCGGCGTCCTGAAGAACAAACGCTGCTGAGATGACCACGGACCACGGTCTTTAGATTAGGAACATCTTTCTGTGCCCACCTGCCTCACTAGTAAGTCACGCTCCATCTTGGCATCTTCTGGCCTTCCATCTTCTGTCTGACGTCACGTCACTTTGGGGCTCAACTGGTGCTGGCGTGACGAACCTCCCTCTCTTCCCTGCAGGCTCCAAACGAGAAGATCACACGTCATACACACAGTATTTACCACCCATATGAGGTATTATTTGGCCGTGTGGCTAAGAGAGTATTTCATGGAGTATTTACCACCCATATGAGGTATTATTTGGCCGTGTGGCTAAGAGAGTATTTCATGGAGTATTTACCACCAATATGAGGTATTATTTGGCCGTGTGGCTAAGAGAGTATTTCATATAGTATTTACCACCAATATGAGGTATTATTTGGCCGTGTGGCTAAGAGAGTATTTCATGGAGTATTTACCACCCATATGAGGTATTATTTGGCCGTGTGGCTAAGAGAGTATTTCATAGAGTATTTACCATGAGTATGAGGTATTATTTGGCCGTGTGGCTAAGAGAGTATTTCATAGAGTATTTACCACCCATATGAGGTATTATTTGGCCGTGTGGCTAAGAGAGTATTTAATGGAGTATTTACCAGGAGTATGAGGTATTATTTGGCCGTGTGGCTAAGAGAGTATTTAACGGAGTATTTACCAGGAGTATGAGGTATTATTTGGCCGTGTGGCTAAGAGCGTATTTAATGGAGTATTTACCAGGAGTATGAGGTATTATTTGGCCGTGTGGCTAAGAGAGTATTTAATGGAGTATTTACCAGGAGTATGAGGTATTATTTGGCCGTGTGGCTAAGAGAGTATTTAATGGAGTATTTACCAGGAGTATGAGGTATTATTTGGCCGTGTGGCTAAGAGAGTATATAATGGAGTATTTACCAGGAGTATGAGGTATTATTTGGCCGTGTGGCTAAGAGAGTATTTAATGGAGTATTTACCAGGAGTATGAGGTATTATTTGGCCGTGTGGCTAAGAGAGTATTTAATGGAGTATTTACCAGGAGTATGAGGTATTATTTGGCCGTGTGGCTAAGAGAGTATTTAATGGAGTATTTACCAGGAGTATGAGGTATTATTTGGCCGTGTGGCTAAGAGAGTATTTAATGGAGTATTTACCAGGAGTATGAGGTATTATTTGGCCGTGTGGCTAAGAGAGTATTTAATGGAGTATTTACCAGGAGTATGAGGTATTATTTGGCCGTGTGGCTAAGAGAGTATATAATGGAGTATTTACCAGGAGTATGAGGTATTATTTGGCCGTGTGGCTAAGAGAGTATTTAATGGAGTATTTACCAGGAGTATGAGGTATTATTTGGCCGTGTGGCTAATAAACGGGTCAGAATGCTGAAATGTTTGCAGAAGTATTTATTGACGATATTAGTGTTGAAAAGAATATCTTTAGAAAAGCTGGGGGGGCGGAAGGGGGGGGTCACCAAGAAGAGAATAAATGCAGACGCGAGCGGGGGGGGGGGGGGGGGGGGCAGGGGGGCCGGTTCAGCTCCTCGGGTAGAACATGGCATATTTGGAGGTGCGGAAGCCCAGCAGGTCCCTCATCTCGTTGCGGAACTTGGAGAGGTCCTGTCGCAGGTCGTTGAGGTTCTCCACGGTGGCCTGGTCGGTGCTCTGCATCTTCTGGCGCGTGGACGTCAGGTAGCGGTGGACCAGGCAGCACATGATCTTCTGGTAGTTCTCGTCCCGCTTCTGCTTGAGGTTCTTCCACTCCTGCGGGGACAGAAGGCCACAAAGGACCGCCATCTATCTGTGGCACGCATGCACGGGAAGCGCTCACCTTCAGGCTGTTCTGCCTCTTGACCCGGCCCTTGGACGTGTGCGAGCAGATCCACTTGCTCATGCTGGTCAGCAGGTAGCACACGGTCTTGGGGGAGGGCAGGATGTTGAAGGGAGGCGGGAGCGTGCACTTGTCGTCGAAGTAGCTCAGCCACAGCTTGGCTCGGGCGAACTTCCACTCCTTGTCCTCGTGATTCTGCCGCCAAAGAGGAGCGGGACTCAGCTTCCGTGTGGGCCGCCAAGAACGTTGAGGAGGTGAGAAGGTCCACTTACGGCGATCTGTCTGAAGCTTTTGTGCAGCATGGCCACCAGCAGCTTGGTGAGAACAATCACCACCACGATGTTGTAGGTCCCGATGATCATGGCGCCCACGAAGGAGCGCAGCTCTTCCGTGTAGCTGATGCGCGTGACGAAGAGCGCCACGTGGGCCAGCGAGAAGATGTACCAGAAGAGGGCGTAGCAGGTGCCCATGAAGCTGTGGAGGAGGACAAAGACGTGGGTGAAGACGTGGGTGAAGATCACGGCGGTCCTCAGACGCACCTGTGGAAGGCGTCGTTGCTCTGCTGCTGGCAGAAGATGCCCTGGCAGTCGCTGGGCGGGTTCTTTTCCGGGTCTTTCCGGTCCTTTCCGTAGAGCTGGGTCAGTCCGATGGTGAAGGAGAAGAGGACCAGCAGGAAGAGGCCCAAGAACTTCCCAAACTCCTGCAGCATCTGACCCATGGAGATCTGGCGACGAGTTCATCACAGTCAACAATGCTAAACACGCTAAGCTAGCAGCCGAAGCTACGCCGTCCAACCTGGCTTTGGTTTCCTGTCATTTTCTTTCTTTTAGTCTCGCTTTTTCTACTTCCTGCCACGTACTTCCTGCCACTTACATGGCAACCCCCCTCCGTTCCATCTCAGCAGCAAGGACCTCCGTCCACTCCTCCTTTGCCGCTATTGGCATGCATAAACATGATATACATCTATATCTATATATCTATATCTATATCTATATATATCTTGGCATGAAGGCCACCACACATAGATCACAGTCCTGTGGGGAACACGGCTGGATCTCCTTGACAAGCAATAATGTTTTATATTTACGGTACGCAGAGGGCCGTCTGCCAAAATGGCCCCCATCTTCATAGCCCCCCCCCCCGCCTCCCTGAGGGAAAACATGAAAAAGGAGATGCTATTTTGGGCGTGAAGGACAAGCCAGTATTTCAAGATGGATGCCAACTGTTCGGCGGGAAGCAGAGAAGCGGCCATGACGGAGCCCCTCCCATCAGGTTCACGGTACATGCGTGCTTCTCTTGTCTCGGCACGGTCCGGCATGGTGGCCTTTCTCATGTTTGTTCGGCGCTGTGGCGCTCGACGACTCTGTGGTCCTAAAATGGCGCCCGCGGCCCACAATGCATTGTGTGAACTTAGGATGTTAACCAAAAGGCGGGCTAACCGGGGCGGATGTTAACCGAGGATGTTATCCATCAGATGGATGAAGTAAAGCAGTGAGCTGCGTGGAACGAAGACGGGCTAGAGAGGAGAAGACGAGAAGATGTCGGCGCGGCGGCGTGGGCTTCCTAAAAGGTGTCATATGAAAGGTGTTGATGAGGATTGCGTAACACTCGGTGGAGATGTTCTTCCCCAGCTTTGTCCTCCTCCCACGCGCCGTGGCCTGGTGTCCTACCTGCAGCGGGCCCAGGATGGAGCTGGTGGTGTACATGAAGAACAGACGCAAATAGCTCAGCACGTTGGCGAAGGCAAACAGGCCTTCGGCCACCAGGATGGGATGGAAGGCGTCCCAGTTCTTCCTCTCCGTGTCCTCCACGTTCTTGAACTGCAAAGACCACATCGACGCTACGTGAAGAAAGGCCAGTGCTCACCTTCACCTTCACCTTCATCCGAGGTCAGGCTGCCGGTACCTTGCTGTGGGCCACGATCTTGAGGGCAAAGGTCGCCAGGTAAAGGGAATTCATCACGAAGCTCAGCTGGTTCCTGGACTCGTCCAGGAAGTCCTCCAGACCTTCGTACCACAGACGCTTCACGTCCGACCAAACCATTCCTGCAGCACACACAACGCTCACGGGCTGAGCGTACCAAAGTATACGCAAGTATACGCAAGTATACACAAGTATACACAAGTATACACAAGTATACACAAGTATTGTTATTGTATGCTACTATTATAGTTTATAGAAATAATACACGTGAATGTTATTTATGATTCTCTACAGTATTATTGATCATAGTTGTAGTATTTGTATGCTACTATTATAGTTTATATAAAATAATACACGTGAATGTTATTTATTATTCTCTAGTAGTATTATTGATCATAGTTGTAGTATTTGTATGCTACTATTATAGTTTATAGAAATAATACACGTGAATGTTATTTATGATTCTCTAGTAGTATTATTGATCATAGTTGTAGTATTTGTATGCTACTATTATAGTTTATATAAAATAATACACGTGAATGTTATTTATGATTCTCTATAGTATTATTGATCATAGTTGTAGTATTTGTATGCTACTATTATAGTTTATATAAAATAATACACGTGAATGTTATTTATGATTCTCTATAGTATTATTGATCATAGTTGTTGTATTTGTATGCTACTATTATAGTTTATATAAAATAATACACGTGAATGTTATTTATTATTCTCTAGTAGTATTATTGATCATAGTTGTAGTATTTGTATGCTACTATTATAGTTTATAGAAATAATACACGTGAATGTTATTTATGATTCTCTAGTAGTATTATTGATCATAGTTGTAGTATTTGTATGCTACTATTATAGTTTATATAAAATAATACACGTGAATGTTATTTATGATTCTCTAGTAGTATTATTGATCATAGTTGTAGTATTTGTATGCTACTATTATAGTTTATAGAAATAATACACGTGAATGTTATTTATGATTCTCTAGTAGTATTATTGATCATAGTTGTAGTATTTGTATGCTACTATTATAGTTTATATAAAATAATACACGTGAATGTTATTTATGATTCTCTATAGTATTATTGATCATAGTTGTAGTATTTGTATGCTACTATTATAGTTTATATAAAATAATACACGTGAATGTTATTTATGATTCTCTATAGTATTATTGATCATAGTTGTAGTATTTGTATGCTACTATTATAGTTTATATAAAATAATACACGTGAATGTTATTTATGATTCTCTATAGTATTATTGATCATAGTTGTAGTATTTGTATGCTACTATTATAGTTTATATAAAATAATACACGTGAATGTTATTGATGATTCTCTAGTAGTATTATTGATCATAGTTGTAGTATTTGTATGCTACTATTATAGTTTATATAAAATAATACACGAGTGTTATTTATGATTCTCTAGTAGTATTATTGATCATAGTTGTAGTATTTGTATGCTACTATTATAGTTTATATAAAATAATACACGTGTGTTATTGATGATTCTCTACAACGATCATGGCAACTAAACGACCTCTAAAGGTCAACCTCGCCAAAGAGGACCAAACTTGATGATCTTGCGTCCTGGTGAAGATCTGAGGACATGGTGACCATGACAGGATGTACCAGGACGTACTCGACCGTACTACCAAATGGCGTATTTACCGTACGTGGTGTATACGTAAAGGGAGTCCCCCGAGGGCCGCGTTCCACCCACCTACGATCCAGAGGATGAGCAGGTAATCGATCATCTCCAGCGCGGGGCCCATGGTGTTCTTCTTGCCCTCGTTGTAGACCAGCGAGTAGAGGTTGAGCAGCAGCAGGAAGGTGAAGTAGGAGGCGCTGTGGATGATGAACTTGACGAAGGGCGTGTGGATGATCTGGCCCACGCGAGAGCGCGGCACCAGCAGGTAGCACGCCGACAGCAGCGGCCACAGCGCCGCCACGCTCAGCACGGTGGAGATCTTCAGGCACGTGTGCTTGCGCCGGTAGCTGGCCGTCTCGCCGAACCACACCGTGTTGAGGAACTGCTGGCAGTTGGACTGGGCCACAAACTGAAAGGCAACGAGGAACGCTCTTTGATGCTCCTCAGCATCTCTGGACTCGCCGTCATGCAAGGCAGCTTTGGCAGCGCTGAGGATTCATCCTACCTTGCTGCTGCATCATGCGGGACCTTCGGCGCACGACTCACCTCCTTCTGGTTGTACTTGATGGCCAGCTTGAGGCGGCTGAGGTTCATGCGCTCCTCCAGGAGCCCCCGCTTGTCCACCAGGTCCTCGCTGGACGTGTGGTTGAGGATGACCTCCAGCTCTCGGGAGTTACGAGCCTGAGCCAGCAGGTCCTTGGCGAACATCTTGCACTGCTTTGCCAGCTCCTCGTAGTCGTTCCTGCACACGCCAGAACGCCGTTTAGGACGCCGGCCCGGCTCGGACAACGGGGGCGGGGAAACGCGCGGCGGCACCTGAACTCCACCTCCACCAGGCTCAGCTCCTTCAGGTCTGTGCTCAGCTCGAAGGCCCTGAGGATGGGGTCCTCCTCCGTCAGCATGATGAGCGAGGGGCTGGCCAGGCAGCGGTAGATGTCCAGACGGAACCTAAACGCAGAAGAAGAACACGTGAGGCCGGATGGGACGCTGGGAAGCATACCTGGGCATAAGCATGAGATTTTATGTATAGATGATGTAATAGATGATGTATAGATGATGTAATCGATGATGTAATAGATGATGTAATAGATGATGTACAGATGTCCTACCGGGAATGTCGCAGGCTGTCCTTCTTGTTCTTGGCGTTGCAGAGCGTGCACTCGCAGCCGACGGCGTGCGGCCTGGGGAGGGAGATGTCCTGCTTGAGGAGCATGGTGAGGATCTCGTAGTTGTTCCTGTGCGCCGCCAGGATGACGGGGGCCACGTCCATGGTGGTGGAGTACTCCGGGTTCTGGATGCGCTGCATGAGCTTCTGCGAGGAGGAGGCCGAGCATGAGGACGCGCTTTCATGGAAGACGTGAGCACGTGAGCGGAGACCTACGGCCATGGAGGGCTTGGACGAGCGCTTGGGTCTGTGGTTGAGGAGGATGTCCACGGCCCCCACCACCTCCGAGTCGATGGCCACCAGCAAGGCGTCGGTGGCCTGCACGCAAACGCAAAGTCAAGCAAGCAGTCGGCCTGAAGGCATCTTCCTTACAGTGAAGAAAATAAGTATTTGAACACCCTGCTATTTTGCTATTTCTCCCACTTAGAAATCATGGAGGGGTCTGAAATTTTCATCGTAGGTGCATGTCCACTGTGAGAGAGATAAACTAAAAAGAAAAATCCAGAAATCACAATGCATGATTTTTTAACAATTTATTTGTGTGATACAGCTGCTAATAAGTATTTGAACACCTGAGAAAATGAATGTTAATATTTGGTACAGTAGCCTTTGTTTGCTATTACAGAGGTCAAACGTTTCCTGTAGTTTTTCACCAGGTTTGCACACACTGCAGGAGGGATCTTGGCCCACTCCTCCACACAGATCTTCTCTAGATCAGTCAGGTTTCTGGGCTGTCGCTGAGAAACACGGAGTTTGAGCTCCCTCCAAAGATTTTCGATTGGGTTCAGGTCTGGAGACTGGCTGGGCCATGCTAGAACCTTGATATGCTTCTTACGGAGCCACTCCTTGGTTTTCCTGGCTGTGTGCTTCGGGTCGTTGTCGTGTTGGAAGACCCAGCCACGACCCATCTTCAATGCTCTGACAGAGGGAAGGAGGTTGTTCCCCAAAATCTCACAATACACGGCCCCAGTCATCCTCTCTTTAATGCAGTGCACTCGTCCTGTCCCATGTGCAGAAAAACACCCCCAAAGCATGATGCTACCACCCCCATGCTTCACAGTAGGGATGGTGTTCTTCGGATTGTACTCTTCATTCTTCTTCCTCCAAACACGCTTATTGGAATTATGACCAAAAAGTTCTATTTTGGTCTCATCTGACCATAAAACTTTCTCCCATGACTCCTCTGTATCATCCAAATGGTCATATGCAAACTTAAGACGGGCCTTGACATGTGCTGGTTTAAGCAGGGGAACCTTTCGTGCCATGCATGATTTCCCATCATGACGTCTTAGTGTATTACCTACAGTAACCTTGGAAACGGTGGTCCCAGCTCTTTTCAGGTCATTGACCAAGTCCTGTCGTGTAGTTCTGGGCTGATTCCTCACCTTTCTTAGAATCATTGAGACCCCACGAGGTGATATCTTGCATGGGGCTCCACTCCGATTGAGATTGACCGTCATGTTTAGCTTCTTCCATTTTCTAATGATAGCTCCAACAGTGGACCTTTTTTCACCAAGCTGCTTGGTAATTGCTCCGTAGCCCTTTCCAGCCTTGTGGAGGTGTACAATTTTGTCTCTGGTGTCTTTGGACAGCTCTTTGGTCTTCGCCATGTTACAAGTTAAAGTCTTACTGATTGTATGGGGTGGACAGGTGTCTTTATGCAGCTAACGACCTCAAACAGGTGCATCTGATTCAGGATGATACATGGAGTGCAGGTGGACTTCTAATGGGCAGACTAACAGGTCTTTCAGGGTCAGAATTCTAGATGATACACAGGTGTTCAAATACTTATTTGCAGCTGTATCACACAAATAAATTGTTAAAAAATCATGCATTGTGATTTCTGGATTTTTCTTTTTAGTTTATCTCTCTCACAGTGGACATGCACCTACGATGAAAATTTCAGACCCCTCCATGATTTCTAAGTGGGAGAAATAGCAAAATAGCAGGGTGTTCAAATACTTATTTTCTTCACTGTACCTGGCAGCCGTGCTCCAGCAGGAGCTGCAGGATGTCCAGGTTCTCGTTCTCGATGGCGATGGTGATGGCGTCTCGGCCCAGCACGTCCACGCTGTTGACGTTGAGCTCGCCGTGTCGGTTCTCGTCCAGCAGCTTCTTCACCATGTAGTAGTCGCCTGACAACACGGGGGGGAACGTTTACAGGAACGTCTCCCTCACAGGACTTTATATGGTCACCGTGGCCTACTTCTTCAGCAAGCCTCCTCCTGCTCCTCCTCCTCCTCCTCCTCCTCATACCTCAGCCACAGGAACGTGACAAAAGTATCGGGACAGCAGATTATCGCAGCTGCAGGAAGGACTTCCACACCAAGCTCATCCAAGCATGAAGCTCCCAGCTTGTCTTGCTGAGATGAAGATGTTTCAAGCCGATACGAGCAGACTGCCAGCCGTACTTTGCCCCCCCCCCCACTTTCTGAGGTGAAGCAGACTAAACGTCTCCTGTTTTACGGCACTTGATTTCTCTTAGCTAAATGTTGCCATGGTGACCAAGATGATGGTAGGAATATTTATGGAATATTTATAATATTCCATTCCTAACAAGGACTGCCTTTCATCAGCATGGGAAAAGCTTTGGAACCTTCTGATTGGCTAGCTAGTTGCAGTTGAAGGCCACACCGCAAACGTGAGCCCAAGACATCAGGAGAAGGTGGAGCTCCACACGACTGCTTCATCCTTGGCGGCATCGTGAAGGTGCCGCTCGCTCAGGAAGGGGAGGGGCTCCGCGTCCCAGAGATGAACTTATTTTGAAAATAAGTTGAAATGAAGCAAAGATCTTGTGAGGACCACATGGCCAGAGATCCTCAAGGAGAAGAGTCAACACGTCAATGTGCGAGGAGCACCCCAGCGCTGAAGAACGGGGATGTTCTGCTGCAGGAGGAACCGGTGGACTCGATGGCACCACGGATGGCATCAAGAAGAGAGAAGGTGATGGAGGAATCTGTGAAGCAGCCTCTAAGAAGCGGGGGCGGACCCCTGAGGCCAACATGTCCCCTCAAAGGGTGGACACGTTCTTCCACACCAAACTCATCCACACATGGTTCCTGAAAGACGACTCTTTATGGACTGGGGAAGTGGTAAGGATGTGTGAAGTCCAGCACGAAACCAGAACCCACCTTTCTCGCAGGCCAGCAGGAAGAGCTTCTCGTCCAGGGTGGTCTCCTCCTTCACCTCCCTCACGTCCTTCAGGGCCAGGAATTTATCCGGGGAGGAGGCGTCGGTGCCCTGGTAGAGCGCGGCCATGACGACGGAGAGCGAGCAGGGCCAAACACTGAGGTGCATCCCAGCATCACCGGAGAAAGCCCGCCGCGCACGGCAGCCTTTTGTCTTGTGGCGGCACCGTCGCGATGTCAGACAAAGATCATCTATTTGGTGTGCTCGCTCACCCGGGGAAGACGAAACCTGCCGTGAAAGCTGCCGATCCGCTCGAGGAAGACCACGACTCGACCGTCAGTGGAGATCTGTGCGGTCCTGATGCTGATGATGGCGAGGATCCCACTGCGCATGTCTGCTTCTTGAGCTCGTCATTACGTAACTGCTGGTCTCCACTGCAGCTTTTTAGCACATAAAAGGGGAGGTCGAGCGCGGGCAACCAGCCACAACATTCGGTACAGCAAGGTGCAGGTGTTCCTAATAAAGTGTCCAGTGGGGTGTTTGTGTCCACTTCGTGTCGACATGCAATGCTCGGTGGTTGGACGCCCACGATGAACGTACCTGCGTGGACAGTGCTTGTCCATGACATGGAGCACTTCCTCCAGCGACCAGCAGAGGGCAGTAAACACCAAGTAAACACCCGACATCCTGCATGTCTTCTCCCACTAAAGGACGGAATCAAATGTTTGCCACAGAAGACGACACCACTAAACAACGACAGCGTGGCCGTGGACAAGACATTTAGACCCGAAGACCTTCATTCCACTCAACCAAGGGGGCCTCCTGCTCCCCTTCACGCCAGCAGGGGGAGCCATGTTGATTATCATCAATCGATTAATAAGAGATGACTGCTATTTCTCCTGGTAATGTTCTTCAATATTTGCCATATATGAATGACTGGTGCACCAGTGGTTCTCTTGATAAAGGCAGAACTGGGATTTCATTAGACGGGGCCAATTGTACCTCGGGAGTCCAATGTATCGATCTGGACTTATCGATTATTGACTTTTGCCATAAAAGCCCACGACGTAAGACACAGAAGAAGCACCAGCAAAGACGTCTGCTCTATTCCGGGACCACTCTTCAATCTATTAGTCTTTCCGGTACATTAGGGAAACGTTTGATTGTCCAAAAGCCCGAAGTAGCTTCAAAGGAAGACAAGCTATCCTAGACATAAAGAACCATCAACCACTCCAGCGCATTCGGCAGTCACGAGCCGGGCAGGAAACTGACAGCGAGCTCGGCCAATAGCGCGGCTGGTTGCTGCGTGACGTCATCGAGCGGACCAATAGCGCGGCTCGGTGGGCGGCTCGAGCGCTTAGCTTGGCGTTGAATGTGTCTAGTGTTTTAGAGAGAGCGGCCAGGAGAGGAAGACGAAGAAAAGAGGCGTCAACAAAGCAAACGCCGCTTACCGCAGATGCGATTCTTCCCCGGGCGAGCTCCGAGCCGAGCTCCGAGCCTCCGCGCCACACCGGCGGACTATTTGGCTGTCTGGGATGCACGAGCACGGCGCATTTTTGGGGGGGCTGCGTCCCGCGGCGGGGGCGCTCCGGCAGGACAAACATGGGCGTCTGTGACAACGATGTAGCCTCCATCCCCGTCGCTCCCCTGCACCGCTCTCCGCTCTCCTCCGTCGTTGCCATGAAGACGCCCGACGGCACAGCCCGGGCTGGAATTTGAAGCGGCAACAATTACATAATCCAATCACCCCCGTCATCCCACATATTGCACCCGTCCATGTGAGCGCACAGATGAGAGGCAAACAGTACCATCCACCTCTCAAGCTGACGGCGCCCTGGGAGAAGGATGCTGGCTTCGGGAGGAAGCTCAAGACCTACAGGAACCATACCAAGATCATAGCGCAGCCCGGCATCGTGATGAAGGTGCTGCGCAGGAAGAGGATGGTGCTCTTCATGGCCTACTTCCTGCTGCTGGTGCTCACCATGCTCAACCTGGCCAACTACAAGTGGACCAAGGAGCCTCAGCCGTGCGGCCACCAGATGAGGAGCGCCAGCTACCAGGGCAGGTCGGACCTCCGCTTCCTCTACAGACCCTCGCTGGCCAAGAAGAGGCAGCTCATCTACGTCCTGACCACCTGGAGGTCGGGCTCGTCCTTCTTCGGGGAGCTTTTCAACCAAAACCCGGAGGTGTTCTTCCTCTACGAGCCCATGTGGCACATCTGGCAGAAGCTGTACCCGGGGGACGCCGTGTCCCTGCAGGGGGCGGCCAGGGACATGCTGAGCTCCTTGTACCGCTGCGACCTGTCCGTCTTTCAGCTCTACAACAGCCCCGGGGGCAAGAATTTCACCTCGCTGGGGCTGTTTGGGGCCACCCTCAACAAAGTGGTGTGCTCCTTCCCGCTGTGCTCGGCCTACAGGAAGGAGGTGGTGGGCATGGTGGACGATAAGGTGTGCAAAAAGTGTCCGCCCCAAAGCCTCCGACTGCTGGAGGACGAGTGCCTCAAGTACCACACGGTGGTCATTAAAGGGGTGCGCATCCTGGACGTCAACGTGCTGGCGCCCCTCATGGAGGACCCGTCCTTGGATCTGAAGGTGATTCATCTGGTGCGAGATCCGCGGGCGGTGGCCAACTCCAGGATCAAGTCCCGTCACGGCCTCATCCGGGAGAACCTGCAGGTGGTCCGCAGCAGAGACCCCAAACTCCGCCGGATCCCTTTTGTGGACCCCGGGCACAAAGCCAACAAGAAGGACGGCTCAGACTACCACTCCATCGGCGCCATGGAGGTCATCTGCGACCGCACCTCCAGGACTCTGAGGACGGCCTTGAACCCGCCCGGGTGGCTGAAGGGGAAGTACATGGCGGTGCGCTACGAGGACCTGGTGGACAACCCGGTCAAGACCCTGCGCAACGTCTACCGCTTCGCCAACCTGACCGCCAACCACGACATCGAGTCGTTTGCCCTCAACATGACCAGCGGCTCCAGCTCCTCCTCCAAGCCCTTCATCGTCTCGTCCCGGAACGCCACCCAGGCCGCCAGCGCGTGGAGGACGGTGCTTAGCATCCAGCAGATCAAGCAGGTGGAGGACTACTGCCATCATTCCATGTCCGTGCTGGGCTACGAGCGGGTCCGCACGGCCGGGGAGGCCAAGGACCTGAGCAAGTCGCTGCTGACGCACTCCAAACTGTGAAGACCAAAGACTCCATCTTGCAAGCTTTAGCGTCGGAGGAGCGCCTCACGCCACATGGAATGTATCACCTTCACCTTTTTCTACTGCGCCGTTCATCTCGCTCCTTCCTTTTGAATGTCGCAACTCAAAGATCTTTTCAGTGTCCATGTTGTCTGTAACCGTGAAACCAGTGGACGGAAGGAAATGCTAATGCTAACGAAAGATCAAGTCAGAGACAATCAGTCGATGGTTTTTTATCCGGCGTGGACAACGTCCTCCTCATTGTTGATGTAAGCGTGTGTTCCCTCGCTCACGTGACGGAAACATGGAGTAAACAAGCTATGAGTTTACTACGCTTTGGCTTGGTATCGATTTGGACCCCGAGAGAGCGCTAAGTGACATTTAACACCGGGCTGATCTTTGCAGGAGAAGACCTGAGCTCGGTCCACTTGCTCTGACTCTGCAGGGGTGTGATGTTCATTACAGCTTTGTTATTACAACCAGCGTTTATGGATTATTGACCGATCGCATCTTCTGGGGGGGGTGTCCCAGCTTGTTCCCATGGGGGCCGCACATGAAAAAAAACACATCGAATGGATCAGTCTTCTATCGCTATGCTAACAAGTTCAAATATTCCAATATTGTATGGGGGGGGCAGCGCCCGGACCCCACAACCCCCCCCAAGAAGGGCAGTTGATTTGAAATCTATTTTCTATAAAGCATATCAACCGGCGCTTTATCAGCAGCCGCCGCGCTTCTTGATTTTTACACTTTGGCCTGGGGGCCATTTGTGGCCCGCGCCACACGCTAGAAATGAACTCAACCAAAAGACAACGGAAAGAAAGAGCAAAAGATGTAGTAGATGGTAATAATAATAATAATAATAATAATAATCAGTGTCCTAAATACATATCCACTTTTGACTAAACAACCTAAATGCCCCCATATTTCTTAACGTTTCCATGTGCAACCCCAGCTGGAGAAGGTTTGGACACGCCCGCTGGAAGACCAAACGGGAACCAAAAGTACCGGTTGACATGACACATTTCAACTATATATCCACATGTATATACATATACACGTTACATACATGTGGCCCCCACAGACATGTGCCAACATCTATTCTGCTGTCTTTGATGGAAGTCTGTGACTAGTGGAGCCGTCGCCTCCCAGTTGCCCCCCCCCCCCCAAAAAAAAAGCTGCAAAGCTGGAGGAGGCTTTGGGTCTTTTCAGGTTCTTTCCAGCAACACTTGTGGTATTTTTAGGAAGCTGGAAATGTTTGCTTTTTCCCGTGAAGGCAGCAAATAGCCCCAGGCCAGACGTGGCAGCCCCCGCCTGAAAGGGATAGCGGGGGCAACGAGTCAGCTGTGGGCGTCGTGCTCGTCACCACATCATCCGCACCGGAAAAGCTGTCGGTTCCGCACTTCCTCCTCTGACAAATGTTCCTGACATCGCTTCAATGGATGACCAGAAAGGATCAATAACTTCATATCAATACTTCATATACGGCTGACTTATCTTTTCTTATCAAGACTTGGCTAGCATGCGTAGCCTATAGCCTTTATTCACCAAGACCGAGCGAGGTAAAAAGTTCTTCAATGCGCCTAGTGTGGACATAAACATCATAGTACTATATAGTACACACTACATACAATACAGTACATGAACAAATACTACAAACATGTAAAAGAACACATCACATCATCCGTACCTGCCGTGAAGTAGCTGGAGGGATGGTCCCAATGGGCCAGTCCAGGGTGTACCCTGCCCCTCGCCCAAGTCAGCTGGGATAGGCTCCAGCATACCCCCGTCACCCTAGACAGGACAAGACGTATAGAAAATGGATGGATGGTCCAAGTGGGCTTGCTTGAAAAATAGGCAGACTGGATGTATGTATATATGTATGTATGCATATACGTATGTATGCATATATGTATGTATTGTACGTGTGTAGAACCGCTTGCCTTTCCAGTGGGGATCAGGTAGCGCCACAGCTTGCAGACCCTCACCCGGGACACTGACCCGACACAGGAGTT
Source organism: Doryrhamphus excisus (assembly GCF_037039965.1). Taxonomy (NCBI): domain Eukaryota; kingdom Metazoa; phylum Chordata; class Actinopteri; order Syngnathiformes; family Syngnathidae; genus Doryrhamphus; species Doryrhamphus excisus. The sequence continues at coordinate 23,181,446 of NC_136363.1, forward strand.
GAGAAGATTGGCCAGATCTCTCACCTTAGAACAAGAAGATGGTCGTCCAACAGGAGGCAGCCAGACGTCTTCATGTGGTCATGTGGTGAGCTGATCACATGATCAGTCTAGCAGCATTGGAGACAAAAAGGATGCTTTTGATGCTCTCAGTGGCCCGAAATGTAAAAATGTAATCTTGTCTTTCTGTCTCTCCACAAAGACAAGATTACACTGCAAGCACACTGCTAGCCCCCCCCCAAAAAAAGTGGTCTATCCCCCCCAGCACTGACGCAGCACCAACTAACACTGGCTGCTTCATCAGGAGCCAGAACACGCGGATGACATAGGATATCCCTGAATGTTCTCAACTCCTGTTTCCATGCCAGTGAGAAATGAAGACTATATCGAATATTATAAAGAAGAAGCAGAAGAGAAAAAGCAGAGAACGCTGGCATGGTTGGTGATGTGGGCGTGGCCCCCCAGCCGGGCCCAAATGGACGGATGCTTTCAGGCTAAATCAAACGGCTGCCGCTGACAGCCTGCTAATCAATCAATGCGCCACAAACACCAGAGATTGTTAACGAGAAGAGGCCTCACCTGCATTAGCGATGCAGTGCGGCATTGCGGAGGAGGCCCAGCAGGAGGAGAGCGGCGGAATAGCGAACGCCTCTCTCGGGAATTTGGGCTTTTGGAGTAAAAATGCAATCAGGGCTGGATGCCACCCGGATCTGCGGCGGCGTCCAGCCCAAGCTGTGGACCGGATCCAATCACCTGGAAGATCAGCTGTCACCGATGACGTACGCCAACCTGCGACGTGGATCTGCCGCAGCAGCTTCGCAATCAGACCATCTGACCTCTGATGCGTCAAAACCAGCCTCATCCTCCGCATATCACGCCAAGAAAATGGCAGCCGCCAGATTTTATCTCTTCAGCTGCTATCAAGTAAAATTGGCAGCACTGGAAGAGAAGTTAGCATAAGTTAGCATAAGCTAGCGTCGTGTCTGCAGAGCTGCCTTGGCCGAGCGTGTGGCCATTTTCCCTGGATGAAGACCGACCCACGTTAGGACATCAACCCGTGTGTCGCCATTTCAGCTGCGTGACGTCAACACAGAGATAGAAGAAGCAGAAATAACTCCAGACTTCACACCTCATCCCGACTTGAGGCCCTCATCATGGGAGGCCACGTGGCTGGCGTCGGGCATCTCGGTGGGACAGCAGAGCAGCCATGGACCGCCAAGACGCTCCCCCCAGACAGGGTTGGTCAATCCGGGCCAGAACTAATCCTTGTCCATGCTTGGATTTCTTCTTCATGGCCCCGGGTAGACCACATCAAACGGCTGCTGAGGGACCCTGCCAGGGCCGAGGGGGACAGCACAACATCCCCAAACGTTCGCCACGCCAACAGCAGCTTAGCTTCACGGCCTGAGGACCGCCTGTCAGGTGTACTACATCCACTCCTGAGTACTAGTAGCGTGGTACTGCAGCACCCCCCCCCTCGTGTGTCACAAATCACAGTAGGTGTGAAATGCCAGCCTGCAGGCAGCGGGCTGCCGCCATCACATCTCGATGGATGCTCACACGCCGCAATAAACGGGGGCATCCTCGTCATCATCTTCATCACCCTTCGCTTCCACACGGTGGAGGAGGAGGAGATTGTTCTCCGTTGTGGAGGTGCTGATGAAATTTTGAGGGCAAGTGATGAATTATTTAGGCAGGGAGGATTATGAGAGCAGCTTCTTGGCACCTCGCTGGAGGGGATGAATGTATATCAGCCCCCCACCCCCACCCCCACCTCTGTACAAAATAGACTTTCACCAAGCAACACGCTTCTGTCCACTTTGGTCGGTGCCGCCATGTTACTTTTGTAGTGTGGTACCTACAGTACACGCTGCAGCTGCTATGCATACACTATCCTATGCTATACTAGCATACACTAGCATACACTATCCTATGCTATACTAGCATACACTAGCATACACTATCCTATGCTATACTAGCATACACTAGCACACACTATCCTATGCTATACTAGCATACACTAGCACACACTATCCTATGCTATACTAGCATACACTAGCATACACTATCCTATGCTATACTAGCATACACTAGCATACACTATCCTATGCTATACTAGCATACACTAGCATACACTATCCTATGCTATACTAGCATACACTAGCACACACTATCCTATGCTATACTAGCATACACTAGCACACACTATCCTATGCTATACTAGCATACACTAGCATACACTATCCTATGCTATACTAGCATACACTAGCATACACTATCCTATGCTATACTAGCATACACTAGCATACACTATCCTATGCTATACTAGCATACACTAGCATACACTATCCTATGCTATACTAGCATACACTATCCTATGCTATACTAGCATACACTATCCTATGCTATACTAGCATACACTATCCTATGCTATACTAGCATACACTAGCATACACTATCCTATGCTATACTAGCATACACTAGCATACACTATCCTATGCTATACTAGCATACACTAGTATACACTATCCTATGCTATACTAGCATACACTAGCATACACTATCCTATGCTATACTAGCATACACTATCCTATGCTATACTAGCATACACTATCCTATGCTATACTAGCATACACTATCCTATGCTATACTAGCATACACTATCCTATGCTATACTAGCATACACTATCCTATGCTATACTAGCATACACTATCCTATGCTATACTAGCATACACTATCCTATGCTATACTAGCATACACTAGCATACACTATCCTATGCTATACTAGCATACACTATCCTATGCTATACTAGCATACACTATCCTATGCTATACTAGCATACACTATCCTATGCTATACTAGCATACACTAGCATACACTATCCTATGCTATACTAGCATACACTATCCTATGCTATACTAGCATACACTAGCATACACTATCCTATGCTATACTAGCATACACTAGCATACACTATCCTATGCTATACTAGCATACACTAGCATACACTATCCTATGCTATACTAGCATACACTAGCATACACTATCCTATGCTATACTAGCATACACTAGCATACACTATCCTATGCTATACTAGCATACACTAGCATACACTATCCTATGCTATACTAGCATACACTATCCTATGCTATACTAGCATACACTAGCATACACTATCCTATGCTATACTAGCATACACTAGCATACACTATCCTATGCTATACTAGCATACACTAGCATACACTATCCTATGCTATACTAGCATACACTAGCATACACTATCCTATGCTATACTAGCATACACTAGCATACACTATCCTATGCTATACTAGCATACACTATCCTATGCTATACTAGCATACACTATCCTATGCTATACTAGCATACACTATCCTATGCTATACTAGCATACACTATCCTATGCTATACTAGCATACACTATCCTATGCTATACTAGCATACACTATCCTATGCTATACTAGCATACACTATCCTATGCTATACTAGCATACACTAGCATACACTATCCTATGCTATACTAGCATACACTATCCTATGCTATACTAGCATACACTATCCTATGCTATACTAGCATACACTATCCTATGCTATACTAGCATACACTATCCTATGCTATACTAGCATACACTATCCTATGCTATACTAGCATACACTAGCATACACTATCCTATGCTATACTAGCATACACTAGCATACACTATCCTATGCTATACTAGCATACACTAGCATACACTATCCTATGCTATACTAGCATACACTAGCATACACTATCCTATGCTATACTAGCATACACTAGCATACACTATCCTATGCTATACTAGCATACACTAGCATACACTATCCTATGCTATACTAGCATACACTAGCATACGCTATCCTATGCTATACTAGCATACACTAGCATACGCTATCCTATGCTATACTAGCATACACTATCCTATGCTATACTAGCATACACTAGCATACACTATCCTATGCTATACTAGCATACACTAGCATACACTATCCTATGCTATACTAGCATACACTAGCATACACTATCCTATGCTATACTAGCATACACTAGCATACACTATCCTATGCTATACTAGCATATACTAGCATACACTATCCTATGCTATACTAGCATATACTAGCATACACTATCCTATACTAGCATATACTAGCATACACTATCCTATGCTATACTAGCATATACTAGCATACACTATCCTATGCTATACTAGCATACACTATCCTATGCTATACTAGCATATACTAGCATACACTATCCTATGCTATACTAGCATACACTATCCTATGCTATACTAGCATACACTATCCTATGCTATACTAGCATATACTAGCATACACTATCCTATGCTATACTAGCATACACTATCCTATGCTATACTAGCATACACTATCCTATGCTATACTAGCATATACTAGCATACACTATCCTATGCTATACTAGCATATACTAGCATATACTAGCATACACTATCCTATGCTATACTAGCATATACTAGCATACACTATCCTATGCTATACTAGCATACACTATCCTATGCTATACTAGCATATACTAGCATACACTATCCTATGCTATACTAGCATCCGCCCCTTCACGCTACCAAGTGACGCCACCGCCATTAAGGCTCCGCCTCTGGGTGTCGTTATTGGACTCTACAGCACGACACCTCCAATCTCCACCTGATAGTCTTCACCTAGGCTGACCTGACAATATGGCCGCTCTCTCTGCACACCATCCACCCACTGCCAGCCAAGACCTACTGACCTGTGTGCACGAGGGCCACCACTCGTTTACACACACACACACACACACACACACACACACACACACACACGCAGGATAGCTGAGCTGAGGGATGGCGTTTGGTGTCTGCCGCCGCCAAGAGTAAGATCATTGGGGAGATCAAGTTCCGCATATCGTTTGCCGTGGCTGCCGCCATCTATCAGCGCTAGCATCCGTCTAACGTGAGGCGGCTGTCATCAACGCCATCAATGTTCCAACCCGAGTACCCAAAAGCAGAATGCAAATGAGGCCCAGGTGGACGCCAAGTCGGACCAATCACAATCTTCTTCCTGCCTGAGGGTTGAAATGAAGCCTGATGAGACCTAATCAGCGGCGGGTGCGGCTGCACCACCCGACTTGGCCAAAGCGCCACGCGCAAGGAAGGGGGGGGGGGGGCATGGCGAGCCAAAGAGGAGAGAGGAAGAACAACAGCAAGGATGGCGTCCAAGTCCAATCCATCATGGGCCAGCCATGCTGCATTATTAATAAGACACGTGCGCTTCTCCCACAATGCAACAAACCACGCGACCCACAGACTGAACAAAGAAGCCATTTCATCGTAAAGTAGATGCGCCCTTCGTCAGCATATCATTGTCAAGCTCCAACGACGGCCATCTTTCATTTTTTTAACTTTTATTTGACTTATTAATTCTCTCCAGAAGGTCAAAACCCAAAGCAGTAATATTGACACCTTTATTGCAAATGTTGATCCAACAACGTCAAGCCAGCAGAAGGGCAGCATACATGCTACGTACGTATATGAGGACGTGTGTCCACTGTATGAGTCAGCATCCTACGGATGTGTTGGCTTCAAATGTGGGGGGCGGGGGAACGGGGTCAGTGGGCCATGAAGGAGACCCAGTGACATCTGAGGCACTTTTCCACCCGCCCATCTGTGGGAACAAAGCAGCCGCCCAAGCTGTTCTAGCCTGCTAAATGACAATGGCGTGCCACACAAACCCACAAAGATCCCACAGCGAACAGCTCGCCTCTCACGGATGCAAGCAGGAATGCTTCATGGGTTCCACGTGGGGCGGTGGCACATCCCGATATGGCTCTCCATCATGCACGGCCCACTGACGGTGAGGAAACTGGCCTTGGCCTGACATGAGGGGAGGACGGCCGTGGTAAATACTCAGACGAGGCATGATGTCCTCAGACCTTCTGACTGCTGCTCATGCAGAGCGAGGCCACCCACCGCCCACCCCACGCCACCCCCTTCTATTCATAGACAAGCACACGTGCTCCTAAGAGCCATTTCAAGCTTGTGGAAAAGAACGTGGGGATGGTTGAGCTGGAAGGCCGTGGAGAGGATGCAGCTGGTCCATGTTCAAAGTCAGAGGACGCTCGCTGTGCAGGGCTTGGATCTCTCCAGGGGGGCCCCGCTCAAAGCTGAGCGCTCAGGAAGGGACTTTATGGGAATGGATGACTTTGTCACCGAGTCACATCACAAACCACCAAGTGGTCACTTCAAAAGCCTCAAGATGTTTGTCACACAGCCATGGATGGCAGCAGTCGTGGATGGCAGTAGTCGTGGATGGCAGTAGGTACACAAAAGTACACAAAATCATGCCGCGTGGTGGACGTGGTGCTGGCCCACAGCAAACATCCACGTCCTCACGGCTCAGCGGAACAACAATTGTTCTCAAATATATCTTGAATGCAGTACAAAAGCGGCATATCCTATCCTCGTTATCCTCATCGTTATTTCCCCTTTTCCCAACCTTGGAATGACGTAAGAGGAAAAGTGGGTCAAGATGCTGCAGCGTAGCGCTTCACACCAAATATTCTTTCCTCCCATCTTCAGCAGTCTCAGACTTGATCCCAAAATAATAGATACCCCCCCACAGAGAGAAAGAGAGCGGTAAGTAGACAATAACAGAAGGAAAGTATGGTATGGCGTCCATTTCCTACATGGAGTAAATGATAGAAATACGAAATCGATAAATATATTTCACAGAGTGACCAGAACATCCAACTTTATTGATAAAGAAAGGAGTGGCCATCCATCATCCAGACAAGGTGATTGATGAACTCTAAACGACCTTGGCCAACGACATGATGACGTGGACAGATGTAGATAAAGTCCACACTTCCAGGCTGACCACACGCTGCCCCTGCTGAATAATAGATGCTCCCGCTGGACAAGTGGACAGCAGGACGGCTAATGGAGGACAGCTGATGACGACCGACACCCCCATATATCAAACACCAGGTGCATTTGCACCGATTGATGCTTGGGGTTGGGACTGGAAGGGAAGGAACACGCTTCTCTGCATTGTGCACACGCACACACGCACACACACACACACAGTGTGGCCTTGTTTATCACCAAGGACCTGAGGGTGACAGACAGTATGATGTAGGGGGTCCTCCCAGCCAATGGGAATGCCGTGTGTGGAAGATCCAACATGTTAGATAAAGGAACCTCCCCCCGCTATGTAGAGGGGGGGTTGATATGAAAAACGCTCACTGGAAGGGGCGTTGCAAGGAAGGGAGAGACGGGCTTACTGGGAGGAGGAAGACCACCACGCTGCTCAGCAGGTCATGTGATATCAGTGCACCAGCGATTTCGGAGTCCCCACAGCAGATCTTTTGATCCGCATACTGATTTTGGTTTGAGCACTTGATATTCCGGATGCCCTTCCTGACGAATACCCATGATGCTTACCAAGTGGAGATTGGAACCTGGAACGCTCACCACTACACCAGGTTGAGCAAATAAAAGCTGATATTGTGGAGGAGTTCCAAAAGAACTCCTGAAAGCCAAATGAAGAATGGGAACCATCATCATCATTCAGCTTCAAAGAACAGCCAGCCCTGGGCGTTCCGAGGCTGGAACGCCAATATCACACCTACCTATGGAGTTGGGTTTTTTTCTCCAGCTTATGAGTCACAAGGGGGGGGGGGGTGTGAGGAGAGAAATGTCATGTAGAAAGCGGTCCAGATGTCCACATGACTTATTGAAACATTGCGTCGCAGCAACCCACCCGGTCACCGCCCACTGAAGCGCTTCCAGCTGTGGAAACAAGCGTGCGGCCAAGAACTGGATGTCCACCTGGGCTCTGGGGAGATGATGCTGGGGTGGTCAGGCCATGTAGAAGAGGACACAACTGGGAGGGAGACTAAGTGATGGACAGCCCGTCTTACAGTTTCGACATGAAAGATGCTAAACAATCCAGTGGAGTATGCTAAGCTAGCTTAGCTTGTCTTCTGCTATGAGGGCAACATCTAATCCTACATCTCGGGGATAACACATGGATTTTACACATGGCCTGCACGCCATGTTTATGGACGCGTGGAAGAGAGACAAGCTGAGCAAAGCTAACATGAGGAATAGAAGATCTGTGAATGTTTTTAGGCGAGACAGCAGTCAGTCAAAGATGTGCACACCTTCTTCCACTTTCAGCTTCGACGTACACAGTGCCGTCATAATGTGCCCATGAGCAAGGCCAATCCAGACTCTTTCTAGCTAGCAGGCCGCCGTGCACCTGCACTGCGCTCGCTCCACTAACGTCCTTGTCAGCACTCTTCAGCTGCGCTTAATGGAGCGTGCCGGCACCGGCACCGGCGCCGCTCATTTGGACTCCCGTTGGTGGAGAGACCGCCGGGGTGACGACAGAGAGCCTCCGTGGAGACACGATACATCCCGACGTGAGCGCTCCAAAGGGGGCACGAGATTAACCACGGCAGAGCCCCGGATCACGAGACACCCTGACAGGGGCTCAGTTAGCAAAAGGCCACCAGCGTGCTCTTCCACCCACTGCACACACGGGATGCGATCCAACACGCTTGGACTGCTCTTTAGATGCACCGTCACCCAACATCTAATGCTGGAAATACACTTGCCGCCAGCATTGGGATTTCACAGCAGGAGTCAATATGTTACCATCCTTGATGCAAGTGCCAACGATGGCCGTTTACAGCGTACCCCCCCCCCCAGGAACACTCCAGGATCTCATGTTAGGAAAAACCTCTGAGCACGAATGCTGCAGCAGCACTTTACTGTTTGTTAGTAATGGCCGGATGCAGGCGGCTTGGTTATAGAAGCAAAATCAAGTAAAATCTAGTACAAATCTGTAGTAAAATCTTTACTAGAAAAGTCCAAGTGTGTATGCCAAAGACAAAGACCGTATGACTGACAAAAGGGCTCAGTCCATTCATGCTGTTGTTCTATGGAACAAATATGCCAAAGGTGCTGGAAGCAATGCACAGAGTGAACCCTCTTCCAGCCTGTTGGGGGAAAACATGGCACTTTCTTTTCATTTCTTTTCATTTATGGGTTATCCACATGGAAGTAATTGAGTGAAAAGAGGCCTCCCAGGATGAAAGAGGGGTGTGGGATTGGGTAAGAGGTGGGGAGCGAGTGGAGGCCACTGCAACAACAATGACTAGGTGTCTCTCTTCCATGGACAGGACAGGACAGGGGTAAGACTGGGGAGGGGGGTAGCATGTGAAAATGTTTGACAGGTGAAAGCCACGTGGTGGAAACGGACTACTCGGTGTGACAACATGTCAAGACGTCGGCGAGGGCCCGGTTGACGCTTTTGGAGGAGACACGTCAGCGCCCGGGAGCTTGTTAACATTCCAGTGCCAGGACCCCACGTGGCTGGCTAATAAGGGTCGCCTTTGTGTGGGGGGCCAGGGTGACCGGCAGGCTGACAGGCCGGTCAAGTGACGGGGACGTGGACTCTCCAGAACAAACACTGCACTGTGTGCTGGACAAAAACATATGGATGGCATACCCCATGTCTGACCGTCTTACGCCCGTCTGGACCTCTATGGCATTCCTAAAAACATAATGCCGTGGATGCATGGATGGATGGATGGATGGATGGATGGGTAGAGACATGGACAGGTTGATGGATGGACAATAAATACATGGATGTATAGATATAGATGGATAGCTTGGCAGATGGTAGATGTACAGATGGATGGATGTAGAGATGGTGGATAGGTAGATGTAGAGATGGATGGATGTACAGATGGTAGATGTACAGATGGATGGATGTACAGATGGATGGATGTAGAGATGGTGGATAGGTAGATGTAGAGATGGATGGATGTACAGATGGATGGATGTACAGATGGTAGATGTACAGATGGATGGATGTACAGATGGTGGATAGGTAGATGTAGAGATGGATGGATGTAGAGATGGATGGATGTAGAGATGGATGGACGTAGGGGAGATGTGAAGAGATGGAGCTAGACATAGACGACGCATGCCACGCAGCACAGAGAGACAGTTGGACATAGAAAGGTGGCAGGCTATGTTGCCATGGCGCCCCGGTGCTACAGTTGATAAGTGTTCACGAGTTACCACAGCAACGCGCTAACGTGAAGAGTTGCTCCATGCGTTGGACCACGGGGGTCTCATGGAAGCCTTCTCGGGCCAAACGAGCCGGTGCACTGATTAAGGGAACTGATTAGGAGAGAGACGGGGGTCGAGGGAATATTCTTCTCAGCAGTTTTTTCTTTTGGGCTGCGGATGCTTGGGCAGTCTTGGCACGTCACATGTTTTACATTTCCCTCCTTCCTGTTGTTTTTTCCCCTCCTCCTGTTTCTCATTTGTATGCGCCAACCTGAGGCCCATCCCCGTCATGTCAGAGCTCATATTCATGCTCACAGCAACAATCAGCAACAGCAGGATTTATACGCCTGTTTGAAGTACTCCTGTGAAAGCTATTGTAGTACTTCCTTGAAAAGGCCTGCAAGCTGTCCAATTGGCCGCGAGCACAAGGTGACATCACCCACTGCTGCCGGGCACCATCGATCTGGTCAGCCCAAGATGAAGGCTTGTAGGCCAGGGCTGTCCGAAGGGCGACCCGGGGGCCATTTGCTTGCACCTTGTTTTTTACTGGCCCTCAGCATATCCTGCAGTTGAACTCCAACACGGCCCGCATTAGATTCTCGGGGCGTGGAATGGACACCAGCTGGACTCGTCAGATTGTCTTCCAAGACATTTGGGCTCTCATCTAAAGAGGCTTCTCAGTTCCTGCCGAAAGAGCAGATAGGACGCCTGCCGTCTGGAGACAAAGGGCCTGTGTGTGTGAGTGGGCCGATTGTATGCGTTCCCAGAATCCCTCCAAACAAAGACTTCCAGCAGCAGACAATGAACGCCACTGAACGCTCTCCCACAATGCACTGCTGTATGACACCTTGGGTCTAATGCTGCATCCAGAGCCCCGAAGGGAAGCTCTCAGCCTATTTGCGTTACTCTGTCGCCATGGTGACGACACAGAAGGCCAGGATTTGGATCTTGAAGGGTGATGAAGGGACGGTAACGACATGAAGGACGGGGAGATGGAGGCGGCCGCCAGGGAGGAGGACTTGAAATCACTCCTGCTAACAAGCGACGGGGTTGGTTGGGTCTAGTGTCTGCACGTCAAAGAATGCCAACGTGACCCAGCCTGTCCAAATCTGCCTCGTCCCCCGCCCACCGCCACTCAGAGGAGGGGGGGGGGAAGGCTTTCTAGGGAGTTGGAGAATGGAGGCAAGAAGAGGCGCCGTCTTTAACAGCTTCCATCAGGCTGCCACTCCCAGATCATGGTCTTCCCACACTGGAAGGACCACATTACAGCTGACAGCACAAGGATGACATGGAAGTGGAGGTCATGGATAATGGATACACGTCACGCCTGGAGCTATCCGAGTGGAAATGTGGTGAAACATCTCCACAACGTCAGGGAAGGAAACAAACACTCCACCATGAGGATCCTGACAACCACTGAGACTTGTTTTCTTTGTGTGCATCTAAAAGGCTCCTTGATAGCCTGACAGCGCCATCTAGTGTTCAAAGAAAAGAACAGCAAGCTTGTCTTGCGGAACCTCAGCTCTCGTTCATTCATTCCAAAGTGTCAGACGAAAACGAGGACGATATTATTGCCATAGAGGGGTTACTTTACACAAATATGTTCTTAATATACACGACCACACCCCTCAGACTCACCTGATTGAGCAGCAATGATGACGTCAGGGTGCCAGGAACGCTTGGGAGGAACTTTGGGTTGAGAGGATTCCTGCAGAAAGATAGAGATGCTCCATGAGGACTTACTGCAATGTGACCCACCTTCATTAGCAATCAATCACGGCTGGTGACCAGTAGATGATTGACATAACCTGACAGCTATATTTATAGTCGGGCTGCTTGGTCGAGGGGAACATTGTGTGTTAGCAGAATTGGTCATGTTTATGCAAGAGCAATGACCCACTGGGCTGAAGAGCTCCTCTTCTTCACATTAGATGATGAATACTGCATCCAACTGATGGACACACACACACACACACACACACACACACAGTGCTGCCAATCATGTCAATATAAACGGTGTACACTGTGTACTTGGTTCCTTGGTAGACAGCTTGCTGCTGTCCCAAATCTTGTCATTACTTACCGGAAATGACACTCTTAATATGTATGCACTTCTTTCTCCTTTTTAAACTGTCTTCGCGTCCCATGGAGGGCCGAGACGCTGCAGGTTCTCTTCCCAGCCGGTCACTAAAGCAGGTGATGTTCATGATAGCTGAGGGTGAGGGAAGGAACTCATTCATTAAATCACCTGCTGGACGGACTGGTTGGAGAGAACACCAGCGGTGTCTCGGCCCTCCTTGGACAACCAACTAGTCAATAACAAGAAGGCATAAACACACAAAGGTAGAACTGAAAAAAGAACCTGCAACCTTTACTAGGTAGCCAAAATGGCGACAAAATGGCGCTTTTTTAATTTTTATTTTTTTGTCAATTACGTGTTGAGTATAACATCCGGGTACTTGGCTGTACTTCCGGGTGTGGACGCACCTATGTAGCCAAAATGCTAAGTGTAACTTTAGAAAACAGCCCAACTGTAATTTATCGTGGGTGCTACCTGGTGGAGGGAATATGCTACAATATTTATAACCACTCAGCTGTTTTCATATTGACTACGACGTTATTAAATACATTTGATGTAACAAACATTTAAGCATTTACATTTAATGTACAGCGTGTGAGGGGGTTATCCGACAGAAATTAGATTTGTACTCTTTGTGGAAATTGTTCGCTACTGTCACCAGTTTTTTCAAACCTTCTCAAACGGCGAATAAGAACATACGAGAGTGTGTTGTTGAATAATGTTGTCATTTGTGTTTGAGGATTAAAAGATGAAAAACAGTGACTATCGTGGATTCTGTGATTGATTATGTAGCCATATTGCCTTGCATTCTTTCCCCCTCTCATCTATTTATCGGTAATCGAGTGTGTTTGAGTTCCACAAAAAATGGCGGACCGAACGCCTGGAGGCTCTCATAAAGCTAGCGCTAAGGTGAATTTACTCTTTCTGCTTCCATTAGATCCATCTTATTTATGTGATGCTAATCGTGTGTGTATTAATGTGCCCAAACAGCGGTGAAAATGATAAGTATATGCAGATTACAGTGTGTACGCCACTATGCTAACAAGCTAACTAGCCAACCTTCGCTTGTCTGCTACTTTAGCTTAGCACAGCTAAGTACTCTCCTCCTAAAGTCATATTAAATTCTGCCCCAGAAAGACCAGTTTTGCCACTGGTGATCAAGCATTACAGTCACTGGTATATTGGGAATATCATACCTGCATAATAAGGTTATGAGGGACCACGGAGCATTTCGGCCTAACAGTGTCGGTGGGACGGCGGCATGCATGGGCTGGTTCGTAGGCCCTTTCGTCATTTTACCAAGATGTTGCTATAAAATGGATAGGGAGGGGGCGGGCTTTGTCAGCTCTACGTTAAGCATGATATAAATGTGACCCTAACCTGTTGTATGCGGTAGTACTATGGCAGTAACAAGTAAAGTTCATGCTAGCTGTCAACACGTCCCCCCTAACAAAAATGACAATGAAACTTGGCCTCTAAGAGGATATTATTTCCTCCACAGGCGCTACTGGAGAGCAAATTGAAGTCGTTCAGCATAGGAAAAATGTCAGTGACAAAGAGGACCCTCAGCAAGAAAGAGCAAGATGAGATCAAGAAGAAGGTCAGTAGATGCCAAATAAAAATATGCCTTGCACCTGGGAAGAGTTAATGTTTGTATCATTTCTGTGCTCAGGAAGACGAGCGTGCAGCAGCAGAAATCTACGAGGAGTTTCTTGCTGCTTTTGAAGGTGGCGGGGAGGGAAAAATCAAAGCTTTTGTCCGTGGTGGAATTGCAAATGCCACAAAAGGTACAGACAGCGTTAATAGGATCACCATTTGCATGGGATAGGATGAATAGAAGAGACGTTTATTTCCACAATACGTGCGTTTGTGTGGACCTCAGAGGAAGCAGCAGCAGATGAGAAGAGAGGAAAGCTGTACAAGCCCAAGTCCCGCTTTGAGGCCCAAAGCAAAAGCATTTTGCCCTTGCAAAGTCCCCCTCAGTTCCTAGCGGTGGACAAGCGACATGTGAGTACGCTGGTGGCGACAAAAGCAAACACGTGTGTGCGGTGCTCGTTGTTTTCAGTGTTTTGTTCACATTGCAGCCTGTGAAGAAAGGGACGGAAAAGGAAAAGAAGAAGAGCAACTTGGAGCTGTTCAAAGAGGAGCTGAAACAGTACGCTGCCGTTACACGGAGTGTTGTGTTGGTGTGTCTTTGTGTCTGACCTGTGACCGTGGTGCCAGGATCCAGGAGGAGAGGGATGAGAGGCACAAGCTGAAGGGGAGAGTTAGTCGTTTTGAACCCCTTGGTGGCGCAGAGGGAAGACGTTCGTGTAAGTGTCCAAAACCGGCTGCTCGATACACACTACACTAAGGTGGTCTGAACCGGCCTGCCGCACGCACGCACGCACGCACGCACACCAGTGCGCCAATATTCACCTCCTGACCACCAAACCCTGAAACAAAATTTACACTGCCTCTCTGCTTCTTTTAGCGGATGGTTCTTCACGAAGAAACCGTCCGTCCAGTGGTAATTTAGACTTTAAATCCAGTGGCTCTAACTGTCAAAATGACGAATGGCTGTGTTTTCTGGCAAAGAACACGTCTTTCTCCTCCGACGGCAGTTGGAAATGTCTTCTTGTCTTGTGTCTGCAGTTCTGGATGACTGTGCACCCGGCTCGCATGATGTCGGCGACCCGTCCACCACTAACTTGTACCTAGGAAACATTAATCCACAGGTAACTTCCACATACTCGCATTGGGGGTGGAGCCACATGGCGTCGTAGTCTAATTTGTATCATCGGCCATGACACACTACCCGGTGTTTGGCGAATTGAAGAGTGCCTTCCTTGGGTGCGGTGAAGTGCCTCTGACTGTGTGGTCATGATACCATCTACTGTACGGAGTTGCAGTGCCAAGCCACACAGTGAGATGGGGTCCACATGTTTCAAACACTAGCTCGCTCCACAAATGAATGCATGGGAAACGCATTAGCAATGCCAAATAACCTATGTACTCACCGGTCCTGCAGATGAACGAGGAGATGCTGTGTCAAGAGTTTGGACGCTATGGACCGCTGGCCAGCGTGAAGATCATGTGGCCCCGCACAGACGAGGAGAGGGCACGGGAGAGGAACTGTGGCTTTGTGGCCTTCATGAACAGGAGGGATGCGGAGAGAGCCCTGAAAAATCTGAATGGTAGGCTTGTCAGCTTGGAAATCATAAACTGCAGCAGAGATGAGGCTCACTTTGATTTTTTTTTTGTTTTCCATTCAAATTTTTTGGAATTCCGTTTTGTACCTTTACATTTATTTTCCTCCTCCTCAGGCGGAAATGTTAGCGTCCTACAGATATGTTGAACAGTTGTTGTGTTGCAGGAAAGATGATCATGAACTTTGAGATGAAGCTAGGATGGGGCAAAGGTGTTCCTATTCCACCACACCCCATCTACATCCCTCCTTCCATGATGGAGCACACCCTCCCACCGCCTCCCTCAGGCCTCCCCTTCAACGCACAGCCCCGCGAGAGGCTAAAGAATCCCAATGCCCCCCTGCTCCCCCTCCCCAAAAACAAGGAGGACTTTGAGAAGGTATTGCCGCCTTGCGTTGTGTTCAATGTTAGCCTTTATCATGACCTAGCGTTAGTGATAGCTGTTATTGCATTTTGTAAAGAGTAGCCTTGCACTGAATGTCACAGTTGAATAGGTCAGGGCTCAGAGCTGTCATGTCTTTTTGCACTTTTCAATTGCATATTTGATATTTCACCTGTTGCCTTTGTAACAATACTCACGCTCTATGTCTATTATCTGATGTGACTTCATATACAGACTCTGTCGCAAGCCATAGTCAAAGTGGTTATCCCAACAGAAAGGTACATGCTTTTTTCCTCTTTTCCCTAAATTGGTGTAGAAACACAAAAGCATCCCATCAGATGAATAATATCAATAACAATGAAGCTTATTGATCAGCTGATGACTGCATGCTGCAGCGGGCTGGCCGGTGTGCGTGAGCAATGGTCGAGGCCGCAGCATCATGGCCGCCTTGTACGATAGAAGACTCCATCACATAAGTAACGTCACACTTGTCGACCATCATTCCACCTCACTGCCACAAGAGTAGCCTCACGTTAGCTTAGCGCTGACTTTCAACGTCTCGCGTCGCCGTCAGACCATTGCTCACGCCTACCGTCCTCCCGCTTGGCCTGCGTCACACTCAATCTGGCCCCCGCCAAACGAGCCACTATTAGCCTAGCCACGACCTTTGACACTGGCCTTGGTGAGCAGCACACGTTGAACTGTCTGCGGCAGCGAGGGACCCCAAAAAGGCGTCATGGGATGGATTGGGGAAGTATACGGGCTTGTACCCCGCCATTGGTACGATCAGCTCCAATACACGCCACAGCCATGCACCCACCCACAACATGGCACCACACCAGAACCAGCATAGTCACACACAGACATCATGCCATAGTGCTTACACGTTGGGGGGCGGGGGGGTCATGCATTGCTGCTTTGTCACGTGACCCTTTTAACTGTTGCCTTTCTGATGACAGTCCATCCATTATTCGCCGATCCCTCGGAGCAGGGCTGTCCGATTTATTCCACATTTCAAACCCTGTATGGGGTGGCAAGCGGCCCCCTGGGCTGCATTCTGGGTAACCGTGCTTTAGAGGCGTCCTCCGTTAGTCTTGGAAATTGGCAAGATGTCCTTTGTTGATGAATTGGGAAAATCCTCTATTTCCTCAATGAATGGGTGAAGGTGATGTAGTGGACTTCCTGTCCCAGGGGAAGTCCTTATGTCTGGAGACGCAACAGTTGAAAGCATTGGTGATCAAATCAACTTGAGCATGTTAGATCTGAAGTGTTTGCTTTAACTGTGTCTTTCTTGTAGGAATTTGCTCTCTCTCATCCACCGAATGATCGAGTTTGTGGTGCGTGAAGGCCCAATGTTTGAAGCCATGATCATGAACCGAGAGATCAACAACCCCATGTACAGGTGGGCTACGTCTCCACGCCTCGGCAGGTTTGGCTGAAGGCCTGGCGCCAAGCTTTACTGGCCCATGGCTGATGCTTTTTGGTCTTCTTAAAGGTTTCTGTTTGAGAACCAGAGTCCAGCACATGTTTACTACCGCTGGAAGCTCTACTCCATCCTGCAGGTGAGTGCTGGGACACAGTCAAAGGAAACATTTTAGCCTATCATCCACCATCCTTATGTGGGACTTCTTTCTCTGGTCTGTATCTTCTAAAGATATAAAGCTCCTTGTTAACAGGCACCCTTCCATCACCCGCCTCTTTTTACCCGTTTGTCTATCTTTACAAGTCACATTTCAAAGAAAGACGCATTGCCGTCTCCCATAAGGATTATGAATGATGGCTAGTTCCAGAGCGTGCACCCAGATGCCGTCCAGGGTACGTTGGGGTGGTCTGTGTCATCTACTCGGTGTTAACTGGCCAAGGTGACATTTGCAGGGTGAAGCGCCAGTCAAATGGCGAACGGACGACTTTCGAATGTTCAAGAATGGATCCCTGTGGCGCCCGCCTCCTCTCAATCCGTATCTGCATGGTCCATATGACGACGGTGATGATGATGAGGAGGAAGACGACGAGTCCCTGAAGAAAGGCTGCTTGAAAGAAGAGTAAGAGTGGAGTTGTACGGAGTTGCTGGTGACCCTCCTGTCTGATTCTGCTGCTGTGCTTGCCTGCAGCGAGCGGGACAAGCTGGAGGAGATGCTGCGTGCTTTGAGCCCCAGGAGGGGCGACGTGGCGGAGGCCATGTTGTTTTGTCTCAGTCACGCTGAAGCTGCTGAAGAGATCGTGGAATGTGTGGCAGAATCTCTGTCCATCCTCAAGACTCCTCTGCCCAAGAAGGCAAGCAGCCGGATGGCGTGGAACAACCACGTGCTGATAGGTTTGCTGAGGCCGTGTGGCTCTTGTGCTTTCAGATCGCTCGCCTGTATCTGGTGTCCGACGTGCTCTACAACTCCTCTGCCAAAGTGGCCAACGCGTCCTACTACAGGAAATAGTCAGTTCCGTCCTGTCTTCTGTCTGCTCGTTGTCACGCCACTCGGCTCAGCCTTTCTGTCCTCGCCTGTCCGCAGCTTCGAGAACAAGCTCTGTCAGATCTTTTCCGACCTCAACGCCACCTACAAAACCATCCAAGGTCACCTTCAGAGCGAGAACTTTAAGGTGAGCACCACTAAAGTGGCCCGGCCAAGCGGGCGACGGCATTCAGCTGTGTGGTCTCCTCACCTCAGCAACGCGTGATGGCGTGCTTCCGAGCGTGGGAGGAGTGGGCCGTGTATCCCGACCCTTTCCTCATCAAGCTACAGAACATCTTCCTGGGTCTCGTCAACTTGGCCGCCGACAAGGAGTCCGTTCCGGCGCCGGTCGAGGTAAGCCATCGTGCGCGTGCAACGTGCGGGAAGCACCCAACACAGCCATGTTTGTGGCGTCGTAGGCGGAGCCAACAGAGGACATCGACGGAGCGCCCATAGGTGACTACGTGGACGGGTCTCCACTGGAAGATGTGGACGGGGTCCCCATCGACGGGGGTGCCATTGACGGCGCCCCAATCGACGGGGCACCCTTGGACGACCTGGATGGCGTTCCCATCAAGCAGACGGAGGAGGACATCGATGGCATTCCCTGTGAGTGAAGCAGACAAGATGATGAGGCTGAAGAAGTGAACGGTGATTGAATGTGTTGTCGTCCAAAGTCGACCAGTCCAAGGAGGCCACGTTTAAGGTGGCGCCCTCCAAGTGGGAAGCTGTGGATGAGTCCGAGCTGGCATCTCAAGGTCAGACATCTTGTCATCTCTCGTCCTTCAAACCGGGCTGACTTCAATAAACACCTCCTTGTTTGCTCCTCAGCTGTGACCACCTCCAAGTGGGAAGCCTTTGAGCAGCCTGAAGAAAGGAAAAAGTAGCGTTGTCATTTGGACAGAGGTGATGCATCAGGGACACCTTGCTAAGTAACGTGTGCTTGCCGTTTGAAGGTACGTGGACAACAGCGACGACGAGAGGAGCCCCCGCTCGGTGGACACGCCCGGTTATTCGGTCAGGGACGACATGGACTTGAAGATGAACGAAGAGAAGCGGACCAAGCTACGGGAGATCGAGGTGAGCAACAGAAGGTCGATGGAACGGGTGCTTGGGTAACTTGAGACAAGACAAGACAGGCCTGTCCATGACCATGCAGGTTAAGGTGATGAAGTTCCAGGATGAGCTGGAGTCAGGGAAGAGGCCCAAGAAGACCGGCCAGAGCATTCAGGAGCAAGTGGAACATTACAGAGACAAACTACTGCAGAAGGTAGGCGGGGCCTTCACATTCGCATCTTTCATCCCAAGTAGTGTTCCTCAACGTGCTGCTGGCATCCCGCAGGAGAAGGAGAAGGAGAAGCTGGAGCGGGAGAAAGAGCGGGAGAAGAAGGACAAGGAGAAAGTCGAGGCTCGCCTAAAAGACTTGAAGAAGGAGAAGGAAGACACGCCCACCAGAAAAGACAAGTGGGTCAATGTGGACGTAGTGGTCTTCTTCCGCCAGCAGTCCTTCACGTGCTTTTGTGTCTTGTGTGACAGATATGTGTCTCCTGCGCTCGACAGGAAGCGCCGTCACAGCGGCTCCCCCAGCCCGACACGCAGCAGCCGACGAGGACGCTCATCGTCTCCTCGCTCGGAGAGGTCAGAGCGCTCGTACTCTAAAGACACGTCGACACGTTCGTCTCACAAAGACTCTCCTCGCTCCGCCAGCAAAAAGTCCTCAAAGAGGTACTGACTGGAAGACGGCCACGTCGCTTTGCTTGGCGAGGCTAACCTCACCTTCTTCCAACCTCCCAGGTCTCCGTCATCACCTCACACACCCAAACGGTCCAGGCGGTCACGCTCCAGGACGCCCAAGAAGTCGGCAAAGAAGTCTCGCTCCAAGTCCAGATCCCCGCACAGATCCCACAAAAAGTCCAAGAAGAGCAAACACTGACGCTGAGGAAGACGATGAAGGCGGCGTCCTTGCTGTTTTATATTGTACAAAATGTCTCGTGTCCTCGTGGCCCACCACCGTGTGAAGACGATAGTCTGCTGTTCTTTTGTAGTCTTCATCAATTATTCCTAATAAAACGTTCATTTCTACTGGGGCTCTCTACACCACTCTCTCTCGTGTGATGGAACAAAGCACAGGAAGCCTACCTCCAGTGGTGAGCCGTGCCTCTCCTCCACCATCGTCATGGAGTCATGAAGCCCTCAGGAATCCTGCAAAAAACCACAACACATTCAATGTCTTCCACATATGAGTTTGTATTGTTTCAATTCAAGCATACTATGTAGAAATATACATAATGTATATACTGTATAAACACCCCCCGAAAAAACCCCCAATGACTACATACTCCTCCACTAGAGGGCAGGTTGACAACATTTGGAAGAAGCTGAATCCGTAAGACGGTAAAAAACCAAAATATAAATAGAGATACCATAGAGATAACATTAGCAGCAGTAGAAGAGCCCATGAATAAAACTATACTGGCTGTGTATGTTCAGTGGAAAGACTTTATATTCGGCTTAATTTCAACAAGGAGTCAAGCTAGCCAGTGAGATGCATCACCACTTCCGGGTTCCGGCCAACATGCAAAGCGGAAGTCATGAAACCACTAACGATGCATTCTTAATTAGGTTTGGGCGATACTGCTAACGATGGTATCGAAGTACAGAGCCCGTATTACCGATATCAGCACTGACACCAATACTTAAATTTTACTTGAAATCGTTTAGTGATTTTGCTAGAAATTGGTTGATGGTAAACATCACGATAAAACACAACTCAATTATATTAGGCAAAGAAAAAACTATTTTACAAACAAATGGGGATTTGTCAACAATGATACAAATACACCAATCAATAATATTCATAGGAACACCAAACATGGACAACTACTCGTTCAGGCGGGTGCCCAAGTCAGCTGGGATAGGCTCCAGGACAGCCCGCGACCGATGGGATCGAACTGGTAAAAATAGCAAATCTCATCACGTCGGTATCGATGTATCGATGTTTGAATCGCCCCGCCCACTCCGGATCATAAGGACAATGCCGATGGAAGCTGCAGACTGCCGATACTGAGTCGGGAGGCGAAACATCTCTCAGGTGCATAAAGAGTTTTAAAGGTTGGTGTTTGTCTTTTCGAGCTTTGTGCCGCCATGGCGGCCTACTGTGTTGCATTGAAGGCTGTCCGTGTGTCCTAATGCGTCTTTGTGGATCAGCCAACCTGCCGTGCTTTGTCCGGGCGTCATACCCGGTTAGGAATGGCCACATAGTGGTCGTGCTGAGGCTCCAAATGCCGGACGCCTCACAGTAGAAAGCGCGGCGTTGGCGGAACACGTCCGGTGTTTTGGGAGATTTTCCCGCGGCGTGCTTGGCTGCTCGAGCCCGCTCGGGGTGCTCCTTATTCGGCTGCCATCGCTCGCCGCCCCCGACTATCCAGGAATGTCCTCTGGGTGGCTTTTGTTACCAAAAGGCATGAATTAAATGCCTTTGTGCGGCATTGCCGCCCCGCCCCATGCCCCCCCTCGGACGTTCCCTCGTCCCTTAGCCCCCGTGTATGAACCTTGGATACTTCCTTTGGAGGAAACGGGAGCATGGTGGTGCAGCACAGACCTGCAGAGTGATGTAGTGATGCAGGAGTGCAGTGGATGCTGCTCATGCAGGGGAGGAAGGACAGGGACAAAGGCTGGGGGCTGGGGACCGGGGGTCCCGGCCTGGGGCTATTTTGCTGCACACCAAGTAAGGTACAGGTGCTGGTATAGATGCGGCATTATTTTCTTACAATGCACGGCATTTTCTACGACACTGAGGCAGGGGGCTACCCCAGCTGACTGGGGGTGAGGGGCGGGGTACACCGTGGCTTGGCACACCGGTGCTCAGCACACCGTGGCTTGCACACCATGGCTTGGCACACGTGCTTTATGACTTGCCGTAGATTGGTGCTTTTGCTTGGTCTCACCTGTTGCTGGGCTGCACGCTGCACTGCAGTCGGCCATGTTCTTGCTGCTTCTGAAGAACATCGTCTGCATCTGGTCAGCACGCCCCCCGCCAGGGTGGACCTGCATACAAAAACAAAATGACATATCCAAATATGTGCAAAAAAGACTGTGTAGTTCATGTGGTCCACCATTTGTCCCTTCATGGCGTCTTGTTGTCTTTCTTAGCCGTCACGTCACTCTGATGAAGACTGCTAGCAGGCTCTGTCGTTTAAGAATAGTTTATTATATTTCTTGTATGATCAATGAATTAGTAATTATCGTCCCAGGCGCTCAAGCCTTTTAATCCGGTCAGACCTTGGCCCCCCTGCTAATCCCTCATAATCAAACCAAGCTTTGTTCTGACATGTACATAAGACATGTACATAAGACATGTACATAAGACATGTACATAAGACATGGACCTAAGCGGTTCTTAGCCCTTTAAAGAATTCCACACATACGATGGCTGCATCCTTGCATTGTCAGTACTGGCCTGTTGGGGTTTTACTGTGGAGACGCATAGAGCAGCACAAAGACCACTCGTCATGCAGGACTTTTTCAGTGATCGTGGCTGGAGGCTGGAGACTGGGATGGAGCCTTCAGGTAAAAGCCTCCAGTTGCGTCCCCTGGCCCATGGAAGTGACCTGCGTCTAGACGTGTTGATGTCCAGGAGAGGTTACGCTGTGCGGGTCATTGTTCAGCAGCGTTCCTTGAAAGGAGGCCTGCTTATGACGTAACACCGCATGTTCTTCCTGGTGCTGAATGAGGTTTCTCCCCCAGCGTAGATCTATTCTGGGTGCCAGGCTGTCAGTCTGAGCCGCTGCAGGAGGTTGGGCCTCTAAGAGCGAGCGGCAGCTTCTTCCGCCTCGCTAAAAGCTCCTGCTCATGCAGGATCCTTGCTGGCTGCTATTTTGGGCAGGCGGAAGCAGCATCTGAACCCGGGGGCTGCCCTTCAGCAGGGGGGTCCCGGAGTGGACTTCAGGTGGACGGAAGACACGGGTATCATCTCAAATACAAGTCTTTTCATTCACGAGTCACCATGGCCAATGATGAGGCCGGTATTTGGGATGCAGGATGTAGGAATGCCAGCTCCAAAGAGTGTCTGTCGTCATGGGAACCCCTGTGTCGGGTCAGGTTGTGCTGCACCCAGGGGGATCCTTTATCAGGCCGCCGTATCGCTTACCAGCCGCCCGCCCTCATTGGGGGGTGCCGTAGGTACGCAGAAGGTGGGTTCGCATGAGCAAATCAAGCGCTTCTTTTCTCCTTTGTTCTACAACATAAAAAAAAGACAAAAGTGGAAAAAGTTCATTCGGATTTGTAAAGCAGGGGTGTCCAAAGTGTGGCCCAGGGCAGCCCACGGCACATAAAAATACAATTCAAGAAGAAAATCATTTTACAAGAGTAAAGTTGAAACAGAAGAATAAAGTCACAATATTGAAAGGAAAAGTTTTTTACAAGATGAGGAAAAATATTCCATGATTTCAAAAATAAATGATAAACAGATATGCAAGATGCTGTATTATCCATCCATCTATTTCTATACCGCTTATCCTCACAAGGGTTGGGGTGGTGCTGGAGCCTATCCCAGCTGTCCCACCCTGGACTGGTGGCCAGCCAATCCCAGGGCACATATAGACAAACAACCCCCCCCACATTCATACCTATGGACAATTTGGAGTGGCCAATTAACCTAGCATGTTTTTGGAATGGAATAAAATATGTCATATATAATCATATATATTGGCTCCAGCATACCTGCCACCCTAGTACAGATACACTACTCGTTAGCACGTCTACATTTTTTGATATTTCTGTACGTACGATGGAAAACCTTGATGGGAACGTTTGGACACCCGTTTGCTGCTCACGTTTGTTTAGGTCCATGAAGGCAGCATATCCACGTTGCTGAAGGATCAGCGTATTGATGTTTCTGCAGCTTCCTGTGTTATGTTTGTTTACGTTTATGATACCACAGCTGTTGATGTTTTTCCGCCTTACCCCCCCCAGCCCGCCCCGGTCGGACATGAAGAGCCCCCTGGGCCTGGACGGTTGAGCGGCGCACGTCGGAGTGAAGGACGCTTGCCTGGCAGCCATGGCTGACAGAGATGGACCCCCCACAGCCCCGGGTCAGGTCTACGTCCAGGTGGAGTACGACTACGAGTACAAGGCCAAGGACAAAATGGTGAGCATCCGGCAGGGGGAGTCCTACATGTTGGTGAAGAAGACCAACGAGGACTGGTGGCAGGTGAGGAAGGAGGAGGGCACCAAGGCCTTCTACGTGCCAGCCCAGTACGTCAGGGAGGTGCGCCGAGCCCTGATGCCCCCCCAGAAGCCCACCCTGAGGGCCAAGCCCACCGTCCTGGATATCTGCAGGGCATCTAATGAGAACATCAACCGGCCTCAGCCGGAGATGTCCAGCTTTGGCCGCTCCTCGCCCTCCTCCACGCCGTCGCCTTCAGACAGCATCACGCCGCCGGCTCCGGTCAAGGACGCCAACCAGAACTTGGGGAGCCCCCATCACTGCAAGGTGGTGGCCGAGCTGGTGCTGCTTCACAACAACAACAACAACCATCACCACGCCAGCAACTCCACTTTGCCACGCACGCGAGCCGACTCGCCTCCGCTCAAAGACGGGGGCGACCACAACCAGAGTCCAGACCGGAACAAGACCCCCCCACAGTGTCAGCAGACAGGAAATGGGCTCGGCAAGCTGCACAACGACGGCGAGTCGGGGGATGAGCTCAGCAGCAGCTCAACAGAACACATGCAGGTGAGGTACTGCTTTCTTTGACTTGGTAGACGAGGGGGGGGGCTTTCATGTGCTGCGTCTTTGTGGAAACGAGGCAGGCAACCCCCCCAATTTTGGGGTGGCGTATTGGAGGCGGGGTCAGCTTGTTTGAAGCGCGGGGTCTTTGTTGCACAGAATCCTCCTCCATCGTGCCGCCAACAAAGACAGCCGGCCTTGAATGGAAAGTAGGTCACATGGAGGAGCCCCCGTCACCCCACCCCGTCAAACACTGGGAATGCCATGTGAAGCCACCCAAAACACGAGACCACACCGCACCATCCCTTTTTAACTTTGTGCTTCCCAAGGCGGATATGCTAGCAATATAGCATCATGTCTACTGTTTGAAATGCAGATGGAGGTGGAGTATGTGCACACTTGGGGGGGGGGGGGGGGTAAGGAGGACTGGAACAAATGAGGATTTGTTGGTTAGCCCTACTGACATATCATGACATGGCTACCAACATGTCACTACTGCCGGGAGGAGCATAGAAGTAGTATGGCCATATGGGGGGGGGGGGGGGGGGTGGCCCAGCAAGGTGCACTGTACTGGGGCACACGCCCTGAGCAGCCGGCGTGCCGCCACGGAGGTATTTGGCTAACATTTGACACTTTTTGATGATGTTTTTAGTGTTCCCCTCCTTGCTGAGCATTTGGTACACCCGGAACGTGAATTGTCGTCCTGGGAAGGCGGATGCTTGTTTCCAAGGGCGCTCAGGGGAAGTTACCACTGGCTAATGTTGATGTCACAGGCTGGAGGAAAAGGGAGCGCTTGATTTGCTGAGCAGCTCGTTATTCATCACCACATGATCCTCCTGATTAGAAATTGGTCAGTGCAGGGTTACCCATACTGCCATTTACTTGTGGCGGTCCACTGTGATTAAGTTGGAGCAATAATTCATGGTTGAATTCTGGGTGAAAAATATGCGTATTGAAGCTATGTCACTTTTCTAAGTGAAGCATATGTAGAAATGGCCAAATGAAGTCAAATAAATGTAACAATGATCTTACAAGACATTCAGAAGACTCATTGAAGTATGTTGTGGTGTAGTACTGTACAGTGCTCACCAGGTGTCAGTAGCGTTACACTTAGACGAGAACACTGGCCTCTCCAACGCCTGACAGCCAACCGAGGAAGTCAACTCGTGAGGCTGACTTTTCTTGCTTCAGTGCGGCTTCCTTGTCGTGCATCTATGGCTGTGGTAACTGCAACATACAGAAAGTACAATTACCGTCTAGAAATGTACATGAAATAAGCTATAGATTAAATATACTAATATGCTAGCTACACCATCAAGTTTACAAACACATTGAAAATAATAATCCAGGATGATTTTCTTTTTCTTTTTAACTAGCTGTGCTATACAACACAGGAAGTCAACAACAAGTAGCTGCATGGCGCAATGTGACGTCTTATGACTAATAGGTCTTATGTTTCTGATTTCCAGGGACGCCATTAAGGAATAGGGCGACAGTAGGCGTGTATCCCATGTCATCATCTTACTAAAGATATTTAGTGTTTCCCTTTGCTGCCTGCAAGTATTAAGATGTTCAGTCTAGCAAGGTGAATTGTTAGCTAAATAAATGTCCTGGACGTGGCCGTGCTCTCCAGGTGTGCTTCCCATTTGTCCTTTCTTGCCATTTAGTGGCTTCACGTGGCGCTCCTGAGCATCGGGATCTTGTTTCCACAGAAGACAAAGTGGATGTGGGACTTGAATGGTGTGCTGGCAAAGCGTGGTGACATCATGAATGGGCACACTGTTCCCCCGTGGTAACGTGCCAGGGACCAAACGGTCGACTTGCTCTCTCAATGGCGTGTCATCAAGTGGAAGATGTGATGGCGCTCTGTGCTGGCCATGGTGGAGCCAGCGCTCGGCCGGGCACTCGCTCAGCCACTACCACGAGTACTGGTACTGCTACTACTATTACTACTGCTGCTAGTACAACAATTGACTGCAGTCATTGTGAAGCAGTGAATGGGATCATGAATAGTGAGGAACTTTATTGTTCTTCTCCCAAGGAGAAGATTGAAGGTGAATGGAAGCTCTCCACACATACTCTACAGAAGCTAACCTTCCTAACCCTTCCTTCCGTAACCATGGCTAACATTAGTGACTTAGTCTTTGTGGTGGTTTCACAGACCCCCCCGGGCCAGATGTCTGACATGTTGTAGAAGAGATTAGCAGTCTTTGATTGTCAATGATGTGAACGATGTACACGAAAGCCGGGTTAAAAATGTCCAGTGTGGGTCCGTGGCCGTCAACTCTGGTGCCAGTGGAGCAGCTGAAAAAGAGGTCTGGCCTTGTTTTTCACTGCATACTTGACATTCTTGCCTTGGTGCACGCACACGTGCACACGTGCACACACACACGTGCACACACACAGATTTATCAGCAACCAGTTCCACACGGTGTATGGGCTGCTCCCAAACCATAGCGCTCCCTTTCTAAAGGATGGAATATGCATATTAACGTGGACTTCTTGATCCTGGCCTTGCTATTTGTGATGATGCTGTCCATCAAGCATTGATTTGGGGAAGCATCACTCCCTCCTCTGGTGGATGTAGGTCGGTCCCTGCCTCTCCCGTCAGCCACTGTGCATCTCTGCGGGCCCGCCTGGCGATGCAACGTGCTGAGAAGGTAAGAAGAGCCCACTGCTCTGCTTTTCATTGGGAGCAGTGATTTATCTTCCCAAAGCGCCCCCATCCTCCTCCTGCTGCCCTCCTTGCCACCAAGCTCCGACATCCTGGTGCCTGGATGTCTTGGGCGCCACGCCTGGTCCCATCCATAGTGAAGTAGCTGCCGGCACCTTTTCTTATGCCGTGCCAGTTCATCTGGCGTTAGGGACGACCAAGACCTCGCTGCTGGAGCTCGGGTACGCAAGCGCTGCTGGATGTTTTCACAGCTGTCCTCCAACACGCTGCCTTTGCCGCACTTGCCTCATGACGCTGTCACGGTGGCGTCTGTTGCGCGGGCCTCTCTTGCTAACCTTGCTCCCAACTCTCTTGACATCATTACGCAGCTCCACCCACCAGTGATGGATTTTCTCACCAAGCTTCATGTTGGGGGTCTTAAGCAGGTCTACAGCCCTGATGTCAGCTCTTTGGTCTTGCCCGTGATGGTGGAGAGGGTCCACATAATGAGTTGAGATTTGGGGTGCTTTTGTTCTGCTAGGGGATGAAGTACTTCAATGTATAAGTGATGTTTCTAGATTTGTTGTGGTGCCACCACACGGATGATGGGCCGTTTGTATCTTTGTAAGGTGGTGAACCCGTGACTCACACTTATTTTCACACTCTATACTGAGCGTTCCATTCAATCAAAGCCTCTGTTTTCAGGCTCGGAACCTTCCACCGGCTGCTGTCACCAAACAATGACAACACTGTGGATGAGTCTGGAGACCACGCTTGCTTTACACGGCCGTAAAAATATGCTCTGGCTGTCACAGAAATAGATGTCCAAAATGTGGTTTCCGTTCTCAGTCCTGGCTCCAGACATAGCGAGCGCTAATTGGATAACTGGTGGGCGGGTGGGCTGCTGATGCCGTGAACACGTGATGGACGGTGTAGACACTAAGCCTTCTCTCTGGCATGGACCACCACAATGGTTGCTTTCCACCCGCAGCTGCTGGAAAGCGGAGAAAAGCCACGCATGGGGAGAACATACAAACTCCACTCAGAGATGCCCATCGCCTGCATGCTAAACACTTGTGCACCATGCGGCCAAGGTCAGAACCATGCCCCACAAATCCACTGAAAGGATGTGACTTCTACTTGAAGGATGTGGGGTCTTTGAACGCAACACGCTTAAAGTGGGACGTAAACGTTTGACTACGATGCGTTTTGGTGCCTTCCCAATGGATGTATCCGTGTTGTGCCTTCCCAATGGATGTATCCATGTTGTATCCATGTACGTTGAATACTGGATGTCCAACTATGCCAAAGACTCACCGGCGTCTGAGCGACTGAGCGACTGAGCTCCAGGACCTCTGGGTGCTGCCGTGGGGGAGGAGGGTGGCGGCCATGTGGGTCACATCCTGCACGCATGAGGAGGAATGAATATGAAACATTAGAAATCGGCAACATGAGAAGAGAGACTGCTAGCATATGCATGACTCCAAATATCAAATGACAAGAACACCGGTGGAGGCAAAACACCTTTCATGGCTTTCACCTGATTGGTCGTGTTGGATGGAAGCCCTCCGTTGTCAACCTGACTCAGGGGGGTCAACATGTGCTGCTGGCATCACGCCAGCCATCTGCGACTTGAAGAGGTCCTTGCTGGATGAGCAGACGGGATGCTGTTCAGGTCTCTGTCACCAGGTAAACATGGAGGCAAAGTCATGCTTTCGTAGAGCTATTGCACGTTTCTAAAAAATAAATGAGAGATGGTTTCAAAACAGCGGCACGGAAAATCATTGACACGTAGGTTTATCTCCAATACTAGGCAAGAGTACTCCATCAGCTCATCTTTTCTCATCTCAACTACTTTGTTTGTTTGTTTTCTTTCGGCTTTTTCCTTACGGGGTCGCCACAGCGGATAGTAAAGGTTGCCGACTCCTGGTCTTGGTTCTTATTGGCCACTTCAAAGAGCCGTTGAAAACACTCGACTCATTCAGGAAGGTCCCATCTCTATGAGCGTGGATCACAGAGGTTTCCATAGCAGTCTGTAATAAATCAATGTGACGTTTGAAATAGTACTTCATGAGATTACCTGTTACTAGAAAATAGTAATGTGTTAAGTAGTGTTGGTCCTCCATGAAGAAATGACCGCAGTGCATTGACAAGCAACCATATTGTCACATGTACTGTACGTGTAGCATTGGACTAGTCAAGATCTGCATGGGGGAGTCCATGGAGTCTTGGTCTTATCTTGGACCAGGTCTTATCTCGGACTCACGCCGTACTTGGGATGGAACGGCCAAGCAGTAAGACCTCGTCTGAGGGGAAGCAGTCGGCTATCTGCTGTCAGTCACCGACCTGATCTTTTGGCTTTGGTTTGAAATCCTTTGCTTTGAGTCTAAGTCTTCCAGCTCACATTTCACTTTAGCCTGGTGACTGCGGGTCACAAAATGTGACCGACTTTGGGCTTTTTGGGAGCTTTGAGCATGGCCGAGCCCATCAAGCAATCCACGCTGGTCCTTTTCCACTCGCACCACTCCTCCATCTGACGCTGAAGTCTTTGTGTCTCTCTGCCAGAGCGCTCCCGTTTAAGCGCCGGATAGATCTCTTAAGATCCTTTAATCACCGGGACGGGTGTCTGAATGCCGCGAGGCTGATGTAGAAGCCACGTCTGTCCTTTCTCACCTGTTTGGATGTCCTCAGTCCTGGCAGGGCCGGCTGTTTTGGACCATGTTTTCCTACCTGAGGAGCCCCAACTACCTCGTGAGTAGCCAACATTTCTGTCTTGACCCACGGCCAGCTCGGCCAATGCTCGTCAAGCTTAGGCTGCTTGGCTGAGGAAAAAGTAGACCAGGTGTTTGGTCTTGGGACCGTGCCCAGGGACGTTACTACTGGTGCTTTGCAGTGATAGCCATTAGCACAGCCAGAGAACTCCTCTTGCTAGATGCTCCTCTTCACTGTTAGGCAGCAAGATAGGGGACCACAAAGCAAACAATGCCAGCCAAGCAAAGCATTGCTGTTAGAATCCCTATCCATGTTGTGTCCCTTCCCTTGCAGCTGGGATTTGCTGAAAGTAGTGAAAGTGTTGTGTCGCAACAACACAGCCTGAAATAACCTGAGGCTACCAACATAATGAATGTTCCTGAGAGGAAGTGGCTCCGGGTTCATCCTGTGGTCATGACTGAGAGCGGTAAAGCCACGTTCAAAAGCAATATTGATGCAGGTCAACGTCTGCTGCCAAATGATTTCTTGTTGCGCCCCCGCGCCTCTCATAGGTGCAACACGCAGCCTGGAAACTCCTTCTCTAGCCTGACGCCAGGCTGAAGGTTCCAAGGTGACTCCCAGTCCATGTGTTCATGGATCATCTTGCATCGTCATCCTCCATATTGAGGGTGTGAACGGTGGCCATTGGGGAGAGATGGAGCTCAATCTAATCTTAGCATTGCAAACTGGAAACCCCAATAATCGGACATCAGAGGAGAACATCAACATCAAGCTAGCAGAAGGGTCTTCTATGGTGTTTGTTTTTCCATGCCACTGATCCAGAAGCTGTACCGACTGTAGCAGTGATGCTGTCCCTCACGTCCTGCTGGCTTTTAGGGATTTCTTTGCTTTCTAGTTGCAACTTGATTGGGAATTGATCCAGCACCAACGCTGGGAGACTATGGGCCATCTTCAAGTCCTCTCACAGGGAAACTACGAGCTGACAAGCTGGAGAAATACCTGCTGCTGTCATATTCTCTTGCTTGTTGCCAAAAGGCTACTTTTCTACTACTTCCATCTCTGCTTGGAACCAGCCGGCCAATCAGCACGTCGAAAGGCGGCCTTGTGTAATTGGCTCAAACCAATCACGCTGGAGGCATTAGGTCAGGATTAGTCATTAACTGGAGGCTTAACTGTCAGCTGTCAGGGATGGGGGGGCGCTGCTAAGGCTGCTAAGGCTTTGCAATGCCTGCCACCAACCAGACAAATCGTTTTTACAGCAAGCACTACGTGGATGGTCCAAGGTATAGTACCAGGATGCGAGCATCCGGGTACCACAAGCTTACAGTATAGAGAGAGTATACAGAGAGTGCTCGGGCCCTTCCTTTTACCGACCCTGCTTCGTATGAGTCACTCACTGTAATGAATCGGGTATTTGATTTACTGGAGTCACCCGGGAGTCTGTGAAACACGCATCTTTGTCAGACACTCGGGAGTCCGTCTTTGTGGAGCACCCATGATGCATCTCAGGCAGGAAGTGCCAAGAAGATTTGAGGCAAGGAATGAGCTGTTTTCCTTTTTGATTTTAACTAGCGATAGCATGGTGACTAAGTGAACAAGTTAACAGAAAGTAATACCCATGATGCATCGGTGTTATAGTAGAAGTATAGCAGCCTCTGCCTGTTGGCAAGGGAAGTTGCTTTAACTCAGCTGCCATTTTGTTGCTGTCGGGTCGAGTCAAAGGTCAATTGTGCACGGCGGTCCGGCCTTGTCTAGCGAGGCTGACTGCAAAGACGGCGACTCACTGTGTGCGTCTTGTTCTCACGCCTCGTCTACGGCTTCCTGAGCTGCGTATGACGTCCACGCTGCAGCCTGGTTTGACGTGAGCAGAATGTTCACCCTCATGGTGGTGCTGGAGGGGGGGCAGACGTGGCTGATGATCGCTGAGGTGGAAATGTAGGTTAATGGGGTCATATCGACACGGCTGTCAGCAGCAGCATCATGGCTTCTGGAGCAGCGGGAGAAAGAGGAGGCAGTGGGGTGTCGTCTGGGGGCAAAGGGACACCGAAGAACATGACCAACATTGGATGACCATACCATGCATTGGGAAAGGGGGGACGGGGGCACGTAGGACAAAGGAAGAGAGGGAGCCAAGTGGATTGCTGTATCGGCTTGGCAGGGGCCTCGCATCCCATCCTCAAGCCCCTCTTGACGCTGCCATTGGCTGGCTGTCTCCACCGGTCAGCCAGCTCTACCGAGCCTGCGCCCTTAAATGGCCACCATGACCTCCCGTGTGAGGGCAACATGTGACGATTATTGAGTATAATTGCGGGGCATCCATTTGGGCCACAAGACATTACCCAACGTACGGACCTACCTCATCTTACAGAGAAGATCTTCATGTTTCACCACCACTTCCTGTTGGGCCACTGCTGCTGGAGAGATAGAAAGCGCCTCTTCCTCTTTGCTTCCGGCGCTGTCGCTGCGTCCATCTTGCACGCGACGGCCGTTTCCCGCCCCCCTCGCCCACCCGGCGTCACGATGCAGCGCTCGTTCAGAGGTTATGGCAGAGCTGCTGAGGATGAGGATGGGGTGTTTGTGAGGATCTGCAGACACAAGGTGACCTGCGGGGAAAAGACCAAGTGATGCAATCTTGGCAAATGTGCTTATTTGGTGCAAGTCAGTGTACGAGTGATTGGAACACAGCTCTTATGGTTTTTAAGATGTACATGGATACTACTGGGATGAGAGAAGAGACTTTCATGGTTATTGGATTGTTCTTGAAAGTCACATCCATCTGTAAGTAAACGTGTGGTGGTTTTAGCAGCTTACATGTCATGTATGAAATGCCAGGAAGCGTGAAATGAGCATGAACCTGGAGGAAGTAGCAGATAGTGACCTGCCAGGAAAGGCGGACTTACCAAGGTCCTACCATATGGTGCATCTTAAATCGGGGGGGTCATCTGCGGCCTGCCAAGAATAAAGAGAGCATTTTTGCAGACGTTCTGATGTTTGTGTCGTGTCTGATCATGGTCACTGAAGTTTAAAAGTGGCTGACATTTATTTATTTATTGAAGTAAAGATCAAATCTGAGCCTCTGTCTGCTTCTTTCCGTTCCCAGACGACATCGCCGACGGGCCAGGGCAGCTCGGACTCGCCGGTCTACACGAACCTCCAGGAGCTGAAGATCTCCCAGTCCAGCCTGCCGCCCGTGCCGTCCGGCTCTCCTCTCCACATCCACGGTGACTGGGAGACCCACAAAGACCTGAGCGGCAGACATTTCTACTACAACCGGGCCACGGGGGAGCGCACGTGGAAGCCGCCACGCACCCGTGACACCGCCAGCACCAGCAGCTTCCGAGGAGAGAGTCAAGGCACAGCGGAGAGCGAGGTGAGTGCTGGCCCATATGGCTTTGTGGGGCTGTTGGCCTACCTGGTAGGTGCTGTGGGTTGGTAGTTGGCGAGGCTGGCAGGTGGCTTTTAGGTTCCCACAGGTATCCGTTAGTCCCAGGTACTAAAGGTTCCTGAACATTTGGTGTCTTTTGTCTGCTAGGTTGGCCTTCACGAACTGGCAGAACATTCCACTTGTACATGGAGAGGAAATAGTAGTCGTAACGTGCGTCTTTTGCTTCTTGTGTCAACAGCTGCTTTCGTCAGAAGAAAACTGCCACAGCTCCCACAGCACCCACAGTACCCACAGCACCCACTCCAGTCAGTCCGACAGCCAGTACGGCTCGCCCCCTAGAGGCTGGTCTGAGGAGCTGGACGAGCACGGACACACGCTCTACGTCTCGGAATACACCCAAGAGAAGGTACAGTACGTGCAGTCTGTTCCTGGCGTTGAACCCCCAACCACTGGAACACCCCAGAAAGCGAAAAGGGGATTTGATGAAATGCAAATACGGTCATCCATTATTGCTCCCTCACTACATCGCTGGTTTTCCTCAGAAAGGAAATAATTATTATTATTAGTCATATATCGACATGGCCACCAGGTGGCAGTAATGAAGCCATCGCAACGTTAGCTGACGTGACATCACCCAAGTCAGCCACGCATGTCTCATCATAGAGTGAAAATCAGATCTCCTCCATCCTGCGTGGAGGTGCTAAGTTCTTGGCTTCTTATGTTTAGAAGAAATCAAATCAATGTTAACTGGTTAGCATGATAACTTGTTAGCTCGCTAGCTCACTAACCTGCTTGCTGGCAGCTGTTTCAAGTTGAGCAATGTGTTGTGGTAGTTGAGTCAAGGTGACTATAGGGATGTTATTACGTGTTTACAGGGCTATAATAGTGTTCAAATCCCATTGTCAATGCCCAACTATCATTTATGAACATTGAATCCTATGTCCAATGTCATTGAATCCAATGAAAAGGAAAAAGCATATATATTTGTTTATTTTGATGTGGTGCCATCCAGTTATTATCAACAACATCCGGGATAGGCTGTTGAACATCATACCTTCCTTTTCCAAACACATCTCACCGCCAAACCAAAGCATGGCGTCACAACAAGCTCAACGCAATGAATTAATGCGACCACCAGGTGTCGCCAAAAACCAGGAACCAGCCCACTCTAACGTCATAGATACACAAGGCACACCTGACTGACAGACAAACTATGAAAAAGTCTGACTTAGAAATGGCATGAATGTAAATTTCATGTGTTTTCAGTGGATAAAGCACGTGGATGAACAAGGCCGGCCGTACTACTACAACGCTGACGGATCCAGGTCTGAATGGGAATTACCAAAGGTAGGATTCCCACGCCATTTACCTGAGATGCTCACCTTTAATAGAAGGCCTCCCCTTCAGCCCTGATTATGTAAGTGGTGAGGGCCTGGCAAGCCGACAGGAGACACTATTAACAGCTCATGACATGACTAATCTGGAGGCTTTGGAGCGCATGGCATTCCCTGAGTGATTAGCGACTAGGCAGACACGTTTAGAGGCCCCTCACGGGTGTGGCGCTGGAGGGCTGGGAGAGGGGCGTCTCTCTGATGCTGCTGTGGACAGCCAAAGGAGAGGTAGGGCTCAAGGGGAGGCTCAGCTCGGCCGAGTGAAAAGCTTTGAAGCTCTCCTCCTCTTTCCACGCAGTACAACGTCTCCCCCCACTCCGGCGAGGCCCCCAAGAGTCGCAGCTTGGAGAGGAAACAGCCGGACCCCATCGTCCTCACCAAGTGGAGACACAGCACGTACGTCCTCGATCACAACGACAAGGTAGGACGTTTGCGACCGCAGCTATTGATGACCATCGTTATAGGCTTCACCCTGCTCTTCATGGGGGGGGTTAGCGTGCACACAATGGTGTGTTGAATGGTCCTTGCTCGCAACAAAGGACATGAACATTTCTGGCTGGAGATGATTTTTTTAAATAAAAGTATGGCCCGTATTTCCTAATTTGATGTTTGACGTTATGTCCAAATGCATTTTTAAATGTTTTTTTTTTGTCATTGAGCCTTAAACTTTGGCCCTCCAACGGCCCGGTGTTTGGCGACCCCTGGTGGCAGATGTTTAGAAAGCATTTCTATTCAGCCGTAGACTTTTACAGGTGTACTTTTACTTCCTATCCAGAGAGGGTGATCGTATGCCCTGTTGTCAAAGGAAATGTTCTTTTAAATGTTCCAGCTTTTCACTTTTCCCGTGGCGAACACGCATCCTTACTGGACACCTGTGGCTATTCCGCCTCGTCTTCCAGGACTAACACACCATTTTCTTCCGCCAGTCCATGTTGTGCTTCCACCGCACACTTCTGCTCATCTTGGGAACAGTAGGAACTCATCATGTGCTGCTTTTCCCGCTAGGAATGTGCTCCGGCCCCCAAGCACAGCTGTCCCGACTCCGACTCCTGCCCGTCGTCTCCTAAGCACCCCTCAACTGTTAGTACCCCACCACCATCATCACCGTCGTCTTTCCGCTCATCCTCTTTCAGTCTCATCTCCTGCCGCGCCACCCGACCACATCCTCTACATTCATAGTGTCGCCAACGCACATGTGGCCCCTGGCCGGCCGTCATTCCGGATGACGTCCACACGTGATGCCATGCCACCTGTCAGCACACATGACGATAACCATAGAGGCTAAACATGGAGCTGTGTGCATGCTAACACTAGCCTAGCATCCGCATGGCAAAGTCGACCATCATATGTAGGCCTTCGTCATCGTACATTAGACGTCAGCTGTGTTAATCCTGCGTGTCAGCAGTAACGTAGCATCCATACCATACCACCATAACTTCATACGTGAAGAGGAAGCATGGCATCACGTCCCTCATACATCATCACACGTACACGACAGGGACAGATAATATACCGCCTGTACATCCACGTAATATACCACCTGTACATCCAGGTGAGGTACTGTAATTGAAAGTGTATTAAAATGAATACACTGAACTGAAAAAGAAGGTGTAGTTTTGAAAAGAATGTAATAGTGTAATATACTAATTGGTACCTTTGTTTCCATTTGACATGTTTCACTCCATAAGTTGTTTTTTAAAGATGAATACGGCAGTCCAAAATGTGAAAAGAAAGGCCGCCCCCTGCTGGTGGGACTTGGCCATAGCATCAGTGTCTGCCAGCTTGTGATTGGCTGCTGTGTTCCTCCACAGCCGTCAGAGAAGTGCGGGGTCCTCAATGTCACCAAAATTACAGAAAATGGCAAGAAAGTCAGGTAGGAAGCTGGGGTGCACGGGCGGGGGGGTGTGGCAGGAGGGGTGTTGGGCGGTCTCTGCCTCTCTGACGATGTTTGATTCCAAATGACACTTTGGTGTGACCCGCAGGAAGAACTGGGCGTCCTCATGGACGGTCTTGCAGGGGTCGTCCCTCCTCTTCGCCAAAGGTCAAGGCGGCAGCACCAGCTGGGTACGTGTGGATGTCGGCATACGCCGGTCTTCCTGTTCAATACTTTCTCCTTTCCTCATTCCTCAAGTCCTATTGCCGTGGCGGCTTAATGTACTTAATGACTACTTAATGTAGTCACTCTTCCGACTTGACCTGCGAGCGACCTTGCCACTCATTCTGCATCGTTGCCTTTCAGAAGTTTGGCAGCACCCAATCCAAGCCAGAGTTCACCGTGGACCTGCGCGGTGGGTCAGTGGACTGGGCCCCCAAGGACAAGTCCAGCAAGAAGCACGTCATTGAGGTACCGACGGCGTCGGGACCAAGCCGCGCATCACGCTCCTCTCACCTGCGGCCTCTTATTCCTCAGCTGAAGACGCGCCAGGGGACGGAGCTGCTGATCCAGTCGGAGATTGACAGCGTCATCAGCGACTGGTACCGGGCCCTGACTGAGACCATGAGCGCACACGTGAGAGGACTTGCTGGGACTGGTGGCTCTGAGTCGGCGTCTAACCGTACGTGTGTCCAGGCGTGGGAGTGGGAGGAGGCCATGGAGGAGGACATGCCAGAATCTCCAGGAGCGGAAAAACAGGACAAGGAGAAAGACCAGCGGGACTCCAAGAAGAACAGAGGTGGGCACTATCCTCATCCATCTTGATGGTGGCGAACATTACCCAATTCCCATGAACTAGGATTCATTATTCATAAACGGAACATCTAAGTACGATTTTTAACATTAGAGCCCTGCAGACATGAAATAACACCCCTATAGTCACCGTCCCGCTGCTATTATTGTCTCATGCATGGTGCGGGCTGCTGACATCAGGGTTGAGATGTTATTATCGGTAACCATGCACCCATCTTCTCCATCTGCTGTTTTGTTACAGTGGTGATGAAGACCTCCGTGAGTATGGACACGTCAGACCAGAAGAAAACTCGCATGAAGCTGAAGAAGTTTCTGACCCGTCGACCCACGTACCAGGCGGTGCGAGACAAAGGCTACATCAAAGGTGGCCGCAGGAAGACCACGCCGACGTCGTGTCCGCCAAACAGCCCTCGCTAATTAGGTTCTCTCTGCTTTGTGATCAGATCAGGTTTTTGGATGCGGACTGAGCAGCCTGTGCCAACGGGAGAACACGTCCGTGCCCACCTTTGTCAGAACATGTATCGAACACGTGGAGAACACGGGTAGGATGGACATCACCTGCCTGCCTCGTCCCTCATTATTAGCTTGCCTAGCGATAGCACAGTATGATCAAATGACAGCGTGGATATGTTTATGATATGTTATGATCCAGTGTGTATGTTGATGCTGATATGTGTATATGTTTATGATATGTTATGATCCAGTGTGTATGTTGATGCTGGTGTGTATATGTTTATGATATGTTATGATCCAGTGTGTATGTTGATGCTGATGTGTATATGTTTATGATATGTTATGATCCAGCGTGTATGTTGATGCTGATGTGTATATGTTTATGATATGTTATGATCCAGCGTGTACATTGACGCTGTGTGCAGGTCTGAGCATCGACGGCTTGTACCGAGTGAGCGGGAACCTGGCGGTGATTCAGAAGCTGCGCTTTGCTGTCAATCACGGTACATATTTCATTAGCTCTCCATGTGGGGCCAGGCTCCCAGCATGTTATGGAATTGAACATGAAAATGGGGTGTGAGGAATGCACTTAGCATCCATGTTGGGGAGGGGCTAACCTAATCTATTCTAATCTATTGTCTTTGGCATGGGGTCTGATCAGGGTGCAATTCCGACCACGTCAAGCAGAGGGCGTCTGTCAGAGACGCTTCCATGCTGACATAGTTGCTGTTGGAGGATGTGGAATACATTAATCTTCTTAGAAATACTGCAGTACTATCCCTATCAGCTAGAAATACTTCTTGTGTGTCCTCCAGACGAGAAGGTGCAGCTGGAGGACAGTAAGTGGGAGGACATCCACGTCACCACGGGAGCACTCAAGATGTTCTTCCGGGAACTTCCTGAACCGCTCTTCACTTATGGATCCTTCAACGACTTTGTTCATGCCATCAGTACGTCGCTTCATCACGCCACTCGCCTACGTACACGCTTCCTTCATACAGCAGCCATACACTGCCACTACAGTACATTTCCAGTAACACTACAGTACATATATAGTAGCCATACACTACTACTACAGTACATTTCCAGTAACACTACAGTCCATATAGAGTACTGTATGAGCAGCCAGATGATCATCATGCATGATATCTATGTATTGGACGAGTGTGGACTGTAAGAAACACACCTTAGTGGTCACCACTAAACCAAGTCCAGCATTCGTCCACAAGGTGGTGCTGTTTGCCTGACAATGGTGTCTCTGCCTCAGAATGTTGCGACTACATGCAGCGATTGACTTCCATCAAAGACTTGATCAAGAAGTTGCCAAAGGCCAACCAGGACACCATGCAAGTCCTCTTCAAACACCTGCGCAGGTGAGCCAAGAGGAATCCCATTTCCTCGCTCATCTTTCCCCCCCAGGAGGAAGACGCAGCCCAAGAGTGAAAGGGAGCCTTTTGCTTTCCTTTGTTTCTTGCTTCAGTCTGGATTTCATATTCTCATATTTGCATGCATGGGACATGGGACTCACTTGGACGGGAATCATGTTGGAGACATTGGATTGGTTGGGAAAAGGGATGTCATCTCCAATGAAGGAAGAATGTATACTCATGTAACGTGTGCCTTATAGTATGTGACGCGTGTACAGTACATGTGACGCACGTGCCTTGCATGTGTCCCCACAGGGTGATCGAACACGGAGAAGCGAACCGCATGACCACCCAAAGCGTGGCCATCGTGTTCGGACCCACGCTGCTGCGGCCGGAGACGGAGACGGGCAACATAGCGGTCCACATGGTCTACCAGAACCAGATAGTGGAGCTCATCCTGCTGGAGTATGAAAGCATCTTCGGCAGGTAGACGGCGGCCCGCCTCAGACCTTTTGCTTTTTTGCTGAAGTGGGCGTGTCGCCGGCGAGCCCGGAAGGAAAGGAGCGGCGTGGGCGCTTCCAAGCGACCGAGATGAGTTTTTGCATCTTCACGTGAACCGTGTTGCCATTTGGTGGATTTGAGGGTTTTTGTTTCCGGTCACTGAATCCTTTGGGATCCTCTGGGATCCTCCGGGATCCTCCGGTCCTGAAGGCTGCTGCTCCGGACTCTCAGCTGTGGTGGTCTTCCGTGTCTGTGACGCCACCTGGTGCTTCAGGTGGGAAGTATTTGTAGTCTTGTTTTGTTTTGCACATGGATGGTCTAACTGGAGCAGTGTTCACATTGTGTTCCCGTCACCCCACCCCCGCACCCCTATGTGTTGACCCCCACGGAGGGGAGAAAAACCCATGTCTGTTGTTGGGACTGAATTAAAACCTGCACACAAGCATCTTCTGCTCTCTTTGTCCAACATCGTGTTTGTCTGTGCTGGCCGCTGTGGGGGGGCCGAGCACCTCTGGGGCCCCGCAGGGAGTCCTTCCAGCGCCGATGAACCTCCACTCAGCTCCCGGTCACGTCTTCCCACAATAGCAGCTTTATTCCACACGCTGCAGCATCGTCCACGGGTGGAGTCCGTCCAAACGTTTTGCTTCTTGTGGACGTCAGAGAATGGCAAACACCAAAGTTAGCTTTTATTGTTAGCTGGCCTCCAAGCAGGCAGGAAGAGGGTTCACTCTGGGCACGTATGTACGGCATAGGAGCGTGATCAAAGCAGCGGCATAATGACAGGAAGCGAGGCGCGTATCTTCTGTTCTACTTCCATCAAGCGTAAAGCCTTTGATGAATGCTTCTCCTGTGGCCTGCTAGATGCTTATTGAGTGCAGTGATTAAGCTTCCTTGTCTCAATCAATTATTTTGCTAGCTGTTAATTATGAAAAGCACTCTAGTATATTTCTTCATGGTTTTCAGACGCTCTGCAGCCTGGCCTCCCATCAATCTCTGGTCTAGTCCTGACTCTGCAGGTCATACGCGGCAGCCGACCTGAAGGTTGCCAATTAATTGATGTCTAATTAGGTAATTGCCAGGGTGCCAACTTTGATTAAGAAGCGCCCGGCGGTGAAAGTGCTGAGCAAAGGAAAGCTTCACTTAGCTTTCCGTTTATTATCCTGCGAGCTGTCGCTGATCACATGACAGAGTTCCACTACTCCTAATCATCACAGGCCGACACGCATGGATACCTCGGATTTGCTTCCATAATATGGATAATATATATATTTCAACCAAAAGGATTCCTTTCAGTGCATTTGGCATGAAGGGATAAGCATCGACCAGTTCAGCCGCTGGGATAGGCTCCAGCACACCCCTCTGACCCTATTAAGCGGGATAGAAAATGGATGGGTGGATGGAAATGCATCATCATTTACTTGGTATCTCTATTATGTACTATGTCCATATATAGTATACAAACATAACCACCACTATGTACTATGTCCATATATAGTATACAAACATAACCACCACTATGTACTATGTCCATATATAGTATACAAACATAACCACCACTATGTACTATGTCCATATATAGTATACAAACATAACCACCACTATGTACTATGTCCATATATAGTATACAAACATAACCACCACTATGTACTATGTCCATATATAGTATACAAACATAACCACCACTATGTACTATGTCCATATATAGTATACAAACATAACCACCACTATGTACTATGTCCATATATAGTATACAAACATAACCACCACTATGTACTATGTCCATATATAGTATACAAACATAACCACCACTATGTACTATGTCCATATATAGTATACAAACATAACCACCACTATGTACTATGTCCATATATAGTATACAAACATAACCACCACTATGTACTATGTCCATATATAGTATACAAACATAACCACCACTATGTACTATGTCCATATATAGTATACAAACATAACCACCACTATGTACTATGTCCATATATAGTATACAAACATAACCACCACTATGTACTATGTCCATATATAGTATACAAACATAACCACCACTATGTACTATGTCCATATATAGTATACAAACATAACCACCACTATGTACTATGTCCATATATAGTATACAAACATAACCACCACTATGTACTATGTCCATATATAGTATACAAACATAACCACCACTATGTACTATGTCCATATATAGTATACAAACATAACCACCACTATGTACTATGTCCATATATAGTATACAAACATAACCACCACTATGTACTATGTCCATATATAGTATACAAACATAACCACCACTATGTACTATGTCCATATATAGTATACAAACATAACCACCACTATGTACTATGTCCATATATAGTATACAAACATAACCACCACTATGTACTATGTCCATATATAGTATACAAACATAACCACCACTACGTACTATGTCCATATATAGTATACAAACATAACCACCACTACGTACTATGTCCATATATAGTATACAAACATAACCACCACTATGTACTATGTCCATATATAGTATACAAACATAACCACCACTATGTACTATGTCCATATATAGTATACAAACATAACCACCACTATGTACTATGTCCATATATAGTATACAAACATAACCACCACTATGTACTATGTCCATATATAGTATACAGACATAACCACCACTATGTACTATATACTACATACTATGTCCATTTAAGACATATAGTATATAAACATAACCACCACTATGTACGATGTACTACATACTATGTCCATTTAAGACATATAGTATATATAAGTATATAAACATAACCACCACTATGTACTATGTCCATATATAGTATACAAACATAACCACCACTATGTACTACATACTATGTCCATTTAAGACATATAGTATATAAACATAACCACCACTATGTACTATGTACTACATACTATGTCCATTTAAGACATATAGTATATATAAGTATATAAACATAACCACCACTATGTACTATGTCCATATATAGTATACAAACATAACCACCACTATGTACTACATACTATGTCCATTTAAGACATATGGTATATATATAAGTATATAAACATAACCACCACTATGTACTATGTACTACATACTATGTCCATTTAAGACATATAGTATATATAAGTATATAAACATAACCACCACTATGTACTATGTCCATTTAAGACATACATAGGAGTGGAGTGGGGGGGCCATTACGGCGCATGAAAGATTCCACATCCTGCCATCTTTGCATGGTGATGAAGCGCTCCATGCCTTCAAGCTTCCTTTCAAGGTCACCTCTACTTCCTTTCCTCTTGGGGGGAGCTGGGGAGACACCTGTCCTTCACGTGGAATCAGACTTCCGTTTAGATGATTGGCGTTATTCTCCTTCTTGGACACTCCAGTTTCCACCTCCCATGCTGACCTTTATGCTAGCCTTAGCAGTAGAAAGGGGGTATGAGGGTGCAGGCGGTGCGGTGGTTGGAGAAGGTGGACTGCGGCGTGTCCCACGTGAGCTGATGGGATTAGGGGCGTGCCAGGACGGCAGGTAATGAGGCCGCATGCGACTGTTGGACGCGATGCGGTAAAGTGGGTGGATGATATTATGTTGATCCTCCTTGGCGCCGTAAAGCGTACATTACGTGGGAATTTGCAGAAGGAGCTCGGAGGCCCGCTGGCACGGTTCTTCTTTGTTGTGCTGTCAGCGCTAATCTCTCCCCGGGCGTCTCAGCGCCAGCTCCCGCCTTCTCCCTGGTTGCTGCCCCCAGAGCGCCAGGAAAAGGACGGAGGATGGAGGCCAGCCAGGAGGGCACCCACGCATCCTGCTAACCGCCTCCCACCTTCTGCTGCGGGCCTGCTCGTCTACCAGGGGAGAAGAACATCATCAAATATGCCATCAGCCGTCTCCAGGAGATGCTTTCCTCCTTCCTTATCCCGACCGGAACACCAACATGGAGCTGAATCCATCAGGCTGGGAAGACCGCCTGTGTGCTCAGGATGACCTCCTGCAGGGCAAATGGCCTCAACCCTCCATCCCCCCCCCCCCCCCCTTCTCATCTTCTCTTGGTTGTGGTTTTCCACACGACAATGCCAGCCCCTCCTTTCATTTCTCTGTCTTCTTCTCAGATCTTTCATGGCAGAAGAAGTAAAGACACTTAGCATCTTCATGCTAACAAATTGCTGACTTCATTCTTCTGGGGGGGGGGGGGGGGGGGGGGTGACTGGCCGTGACAAGGTCAGGGGTGCTGATGGAGACCTCTGGTGTGTCCATGGAAAGACGAGGAGGACACGCCCCCACTTCTTCAGGGTCTTCTTAGAGCTTCCACT
Organism: Doryrhamphus excisus; assembly: GCF_037039965.1. Taxonomy (NCBI): domain Eukaryota; kingdom Metazoa; phylum Chordata; class Actinopteri; order Syngnathiformes; family Syngnathidae; genus Doryrhamphus; species Doryrhamphus excisus. The sequence goes on from NC_136363.1 coordinate 23,225,895, forward strand.
CGTGGATGGACGTGGACATGCTGGCCACCTCATGACTCCATTCCATCACTGGCACTAAAAGACAACATGGCGGCTGGAGAAGACGACGCCAACATCTGCCACAAGCTGCACACTCGAGGAGAAGACCAGCATGGCTTCCACCATCAAGCAGGAAGTAGCAATCTACGCGTACACACCGCCTCATCCTCACATCACGCTCGCCATGCGCTACATCGCCACCGCGTGTCGGGTCTGCCGGGTGGGAGGGGCAGACCTGAGCAGCGTAAGGACACTTGGTGGGGTTATCACATGACCTGCAGCCGATGATGGAAGAGTGGAAGGGGGAGGGGCAACTCACACACAAATGATCATGTGGGGGGGGGCAATGGCAAGCATTTTGGTGGGAGGAGTGTGTATGTGTGTGTGTGTGTGTGTGTGTGTGTGTGTGTGCAGGCAGGTGGGCGGTAGCTTTTCAAAGAGGGGACTATTTAATTGAATTCTTTTCAGCTCCTTGTTATTCCAGTCAGGAATGAAAGCTGTTCCAAGTCTTCCCAGCAGTGTGGGAGGCCCGCTCCTACCTGCACACACACACACACACACACACACAAACACACACACACCCCGTGTACATACTACACCACATTAGAGCGTGTCCTGTAAGAACAGGTGGTCGTAGGTTCCACTCCCATAAATGAATGAAAGTGGTCCTTTTCCACGGGAGAACTGGAACTGGTCCCAGCGCTCTGGTGGAAGGATACGCTAGCAGAATGTAGAGCGTGTCTCATGCTGGGCGGAAGGATACCAGCCTCACTTATGTAATACGAGTTGTCTTGTTGCACTAGGTTACGTCTCCCAAGCGACCGTGCGCCAAAGAAAAGGAAAGTTAGTTCCCACTTTAGTTCCCACTGCACTGACATCAGCGTCTAGCAAGGGAACAGCTTTGTGTAGCATGCTAGCATGTAGCATGATAGCTTTGGGAGGTACACGGTGAATGTCTAGAATGAACATGACTACAAGTGTCTGCGATGCCTCCCCCCAGCCCCCCCGGCTCTTGGGTAAATTTCCCCGGGGAGCGCGGTTCTCCTGGGCTTGGCTCGGTGTCAGAGTCCCAGCAGCGGCGATCCTTCATCTGCGCCATCATTGGCGAGAGTGCTCCATTTCCTCCGTTCAATTTTCCTTTGAAATGCTGAGGCCAGCAGAAGAGACGGCAATATCTCCACGGACCGCTCTCATCCTGGACACGCAGCGGCAGGCTACACACGCCGACCTTTGCCACCATGAACGGCCATGTTGGCTTTGGGCGGGACTGGATGACCAGATCCTCTTTGGGGTGACGTCTCTCTTTCCTTTCGTACTTTTATGAAAGAAAAGGTCTGACTTATATTTCCAAATATAACATACACTACAGTCTTTCCATTTTCATATCTTCCTTCTTAGCCACATGAAGCGTGACTGGACATTAGCATGGCTAGCCACCAGAGGGCGCTCTAGGCTTGGGACAACAGCAGTGATGAGATCAGGAGTTTGGTGAACCTGCTTAGACCAGGTATGCTGGTGATGCTATGGTGTAGCTGAATGTTAGCTGAAGGTGTTGATGTGTTAGCTTAACATAGCAGACGCCTATTCAGCCTCCCAGTTATGCTGGTGATGCTATGGTGTAGCTGAATGTTAGCTGAAGGTGTTGATGTGTTAGCTTAACATAGCAGACGCCTATTCAGCCTCCCAGTTATGCTGGTGATGCTATGGTGTAGCTGAATGTTAGCTGAATAGGTGTTGATGTGTTAGCTTAACATAGCAGACGCCTATTCAGCCTGTTGAGCCTTAAATATTTGTAAAATGATTTGGAAATGAATACCACTTGCCTGACTTGTGGTTTTTGGCTGCTGACATGCAGCCCCCCCCCCATCAAATATGACCACCCACTATTGTATCATTTTCCACTTCTCAAAGACTATAGATTTTTTGGCTCAATTCCATTACTAATTCATGCTGGCAAACAGGCTGGGAGTGGGGGAGGGGGTTTTGACCCCCACTGGTAACCAAATCCGGATCAATAGGTTTGACCTTGGAGTGCTAACAGGGACACTACCGGGAAGAAAACCATCCCAAGCGTTGAAAGCAACACCGGCTTGGAATTGCATCTTCGGGTCTCAGCATTGGAATAGCAGGAGCCGGGATGGCCTCTTGTGGTGCTTTCAAATGTTGCTGGACCAGCCAGGACCACCGGCCCGTATCAGCCCATAATATCATCACCGCTTAGTTGCTACTGGGGATGGAGCCCAACCCCTATACGGTATTCGGAACAGCACGAATAATTGGGTTATTGGGGAACACTTAAAATATCCAATCAGAAAGCTGCGTTTCTTGGTGACACGCAATGCATGCCCGGTCAGCCAATGAGTGACTGGTGGTCAGCAGTCGGGGGCGGGGACAGAGCGACACAGAGCAGCCTGTCACACGTTGATGATGCAATGATACTACAGGTCAGGCTGGCTGTATCCAGTTGGCCACTTATTGTAACAGCAGCACTTCCTGTCCTGCACGCCGACACTTCCTCCATCTCTTATTCTAGCCTACTTCCTCCAAACACTTGCTCCAACCAGCATACTGAACCCGACTGCCCTCTACAGCTTACACATGGAAGTGCAGCTTGGAACAACAATACACAACATCTGCCACAACAATACAACACAATATACACAACGCTACAATAGGATTCCTTTTTGGTTCCGCCATCCATCACGTCATGGCTGGTATTATTTTATACTTACACATTGGTCAATTTAGCCCTAATTATTATTTGCATTTTATAAAAATCTATCCCTGCCGCTAAAGATAAAATAGTCCTGAATGAGCTTACCTGTACCTGGAGAACAGCAACAGCCTGAGCAGGGCGTCATTGCCTGGGCAGGAAGCACTTCCGGCGTACAAAGCTGAAATCATTCACGGTACTGATTCTCTGTGGCCTCCTAACAACGACAGTCAATTTAAATCAACTTTACATCAACTCACACGGCCGGCAAAAAACGCTATTCCTTGGTGAGAGTCAACGTTTTATGTCGTAAGTGAACAAAATAATACAACTTGTAACATATGTGTACACACCTGAGTTACGAGTCGGGGGGGGGCGGGGCGTCGAACGAAGGGCCAACTGGGCGGGAAGAAACTTCCAACTTGACGCACCACTCCGGGTAGAAACACACTCTACGTTAATAGTTCCGGGGTGAACTATGTCGTAACCCGTTAACACTACAAAGCTACATCAAATATTTTATCGTGATAAAAGTGATAATTCCACATCATAAACGTGTGCGTGTGGATGGCTGTGCTCTGAATAAATCTGAGCTCTTATGATTGAAAAGTCGCTAAAAATGGTGTTCAGCCAACAGAAAGTAGATCCAGCCACCACGTGTGAAAGCAGAAACGACAGGAAGTCACTTTATGGGCGTACAGTGGGTTTGTCCACTACTGCGATACGTCAACGTCGCCGCCATCTTGGATGGGTCAAGGCTGCTGTAAATGAATAGTCAATGTACATACTTTCATAAAGCGCCTTTCTACAAGTTCATTCCTCTCATCTTATAGACAGGAGTTAACTTCAAAAATGGTCTATTTTAGAGAAGGTGTCACTGTTTGCGGTGGGAATCTTTTCTCTGTAACACCAAACAACAAACATACATTGTGGTCTCCATGTCCAGATATACTTAACGCTGGCTAACGTTAGCTTCAGGCTAGGCGGAAGGTCTTTGATGGACGACATCCTCTTGCTGCTTAAGTGTTTTCACTCTTGTCCTTTCAATGTTCCCAAATTTGCTTTTCCTCAACTTTTGTTTTCCGGTCGACCTAAAAAGGCTTTGAATCATTTGACAATATTTTTATGATGGCGACAATTTCCATGGGAAAACCTTTTTCCACAGACGGTGTGACACTTCCGTAAAAGGTCAGACTAGCAGTGACATCACCACAAAGGCAGAGGCTGGTATTTGGTGTCTTTTATTGTGAGATGGGGGGGGGGGCATAAAAAAACAAGAAAAAGGCAAAGAAAGAGCTAACGGTGTTAAGATATAAAAGTGGGCGTGGTCTTGGCAAGGACGCGGAAAGAAAAGGAATGGACTCTCCTCCTGTCTTTGGGTGGTTAGGGCTGACCTGGAATACGACACATTCATGCTTAACATGTTATTTCATGAGCAGACATCAGGTTGCTTCAGTGGCTTCTTCCTACACGGGAAACTCCAGCAAGGTGAGGGTGGATGCAAACAAGTCACAGCTTCCTAATTGTCACGCTTGCATGGGTGCTTTTGTTTAGAAAAATCTTTTCCCCATACTAAAATATATTATCGTATTAATACAAACTACAGTCTTGTACACTACACCATGAAATAAATAAAGCATCAAGAAATGTAAAAAATAAGACACATAAATAGAAAAGTTGTCGATGACCTAACAGACATACCCATCTCTTTTGGGGGGTGGGGGTAATACTGCAACTGATGCATAACATACAGTACACACACGCGCGCGCGCACACACACACAGGAAGAGAGCAATACAAGATAACACTGACAGGTTGTGTTGTTACCTGAAGACACATGACTGATTGTGTAAAAAGCAACACAACCACCTTCCAAGAGTCGTACGTACAACGTTAAGTCCAGCATAGAATATGCTCTACTAGATTCTACTGGTGACTGGCTGACCTGGGATCCTGGCTGCTAGCGCTGCACAGCTATATTCAATGGCACTTTTTCTCTCCTTTTTTGCATAAGGCTCGGAAGGCGGGGGCCGGGGGGAGGGGGGGGGGTTCCTCTATAGAAGAATAAAAATCTAATTCTTTGACATTTGTGGAAGATGCCCATTCGCTCTATCGGCCGCTTTGGAGAAAAGCCACACAGCGACCTCGAACACACCGTCAAGCTGTGATGAGAGCCACACATCATCATCGTCATGACGATACGATGGAGACCGCAGGCTTGGGTCGGGAGCGCTAGAAGTGGTCTGCTTTATTCCTATTCTGTTGGGTGCTTTTATTTTGTAAAGTTGGTCATGCCGGCCTTGGAGCGGCCATTCATGAGTTCACAAGCATTTTGTGTGCAGCTTTTGGGGTCCATGCATGTTCCTGCTTCCACCTCCCACGGGGACCTGTAGATCTGCCTTGTGGGTGCTGCCTCGGTAGGAGGCCTCGGGGAAGACCCAGGACCCTGGCCTGAGAACTCCTCGGGATCAGGTGCTTAGGCTGCTTCCCCCGCGACCCCCGACCTCAGATAAGCGGAAGAAGGATGGCTGTGCCGCCTAGCCTTCCTCTTTATTTTGGATGCTTTTTGCTATTGAATGTGTCGCTGCGGTGTGTGTGCGTGCGTGTGCATGTGCGAGTTTATGATTTGTTCATGAACGAAGACTCCATCGGTTGAAGCGCCAGCCAGTAAGGTCCCACCAAAGTACCTTCCCTGGCCAAGCACGTGCATGCTAAGCAAATATGTCACTACTTTCCTTCCATTGTTACAATAAAACTCTTCCTGCCACAGAAAAGCAACATTGCATGAATAAAAGTGTAAAATGCGAGAAAAAACTGTAAAAAGTTTCAAATTCCGAGTAGAGAAAATAGTTTGAGAGAGAAGAGAATAAAAGTGTTTTCTGATTTTGGTTCCTTCCTCATGCTAATCAGCTAAACAGCAAGCTAGCCAATGAGCATCCGTCCTGAAATGTCAAAGGCAAAGAGGAAATGGCTGCAAAGACCCGTCATCTCTCCGATGTTTTGATTCCTAAGGCTGCCAATCGACACCAGCGCAGCAGAGAAGAACAATACTGAAGGGTAGAAAAGTTGGATTCTTCTAGTGCATTTCTTCATCTTTTCTTCATGGTTTGTTCATCACTTGTTCATCATTTGTTCATCATTTGTTCATCAATACTGCTTGGGTGGCTTGGCAATAAAAGCGTCTTCAGCGTCCGGGTTCAAACAAGAGTGGTCAAATTAGTAACACTGATAAAAACAAAGCCTTTTAGTCAGAAAATAAACTTTCCTTCCTTCCTCCTCGCCTTCTCCTTTGTACACACGCCTTTCCTGCGGAAAAGCGTTTTTCAGGCACACCTGGGTTTCTACGCGTCGGGGTCCGCCCCTCCTTTAGTCTCCTTCGTCCTCGTCTTCGCACGTCTTTCTTTCTCCCGCGGCGCCTCCCGTCACCTCCGTCTCCTCCCGTCTCCCGTCTTCCTCCTCCGCGTCTCCCGTGTTCTCCGCCTCGTCTTCCTCCCCCACCTGCACCACCTGGATGTCCTTCACGTCGACCGCCCCGTCCTCCTCCTCCTCCTCAAACTCCTCCTCAAACTCCTCGCTTTCTTCGTCCTCCCTCGCGCTGCTCCCTCGCTCGTCCGAGTCCACCTGGAAGGCCACCAGGCGGGAGTCCGGCGGCGGGCCCGGGATGTCCCCCTCGGGACTGTCTCGGCCCCGCCCTTGGCTGGGAGACTCCTTCTTGCAGTAGGAGTAGCGGTGGTTCATGTGCTGCGAGTAGGAGCCCGAGTGGGAGAAGCGTTTCCCGCACTTGTCGCACTGGTAGGGCTTCTCCCCCGAGTGGAGGCGCATGTGTTCGATGAGGTGGTGCTTGTGTTTGAACGCCTTGGTGCAGATGCTGCACTCGTGTGGTCGCTTCCCTGTCCGCAAAAACACAACATGATTAGCTCACGGCCCATCACGACCCGGCGATGCACGGAACACGCCGACTCAAGTCACAAAGATATTGCTAAACCTAGCTAGAAATCCTAAAGATATTGTGTATTGTATATTGTATATTGTGGTGCCCCTGCCCCCCCCCCCCCCCCGTACCTGTGTGTTCGTATTTGTGTCTGAGCAGCGAGCTGCTCTTCTGGAAGATCTTGTCACAGAGGTCGCAGGCGTACAAGCCGCCCTCCGTCTTCTTCATCTTCTTCCTCAGAGGGCCCGAGTCCGAGTCGTTGTGCTCCTCCGTGCCCTCCATGACCTCCATGCCCTCCGAGCCGGCGTCCTGCTTCTCTTCCTGGGATGGCGTGAAAGGGACACATCACCAAAGGAAAAGCAGAATGTGAATGCACCTGAATGCACCATCTTTAACATTTATTAGAGCCCTCTCGGCTTAAAATAACACCCCTATAGTCAGCTGTGCCGCCTGTATCATGTGACGTGCTCCAATGTGAAAGTTCAGCTCGACCATGGGAGTGTTTTAGTAGACATGACCACAACACAAGACAGAAAGAGGACTCAAAGACCTCCAGCTAGATGAGGGCAGACAGAAAGCACGTTTTAGCTTGGAGTGTGTTCCAGTATCTGTGTGTCTGGTGCTTGTGTGTCTCAGGCAACATTACAGACACCACATATCATCACGTCTACCTGGACTTCCCTGGAAAAACTTCATGCTGGAAAATGGGATGAACCTTCCTTGGGTGAACAACGTGTGACCTGCTAAAATATGCTAGCAGAGCGCGTCCAACCTCCGAGATCGGAAAGATGATTAAGCCACACCCAGCCCGGAGGCCCATGTGATACTGACCTTGATACCGTTGAGGTGGATGGTCTCGTGGGCGTCGGCCCCGGCGGGACTGCCGGCGCCAGTGGTGTAGGTATACGCCAGCTGAGGGATGAGGATGGTCTGCTTGTTGGCGGCGGTCAGGGCCCTCAGACATTGCATACGGCTCTGGTCGGCGATGGCCACCAGGGCGGGGAGCTGAGCGGTCACGATATTGAGGGGGTTGGCACTCGGGGGGCCGGCGTACAGTGCAACAGGGCTGGCGCCCAAGGATGAGAGTGGCGATGCGTCTTTCTTTGTGCAAGTTAAGTTCAGAGGTTCCTCCTGATTGGTGCGGACAGAGAAAAGGGGGGGGTGGGTGCCGGCTTTGACAACCGCGGTCTCCGTTTCCTCCTTGTCGGGCTTTGGCAGCGACAGGTCCAGGGGCGCGTCAAGGATCTGAGGGGGCCGGTCTTCAAGGCCTTTCAGGCTTAGTGGCAAAGGGGAGGCCGGGGCGCCGTGGGGGCCGTTGAGCTCCGCCGGGGAAGCTTCAGTGGGACTGTCACGAGTCGCAGAAGGACTCGCCGAGTTCAGACCTTTCCCCTGGACCGGAGACACCACACGGCCGGTATCATAGGCTTCGTCTTCCTCTGAAGGAGGCGTCGGTGCGCCGAGCGATATCTGACCCTCCTGCATTTTGTCAAACCACCTTTTGACCACGTGGACGGGCAGGCTGACCGAGTCGGAGATCTTGGCCAGCTCGTCCTTGGTGGGCTCGGCGTTGAGGGCAAAGTAGGCCTTCAGCAGGGACAGGAGGTTCTTGGGCTGGTCGCAAAAGCCCCCCTCTGACAGCAGGGCAGCGACGGCAGACTCGCCTCCATTCAGCCTGAGCGCCTCCTTCTTGCAGTGCTTGAGGGCATGGAGCGCCTCCAGCGCCACGTCTCCGGCGGGACAGCTGTCGCATAGGAGACAAGTCTTAGTGGTTTTATCCTCTTCTTTCATTTCAGCGGCCCTCACGCCCTTGAAGGTCAGATCTTCAGGGAGCTTCTGACACTTGAAGGCCTCGGTGCTCGGCTGACCGGAGAACGGCTCAGACTCCTTCTTCAGGTTTTGGGCTGTGAGCTGGCCCTGGTTGGGCTCCAAGTTGTAGTTGATGATGATTTTGGCATTCCCATCCTGACCCACGATGGGCAAGCTGATGGCCGAGATGAGCTGCTGCTGGGAAGGGTGGATGGTTCCAGTGGTTAGCCCCAGGCCGGCCTGACCCGGCTGGCCTTTGGCGTTGCTCTCCAGGACCTGGCGAATCACGTTTCCGTCCACGGCCACTTTGAGGGCGTTCTGCAGGTCGGCGATGTTGATGCTGATGGGAGACATCAGCCCCACGGTGGGCAGGACCACGGCCTGCACGGTGCCTTGCAGGGGGGCGCCGGCCCCCCCGTTGTACATCCCGCCGTTCACGGCAGCCACGGCGGGGGACGTCATCACCGCCGCCTTGTACTCGTAGTCGGGCGGCTCGCTCTTGATCTGGTTGAGGGGCAGCTGCTCCTGCAGCGGCTTGCTGTGTTCCAGCTTCTCGCGGATTTGGGCGCGGAGGACGGACGGCGAGGTGGGAAGGATGGGGGGCGGAGCCTGGGCCTGGCCTTTGCTGTTGCTCAGACGCGGTCTGCCGTTGACCGAGATGAGACTGATGCACTTCTTGCTGCTGATGTGCGAGCTGTACGAGCCCGAGTGGGAGAAGCGCTTCTTGCAGTTGGAGCACTCGTAGGGTTTCTCCCCTGCACGGACAAAGACGGGAGAAGGCAAACGTCAGTGGGTGTCAAGCGGCGGGCGAGGCGGCGAGCGAGGCGGCGAGCGAGGCTCCGAGCGCCACCACGGAAAAACTCATGCGTTTGGCTGACGCTGTGATGACGGAGTTGGGAAATGCCCGTCTTTAATTGCTCGGCCATCATGCTAAGAGGAACGGTTATGGCACATTAACCACGTGCAGCCTGCACTAAAAACATGACGCACAATTATGGCCAATTATAGACACACACACACACACACACACTGCCATGGCGACTGAGGTCGGTCCACTCACCGCTGTGGATGCGTAGGTGCTCCTTCAGATGGTGCTTGTACTTAAAGGCTTTGCCGCATTCGGTGCACTTGAACTTGCGATTGCCTCCCGTCTGCGTGATGTGGCGCTGTTGGAGCAGGCGAAACAAACTTTCACTACTACACGACCTTTCAACCGCCACTAATTCATGTCATCAATCCATCCAGGGCAAAAGTTCATGTATCATGTTGGGGATGACCGTAGAGCCCATCTCCTTCAGGATGACCTTTCTATTCATTATCCTTATCCTTATTCCAGAGAAACATCCAACACATCATGACGACATATCCTAATCATAACCAAAGATGCAAAGATTTATTCATCTTGGGAAGGTCAGCAGATAGCAGTTAGCGTTACCTGATCCCTTCCCGGCTTGTGGGCCGTCATGTGTCTCTCCAGTTGTGCGCGATGTGCAAAGGTGTAGCTGCACTCGGGGCAGCTGAAGCACTCCTCCGTCTTCTCGTGCCGGTACTTGATGTGCTCCTTCAGGGAGCTGTAGCGCTTGTAGCCGCGTGCGCAGTAGGGACAGGTGAGCAGCTGCGAGAAGGAGTCGGGCGTTCCTGGACGCGATCAAGGACAACAGGTCTGTCATGACATGGCGCTGGCAGGCCAACGGGTAAGCACCGCCCACTTGATGACTTTGTCACCTTCCCAATCTTTCATTCCAACACTCGTGGACACGGATCCCAAGTAGGAAGGGTGGGCGGAGCCAGCCACGTATGAAAAAGACATTTTTCCACCATTCACTGGCGGGCGCTGGTGCCGTACGCTACCATTCCCACTACACCCCCACATTGATAGTAGGAGCAGGAGAAGTAGGAGTGATCTCCATCAGCCTGTTGAAGCTGGCGCTGGTCCAACTCCCACACAGGTGAAACATTACTTAACAGGTCATGGATTAAGTTTCCCTGCGGAACAGGTGAGGGCCTGGGGCTGGGAATATCCACACCTTATCTCGCAGGTAGCAGTGAGTCAGCTCGCACTGACCTTACAAATTTGTTCAGGTGTTGCTGACCCCCCCCCCGCGTGGTCACAGGTACAGGTGGTCAGTGTGGGCGATGATGTGCCCGTGTGGACTTGGACCCAAGCGCCGTAAGAATAAAAGAAAGAGCATCGCGGTATGAAAGCATGATGGCGGCGTACCGTTTTCATCGTGAACGCTGGCGTCGGGAGTGCCGTGGCGTTGCAGCTCGTCCTCCGGGGCCTCGGGGTAAATGACGGCCGTGTCGCCTTGCTGAAGCATCTCCTCCACCAGGGCGTCTGTGCTGGCATCGTCCTCGCCGTCTGATGCGCAATCTTCCTTCACTAGAAAGCAAACACACGCTGCTTAGACGCCAATAGAACTTCCTCTTGCTGCTTCTTCTTCTTCTCATATTTCATATTCTCATATCTCATGGTGCGCCACAACAAAGCCATCGAACAATACGAGCCAGCGCTGATTTGTTGCCGGGTTATTAGGAGCGCGGCACCTCCCACCCCCCACCAGGCATTACCCCCAGGAAGTGAAGACTAGACACAAGCTCAGTGTGTACGTACAGTCCATCCCATCCCATCCCATCCATCCCATCCCATCCCATCACCTCCACTACAGTTTTCCTTCTTCTTCGTCAGTGAGCATAGTTGCACTGCTTCAACAGCTCTAATCTCTCCAAAAACTATCCTTATTATTCTTTATTCGTTATTCTTGACATGATGACAGTCATGGACGTCACGAACAACATCTGCAAAAGCCCAACAACACAACAACATGAGAAAAGCTAGTGTAGATGTTGATGTACATTTTAAAGGTAGTATTTTTCATGTCATGTCTTATTCGTCTCCTGTCTACCCTGGTGGTTTCCATCTTGGTCCACATGGTTCTTGTTGCACGTCTGCAGCTCCACCGCATGGACCTTCTGTGCTAAAAAAAGAAAGTGGATAAACCTGCATGGATGTTGTGTGTTGCTGCTGAATCCACCCCCCCCCCCCACACACACACACACCTCCAGGCTCCCAAAATGTTGCGCTTGTGTGTGAAGTGCTGTCCCAGCAGGGGGTGCGGGGGAAAAGGTACGATGAGCTCTTGTTTTGGCTCCTCTATGCCGAGCGGGGAGCAAGGCCGGGGGGGCTTGGCGGCCACGCTGGGGCGGCTCCGCGTTATCAAGGCCGCCTCCCCTGACGTGACGCGGCCCGTTTATGTGCTGACACAGAAATGGAAATGCACTGCAGCACAAAACTATCTACTACAAACATGCTGGCTTGCCTTTTCATGCCCACGGAGCTTGGAGGGGCCACGCCGCACCGCTGAACTTGGCCACGCCGCACCGCTTAACTTGGCCACGCCGCACCGCTTAACTTGGCCACGCCGCACCGCTGAACTTGGCCACGCCGCACCGCTGAACTTGGCCACGCCGCACCGCTGAACTTGGCCACGCCGTACCGCTGAACTTGGCCACGCCGCACGACTCGCTCGCACGACTCACTCGCAACTAGGCGACACCGCACGACTTAACTTGGCCACGCCGCACCGCATAACTTGGCCACGCCGCACCGCTTAACTTGGCCACGCCGCACGACTCGCTCACACGACTCACTCGCACGACTCACTCGCAACTAGGCGAGACCGCACGACTTAACTTGGCCACGCCGCACCGCTTAACTTGGCCACGCCGCACCGCTTAACTTGGCCACGCCGCACCGCTTAACTTGGCCACGCCGCACCGCTTAACTTGGCCACGGCGCACGACTCGCTCGCACGACTCACTCGCAACTAGGCGACACCGCACGACTTAACTTGGCCACGCCGCACGACTTAACTTGGCCACGCCGCACGACTTAACTTGGCCACGCCGCACCGCTTAACTTGGCCACGCCGCACGACTCGCTCACACGACTCACTCGCAACTAGGCGAGACCGCACGACTTAACTTGGCCACGCCGCACCGCTTAACTTGGCCACGGCGCACGACTTAACTTGGCCACGCCGCACCACTTAACTTGGCCACGCCGCACGACTCGCTCGCACGACTCGCTCGCAACTAGGCGACACCGCACGACTTAACTTGGCGACACCGCACGACTTAACTTGGCCACGCCGCACCGCTTAACTTGGCCACGCCGCACCGCTTAACTTGGCCACGCCGCACCGCTTAACTTGGCCACGCCGCACGACTCGCTCGTACGACTCACTCGCACGACTCACTCGCAACTAGGCGACACCGCACGACTTAACTTGGCCACGCCGCACCGCTTAACTTGGCCACGCCGCACCGCTTAACTTGGCCACGACGCACGACTCGCTCACACGACTCGCTCGCAACAAGGCGACACCGCACGACTTAACTAGGCGTGTTGTCGCCACCTACAGGACTATGACTAGATGACACCTTGTCGCCACCTACAGGACTATGACTAGATGACACCTTGTCGCCACCTACAGGACTATGACTAGATGACACCTTGTCGCCACCTACAGGACTATGACTAGATGACACCTTGTCGCCACCTACAGGACTATGACTAGATGACACCTTGTCGCCACCTACAGGACTATGACTAGATGACACCAAGCTGCTGGATCAATTCCCTTCGTTTCCCTCACATGAAGGCAGAAGGTCCAGTGGAGTACAAGTCATAGAGGACCTCCTGTATCATCCTACGTTCTAGACCTAGATTCTAGGTTCTGGATGTAGATTCTCCAGTCTACGTCCTGATGAATCCAAGACTCATCATGATGCCCCAGGACGTGGCTCTCCATTGGCTGGCCTGTTGCCGGCCTGTTTCGTCAGCTCTCAGGAGATTGTTGCCTTCCTGTTGCAGAGGGGGGGGGGGCTCGCCTTTACGTCCCACCACGACATCACGCATGCAGGAACGCCTGCATGAGACGACATGGCTACGTCACGCCATGCCATGGCCGTGTCAGCCTAGATGAATGATCATGCATCAACGTGGAGAAGCCTCTCTGATCCACCATGGTGGTTCTCTGAGGTGGAATCATGCTCTCCGAAAGAGAGAACCCTCCATGGCTGACACTCGCTCTACCTTTTCCTCCCCTGAATTAGTCAGCCTGATCTCCAGCTGCACTTGAATGCATCTCCAGCACAGCAGCGTGGAAGGAGGGAATGAGTAATGCCAGCTAGCGAGGGGCCGTGATGCTATATAATGGAGAGGAATGATTCACAACAGCGAGGGAAAAGACGGCAGGGATTGTAAAATAAAAACACGTAGCAGTGCCACGGCCCCGCGAGAACGAAGCAAACTGGGTTACACCGAGGAGAAGATTAGTGGGTGGCTGACACGTTTCAAGGCTGCGCTGAGGAGTGAAAACCAGCAGGATCCTGAAGCAACAAAAAAGAAGAGGAGATGTTTGCTTTAAGGACGGCAGCTTTCCTGGAATTTCATCAGCCGGAGCAAAAGATGCTGCCTGATGTTGGCGTCGGAGGGAAACGTGGCGCACGTGAGATAGAGAGACCCCATTACCACGCACGCTGGCACAGAGTCCAACACACCCCCCCCTGCTAAATGTCAGCCTGTGGTTCCCGGACAGACATATTTCTGGCGGCCCGCCACCGATACATGTGGACCGCCACATTCGACGTGAAGCCGTGCCATTACTGGCTTCACGTATTCCGTCCACATGCATAGTCCGGAACACGTTCTACTTCCAGACTTCCATAGTTTCACATGGGACATTTGCTTGAATCTAGATCTTCCTATTCTCTTCACCAAGCTTCAAACACCCTCATCATTGTTATTGGGGGGCGGGGGGACATCTGTCCTTCCTTTGGGGGCAAGCCTGCTCTGACGTCACCCCCAAGCGGGTGGACAGCATGTGACAATGCCCACCAGTGTCAAGCTGCTCTGTGCTGGACTTTCCTGTGCTTGAAGGTCTCTCACTGCTGGCATTGTCTCGCTTTACTATCACGCTTCCTGTCTCACTTGGAAAGCTGCAGCGTGTACTGCGTGTACTGCGTGTACTGCGTGTACTGCATGCATGACAAGCAGTACAAAAGGAATCCAATCCAAAAGTGAAGACAAGCAGTTGGTTGAGTCATAAAAGAAGAACCCACCCAAGGACGCCTTTCCACACGTCCACACTGGCTAACATGTTGCCAGGCGGATGGCGGCCAGGATGGTGCGATCACGCAGCCCACGACGGTGCAGCTGGTCTCACCTCGGTCCCAGGGCTCCCCGGGGTGCTCTTCGTCTGGCGGGGTGCTGTCGCAGTCCGCCAGGCTGCCCTCCTCCTCCACGATGTGCAACTTGTCCTCGTCGTCCGAGTCTGTGCCGGCCTCCACCGCATTGTTGTAGCCGATCACTGTGGGGGGGGGGGACAGGAAGACCGTGTGACCATGTCGTTTGGGAAAAGTCCGACTGCTTTAACGGCGCCGTCATTCCCAAACGTAGCAAATGAATGTTAAAGGACCAAAAGTGCGACTGCAAAAACGTGTGGAAGCGCTACAAATACATGCTACTAGCTTACATACGTAGCTACGCTATGTTTACAAGTTATAAACAAACAGGTGATGGAGGAAGAGTCATGGTTGCCACATTTACCAACTAATAGATACTCTTTTTCTAAAAGCACCTGGCAACAAATCACCAGAAGAGACCTGTGGTGCCCCCCACATGACAGCACGCATGGCTGTTATCAGGGGGCGCTGCTGCGGCCCCTCCCCCGGGCGGCTCAGTCTTGTTAGTGACATGAAGAGAAAGTTGACTTGTATTTTCAACCTCCTGGTGTTTGCCGCTCTTCGTTCCGGTGCGCCACGGCCAAATATGCCAAGTGGGCCAGCTGTTCCAAATTGGCCAACTTTGGAACCAATGCCGGGCTGTGGGGCAGTGACCATCGGTGGCCGGACACCAGATACTCAGGTAAGCAATTCCAGCTCCGCTCGCTCCATCACCGCTAAATGATCAACTATCAGGCCGAGGAGAGGAAATCAATGAGCAGCAGCAGCAGCGTTTTACACTGTGGAAAAACACGCAGGGTGGGGGTGAGAGGAAGAAAGCTTTGGTGGGAGGTGTTTGGTGTCCCTGCGCGGGGGCGGGGGCGGCAAATGGTTGGCAGTCTTGCGAGGCGAGCGCGTGTGCGTGTGTTCCAACAAGCAATGTCGCACCTAGCATGAACAAAGCCTGGTAGACCCTTCTGGCCGAGCAGGCCGGCTGTTTGGACAGCTGCCTTTATTAGCGCTAGCATGCTAACGCACGACAGCAGGACCGCTCCTACGCACGCCACAGACGACTCATGGCCAGGTGGAGGAGGCGACGCGCCCCGCCCGCTCCTCCACGCCGACTTTTACCTTCAGGAGAAGAAAGCGTGAAAGCACGGCGTGCGTGGCTAGTCCGTGACCTCTGGCCGCAGATCACACATTACTCCTGGGCTCAAACATTCCATTGATTTTGCTAATGCGCCGCGATCAATGGCGGCTAAATAACCTCCACCAGACATGACTGCAGTACAGATATCCCAATTACCTGCACCCCCCCCACCCCCAACCACCCACGAGAAGATCCTCTTCATGCTTTGTAGCAACGCCTGGCCTGACTCAAGCTTCTTTGCCAGGAAATGACCCTGCGCCCTGACATCTGCTGGAGGCCTCCACTTCCTGCTTTCTTCCCATGCCTTCTTTTATTCAAAAATACTTGGATTTTTCTGCTTTTGCCTTTTTTACAACATGCCGTGGGCCGCTGGAAATAACATCCACCGGCCACAAATGGTCACCGGGCCGCAGTTTGGCCACAGCTGTGCAGATTCTGATACTTGGTAGCGTAGCCTCCTTCTCCACGTTCATACCCTGGACCCTGACATCTGATGGAGACTTGGACCGCCACAGATACATTTAGACCAACACAAGTATTGTAGATTTAGCCCGCCACAGATACATTTACAAGACCACAAATAGATCTGGTGCTTCTTGTTGATGAAGGCCTCACACCGGGACTGCGTGTGAGCGGGTGATCAGCACAGCATCATCATCATCATTTCCTGTAGCAAGCGTGTGAAGAAAGCTTTGATCTTCTTGCCTTTCTCAAAGCATCCAAGTGTAGCGCTGCCTCGCTGGGGGAAGCTAAAGGCCGGCTTCCGTTGGCTGTTGTGGTGATATGCAGTACTAGATGTTCTGCTACTTAGCTTATGCTAACACGGATGAAGTTGTGTGTGTATTTCCACTCGGTATGGGGAGGGGGGGCAGGGGCGGGGGCAGGCGCTCTCCCAGAGTACAGACCCTGCCGTCACAAAGTCTGCCCTTGCAAGTCCACAATGCTATTTTCTCAGGGAAGCCGACCACGACAAAAAGCCCAACGCCAAGCGAAGTCAAACAAAGCGCTTCCATCCAAACCACTAGCATGTGGTCTCAAGGTGAGGCGCCTCATTCAGCGCCGAGGTAAACGCCGCTATTCTGTTAAAACAACAGCCTTCCTTCCACGCGGGCAGAAGGTCAAGGCAAGCCTTGATAAAAGGAATTGGGGTTTTTATGCTTGGCCGTTTTCTACTTTGTGTAGAGCGTTTGGCTTTGGGAAGTCAGCTGGAGACGTGGCCATACATCCCTGACGGTAGATCTGCTGGATATGGTGCATCTATACATGGACTTCCTGGCTGGAAGACCACCTTGGCCTCCAAGGACAGGCCACATTGTTTACCTTTTAGCTCAGAGGAGAAAAGGAGCGCTTGATTTGCTCAGCTCAGCCACCTTTTCATAATTATTTTGTATGTTATGGGATTGATAACTCCTCACATCCTGGTGGCGCCGTGGTAGAGCATGGAGAAGGTTTCCCGTCCATCTTACTCCTAGCAGTCTGTGAGGAAGACTTAGCGGCCAGCGGTTAAGCAGAGCTCTCGGAGTCCAAAGGCGAGTGCTCTTGTGTTTCTAATGATGCAGATCAAGGTCTTACACAGCAGCTAATTGGCCTCAGCGGGTCGCTCATCTCTGCTGTCAAGGAGCACCTCCATGATAAGAGCAACGCTAATGTCTTCATCTGCATGGTGCTGATTGTTCGGGAAGGGCTCGACGGCCTTTTGTAGTCGCCCGACCTGCCGAGTCCCGTTCTTAACCAATCATCATTGGCCCTGCCAAGGCCGCCAAAATACCTTTGCTGCTAACGATGCCTCGTCTTTCTCCCTTCCGCCGTGTCCGTGGGCGGGGGCGGGGGCGGGGTGGTGTTTAAATATCCACCCTGCCGCCGTGGTGCAGGTCTATATTAGGTTGCTGTAGCGCAGGGCTGTTGCATTCTAGGAGCAGGTGACTGGACATTCCTTCCTGTATTAGGCCTGACACTTCACTGTGGGGGAGTGCCGAGCAAGGAGAATTACAAGAGGGAGGGGGGCTAACGCTGCCAAATAACTCTCCAGCTGGAACATCTCATTACTTTTTACCTGCAACTTAAGCACGTTTGTCACGGCTGTCAGGGAATTCAAACTCAACACTCCGTGTCCCCACGAGGGCCGCGCTCAAAATATGTCATCTTAATTGGCACTAATAAATAAATGACACAGATTCCTTCCTTTGTACATAAGGACCTGTCTGCACTTCATAAACATCTGATGGAGGCAACGTGCTCCGACCTCCTGGCGCCTCCGCTATTGGCCAACGTTGGCCATTGCGGCGATACAAGTGGACCCCCTTTGTCCTACGTCTACATGAGCCCTGGAAAGGAGACCTATAGGAAGGACTTACTAGCCAGTGTGGGTCAGACCTTTAGGAAGGACTCACTAGCCAGTGTGGGTCAGACCTTTAGGAAGGACTCACTAGCCAGTGTGGGTCAGACCTTTAGGAAGGACTTACCAGCCAGTGTGGGTCAGACCTTTAGGAAGGACTTACCAGCCAGTGTGGGTCAGACCTTTAGGAAGGACTCACTAGCCAGTGTGGGTCAGACCTTTAGGAAGGACTCACTAGCCAGTGTGGGTCAGACCTTTAGGAAGGACTCACTAGCCAGTGTGGGTCAGACCTTTAGGAAGGACTCACCAGCCAGTGTGGGTCAGACCTTTAGGAAGGACTCACCAGCCAGTGTGGGTCAGACCTTTAGGAAGGACTCACTAGCCAGTGTGGGTCAGACCTTTAGGAAGGACTTACCAGCCAGTGTGGGTCAGACCTTTAGGAAGGACTCACTAGCCAGTGTGGGTCAGACCTTTAGGAAGGACTTACCAGCCAGTGTGGGTCAGACCTTTAGGAAGGACTTACCAGCCAGTGTGGCTCAGACCTTTAGGAAGGACTTACCAGCCAGTGTGGGTCAGACCTTACTAAGGAAGGACTAAGGACTAAGGACTAAGGACTAGGAAGGACTCACTAAGCAGTGTCATGCTGGCGAAGGCCTTGCGTTCGGCCATCAAGGTGTCAGTTCGGAGGTGAATGATGTGCGCACACTAACAAAAATGAGGGCAGAACGTGGGGGTGGGGGACGGGGGGCAGGGTGGGAGGAGGAAGTGCTAATGGCTTAAAAAGACAAAGCTGGCCTGTCACCCACGATGCTCATCTGAAGTGATGGGCGCCTCGGGGAGGGCGTGTCACACAATGTCAGCAGCAGACACGTAAAGATGGAGCGTTGGGAAGGGCGGCACCCGATGCTTCTCAAGAATCCCACAGCACCAGTCTGCGGTGGAGGGACAGGTGAGGAACCAAGAATAGAAATATGGAGTCACACGCTAAAGGTCAGCTACTGATGCTGTTGTTGAACACATCCCATCTCCAACCGCGCCAACACGTGATGATGTCATCCTACTCTACAGGAAGGTGGAGCTGTGGGTCCAGTGGGCGTGTCCCATGACGTGCATTCACGACTGCCGCTTTTCACCTGTTCCTCCCGTTCGAAGGCAGAGGAAAGACAAAGACGTAGGTTCATGTCTGACGTCACGGATGACAACCGGCCGTGTCCTCACTAATTGTGACACTGGCATGCCAAAAAAGTGCAGCTCTTCCCTTTTTTGCAGCAATTCCTCTCCTTTGCAACATTTTTGACAACAGATGACCACACAATGTCAACTCAGTCCCAAGACTCCCGAGGGCAAACATCCCGGACACCCCCTGACACACGCAGTGCATAATAAAAGCGTCCGCCCCGGGCCAACGCTAGCTGTCACACTGGAGTCTTGTTGGACATGTGATGCTGGAGACACAGGGTTAATGGCCTCAACTTGCACCCACAAAAGATCTTTTGTCACCTCTCTCCTTCGCCCATGTGATCAGGGAGGGCTGAGCGACACCCCCCCGACCCCCCGCCCCCATCCGCCCGCCAGAGCAGCTATAGAATTCCAACAGTAAACACGGCATATTATTCTATTCATTATGTTTTACTTGATGAACCATCTACCAACATTCCGACACTCCACTCAGCTCCGGCAAAGGCCACTAACTGTACAGTATTTGGGGGAGGGGGGCAGATGTCCCCAAAAATTCATTTATTGTGGCCACGACATCAACACCATTAGCACCTATTGTTGCTATTGTTACGGCGTGCATGTGGGCGTGCACGTGGGCATGGGCAACGTGGCCTCATGCCACGGCAGAAAGTGACCAGACAGACGGCAGGTCCAGGTCCAGGTGCCGCCGTATTGACCGATGTATGGATTCGGTTGGTCGGTGCGGGCGTGCACGTGGCAGCCAGCGGCCCGGGAGACCATTAGTCCACCACATGGGAATTTGACGGGCGTATTGACCATCACACTGGGGCGATTGATTGGCACAGATCTCTCTCTCTCTGTCCCACAAGAGGCATCCATGATCTATGTTACGCCACTTGACTTGGGTCTTTATTCACTTGGGTGAGGTACACTGAACAAATACTACACGTCCAAGAGAATACATTGCAACCTATTTCTACTATGTTACACTCTTCTGTCACCTTCAGCGCCATAGTGGTCCTACAGCCAGAAGCTAGTCCAGGTATGCCATACACCATAGTACACCATAGTACACCATAGTGGCCCCGCAACCAGAGGTTAGTCCCCAGCGGCATGCTGCTTTGGAGCTGCTGAGGGAAGAAGAATGTAATACTGGGACTCGTACTCCTACAAATGCAAATCAGGTTTCAGATAATGTGATCACACCACGCTCTCCCGTATCGCCGAGTCCATGCCTTTGTGGCCAGATGCAGATGTTTGTTTTCCAAGACGCCCCGGCCAACAGGGTGGAGCCCAGTGCTCTCATGTGATGTCATGAGTGGCGTACGGTAATTAGGCAGGGAACATCCAGATGTTCTCTCTTTCACCAGGAGCACCAAGCAATGCCTTCAGTCAACCTGGAACACCACCGCCAGGACACCCCCACCCATCACGACACCTTCCCTGACTGACACTGCTGACGTGATCAGTCACGCTTAGAAGTGGGGGTGGACTTTGCGGGCCAGATGAGGCGGGCGGGGGGGGGGCGTGCGGGAGCGCTTTGCTGCGCTGGGTGAAATGGGTCATGATGGGGAATTCCACCGCATCTGGCCTTCCTGCTGCAAAAGGAAAGACAAAGCCAGCCAAGTCTGTCATCTGACACGGACTCGAACATTCTACACATCATCCACGAGCAGCAGCTGCTCTGGAGGCACACCTCCTTGGCCGAACGTCAGCGTGACATCCACACGGCAACGTACGCCATGCTGCACACGGCGGCTTTCATAAGCTGAGGCCCCGCCGTGCCATTGGTTGATGCTTGCCCTGTACACGGACAGCACACATGCAACACACACACACACACACACACACCGGACTGGGATTTGGTACCCTTCATAGCTTTTTTTACACTCATCTAACTTTCTTACAACTCAAGCTAGTGATGTAGAAATGTTCAGAGAGGCATACGAGAGTCACATAGTGGTTACCATAGCAACACAAAGGCGCTTTTCAAAGGTGAATAAAGTTTTATGATGGTGACACATTATTTACTAGAATCCAAACAAACGTGTGTGTGTGTGTGTGTGATCCGTGGAAGACCTGCAAAGAGCGCGTAGGCCAGCGAGGGCGGAGGGGAAGTTATTTTGGGGTCAGGGAACGGTAATCACCACCTCCATCTGCTTCCTCCCAGGTGCTGGACACCAACAAGGAAGACAGAAATAACGCTTCTCCACAATCGGCAGCAGTGCTCCAGAAGAGGAGAGGTACCGGCACGTCGTCTTCATTCGCATGAAGCGGCTGTGCTGTCAAAGCCAGTCATCAACAACACTTCTGCTGACAAACCTCCAGGCTGGGGGCCGGGGGGGGCTGGGGGGTTATCTTTGCAGCAGGAGGAAGTTGAAGGGGCCGTCGAGAGAGCTGACACCACGCTTCCACCGCCTGCCCGAGGAGACGGCGTGGCACGGCCTCTACTCGTAGAGGAAGCCGGCCTCGCTCTTCATCCCCTTGGACGTCTTGTGACGTCCAAGGGGACCAATGAGGCCCGTTCGCGCCCTCGGCTAGCCTGGCCCCAAATGACTAAAGATTCCTCTCATGCTGCTGTCCTGTCAGCAAAACACACATTCCCATGTATCCGTCCACCCATCCATCCCAGTTGTCCTTCCACCCATCCATCCCATGTGTCCTTCCACCCATCCATCCCATGTATCCGTCCACCCATCCATCCCAGTTGTCCTTCCACCCATCCATCCCAGTTGTCCTTCCACCCATCCATCCCATGTGTCCTTCCACCCATCCATCCCATGTATCCGTCCACCCATCCATCCCAGTTGTCCTTCCACCCATCCATCCCATGTATCCGTCCACCCATCCATCCCAGTTGTCCTTCCACCCATCCATCCCATGTATCCGTCCACCCATCCATCCCATGTATCCGTCCACCCATCCATCCCAGTTGTCCTTCCACCCATCCATCCCATGTGTCCTTCCACCCATCCATCCCATGTATCCGTCCACCCATCCATCCCAGTTGTCCTTCCACCCATCCATCCCAGTTGTCCTTCCACCCATCCATCCCATGTGTCCTTCCACCCATCCATCCCATGTATCCGTCCACCCATCCATCCCAGTTGTCCTTCCACCCATCCATCCCATGTATCCGTCCACCCATCCATCCCAGTTGTCCTTCCACCCATCCATCCCATGTATCCGTCCACCCATCCATCCCATGTATCCGTCCACCCATCCATCCCAGTTGTCCTTCCACCCATCCATCCAGCTATATCGCCACTACACAAATTGCACAACATCCACTCATCCATAGGTGTGTTGGCCAACTGGGCCCTGCCTTTCTTACGTGACATGTTGCAAGAGTAAACCCACAAATCCATTTTGCAGGGTCCCCAACAAGATAGTTGGAGCAGACAATGACGGTCCACCCAAAAAGGAAGGACATGCTAGCTGAAGAGTGCAAACAATACCAGGCTCAAAGATCACGCCATGGCAGCACTTTTACTGCAACGGGAAAACATTTCTTCCAAAGCATTTTTGTGATGAAGCAATGTTCCTCTGACCAGCCCCCCCCCCCCCTTCCAGGTTTCATTCATGCCAGCCCCTTTCCCTCCATCATTACTCAGCCTGCTGGACTTCAGCTTCCAATACGCTCATCCTAAAACAGGAGGGGGACTTCCATGTTCCATGGGGGATTTCTAACCTTCTTTTCTGTCACACCAACAATTGATGTCAGTGTTCAGAAGTCACATGACTCTCACAAGACGAGTGGCTCATGACCTCCATTATGTCACTTCTGGCCATCTGTATCCCATGTACCCATGCACCCATGCACCCATGTACCCGTGCACCCACCTATACACGTGTCCCCATTCATCTATAGACGTGTACCCATGTACCCGTACACACGTGTACCTGTGTACCCGTGTACCCATACAAGTAGCAGACCAAGAGTGAAGAGGTAGTGTAGCAGTGTGTACTTCCGCTCATGTACACGTGTGCACGTGTGCGTGTTACATGTTTTTTCCCCAAGAAGATGTTTTACAGCTGTAATTAGAATAGCGTGAAAGCGTCAAAGCATATGAGATATTTTCTCCCAAGGTTGTCATATCTGATAGCGGCCCGTGCCAACCAGCCCCCACGGACATCAATGCTATGTGACATGTGTGTGTGTGTGTGTGTTAGACGTGTTCATTGATGAGAGGGCTCTCCATGGAACAGCGGGGTGGTGGGAGAGCGTGAAGCCCCCTGATGCTTGTGCGTCTCATGAAGCCAAAGCCGTGCTGAACCACGCCAGGCCTGGCGTGGCACAGCGCCAGCCCGACCCTCCTCTCTAAACAGTCACAGCGGTCAAGTTTACCGCCCGTCTGCCCCCGTCACTCTCCTGTGCGGGCAGCAGTGTGAGGATTAAGGGAAAATCCTGACCCCCCCCAACACCTCTCTTAAATGGCTCTGCTCGTTTTAAAGAGCTCCTCCAAAGCTGGATTACGGCACAGGTGGCGTTCGCCATCGCACATCATCAAGCCTTCTTCCTGTCTATGTGGCTGGAAAGAAGCGGGTGAGTGTCAGCATCATCTTGGTCCCGTCAGGTGCATGCAGGTATCGGGGGCGGGACAGCCTGCGTATGTCAATCATTAGTCATGCACAGCAAAGCAGTGAGGGAAACTCACACCGTGGCCGTTTGTCTTTGTAGGGGGGGGGGGGCAGCAACAAGCCTCATGCTACTTTAATGGCGATGAATAAAGGATGAGAGCAGGCTCAGACACCAGTTTAAGACGCCGCTTAGCACCTCGGGCTCGGCGCCAAGGCGCTGGGGGCGCGGCTGCGACGACATGGACCGACAACAAGACATCAGCAGAAGGTGGAGGATGAAGATGGATGGAGGGGCTGGCCAACCATGAATGATGAATCCATAAACGACTATCAAGTCCTAGCATCGCTCTCACAGCACGGCCCTACTGGGCCAGCCTCACCCGTTGGCCCTGGCTCGTCTGCTAGAAATAAGATGTAGCAAGAGGGCTCAGGTCAACTTATATTTAGCGAGCGGTCACGCCCCTTTAGACCATCTTAAAGGACACCTGCACTTTTTGCCAACGTCCGACATAAACACGTCTTTCTCTTTCCTCTGCCTTTGAAAGATATAAAAATGGTAAAGAATGGCAGCTAATGAATAAAAATGGTAAAGAATGGCAGCTAATGAATAAAAATGGTAAAGAATGGCAGCTAATGAATAAAAATGGTAAAGAATGGCAGCTAATGAATAAAAATGGTAAAGAATGGCAGCTAATGAATAAAAATGGTAAAGAATGGCAGCTAATGAATAAAAATGGTAAAGAATGGCAGCTAATGAATGCACAGTTAAGAAGATCCTACTTCTGCACGGGTTTTTTGCGAGCCTAGAAGGCAGGATTTCCCGGCCAGGGTTTTCCAAACGAAGTGTGTCATTTTACTCATTGCAGCAGGATGGGCGATCCAAACGGGCTGTGGCCATTTAACAGCTACTTGCTAGCGTTGCATCTGGCTCCACCCACCTCCACTGCCCTTTCCTGTTTGGGCCGCCATGAGAAACGAAGCCAAGGAAGGGGCACGCATTCCAAGCAGGGAGACCTGAAGCAGCACCTCTGGGAACGTCCTGGCGGTCCCGGGAATCTGGCCGACATTCACAGCCATGCCGATCGTTGCGTTGAGAGGTGATCGAGAACAGAATCTGGCACGCTGACGACTGAAGCTGCCAGCCTGCCGCCTTGGACGGCGTCGTAATGGCTGCCACCTGCCCTCCGCTACGGCAAATACGCCGGCTCGGGAAAGCAGCTGGCAGCACCTGTGCTCAACTGTCCCGTCAGCACATCACAACCAGGATGGGAGGATTAGTGGGAGCGCAGTGGTTTTGTTACTGTAAAAGTGCATTTGCGTTGCTATGGTAACTACCATCATACCCAGGCTATGCAGACACGTAACCCCAAGAATCAACTGAACTGGTTTGAAGACAACAGAAGCCACTTGAAGCCACAAGCGCTTAAAAAGACAGAGGAACCGAGGAACCAAGGTGGGGCTGAACGGGCATGCAGACGGCACCCTGGCTGGTGTCGGTCCAGGGTCCCCAGCCATCAGGACTTGGTAGGTTGTACATCATGCATGTGGGCCTCACGTGGGGGTCTTCGACTTCCCATGTCTTAAAAACATTCAGCTTAAGTGGAGATTCTACACTGTCCAGAGCAGCCCCTTCACCCAGAGTCAGCTGGGGTAGGCTCCAGCGCATCTATGGCCCTAAGAGGACAGGCGCTGGAGGACATACATACGCTTTAGTACTGGTAAGCTCTATGGGATAGATGCCTCATGTGTGTGTGTGTGTGTGTGTGTGTGTGTGTGTGTGCGCGTGTGTGTGCGTGCGTGTGCGTGTCCTCCCCCAGAGAGGTTGTGTGAACTGGAATGTAAACATGGCAGCTAAATAAACAGCTGTAAGCGCCAGAGAGGCTCAAAGACAACAAGGTGTTGTGTGAAGTGGACTCCTATCTCAGCAAGGCCGCCAGATGACCACAAATGAGGTGCAGGATGAAAGACGTTCCAATGGAAACAGTCTCAACTGGTTGCTGGCTTTTCACAGCGTCTGCACTTTTATTCTGAAGGGATGGTAGTAGTTTTGCCCATACCATACCCCTAGTCTGACTCTAGTCCTGGTTCTGTCCTCGAAGAGGACCAGCATTTGTAAGATGTTGAATGTGCCGCTCCGGTCCCTTGCTGATCCCTAGCCAGTGTTTACGTGCATCTACCTCATCTACCTCATCTACCTCATCTACTTCATCTACTTCATCTACCTCATCTACCTCATCTACTTCATCTACCTCATCTACCTCATCTACCTCATCTACCTCATCTACTTCATCTACCTCATCTACTTCATCTACCTCATCTACTTCATCTACCTCATCTACTTCATCTACCTCATTTACTTCATCTACTTCATCTACTTCATCTACCTCATCTACCTCATCTACTTCATCTACTTCATCTACTTCATCTACTTCATCTACTTCATCTACTTCATCTACCTCATCTACCTCATCTACCTCATCTACCTCATCTACCTCATCTACTTCATCTACCTCATCTACTTCATCTACCTCATCTACCTCATCTACTTCATCTACCTCATCTACCTCATCTACTTCATCTACCTCATCTACTTCATCTACCTCATCTACCTCATCTACCTCATCTACCTCATCTACTTCATCTACCTCATCTACTTCATCTACCTCATCTACCTCATCTACCTCATCTACCTCATCTACTTCATCTGCCTCATCTACTTCATCTACTTCATCAACCTCATTTACTTCATCTACTTCATCTACCTCATCTACTTCATCTACTTCATCTACCTCATCTACCTCATCTACTTCATCTACCTCATCTACCTCATCTACCTCATCTACTTCATCTACCTCATCTACTTCATCTACTTCATCTACCTCATCTACCTCATCTACCTCATCTACTTCATCTACCTCATCTACTTCATCTACTTCATCTACCTCATTTACTTCATCTACCTCATCTACCTCATCTACCTCATCTACCTCATCTACTTCATCTACTTCATCTACCTCATCTACCTCATCTACTTCATCTACCTCATCTACTTCATCTACTTCATCTACCTCATCTCCTTCATCTACCTCATCTCCTTCATCTACTTCCTATTTGGAGGTGTGAAAAGGCATGGGGTGACATGGATCATGCTAATAGCTAGCGCCTTTCAGGAGTTTGGAGTTCGGATTGCCATGCCATGTTTCTGTATGTTGATGTATGTGCTCCAGGGCTTCAAAGTAAAAGTCCTGGCATGGAGGTGGTTACTGAGAAGCTGTTATGTGCCTGCTGAGCTAGCTAGAAGTTTCCCTTCTAACGTTAGGTTGGACGTCATCCTGGAGCAGCCTTGCTATGGGATACCATCATGAAGGTCTGGCCACGCGCCTCCAATGGGGAAGATGAGCATGCAGTGGGAGGGACGGGATGGGACAGGACAGGACAGGACCCCCCCTCCCCCGCACACCTTCTTCCACCTCCATCCATCAGTCTAAAATAAGTGCTCTCACGGCGGGCGTGAGTGTCACATGGCAGCAGCTCTCCAAATACTCGTCCAGCGTGTCAGAGGATAAATTCTCCATGTTCTCCTGTCCTTCACACGTCCTGCTCAGGACGCCACGCAGGCATCGGCTAGTCAGGCTACAAAAAGTACAAAATACGCTGACATGTCCTCCTGACTCAACCATTGTTGGGAAAGATGGACGCATACATTGA
Source organism: Doryrhamphus excisus (assembly GCF_037039965.1). Lineage (NCBI taxonomy): Eukaryota > Metazoa > Chordata > Actinopteri > Syngnathiformes > Syngnathidae > Doryrhamphus > Doryrhamphus excisus. Next base: position 23,253,544 of record NC_136363.1, read on the forward strand.
TCATGTCCTGTCCTCAGAGATGATGCAACACGCCGAGAAGCCAACAAGAGCGCCATTGTGCCGCCACGGCGGTGATGTCACACCTTCGGCCATGTGAGGCACGGCGTGACAACATGGCCTGACTCACACGTCGGGGGCCAACCGCCCGCGCTCACGTGACCGGGGGGGAGGGACATCCAAGATGGACACCTGCGTGTGTATGAAGGACACCGAGGGGACGACCTTTCACCTCGTGAGTCAGGAAAGCAGCCCCGTGGAAAACACACCAGCATCGGCCCAAAGTACACGTCCTCACACGTCAATAGCACCTATTGATCACCTCTCCACACGCCACTGGATCACAACCAGCACCTTTCCACGCACACATCCGTCTTCATATCGACCCGCACGCGTCGGTCCTGTCACTGTCCCAATACTTCTGCTCATCCTGTCACAGCGCTGCAACACGCTGCTGATGAAAGCTGTTTTTGTATACGTCATGGAGTATACGTTCATACGCAGTCCTTCACACCTTACACATACCAGGAGGGAAATACCACTAGTACTATCACTATCTACCCCAGATGTACTCCATAACAAGTATTTCAGCATAGCTACCCCAGATGTACTCCATAACAAGTATTTCAGCATACCTACCCCAGATGTACTCCATAACAAGTATTTGAGGATATGATAAGTATCACTACATTTGCTTCCAATGTTGGACACATCCCACAATCCTTTGCCAGGTGAGCAGTGAGCATGCTCAGTAGGCGCCTGCGTGTTGGCGTGCTGATGTAACGCTAGAAGGCCAGCTCCAGTTAAGCTTTCAAGTCATGGCATATTCAATCAATAGGATGGAAAGGATTGATTGGAATGACCCTGAAGGCATCTGCCGGCTGCTGGCGTATTGGGGGGGGGGGGGCTGCCCAGGGTTCTACAGGACGCTGATGGTGGGGGAGTACAGGCTGTGGACGTGGAGGTCTGTGCGCCATGGTCCTAATGGCGACCGGGACCGTCGGCCTCAAACGGCCAAGCCGGGCGGGCTAATTGTCCTCCGTCATCTTCTTACTTCCCTGAGCGCCAACCCGGCTCCCACCGGGACTCTGATGGGAGCTCGGAGATGGCCCTCTCTTAATCGATAGTGCCAGGTTGCCAAGACAACCTTGATTTCCTGTCACCGTTTTTGCCGAGTGCCGGTGATTGCACCGGGTGTCCATTGCACCTGCCGCCCTCTCCTCCTCCTCCTCCTCCTCCTCCTCCTCGTGCTCATCATCATCAAGCGCTCCCCATCCCTCACTCTCCCCCCTGCCTCCCCACACACAAAAGAAGAGGACAGATACACAAAGGCATAACGGATTAGACCCAAGAGGTTGATCTGGACCAATCATAACACACACACACACACACACACACACACACACACACACACACACACGGCGTTATCGCCAAGCATGGCACGCCGTCACATCCACCTCGGAGGGTGATGTCATTGCACCTGAGGAACTTCCACTATCACACATCCCGCGTCTCCATCCTCCCCTGTTTTTTCATTAATGGAGAGCTCATTAATCCTGGCTGATAACGAGGACGTGGGACAGGGACATGATGAAGGGGCCCGCTCTCCTTTAGCCGGCCGCCCTTGGGGATAAATAGCCAAGGGGGTGTTGCCTTCTGCCGCGTGTGCGGTGGGCATGTTAAAAGCGCTAAAGGACGCATTGTACATCTCACGCTATCTGGAGGACATCTTGTGACGTTGGACCTGCCGTGGATGGAGGGTGGTGGCTCCTGTTGGTGCCCCCCCCCCACCCCCGCCAAGGCCAACAGCGCAACATGCAATCAGCAGACAAACACAAAGGTTACACATATTTACAATCCAAACACCAAACTCATGCTAGCCGAGCTAGCACGCTATCTGCCGCGTGGAGCGCATCACCGGAAGCAACGGAGCTGAATATCCGACGGTGTCAATCAGGAGGGAATGCTGTGGACCTGACGTGCCAGGCATCCTGATGTTTTGCGGCTTTCCGAGGGCCGTGAGCTCCTTGGGACAAATACGCGGGCCAATGAGGTGATTACTGCGGATGAAAATCAGAGGATGATGAATGAAAGCGATCAGGAGGATTGCCGGGTGTTATGACAGCAGAGATCAGACCCGGACATCCACCAGGGCTTTGTACTACACCAATCATTTAGTCTTCCACACATTACATCCAATCTGTCTGGACCAGGACCTTAATCCCCCTCCCCTCCGCCACGGAGACAAGCGGACAGTAATCCTCCATATTTGTGTATTAATAGCCAGCGAGGGTCTCGGGGGAGCGTCCACCGCACGTGATTGTGATGTATGTTTTATTAGTTGGGTAATCTGCTTGTCCATCGGAGGATCTGGTCCATTTAAAGCCGGGCTTGAATAAAAACAGTCAGCGCAGCCTGGGGGCTAAGCTCCCCGAGGACGAGGGAAAGAGCGCGGCCGGGTTGAATAGACTCATCGCCAACAATAAACAGCTTTACATCCATGTTATCTGTCATGGCGCAATACAATTATTGTGCGGAATCCCGCCTTGAGCCTGCGCCCTTTCCTCTGAAGAGGGCCAGATAAAGCCTGACCCAAATAGAAACCCTGCCCTCCGCTTCAGTCATCTCCAATGTTATTTCCGAGGGGGCACTTAAGATTCATTGTGAGCATCCATAGTCGCGTCCATAGAGACGCCCAAGCGCTCAGCCTTACGTGGTCCACAGAAGCAGATCGGGTTAACGGGGCCAGATTCCTTAAGATCTCAATCACGTTGGAGCCGTCCGCTCGCCTCCCAAACCGTCTAGACGCTGCATCGCTGCCACGCCCTCGCTCGCACATTTATCACCCAGACGCTTGGTTGGAAGGGCGGCGGCGTGCCAGTCAACGACGGAAGCGGGCTGGCCTACCAACAGCCTTCTCCCGCCTGCAATCCACAGAGATGCCTTCATGCGCAGCCCCGTGCTTAACGAAGCCACAGGTGGCGCCGTCGCCCCTCGCTGTCAGGGCAGGGGTCCACATCCACCTGGCTAAAATCACTCCTGGAGGGGGGGGTCCACATCCACCTGGATAATATCACTACTGGGGGGGGTCCACATCCACCTAGCTAATATCACTACTGGGGGGGGTCCACATCCACCTAGCTAAAATCACTCCTCACTCCTGGGGGGGGGGGGGGGGGGGGCACATCCACCTAGCTAATATCACTCCTAAGGGGGGGGGGGGTCCACATCCACCTAGCTAATATCACTCCTAAGGGGGGGGGGGTCCACATGCACCTAGCTAATATCACTCCTAAGGGGGGGGGTCCACATCCACCAAGCTAATATCACTCCTAAGGGGGGGGGGGTCCACATGCACCTAGCTAATATCACTCGTAAGGGGGGGGGGTCCACATGCACCTAGCTAATATCACTCGTAAGTAAACACACGTGCAAAAAGCCCTGGCTGGAACTACATTAGAGCCAAACCATGTGACTCTCACGGGGTAATCTCACGGGAGCATCCCCCACCCCCGATCCTGCCGATGGGACTGTAACAACAGGAAGTCAGCCTGCAACGGGCCTGCAACTCACACCACACCTACAGATAAGTCAGCTCTGCCTTGCACACGCACACACACACACACACACACGCAGCCTTTGCCTTTCCCAGTAGAAAAGGCCCATACCAGAAGGAGTGTCCCAGCCTTCCCATCATTCACGTGTTACATTAACGGCGGCCATTTCTCAGCTAAGTCTACGTTTAATCCCTTTAAAAGAAGACTGTGAGGAGCAGAAGAATCCATGGCACGGTGCCCGTTGCTGCTGGCGTCTGCGCTGAGCATAGATGCGCTGCAGCCTGGCACTGAAACACGGAGGGGCCGAGTCGGGTGGGGGCGGGGGGCATGCTATTTAGTGGCTCAATAGCCCTTGTTTGTCTAGGTCCCTTTGGGAAGTCAGGACACAGCAGTGAATAGGAACCAGTTAGCGGGGATGGCATAATAAGCTGCGGGGACGGGACGGGGGGTCATTGAAATTCCGGGCAGGCTCCTGTCGAGACCAAGCGCACCTTGGCCAGCTGTAGCAGCGACTCGGTGGAGCGTGGGGGTGTTCTACATGGATCAGGTTAGGGATCACAAAATACTGCGCTGGAACCATAAGAGGAAATGTGTCGTGGCATTGCTTGCTCATGGAAAAGAAGGTCTGCGCTCGGAACGGAAAGACAGAAAAGAGAAGTGAAACCGGACCGGCCGGGCCCATCCAGTCACGTGACTCACTGAGCCAGCCTCGGGAGGATGACGCTGACATGACAGGCCGAGAGTGCCAGGCTATTTCTTCTCTAGGCGTGAGTGTCAGACGCTGCAGACGCTGCAGACGCTGCGGACGCTCCGAGCTCTGTGAGGACGCCACGGCAACCCCGCAGCGGCAGCCTTCCGTGGCCCCCGTTTAAAGGTCACGTGACCTCCAGGGTTGGCCATCAGTCCTAACAGACACATCTTTGTAACGAGGCTGACGTTGCTATTCTGCTGGGGAATATTTCCTGCGTCGCCAGGGGTGCTGCTGCTCGACATCAAACCCACCCCCGTCTAATGGCCGTCATCTTCTCCCCCAACATGGCCGACGTCCCCTTTCACGTTCTTCTTCATGTGTCCTGTCATGATAGGAGCCCCTGGCAGGGGCGACATTGGCCCCATTAGTAATAGACATCCATCTTTCTATCCAATTCAGATAACTTTCTTCTTCTCCAGACCGGAATGATATCCCGCCTCTCGCCCAAAGTCAGCTGGGATAGACTCCAGCATACCACCATGACCCTAAATGACGATCAGAAAATGGAGTTACCTGGAGCTAAGGAGGCCTGCAACAAATTACAACTTGTGGATTAGTCCTAAAGAAATACCATGACATTAGTACTAGCACATGAGTACTACTACAGGAAGCAGAGTACCATGAAATACCATGACATTAGTACTAGCACATGAGTACTACTACAGGAAGCAGAGTACCATGAAATACCATGACATTAGTACTAGCACATGAGTATTACCACGAGAACCAGAGTACCAGGAAATACCATGACATTACTACGAGCACATGAGTACTACCACAAGAACCAGAGTACCATGAAATACCATGACATTAGTACTAGCACCAGAATCAGAGTACCATGAAATATCATGACATTACTACGAGCACATGAGTACTATCCGGAGAACCAGGATACAGAGGGGGAGGAACCACTTGCTGTGGCCCTGCAAGGTGCACTGTATTCGGACACGGGCCCCGAGCAGGTGGTGTGCCAGCATGGATGTGTCTGGTAAACCTTTTGCACTTTTCAAACTGCGGTGCTGATGTTTCACGCGGCTGATAAGGTTTTCTGTGTGCTCCATGTTTGTTCCCCTTACGGCAGAGCATTTGGTACAACGCCCCAAAGGGAATGTTTGTTCATGGGAAGCTATGACAGGAGCGCTCGATTTGCTCACCGCACCGGACAGGTCATCTGGCCTCACTGGAGCATTTTTATTATTATTGGAGCTATTTTTAATATCAGATGTATCGCTATGTTTCCATGATATCGACACACTGACTATCGATGTGATCATTATGAATCATCATCACCATGCCAACACGGTCAGGTTGATACTGTGGAGTTTTGGACGCTAATACTCGGGCTAGCTATGCCAGCTAATACGCTGTAAGCTAGGCTTTGGCTCTCATGTTTCCAGCAAAAACAAGTAGAGGAGTGGAGGAGGTTGTGGTTGGTTGGCTTTGATGGCAGAAGTCATAGAAATGTCTTTTCTTTTCCATTCCATGCCACCAGGATGGATAGGAAGTCCACTGTAAACAATAACTTCCATCCAATCATTGGCATTGCTGTCCCGTGTAAAAGTCCAATTCTTCCCCATGAAATGGACTTTGTGTTGGTATTGTGTGTACATTGGATCGTGTACGTTGGCTTGACGAGGTTTCCTGTGAAGATGTCGCCTTGGTATTGGTCCGTTTTGGTTTCATTTCGTTCCTTTTTGGTTTTAGGTACTGAAGCATACCCAGCATTTCTTTTCTTCCCGGGTGCGCTCCTTGCAGCCCCCCCCGACGAGGAGCCTCAGAATAGTCTGGCACAGGTGCTGGGGCCCGGGTGCACGCGGGGGGAGGGGGGGTCGTCTGGATGCACGCGAGGCCGCAGGAAGCCTCTTGTTTTCACAGAGATAAAGGGCTTTCGGGTTGCATCCTGGGCCGTAATCTCCCACACACTTCCTGGTTTTGTTCAGGCAGGGGAGCCAAAATGACAGAGTAACCTTCGCCATGAGAGGCTGATCAATAACTTGTGATTAGGCCGGATGTGTGTCTGGCATTTGTGGCTTTGACGAGCACACAATGACAAGAGAGGCTCGGGATTTGAGATTTATGGATTCATTTATTCAGAGTGCTGCTTCATTAGCGATGGGGGTGATAAAAGTGTGCGCATGTACTTTTTGTCTGACCTCTCTTTCAGGCATAATTAACATCGTTGTGAGCATCTTACGTCCTAATTAAAGAACAGAGCTTGAGAGGCCTTGTGCTTAAAGAGATGCATTGACTTCATCTCGTTTGCAGGAAACGCTCCCTTGAAGGCCAGCGTGGCTCACATGAGCGGAGGATCGCAGGCCACATTCGCCACATTCGCCGTCCTTCGCATGACAAACAACTTGGCTGTTTGTGTGTGACGTCAACATGGCCCCAATTCCTCCGTCCTGACCCATCTGTGGCAACCAGTCAACCTTCTTTTAAGCTAACGATTTGGCACGGCGGCGGAAGAAATAAGCTTTTGGCGGTCTGTTCCCGGGAGCGTGGGTGTGGACTGGGAACGGGAACCGGGAACGGTGGGACGCTGACGTGAGCGATCAAAAGCGCTGACTGCTGCTTCATCCGCCACGGCTATTCCGCCGGCGACCTTTGTAGCCTTCCTGTGACGTCTTGGTGGGCTATACGTCCCAAACGTATCAGATTCATCAATGACTGTCCACAGTCACATCCTGTCACATGTCAGCTAAACACTTCAAATGGGCCTCCATCAAAACATCAATACACGGAATTACAAAGCAGAAGAAGAAAAGAAATAGCAAACTGCCACTAAATACAATCTGATGTTTCGCTAGTAACTGTGTAATGAATGCGTAGCACTGAGGAAGACGAGGAAGATGAGCAACTAACGACCGTGCTGCATAATTGTCAAGAGTCCCAGCCAGAGGTGGACTATGGCTGAGTGAATTCCAAGTGGAGTCAAAGCCAGCATCGAACCCACCCTGCCTGGTCTTTGACTCCAACCTATGACGTCACATGGGTAGTTCACCGGGCAAGACGCCTGCCTGGAGACGGCCATCTTTGCTGGGTGAGCCACACCCCGTCCTGCCGCCAGAGGAAACTTTCAATCTCTGCCTCTCTGCTACTTTTGTCGGGCGTTATTTACGAGCGCCGTACAGCCGAGGAGCTGCATGCCGGCAGCACCTGCTGGTGTTGGAGGATCCCAGCCAAGGCAGCTGCCAGAGACGAGAAGAACAGAAGAAGAGAAGAAGAGACAAGAGGGTCGGAAAGAAAAGGCCCCCAACCAGCCAAGCAGCCCCAGAGGGAGGAGGCACGGCGTGAAAGCAGATCATGGTTGCTGCGCTAACGAATGAGAGCGCTAACGAATGAGAGCGCTAACGTATGAGAGCGCTAACGTATGAGAGCGCTAACGAATGAGAGCGCTAACGTATGAGAGCGCTAACGTATGAGAGCGCTAACGTATGAGAGCGCTAACGTATGAGAGCGCTAACGTATGGGCGCGCTAACGTATGAGAGCGCTAACGTATGAGAGCGCTAACGTATGAGAGCGCTAACGTATGAGAGCGCCAACGTATGAGAGCACCAACGTATGAGAGCGCTAACGTATGAGAGCGCCAATGTATGAGCGCTACCGTATGAGAGCGCTAACGTATGAGAGCGCTAACGTATGAGAGCGCCAACGTATGAGAGCACCAACGTATGAGAGCGCTAACGTATGAGAGCGCCAATGTATGAGCGCTACCGTATGAGAGCGCTAACGTATGAGAGCGCTAACGTATGAGAGCGCTAACGTATGAGAGCGCTAACGTATGGGAGCGCTAACGTATGAGAGCGCCAACGTATGAGAGCGCCAACGTATGAGAGCGCCAACGTATGAGAGCGCCAACGTATGAGAGCGCCAACGTATGAGCGCTACCGTATGAGAGCGCTAACGTATGAGAGCGCTAACGTATGAGAGCGCTAACGTATGAGAGCGCTAACGTATGAGAGCGCTAACGTATGAGAGCGCTAACGTATGAGAGCGCTAACGTATGAGAGCGCCAACGTATGAGAGCGCCAACGTATGAGAGCGCCAACGTATGAGAGCGCTAACGTATGAGAGCGCTAACGTATGAGAGCGCTAACGTATGAGAGCGCTAACGTATGAGAGCGCTAACGTATGAGAGCGCTAACGTATGAGAGCGCTAACGTATGAGAGCGCTAACGTATGAGAGCGCCAACGTATGGGAGCGCTAACGTATGAGAGCGCTAACGTATGAGAACGCTAACGTATCGGAGCGCTAACGTATGGGAGCGCTAACGTATGGGAGCGCTAACGTATGAGAGCGCTAACGTATGAGAGCGCTAACGTATGGGAGCGCTAACGTATGGGAGCGCTAACGTATGAGAGCGCTAACGTATGGGAGCGCTAACGTATGAGAGCGCTAACGTATGAGAGCGCTAACGTATGAGAGCGCTGATGATGGCAACAGGAGGACAAAACAAACAAGTGACGCTGTAGCGCTAATTAATAGTGTTGTACAACTCATGATGCAATCAATTAAAGGCCACGCTTCATTGACTCGCAGGCGCAGGCGCTGGCGCCAGAGTAACAAGAGAGGGGGTTGGGGGGCGGGGGCTGTCAGCATGAGTAAAAAGACAGATGTACAATAGCTGCCATCCAAGCCCACCTGCTACGTGTACGTGTACGCCACTCCAGGGTGGGGCTCTCGCTTGGACAGGATGGCGTGCGCACGGGTCGCACGGAGCTTTTAGCCTAACGCGACGTCACGTAACGTCACCCTTGTCTAACAACACGGCTGACCTGGCTTTGTGGATCAGCCCCACCAAAGACAGGAGGCAGGAAGTTGTTACTACAGTTGACTATATATGCCTTCTCAAGATGGCCGACTTCTCAAAGAATCAACAAACAATACGACACAATCAAGCTCACTTGGGGTTGCTATGATGTCATTACGTGCCCCCCCCCCGGCGCCGCATATAGATTGCAGTCCTGACATCGTCAATCTCCTTTTAAAAGTCAACTAATGTTTCAAGGGCTTCGTCGGGGGCGCCAGGAACACACCGGCGGGTGGAAATGGCTCAATCAGTCCGCTGTCGTCGTTTCGGGAGCATGAGACGGCCTTTTGTGGATTTCATACAGCAAGAGCCTCCTTCGGTTGGGGGGGTTAAATGGGGCGATGCCGTGGCTCCATGCCTCCCTCCATTACGCCCTCCCTCTTGAGGCGGCCATTCTCCTCTCATTAATCCGCTGTGGATGTTTATCCATGCTGACAGTCAGCATGGCAGACGGCCTCTTTCTGACTAACAAACAGGGTGACTCAGGTTTTCTTTGCTTGAGCTGTCATAGGGCCGGCCTCGCCCGCCCGCCCGCTTCAGTGTACAAGCGCACGGGGGGACCCGGGAGTGCTCTCCATTTGTTACTCATTGTGACCCCGGGGACACGGCAGTCGGGCCGGGCGACTGGAATCAGTGTGTGAATATGAATGGCGCCCCCTCAGGAGGGCCATTATCGGGTGTGTGTGCTATGGAGAGGAAAATCAATACGGTCATCATAATGGCCTGGCAGAGAGCCAACCGCCAGGCTGCGTTCAAAACAATACGCTGCAACGGATGACTTCTCATCTGATGTCATCCAATTCCATGTCCACCGCGTTGAGAGGGGACTCGGCCACAAGCAGAAAAAAGTTGACAAACTGACAAGTCGGGGGCCCTGAAGTGAGGCGATAGCACAGCTTTTTGCACGCTGGCGTTGAGCTCCTTGGGCCCGCCTTCTGCCCATTGTGTCCGTGCGCTCTTTTTCATTAACCGCTCCACTGAGGACCGCAAGCGGGAGGGAGGGGATGGACGGATGGACGGGTGGTGGTAGCCATGAGGGGGATGGGGGCCGAGGGGGTGGACCGCAGACACTAGCGAGGCCCGGCACCTACGCAGACACCGCCAGCAGGGCCGCCGAGGACGGAGGACGGCAATGCTGATGTTGGGTGGGTCCCCTTGTGATGCCATGATACTCTACTACACGACGCTGCACCCTCAGTTGCATCAAGTTCTCCAACCGGCACTACGTCGTCCCGTCACACCCAGCCTTCAGCGTTCATACACCCGCCCAAAAGAACCAAAGCCGTGTCATGTAAGTGCACGCTGCGATGGGCCGATAATGAACCAACGAATGACACGATAAGTGCAAATGAAGAGGACGGGGGCCAACGGGGGCCAACAGGGGCCATGTGCACGGTATCAGGCAGGAGGAGGGTTCACTCTGTGCATTGCTTCCAGCACCTTGGCAGCTGGTGAAACCCAGCACCCCCACCGCCGACCCTGGACATTACTATCCTTTCAGAGATAACGTCTACGCCATCCTCACTTGGGGGGGTGCCAATGTGTGCGGCCCCCTCCCCGTCACATTGTCCTCCCGGCTCATGTTTCGGATTCAGGGAAACTCCTGCTGACTGAGCCGTATTAAGCTTGGGCCCGGCGCTAAAAACAGCAGCAAGGCGGCGGCCAAAGTACGCAGGCTAGAAAGGTAAGCAGCAATTATAGACAACAAGGGCGACGCGGACCGAAGCTCCATCTACAAGACAAACATGGCGGCGTGCTACAATGCGGCTCCTTCAGGGCCGGAGGCCGTGTGGGAAGGATTGGATGCATTCTGCTAGCGTTCCACGGATTCCTCCCTCGCCGGGACCTTCAGGGAAAAGAATGGGTCATATGCAAATGGCATGCACAGTATGGAGGAGAAGTTTCCCACAAGCTCGGTGTGAAAAAGCCTCTCCCTCCCCATGCCAGGCCCGCTGAATGGGCCTTTTCTTCTGCCGCTGAAAGTGAATGAGGTAGAGCAGGCAAACTGCAAAGGTAACTAGGCTCTTTCTCCTCAGGCTTTCTCACTAAAGCCTCCACACACAATGCTTCATTTACACATTCAACCACGCCGACCACAATAAAGCACATCCGAGCAGCACAGTTAAGGGGGTTACTGAAACTGACTCTGGCTTTAAAACGCATCCTTTATGGAGGAAGAGCACCTTTTTATAGGCTAATGCTGGCCGCCTCCGTGGGGCGGCTTTTCCAGGGGTGACAACGTGCATCCTTCATATTCATATGCATGCAAATACTTTTCAGTTCTCATGCAGTACTTCACATATTTTTCATAAAGATGCAGATCTGGCCACACTTAAAGGAAAAGCAAAGTGCACCACATGCACCACCTTCTCTTTGCCTTCTAAAGATATACAAAGAGGTAAAAAGACACCGTGACTATGCAGTAACAGGTACATTGGTGATGGGTGCATTGATATCACCCAGCAACATAGAAAGGAATGTATTACGACTGCCCCCCCCCAAGGTGTTGTTCCACATGGTCATGCCATGTGTGGAGCGTTTCATCTGCCATCGCCAAGGCCTTCAGCTGTCACCTGTTCTTCTCGCCGCCTCCGTCCATCCCCCACCTTCCAAGCCGCCAGGAAGGCATGGTCCGCAGTCCAAGGGGTCAGGAAGAATGGACAGAGGGAAGGAGCGAGAGGAGAAAGGGCCGAGGGCTCCGACGGTCCCTCCCTCTCCTCCCCACTCTTTCCTTTTCATTGAACAGACTTCAACACAAACACAATTGGACACACTGGGAGGCTCACAATGGCACGGGGGGAGGGTGGGGGTGGGGGGGTGAAGTCATACTCCGGGGACGCTGGGTGCCTAGGTCAGGGGGCAATCAACAGCACCCCTGGCTACCGTGTCCTCACCCCCACAGATGCCTGCGAGGTAGGAGGAGGGTTCTCCTTCCTTGCCACTTTCAAATGAAGGCGCTGGGGAGAAATGAAACGTTTCCTCTGCCTCTCAAGTTTTCACACAACAGGGGTGAAGCTTTTAAATGTAAACACCAAGGTGGCCAATCCACACCCATCCACGGCTTGGCTTGCTAGCCGGTCTTCTGCTGCAAAGCCACATGCGGCCAGCACGCTCAGTGCGCTGTCATCCAGCCCATAAAGTGCTCCACATCGCAGATCTTTGCCAAGCGTCCACCTCATCTCCCGAGTTTGACGGATGATTCATCAGCGTGAAAAAAGGAGTGCAGAGAAAAGCAGGAAGAAAGCAAGGGTGTTACCCTTACGAGAGAAAGAGTCACGAGTGACGCCTTGTTTATTTTTGCCAAGAATGTTAATACCGGCTGCATTCCTTTATTCCCAAATTGCTGTGTTAAATTACCATTGCGGGGATGGGAGCTATTCCCCACTGGGGAGAAGCGACAAAAGGTGCGTTCGAGTCCACCAGCAATTGCAAACACCTGTCGTCTGTTAGCACCTCTCTGTTTACAGCGGGGAATGCAGCTCACCTTGGCTGGGCCTCAATGGCTCACTCGCTACCTTCACGTGCGCTACGCCGCGTTCGTCCCACTTGCACACGTGGATGCAACCTCCACGCTTCCGTCACACACGTCACCGCCGGCGGCCGCAGACACGCAAAGTCCCTCGCATCATCACGTCTTGGTTTTAGCTCCCAAAGCAGGCCCTTTTCCCACACAACACATCATTCAGCGTTCATGGTTTAGAAAGACTACGCTCCTCGCCATCATGCTTGTTGGGGGGGGGGGGGCTGACAACGGACTATTATCAGTCAAAAAACATTGACAAGTAGCGTGGTACTCCGTCAGTCGTAGCGTAACATGCTTTTCCTCCAAGTTTGTGTGGAAGTGGTAATGTTTTGGCTTCTTTCTTTGCCCTCCAATTCAAGTGGGTAATAAGAGAGGCTAAGTAGTTAGCTTGCCATGCTAGTCCCTGCTGTGATAAAAAGCCTGCACATTAAACAAAGAGTGATACAGGAGTGCAAATGTGACTATAGGGGTGTTATGTCATGTCTGCGGGTCTCTAATAATGGTATTTTTAACAAGTTAAACAATAAAGTGATCAGGTCAGGAACCAACTAGCCGTAATATACTAGAGTAATATTACAACATACACGTACCACTGTTGAAAAAACTCGCTTCACTTAGCATTTTCATATTTTGCAGTTTGCTTAACGGTTCCTGAACGCACCATCATACCAACCCCAAAGCTTACAGCAAGGTAAATCATCACGCCAATCATCACGTCCAATCGTGGTGAGCTTCCAGTTGCATCGTGGAATCGTTTCTTGCTCCTTGAGCAAACCTTCTTTCGAGTAGAGACGTGGAGTACGACAAAATGCAGTACAATGCTAGTAGTTGCACTCTTGCACACTCCAAATGCTGAGTGTGCAGCGAGGGACACTCCGCCCCCCACAGTGGCCATCTTGGCTATGTAGCAGAAAGGGAGGGGCTAAGATACAAAACAGAGAAGAAGAAGGGCCAAATAGTCCAATGGTCATTTCACTAATGGCTTCGGGGCAGCGCTGCATGCTCAAAATACACAGTATACTTATTGAAGCAGCCCTTCATCTCCGCTACTAATCATAGGGAGCGACCGGCTACGCCAGACCATCATAAAGCGCTGCACACGGCTCCAGCACTTATCTAATTATACGAGTACAAGCAAGGTTGCCTTTGGAAATGTGCAGATTTACAAGAAAGCAGAAGGTCCTCATACCATGGTGTCCTAAGAATAGAAAAGTGTTGACATGTTGCACCAGTGAACTTTTCACAGGAACTCCATTGTGCTGAGTGTGCATGACAGCTCACCAGCTAAACTGTGGACTAAAGTGTGGACGTTCAGTCAAATGCAAATGAGCAATGAAGTATCAATAACCCTGTGGAACCTTCGAAAGGGGACAGGTACACAGCGGGTCCACAAACCTCCACAGCAGCGCCGTTATCTAAGGCGTGTCCACATATTTACACCCAAGCTCCAGAGACGCAACAGCCAAGCCAACACGCCCCACGACAAGCACGCCGCAAAAACAACACCGTGCTCTGACAACTGACCAACGGAAAGACGCAGATAAACACACTTTGGTTCCCTCCCGCACCGCACACATCAGCAATCACCCTCCACCAAGAAACGCCATCTTTATGTCCACGGACGCACACATCAATCACCCTCCACCAAGAAACGCCATCTTCATGTCCTGCATCATCGCCACGGACGCACAAGCATCTCCAATGAAGAGCATTCTAACACACTTTGCCTTATACTATTCCTTAAGGATCAATCATGCGGGCTTTCCCAAAGGACTGTGATGTATCTGTGGCATTCTGTCTGGCAGTGTGTGCTCCCGCTAGTTGCTAGCCAGCTAGTAGCTAGCCGCCATGGTGTGGCTAGGAGTCTTAGTAACATAGTTCTTGGGCCTAACAACATTCACAACAACAATAACAATGTGGATCATGTACGGCTTGGCTTTTTGGAGGTGACTGTGGATGATGGACATTTTTTTTTAAAGTGCACTTTTCCTTTAAAAAGCTTAGGGACGATGCCATCCACTGTACGGAGTTGGCACATCAAGCTACGCTGGCAGTCCCATGATAATGTGTTTAAGAAAAAGAGAATGCCAAATGTTTCAGTGGCGGTCCAAATTGAGTTGTGGCGAGCCACCACAAATACATTGACTGTGTGGGGAACCGATGATGCCCGGAATTGCATGAGCACACTTCCTGTGGGCTACACCAGGGGGCACATTCGCAGTCGTGATGGAAAACAACATTTCCAATCAGAGCAGGAAGAGTTACAGAAAGTATTAAGAGCAAATATTCAACAAAAACACGCGTGTCCGCGTCAGAGCAACAGAGTAAGAAGCGTGTGTAGCATACGAAGACATGTATCGAAACGATGCCGAGTCAAATGAGCACAATCAAGGATCCCAGCGCGAGCGAGAGCCCCTGCCCTTATATGGTCCGCTCGCCTCGAGTCGTTCACATAAACAGAGCGCACCGGAAGAGACAATCCTTGACATCTTTCTGCTCTTTTTCGCCATTCGGTGTTTTTTTTCCCAACGTGTTTCCGTGTGATAACTTCCAACGCCGTCCCACGGCCAACGGCGGAGGGAAAGGAAGCGGCCACAAAAGCGCCACTTCGCCGATCTCTTTCATGAGCGTAAATTGTGTCAAACACAATAAAGTTAACGTTAGCATAGCCGATTAGCTCAGATGAGGCAACACGTAAATGTCGTAACATTCATCAAACACAAAAAAACATTTGAAGGAAAAGCAAACTAAAGTCCACACAAGCGCAACCACGCTCGCCGATCAATAAACAAGCCGTCAACAAACGTTATCGATAAGAAGCAGGTAGAATCCGACATGATCGCAGTCAAGGGAAGGAGTATAAAGTGTATAAAGTCTAAAAGTATAAAGTGTGTTGACGTCCGGCCAAAGGAGAGCCGACCCAAGGTGTTCCATCAAATCAAGCTTTTGAAGGGGGTGAGGTGCGAGTAACGGTCTCGGCTGCGGCGGACACACACAAGCCTTCCAACTCGACATAATCTCCTCCAAACTTGCTCCGTGTGCGCGGAGCAGCGTCAAAGTGTGGCAAAATGAAAGCGGAATGCCACATAAAGCGGCGTGGGGCGACGGCGGGGTGGGAATGTGAAATAACGGTGCGCGGAGCGGAGCGGAGCGGAGCGCCGCTTGGCCATAGGCAGGTAGAATATAACGGTGCACAGCACACGGCACGCAAGCCCCGGACTTCCACTTCGCAAAAGCACCGCAAAGTTTTGGGTCGGACGACACGAGGACTAAGCGGACCTTCCGGTGTCCCCCGGAGGGAAAAAGTACTTTTACTCACCGTTATTCCTCCTCGGGTTCGCCTGCTTTCTGCGCTTACACCTGGGGCCATCCGCCATGATCCTTCGGTGGAGACGAAATGCTGGAGTCACCTCCTCTTTCATCCCCTCCCTGTCCTCCCTGTCCTCCCTGTCCTCCATGTCCTCCCTCCCCTTCACCTCCCCTATCCACCTGGTTTACGACAATCACGCTTTACGACATCACCGTCCGCTCCGGCGGGAGGACAGCACGGGTGCTACCTGGGCGCCGTGCCGCACCTTCCTTGCCGTCCGTCCGCCACCTCCTTCATGTCTGCCCTCCTTTCCTCTTCTTCAAAGATAAACATGAAAGTTTGGATCATGGCGACGTCATAAAGCATCCGTGTCACGTGATGTGCATGACTTCTCACACACACTCACACAGCTGTGGAGGTCCAATTCCAATATTACAATATTCTGGTAAACATGACATTTGATTTGCATTGTTCAAGCGCTCTTCAAGTGTTCTAAGGCGTCCTAGACAACTTTACACTTGACTTGAACTCATGGCGCCCCCGAGTGACCCAAGGAAACATTTAGGAGTGCTAGTCATGTGACAGCCATGTGACCATCCCAGGCCCAAAATGGCGGCGCATGGCTTGTGTGAATAGGGTGTCCGATATTTCCATTCCAGTCTTCTGACTGTACATCGTCAGAGATAAGAAACATGGCTATTAGCAAACAATCCAAAGTACATGCGTACTACACCTAAAAGTACATCACACATCCATCAACAGTATTTGGTCATGTGGTACATCCGCCGTCATTTCACTTGGAATGTCCAAATGACGTTCCAAGCGTTGGAGTTCCACAACTTGACAAATGATTTCACGTGATGAGAAATGTTCTTCCTTTGTGGGGAATAAGAAGCGACTATTGGTACCACAAACGAGGGGGTCGTTAGTCCAGGGGGCCAGCAGTCAAAGGATCAGATACTGTATGAAACTGACTAGCCTGGACAACGCGAGCACACTTAGCATACATCCCGTTGCTTTTAGCATCTTAGTGGTGAATAAAGCATGTGTTTACGGCCACAGCGCCGTTGCAACGCACGCACACGCACGCACACGCACACGCACACGCACGAAGCAATCATCTTTACGGTGGTGATGAGGAGACATGAATTTTAAAGTACATGATTCACTGTTAATAAGTGGAACATTTTGGTAGGTATAGCATAGAAAACCTGTTTGGAACTGTCCAAGTATGGCTTCCAGCATTATTAGAGCCTTGTGTACACCAAATAGCACCCCTATAGTCACTTTTACAGTCTTTTTTATTCTTTGTTTACATCACTTTGTCCAGGCTGCAGGACAACTGCAGGGACATAACAGACAGCCAGCGCTAGCATAACTAGCTACCAAGCTAACTAGTTAGCTTAGTTTCAATGGAGTGGGGAAGAAAACTTGTTTCCATTCAGTGTCAGCCATGGCATGTCAAAGATGGAAATGTATGTTTTGATTGTTGGCGTCTACATTAGCATATTTGTTGGAATGTGGACCATCTTGTTCCGGTGCTGCTGCTCCACTGTCGCCCCCCGCAGAGCGGAGCAAGTACTACGGAATGTTTGGCTGAGGATTTGGGTGAGTTTGGCGGTCGGGTCCAGCCTACCTTCAAGGCAAGGATCCACCTCAACCATGTGACCGTTTGTCACGCTGCGCCTAGCTTGCAGTGCTAAGCCTTGTGTGTTGTGCTCGCATTTCGGGCCTCCTCATCTGCTGGAAGCGCTCATCAGGAGAACAGCGGAGTCTTTCTTTACGCGGAGGATTAAATCAGTGTCTCATGACCGCATCCTTTAGCTAGCACACGTCAACAATATTTAACCTCTTCCAGCCTGGATGGAAGACATCAGCATACTTCCCACATCAGTCCTTCCCTGACAGTGGAAGCGTACGTACGTTACTCATGGCGGCCCACCACCAATGCCATCGAGAGATGTGCTGCTAGCCTTTCACCCTTGCTCATTATAACACGACTGTCTGTGGATGTAACAAGCCGTACGTACAGTAGATGGCGTCCTAACCTCATACACACCTGCTCTGCCAGAGGAGAAGAAGAAGACGTAGCATGAGGGACTTTGCCACTAGGTGGCTGTACTTGGTCAGTATTCAGACACCTCTACAACTGGGTGAATAGATTGATTATTTATATGATTTATATGGTTATATGGAGAGATTATTTCCACAGGTTTGTTCAGGGCTCGTGATATTTGACGGGACGTCATGTCCAATGTGCAGCCCGCGGGTTTGGATGCGTCTCCGTCGTCAATCAGCCGCATGGACTGCAGACCATCGGCAGCGCTTGGCTGTGAATAATTCAGGAGCAGTGGGTCGGCTCTCAGGACAGGCTGACCAGACAGAGAGTAATAGCTTCAGCATAAACAACACCTCCAAACTTGCAGCGTCCCTTTAACTGTCTGGCAGGGGGGGGGGGGGGGGGGGTGCGTGTGCATCAGCAAAGAAGGATGGTGGGAGTCCCCGCTATAGAAGTCCTCTCCCCGCACGCTGAGCATGGAAAATAAGATGCTTGCTGCTCCAACGGAAAGTCACATCTTTTCCCATTTTCCTTGGAAGCGCTAACATGAAGACAGCAGCCGTGGAAAACAAAGAATAACAATTGTGCCACTACTGGTAATGTAGACCAGCCCATGGCTTTTAGAAGAACCGGATGGCGTCCTGCCTGGCCAACATCATTCCCGCACTTTGAACTGGGGGAGCTTTGAAGGTGCGGTTTGACACTTGCAGGGAAGCCATCATGCTAACCATGAAGCGCCGCTTCCATCCCGGTCACGCTCCCGAGCGTACACGGTAGCGGATCAGTGGTCCCAGGAAGCAACTTCATCTTTTTAAAGCGCTGAGAGGCCGGCATCTGGTCCGCATTTGCAACTCCAAGTCATCCATGCAGACTTTTCCAATCAATAAAAGCCGACTAATTACCAACTAGAGGAGTCAGGGTGGGGGGAGGCGGGGCCGCTGGCATACACACAGAGAGTGCAGAAGAGTAGAGACTGCAATAAATTGTATTTTTCTCTTGTTTCAAAATCAGGGTTTCTATCTACAGCATGTATTTCTATACTAGCAAAACATTCAATGAATTCATATGGAATCCTTGTCATGGGGGGGGGGGGTGGAAACAATTAGCTGCTGTAAAGGAGGGATGGCTGTGTTTATGAATATGAATATGAATGTTCCATGTAGAATTGAGGATGGTAGCAAGCTAAGACTATTTTGTGGGACGTAAAATACAGACCTGGTCTTTACTAAGCAGGTCATGAAATGAAAACATTGTGCTCTTCCTGCAGGGGCAAGTGAAAGGAGGGGGGGTTGGGGGGGGTTAAGCAGCCATCCTCCACTACATTAAGGGATCATGCTGCTCCCTGAAAATGAGTATTGATCCTCTTAGGTGCAGGATCGTTTAGGAGATTAATGTGAGAAGTGGTTGAGCTCCATGCTGCCCCACTTGGACCAGAGGATCAGCTTTGTGGGGGCCACACAGCCAATGGCGGCAGAGGTGCAATAGTGCAGAGTGGGTGGGGGGCGGGGGGTCCATCCAAGCTGACTAAAGTAGTACCATCTGGGCTATCAGCTAAGAGCATCAGCTGGATGTCAGCAAGGTAAGAGGAAAGGTAGGATGGAATGAAAGGCAGCCAAGGAAGCCACGGAGGAAACCAGAGTAGGAAAGAGGAAGCGAAAGTCCCAAAAAGGACGCCAGAAGAGCTGCTCCTCTGCTCCTCGCCGTGATAACGTCACTGCTTCATACGGCTTCATCTGGCCCAAAGATGGAGAAACGCCAGCTTCTCCTCTTCTCCTTCACACGGACCACCGACACCCCCACCCCCCTCCACGCAAACACACATCGTGGCACTAGGAAGTGCATGTGCTAACTGCTAAGTGCATGAGTGGGGTCTACTTTGCAAGCCAGACCAGAAGAAGCATCCATTTAGCCTTCCTCTGCTGCGGTGCCAGAATGAGACCTTCTCCTCCGACCGCAAATCTAATGACCTGACTTGCAGCAAATAAACACATCCTCTTGCAGGCCTGAGAATTTGCTCATATATCTCTCCCCGGGGGGGCACACGGGTCCTCGGGGGAAACTCTTAAAACAAACATCAACTCAAGTATCCTCTGCAGCTGAAGGCACTCGTGCACGTTAGCAAGGTTCCACCGTAATACGTCACACATCTGATTTCTTCTTCTTCTGACCCGCAAAGACTAGACTGGAGGGCTAACACAGCTAGCATAGCCACCCTTGGCACGTTCACGTAGGAGCACCAATGATGTCACGTCTTCAAGCCGAGGAGATGGTCCGACATATGACAAAGATTGTTGAGGAGGAAGTAAATGTCAATATTCACAGGAAAGAACGGAAAATCCAACTAAACTATCTTTCCTCAAGCGGCCGCCGCATTAGCAGAACACTTCCGCCTTCCTCGTGGATTTGCTTTCCTCAAGACAGGAAGTCTCTGACACAAAGGATGGAGACAGCCCCGCCCCAAACAAATCCCAAGGCCTACAAAGTACACACTGTACCAGCCTTGCGTCCGCAAGCTAGTGCTGCCCGTCTGCAAAACAGACTTCTTCTGGCTGGGACACGCTACTCACACTTTAGCACCACGGCCATTTTAGACCAACATTACCAGGATTTACCAATTTACCAAAGTCCTGCTAATTAGTAAAGACATGGGAATAGCCATAGGTTCCCACGGGTTCCTGTAGGTTCCCATGGTAGAAATCAGCCTATTTCCTGTAGACCAGCCACAGGCGAATGTGATTGACTTGCTAAAAGGTGCTTAGATTGTGTTTTGTGTAAATTATTGACATGTCATATTTGACCCCAGCCGCCCCCAGCCCCACCCAGCAAACGTGCATCCCACCCACCTGTGAACTGAAAGCTGCTGGATGGTGGAGGGTTGAGGGTTGAGTTCCGCCGAAGGGTGAGGTGCAGGCGTGCTCGCTGTGTTGTTTTTCTGTGCCGAGCCCGGCACGGCGCTGGCCCCCACGCCTGCGAGTAAAAGTGACGTACGTTGCTCATTACGAGAGACATTGAGCTGCTTTGATGTTTGGAGATGAAAATGCTTTGGGATGAAAAATTCATTTCTTTGCTTGGCTTAATTATGTATGTGTGCACTGTCGACTTGGAAGGGGCCGCTCATGTGAAGGAGGTTTCAAGCGTACCTTTTTGCCATTGGCACAGAATGCATTAGCTCCTTATTAGCGCCGTGGGATGCAACCTCATGGAAACATCCAATGAAGAGGCTACACGGCCCAGCGGACACCATGAATAAGCATTAGCGTGTCTTGCTAGTCTTGCCGGCTCGTCACCCGCAATGTCTGAGCAACAAAGCCAGCGCTATCGCTATGGATCAGAACTTTGACACACGCTGCCGTCTACGGGGGTGGGGGGGGGGGCATCATAGTATAGTATCCTTTGTATAATTGTATGATCAGAGAAGATTATACTGCGATATATGGTGTGGTATCCCCATCCGGTGTCACAGCGTAATCAAACATGAGGCAAGCACCCACGCCGCTCCTCCCGTCAGCCTTCATGGGAACCCTGGAAGACGATTCCCCCAAGTGTTGGCACGGCGTACCGTACGTCTTGTTGAACATGACATCAATACACACGTAACCACGACAACGGCGGCTAGATGCTCAGCCAAAGCCATTTCACTACAACTTAAGACAAATGATAAGAATCAGTGGTGTCCAAAGTGCAGCCCGCGGGCCATTTAACACAGCTTGAAAGCTTCGAGTGAATGTTGGCGGAGGTCACCATTCTAAAGGAATCCTTGATTTGATGCTAAAGATCCACTAATCCATCAGCAAGGAGGACAAAGCGCTCTGTGGAACCGTGCACCACCCATGGCTTCTTCCGACACAACTAAACATCTAGCTAACATCTATCATGTTAGCATTAGCATTAGTTAGCATTACAGACAGCAGATCCGGCTCTCATCAAGGCCAATAGAACAATATCGAGATGAGCTCTTTCTTCTCCAACCTTCCACAGCCTGCTTGTACGAGAGCAGATGTACGGTAGATCTGAAAAAGTCGGAAAGAAGACCCCTTAAGTTGCATAAATGCATTTTTTCTGGCTGTTTTGTCAGCCACACGCACTAAACAAAGCGACAGTCAGAGAGCCCCTGTCACAGACGATCGTCTGTAGGCTGTGACGGCGCTTAACACGAGACGACGTGCCTAGCCTCAGGTGACTACAACTGCAAAACTAACAACACCATGCTTGACTGAGCCAACAACGCCGTGTGAACACTTGCACAAGGGGGGGGGGGTGGACCCCATCCAGGTTGGGGTTTCGGAGTTACGTATATACCGGATATTTACTGCATAAAGCTATCATCATCACGCATGACAAAAGCAGATGTTGACGCCCAGTCAAAATGGGCAGTTTGGTGACCTAATGATGATTGTTTCATTTGCAGCGCTGATTCATTTCTTCCATCATTTGACACCCGAATAATCATCCATTTATGACCGCCGCATACGAAGCACACGCCAGCAACACGTAATGTCCACAACCGCTTCCTATTGACATGTGACACATTCCAAACACAACACTACAGCAAAAGGTGAAAGCAGTTGCAACGTTGGTCTGGGATGCAGCCTGTTTATTTCATGAATTATATCAAACTTATTAGTATATTGACACTTGCTTACAAAATCAAAAATGGCAGCCTTTCATTTTGTGTGCAATTGTGTGACAGAAAAACATTTCAAGTTGAGTTCTTTTCAAATGAGGAATATTGTTCCATGTAACGATGTAACACATGTGTAATATCGCAGTATATCACCGTTTCACTTTCATAATAAAGGGCTTGAAATGGAACCCGAACGGTGAATGTCGGTAAATATCTGCCAAGTTAGCGTGTAGTCGTTGTGCTGTATGTAGAAAGAACGTTAACCTGCTTGTTACAGTGCTATGTCATACTGCACTACGTCATCGTCTGTTTATTACACGTAAATGCAACCCTGAGCTCTTCCGTGAACAGCACGTGACAGCCCCACGCCGCAGCTCATTGGCTGAATGACAACAGCCTTAGAGTAGATCGGCCGTACCATTTCGTCCCATGGGTGTGTTTCACCACAGACGCGTCCAAAGTATCGCTCCTTGACCCGTGTGAGCTCATAGGGGACTTCATGAAAAATGTACTGACTTATATTTTGATGTATAGAGAGCAAACGAGTCCGTTTTATCATAAGATACTGAAATGCGGATATCTGTACCACAGTGGAAAGCCCCGAATGATCGCGTTAAAGGTTTGGCCCAAAAATGATGCTGGAGCCAAACAGACATGAGAATGGAGGATTTTTGCAAGTTTATTGGAAAATGAGGCGGCCAAAAGAGTGACGGTGCAACCCTCCGGTTCTCTAGAGCACCAGGTGAGACATCATGCGACATTTTAATGGCGCCCCTTGCTTTAGAGCCGAGCTGGGCTAATGTGCAATGTTGTTTAGCCGATACACGTCGCTTCGGTATCTGCCTGGAGCCTTCGTTTCCGGTTTGAGATCCACCCGAATATGAACACGCCGCAACCTTCGCGTCGCTCAACGTTGCCGAGCGTCTGTGCGTTTAGTGCGGGCCTGTGGCGAACCTACGGCGATGCGACGTAGACTTGCGTCATCAAGCTCTCGCAAACCTGCAAGATGTGACGTCATCGAAGTGGCCTTCGTTCATTTTCTACCGCTTAACCTCACGAGGGTCGCGGGCGTGCTGGAGCCTATCCCAGCTGTCTTGGGGGAGAGGCGGGGTCCACCCTGGACTGGTGGCCAGCCTATCCCAGGGCACATATAGACAAACAACCATTCACACTCACATTCATACCTATGGACAATTTGGGGGGGGGGGGGGCAATGAAGCTAACATGTTTATGGAATGGGGGGGGGCCCATGCATGGGGAGAACATGCAAATTCCTCACGGAGATGGCCCAGGGTGGAATCGAACTCAGGTCTCCTAGCTGTGTGGCCTGCCACTAAACAGTCACGCACCGTGCAGCCTTCAGGGTCATGTTAAACCTCGGTTAAGTTCAACTTTGTTTCTGGGGCCGACTTTGACTGTCATCGTCTGCAAAACAGCCCCTGGACTACATGAGACACATCTCAGCTGGAAGCAGTCCACCAAACACACTGTTAGCATGCTAACAACAGCATGGCTAACGTAGCTCAGCAGTTAGCGACCGGCTAACACTCCAATATGACGCTACAAGCAGCGCCTAGCATTGAAGGAATGACCAATAACCAGGTTACTCACGTTTAGAAGCCACATTGGTAGTTGGACATCAAACTCTGACACCTGCTCGGCCGTCCTGGTGCATTCAGGTGCCCATCTGGCGTGGTCAATGGGAGCTGCATTTAATGACACTAGTATAACA
This sequence comes from Doryrhamphus excisus, assembly GCF_037039965.1. Taxonomy (NCBI): domain Eukaryota; kingdom Metazoa; phylum Chordata; class Actinopteri; order Syngnathiformes; family Syngnathidae; genus Doryrhamphus; species Doryrhamphus excisus. Next base: position 23,277,909 of record NC_136363.1, read on the forward strand.
ATAGAGAATAGACATTAGTAGACCAACCTTCTGTACAAATGATTCAAGTATTTTCAAATATGTGGTCCTTTCCAGTTGGCATGTAATTGTGATTCAAACACGAATAAGAAGGGAAAAAAGTTATACATTTGATTCATTTTGTATACATAGTTATTCTTTATTGCTTTCATTGGATTAGAACATGTATCCAGTTCCTATGGAATACGCGGCATCATTCCATTCACAGTTCCATATGTCCAAAAGGAGCAGGGACCCCATTTAGTCACTTCCTGTGTTCCAGGTGGGATGTGTAAGGTCAGGTAACCATAGTGATGGGATGGTGCTTTTTCACAACCATAATAAATAAATCAACAATCAAAATGGTGACACATAATATGAAAATAAAGCCAACAAGAGTCTTCCTCCTGACCTCCTGGTATTTAGCAAAGAGCTAATGCTTGTCTTGCGTCTTGAGTTGGCTCGTCCTAGTGCATTGTTGACGTTCCTCACCCAAGCCCGTCCACCATTAGAGTCCCCATCCTGAAATGGATGTGTTTCCTTCTCCCGGCTGTAAGGATGTGAGCGTGGATGAGAGCGGCGGCGCTACGACGCTAGCCAAAAGGTGCTGACATGAGCTGTGGAATGGCTGGGTGTGCACGACCCCCCCCCCCCCCCCCCGGGGGGGCTGAAAAGCAGACGCTTTGGCAGAAATGTGAACATGTTATTTTGTGAAACAAGCCATCTGCTGTATCAGTTTCCCAATCGATGGCTGACTGGAACCTTTCTGCTTGATCAGCCTTGGTGGGCAACGCTCACCTTGGATCACGTCAGCGTGTCTCACGTTGACGGAGCACGCCAAGCTAGCACTTTCCAGCTCCTGTTTATTTCCTGGGAAGCTGTCAGAGATCGTAAAGGAAAAGTGCATCTTTCTCTCTTCTGTGCTTGGAAAGCCGCCTGTCATCTAAGGATGGTGGATGACGGCCACATGTCCTTCAGCTGAGACAACATCCTGAACTAGACATGGCCTTCACAGTGCTGTGGATTCCAGCGGGGGCTTGGCCTTTCCTTTCCAGGTAGACAGTATTCTGAGGGACGGGGAGAGTTAGGAGAACGACAGCTCAGCGTGAATCCTCACGTTGTTTGTCATGCTCCTCGGTTTGTGTGCCGACGGAGTTTGGACTTTTCTCCTTTTTAGGATTAGATAAGTCCAGCTGTCAAGTCCTGATGCCTGCCGACTTGGGGTCTTGGTCAGCTGCCACGTTTGAGGAGTTCCTGCAGGCCAGGAGCAGCTCTGAGCTCTTTGGAGGCGGTCCCAGCCCGACCGTGACCGCCTCCTTCATGACGCTCGGCGCGGCAAAGCGCTCACGCTTGCAAGGAAGAGTAACGGCGTCATAGTTCTCATCCCCTGAACACGAGTGAGGGCTTGGCATGTAAACACGGCACGGAGCGTAAACGGAATCCGTGGCGTGCAGCTGCCTGTGATGTTGACTTTGGCTGCCGGGCGGTTCCACTGTGGTTTCTCCTGCGGCCAGATGAGGCGGGTGGAAGCAGGCGAAGGAAACTTAGATGCTTGTCTAGCGTTTCCGCTCAGCCTTAAGCGTGATCATGTTACCAAAACACATTCACCCTTCTGCTCGGGCGCCGCTCGCCGCCATGCTTGGAGAAACCACCTTAGAGAAGTTGACTTATGCCACAGCGCACCCCCCCCCCACTGTGTGACCAGCACCTCACTAACCTCACGGCAACAAAGACCACAAGCTATGATTGGTGGGCTTTTTTTAGTGCATCATTTCCGGTATGTGGCCTTTCCTGTTGTTCCACGCCTGCTCACCGCCATTTTTAAATCCCCGCCTTCTCCTTGTCAAGCTTGTCAAGCATCAAGCAGCGTCAAAGTGGCTGATGTTCCAGTCATGATGTGGCTTCAGTTTTGGTGGAGGGTGGTGAGCGCCGGATCACTTCTCCTCGTGTGGCCCTGGAATGCAATCGCTCCTCACACGTTGCTAATGCTAACCGCTACACTTGCTAATAGAATGGAATGCCTCCAAAGGCCTCCAAAGAACCCAGACCAATCCATCCTCGCTCACGGACGTCTGTGTGCGTGTGCGTAATAAAAAGTGTTAAGTAACGAGAGCGATCGCTCCCCTGGCAAGGCATTCATGACAGCCGCTAGCTTGCGCAGAAGAAGTCATGCAGTACACCCTAAGTAGTATTTACTCAGCAAAGTACTCCTGTTGCCCACAAGGACTTTCAATACGTCCACGACGTGGCATGAGAAAAGTCGATCAAATTTTCATTTGGAGACAAACTCCTCCTTTAGCAAGTTTGGTAGCATGAAGAGTGCGTGCCCATCACTCTCCAAGCTAATTGGGCGAAGGGCGGAAGGTGGTCTCCTAAAGCGAGTCCTGGTGGTTAAGTGGCGCCCAAAGATGTGCAGAAGGCTGGAGAACAAGGAAAGCACATCTCCAGCCTGAATAATGAATGCAGACCATATGGTGGATGGAAGAATGAGTAATAGTCTGGTCAACCTTCATTTCAAAGCTCTTGGCTTTCAAACTCGCGCCTCCTTGGAGCCAACAGAGGATGGAACCAAATCAGCAAGCTTTGGCGTGTCGTCCTCCTGTGTTGGCTTGGAGGGATCTTTCACAACATTATTGACGCTGCAAATGTCCGGTGACTTACACAGTACATTTGAGTTGGTCAGGGCGTAGTAGGTTCTTTCACTAGCTTCCCAGGTGCCTTTGAGCAAGGTGTACAACCATGGCAACAGCTGGGATGAGCACACAGGAATGTTCCACAGCATTCATGCAGCGTGCTCATGACTGTACGATGTTCTTGTCATTCCGAGCATGTACCGTTGGGATGGGGATTGGATTGGGATTATTTATGCTGGACGCCACAGGATATGGGTAGGTTATCCCTGGAAGGTGGGGGGGGGGGGCAAATAAAAGCTGTCTGAGACGCACCGAAAGCCAACCTCTCCCGTTCCAACGTGGTGTGGTTGTTTCCCAAATATACTTCACCCCATTCCTTTCCTCACCCCGCCCTTTATGTCCCAGCCTCACCGGCCTACACGTCCATCTTGCAAATACATTTTCTGTCCCTCCCCGTCTCCCCGTCCCCCCGTCCCCCATCTCCGTCCCACAGCTAGGATTTAGGCATCAGGGTTGCTCCCCTTCCAGCCGGGATCACGTTACCTCGCCGTTACTCAGACCTTCCCTGCAAGGGTGCTCCCTGGCAGGAGTTGGCCTGCCTCCTCCGGACTGTAGACTAGCACAATGCCCCCCCCCCCGGCCCCCGCCATGTCCAGTTATGCAGACAAGTTAGTGGCAGGAGGCGTGCTGGACTTTCTATTTCCATCCTTGGTTGGCGCACAACAAGCTGATCATGTGTCAGGTCTATCCTGTGTCAGCATAGATTTATAGTCCGCCTCCAGGCTTCAGGTGGTCCTCGGGGTTCCATGGAGTTCTAGACTATCGGAGCTGTACTGTAAGCTGGAACATACGTAGACCTGAATCATAGCTGGATGACCTCTAAAGTCACCCAAGACAGGATGGATGGGCAGACACCTTTTTTCATCCCGTCCCATGCTGGTCTGGAAGGATAAGCTCCTCCTGTCCTCCCAGACCTCCGAGGGAGGGGCCAGGGATGCTGGGAGGGATGACGGTGGGCTGGAGTAGCGCAGCGCAGTATGAGTGGAAGTATTACTGTACATGCCCGTATACTTGGCCAGTATCTTTTCTTAGCGTTCTGTTTTTACGGCCATCCTATTCCTGAAACCCAACTGGCCTTGGAAGTTGGCTTGGCATGAAAGCGGGTCCGTGCCGCGCTCCAGATCCAGCTGGAGCCGCTAAGGCCTGTAAGGCGGCCCACCAGGGAGCCCCTAAATCTCAGCTTTCACAAGCAGAAAAGCACCTCGTGTTTGGGTGGACGTTGGAAAAAGCAGGCGGGTACGCTGCCTACGTAGGCCTCCGTTAAAGAGCGTCCATGTTACCATACGGTACTTCCTGTCTGATCACATTTCTCCTCCTGTCGTCGTACTTTTGTCACCTGGGGGGGGCTAATAGCGCGCCTTTTGTTGCAGTGGACATGATGAGATTTCAGCTTTGACATCTGGACCCCACCCACAGCCTAGAACCTGGGTATCCAAAGTGGGCTAAAATAGAAAACAATGACGAGTGCACCTGAACGCCTCACAGCGTTTTATTACGTAGGTTCTGTCCCCCCTTCATGCGTCTCTCTGTGCTGCTCCCCGACAGAGTACCTGGCCCCTCCCTCACACTCCTCTTCCTGCCCCCCCCCCACTCGGCTGCAGCAGAGAACACCAGAGGCACGGCTGAAGAAAGCATGGTAAGCTGTGACTTTAGAACCCTCTGGGGCCACGCTGCCAGGGCCCCACCGGGACACCACTGCTATTGGTGTGGTGGGGCGGCCCTGCACCCGCCTGGCACGCCAACACACCCGATCCCATGTAAACATCTCCAAACATCTTTTCAGTCTCCGAGCCCAAGGAAGTTGTGGAGGCTGCTGAAGCTGCCGATGTCAGAAGGTGCTCCTCTGTGAAACGTTTCACCTTCGGCCCTGCTGGGAAAATAGCCAGTGGCCCCCGCCCCCGACAAAGACATGAAGCGAGTGAGCTTGGCAGCCTGACTGAGATGCTTCAGGTTAGTGGTGTAATCCATGATTAGCTTGCTTTGAGAGCAGAGATAGCCGTGGTTCAGCGTGTACCTGTCACTGCTAAATGATTGCTCATTTCCTGCCTGGGGGGGTGGAGTGGGGGGGGGGTGAGTAATAGCAAGCAGCTGCCTCAGCTGGACCCGGCCTTCCCTCGCTCTCAGCCTGCTCTTCTGGGTGCCAGGACGCCCACTTCCTCCATCTTCCACGCAACCTGTTTCTGGAGGATCTGGGCTGGCGACCAGGGATGGCGTACAGGAACATATCTCTGGTTTGAAGGCAAATGAAAACCTTTTCCATCCATCAGTGAGGCGAGGGAGCCCGCTGAGAGGAGCTCCTACAGGATGTTGGAAAAGCGTAAAAGCGTAGCCATCAAGCTGTGATGTCAGTCCCAGGCGAGCAGAAGGAGGGCGCCGTATCATCATGGCGGTTGAAGGGAAGGACCGCAGCGGGTCAAAAGGTCAGGATGTGAAATGCTTGATCCTGAATTGGTCCAAATGGATGATCTTTTGTGGGTTCTTCCCAGCCTAAATCACGTGTAGGCTTTCCTTTCCGGCAGGGAAGGGTTACGCTCCGTATTTCCTGTCCAATTCCCAGAGCAGCGGCTGTGTTCGCACCGCTTTCTAGATGTTAAACATTCCCAGGCTCTCCTAACCTTCTGGTTTGCCTCTCCCAGGTGAGTGTGGAGGCCAGCCTGCTGTTGGGAAGCATCACATCTCAATGGTTTTCTCACAGGGGCAGGAGATAGGAGGGCTGCAGGGGCGGGGGGTAGGGGGGGCTGTGAGACGGGGAGCATTCTTTCTTGGAACTTTGCTAAGTGGCCGCCAGACTGTGGGAAAGCGTCCTTTTCCAACTGTGGCATTCTGGAGAAGAAATTGTCCAGGAAGGGTGACGGTGTGATGAAAGAAAGCCGAGACGGAGGATCTGGAGGGACGGGATGGGTCGGGAAGGGGAGGGGAGGGCAGCGTTTCCTTGGTGCTTCCTTCCCACCTGATGGTCAGCTGACTTGTGTTACCTGGTCTGAGTCAGCGCAGCCTTGGCATCGGTCATGAAAGCGTCCATATTGCGCTAACGTGCGTGGAGGCTGCAGCGTGGACGCGACCCAGGAGCGGAGCTGGGCCAAGCGGTGCTATATTTAGCCCAGCCGTGCTCGGGCTAATTGCCCTCCCAGGCCTAATCATTTCCAGGCTCCGCAGCTCGCCGGCGACTGAAGGGGAGGCCAAACCCCCCCCCCCCAGCTCGTGTTCAAGATGTCGGCATCAATGCTTCTGTCAATGTTCTCCACAGACCAGACAAATGAGGCCGCTGCATCCCTGCCCGTGTGGACGAGCCGTGCCGTCAGCCTACCTAGCGGTCAGCTGCCGCCGTCACCCATATGCTTTTCATGCATATTTCATATTTCAACAGTTCATGTTCATTGTCATCCCCCTGTAACGTTGTGAAGCACGGTCTTTACTTGGGACATGCATGCCCACTACGGGGGTGTCTGGCCAAATGAAGTAGCAAATACACGAACATCCATATACGCGTATAATAATCCATATGTCTGGCAGGAGGAGGTTTCACTCCATCTTGTCATAAGAGTGATGTCTCCTCGCAACCTCTGGTGTGTCTGGTGTGGCTAAGGGAGGAGTCATCTTCTTGCTTCTTGGGGGGGGGGGGGGGGGGGTGAAGATGGATTCTTTAATGGCAAGATAACCCCTTTCTCCCTCAGGATGGCTCCATCGGGACGGCCGGCTGAATGAAGCGTCACATTGTAGAACTTGATTAGTCATGTGATTCCACAGCATGGGGGTGGGGGTGGGGCTGGCCCAGATGGTTATCAGGGCCAAGGGGGCGTGTCGGAGCGGAGGCGTTTTAATGATATTAGTGCAGATCTGCTTATTTATTGGCTGTGAATTATTCATGCAGAGTGCTGGCGATCCATCACGGCTCGGTTGCTTCATTGTAGGCCGTAAATGTCAGCTACGTCGTCTGCTAGCTACCACGCTAGCTCATCAAAGAACCCAAATTGCTGCCAACTGCGTGAGCTTTAACGGAGGCTTGACAAGGCGTGATTAGGACGCCCCGCTCTTGCTTCCTCCGATGCCGGAGTCTGCTGGATGAAACAAACGCAGCACCGATGCCGCCAATGCGAGGCTGACAACCAGTCAGCGTTTCCTTTTTGTCTGGCCGCCATCGCTGCAGGAGTCAAATGATGCTGTTAGCCAACAGTCCTGTTCTTTCCTAGCCCGTACTGCTATAATAGCTTGGTACAAGATGCCTTCTCACCTTCACTTCTGGACAGGATTACCAGGGTTCCTATTGGCCATTTGGCATCACATGACTCCTCCCCCTTCGACCGTACAAGACTCCTTCATGGTGCCGTGAGCTGGGCAGGCTGCAGAGTCTCTGGGTGGTTGCGATAGCTTGGTCCTTGGAGGGACCAGCACCATGCGTGGACCCCACCAGCCTCCTCCAGACTCGTCTCACGCCCTCTCGGGTGCTCGAGTCCGCTCTCCGGGAACTTGCAGGCTTTTCATCTCAGCCTCTCCTCTCCAAAGCCACCCCTTCTCAAAGTTTGTTCCGGGGCTTGGCTTAAGGAAAAACTGTGTTCCACTTTCTGAGAAGTGTGGCCCCCCATCCCCCGCTTGCACCTGTGTTTTGGATGGCCGTTTTTGTTTTAATACTTTGACTTTCTTCTGGTAAAATGACTGCAGATGTTTCCATTGTGGATCTCGTGAGGATAAGCGCTATGGAAAATGAATGATTCCATTGTGTCCTTTATCTTCCTGTATTTTGGCAATAAAAGATATTTTAGCCACGTGGGTGCCGCGAGCTGCAAGTGGCCCCTGGGCCACACTTTGGACACCCCCGCTGAAGCTGCTTGTCGTTGAGTGAAGGCCACACGCTGGGTTGGTGGGTTGGAGGCGTGCACGTGAGCTGTTTAGTATCTTCAGATCGCTGTTTCCGTCGTGGCTCCTTGGAGGCGTTGCTGTGTTTTTGCTTGTTCCAGCGCCACGTGTGCCCCCCCCCCGCCCCAAAAGCAGGAATATTTTGTGAATATGCAGTAAAACTTCATTTCTCCTTCCAGTGTGTGCATGCCAACGTGCACATGCGTGTTGCCATGCCTCCTTCCTGCTTGAAACAAAGGAGGTGTCGGCCTGAATTAGACCCCCCCCCCCGACTGAATGGCCAAAGAGCTGGGAGATGCATCACAGGTTCTGCTGAGTCGCCCATGAGCCAGGGTGTCTGCCTCACCTCACCCCCCCCCCCCCTTTCCACTCTAACAAGGTTGTTGGAAGAGGATGAGGCGTGTTAAATGAATCATTTACACGCAGGAGCGCTCCTTATTTATTTCATACGGCTGGATATGACTCAGTGGGTAGCCTGTCCCCCCGCCTGCCGAGACATTCTTGGTTATAGCAGCGCTCCTTTTCTTAAATGGAGTGCGTCTCTGTGTGTGTGCATGCGCCCGATGCCGCTAATCCATGCATGAATCATGGACTCCTTACTCGCTACCTTTTTGTCCTCATTGCTGCCATCAAGTTATGCTTCAGCAATTTTACACACACACACACTGTCTCCGCCTCACCAACACATTATAACGGGACTGCCTGCGATTGCGGCTTGGAGATGGCGTCGTCACGGCAACCTGAGCTTGCTTTTGGGGGGGGTAGCAGGAAGTCTTGAGTCTCCAAGAGCAGCAAAAGCATTGAAATAAACAATGAATACGCTAAGAATGAAAACGATTGGTCATCACATCGAGGCGCGTTCCAAGTATGAAGATGGTCAGGGGTGGAAGTGCTACCACTGTGTAGCGGCAGCACCCATCCCTCGTGCCACGTCTTCTTCTTCTCGGCCGTGTTAAGAAGCAGAGTGAGGATGCCATCTGCTGTACACGGATGGAAAAACGAGGCACCGCCATAATCGGAGGGCGGTGTCGCTGTCACCGTAGCAACCACGCTGCGGTGGGGGCTTCCTGCTGTGGGTTGAGGTGGCCCCCACACGGCAGGATAGAACTTGTGGAGGCGTATTCCCCAGGAGGAAGAAATCCCACAGCTCACGCTGACCTCATTATGAAAATAGCTCTTCTAGCCACCCATCACTTTTTTCCAATTTTCCCTGTGGGCAATCCCTGATACGTTGTGATCCTCTCTGCCTTCCTCTTTGTACTTTGTTTGCTGTGGATTGAAGTCAAGATTAAAAGCTTACGCAAGTCTTTGTAACATGAAGGTTTCTCCTGCAACTGTCATCCTCAATCTCGTCCTAATCTGGGACCTTTTCATCAGCAAAGCACGGGAACGTACCTCACGGGCCGTGTGTGTTCGTGCCGTGCCTGCCGTGCCGCACATCTTCGCCCCGAGCCACTAAAACGCCATCGTTGGCGCCCACGTTCTTGCTAATCCACAGCATTTCTTCTCTGCCACTGGCAAGACACCAGGAACACGCTCAACTTCTCACCTGCCAACATGGACGCCTTTTGCACACGTTTGAACCCTTGGACACGCCCGGGGTACGACTTGCCTGGCTTTGGCTTGGCATGGCTTGGCACGGCTTGGCACGGCTTGGCACTGTCTCACTATTGGCAGCTTTCAGATTGTGTTTCAGTGTCTGAAACATGGATTCCACACCAACAAATGGATCCGTCTGATGCTCCTCGTGCTACCCTCCGGTCCGTCTGATGCTCCTCGTGCTACCCTCCGGTCCGTCTGATGCTCCTCGTGCTACCCTCCGGTCCGTCTGATGCTCCTCGTGCTACCCTCCGGTCCGTCTGATGCTCCTCGTGCTACCCTCCGGTCCGTCTGATGCTCCTCGTGCTACCCTCCGGTCCGTCTGATGCTCCTCGTGCTACCCTCCGGTCCGTCTGATGCTCCTCGTGCTACCCTCTGGTCCGTCTGATGCTCCTCGTGCTACCCTCCGGTCCGTCTGATGCTCCTCGTGCTACCCTCCGGTCCTTCTGATGCTCCTCGTGCTACCCTCCGGTCCGTCTGATGCTCCTCGTGCTACCCTCCGGTCCGTCTGATGCTCCTCGTGCTACACTCCAGTTTGTTTGATGCTCCTCGTGCTACCCTCCAGTCCGTCTGATGCTCCTCGTGCTACCCTCCGGTCCGTCTGATGCTCCTCATGCTACATTCCAGTTTGTTTGATGCTCCTCGTGCTACCCTCCAGTTTGTTTGATGCTCCTCGTGCTACCTCAATGGGAGGTCAGCAGCGCTCGTCTGCAAGTAGAGCTGGAATGTTTGCTGGAGTTCCAGGTGGCCGCTTCGACATATTTTGGGAGGGGGCGGGGAGATGCCAGTCGTTCTTGATGGAAAGGAGCCTCCTGCTACGTGTTCTTATTCTCCGACAGACGGCGTGTGTGTATGAGCCAGGAGAAAGGGGTCGTGCCAAATCTATTTTTGGCATATCGGCACCAATGAATGATGCACGGGACAGACGGTCATTCCCATCTGTGAAGCATTTGCATCTCCGTGCTGCCGTGTGGCTCCACAGCACTCTAGTGGGCTTTTAGTACTTTTTCATCCTCGTGCACACTCTTTAGTGCCGTTTGACCTACTGCGGTGGGTGCAAATGTCACGGCAGAAGGGAAAGGTCAGGTAAAGGTTTAGTGTTGCAACGTCTGGATGACTAAGACGCTGGGGCTGCCTGGGGAGGGATCGGGTGTGGGGACATTTGAGACCATCATCACACATTTGTAGACATGCTCTCCCGCTCGCTGCTCTCAATGTCCAGCCGGAGGAATAGTCATGCCTCCCCATCGTGTTGGTGCTCGTGATGTCATTTACAGCAAACAGACAGACTGCTTGACTTTGTGCGTTTAGCGAGTGGTGGCAGTTTGATGCCCATCTTGATATCACATGCTTTTACTATCAAGGAATATTGATGCGTGCGCCATGTTGTTTTCTTTATGAGCGCTACTTGGCTAGACAAGTTAGGGTGGGTGTTCACTGGGGGCTTACGGCATCCTGCCTTCAACGGGCGGCTCTCGTGCGTAGTGGCTTAGCAGCGGGGCTTCTCCATCGATTATTTTCATCCAATTCATGCAGGCCAAATCGGCAGGAGCCTAATTGGAATGGATTCCTCCCCTGCATTGATTGGCTCAGGTGACAGTGGATGACAGATGCTTGTGTTTGTTTGCACGTCGCCTCACACTCACACACTCCGCTTACCTGGCTTCAATTGTCCTTTTCGCTATTCTTGCAGGGAAAAACACTTTTTACTCGGGGTGCCACGAGACTTGACGAGGAGGAGGAGTGAGGAGATTTCTCCTTCAGGCAGCAGGCCTGGGACAGTGAAGAACAAATACATATCAATAAATACTTCAAGAAAAGCTTCACACTGTGCTTCCGTAGAAGCATAGAACAACGGCATGAATGGAGTGAGTCAATCATGCGGTCTTTATCTAGGTGGGTGGAGGCGATCAGTTTTACATCATCGTCATCCCTTCCCGTCTGGATACAACTGATCCCCCAACCCCAGGGTGTGGAGTGTTCCCCGTGTGGACGAGCCAATTTTACCCAACAAGTTTGACAAAAACCAAATGGTACGAGAAGCGGGGTTTGACTGCTTGGCAAAGGTTCCGCTGTTTGGAGGATGGGGAAGGATGGTCGCTGCACTCCTCACAGCCGGCTGGCCCCGACCCCCTGTGATCCCCCCCCCTTATCTAGCCTAGATCCTGGCCTTTCATCTGTGCCAAAACCTGGGGGAGTTTGGCCTCCGCTGTGTTTTACCCCTCCCTCCCACAAACATGGAGGCGTAGTTCATGGCAGAACATGCAGCTTCATCTCCAGAGCCTATCTTTGCTCCCCAGATGACTCCCCCGGCAGCCTGATAACAAACCTCACAACCTTTTCTCAGAACACGAGGGCACTGGCTACACAGGCGTGGAACTAGCGCCTTTTCTGTAACATGTCAGAGCAAACGTCTTCATGGTCGGCATCAGCTCTGTATGCAGTCTACACGCGTCGACACGTTTGACACCAAAGAAGATATTTGTCATCATGAACGTAAACGTAACACCAAACGAGCCAATCGGTGGATGAGATATACACCAGGAAGTGAATGGGTCTTCCATAGCGGAAGCGTCATTGTTTGTGTTGGGAATCATTTGAGTGTAACACCACGTAGTGGCTCACTGCTCACGGGAGTAATAATACATCAATAGATGCTAAAGAACTTGGCGCCATTCATCGTGTCAATACCAGGCTGGCACCTTGACAACCTTCATGGCAGATCCTCCGTTGGCATTGGGACTCCAACCCCACTGGCCAAGTCCTTCGTGGCGCCTCGTCTGCACGGACTGCCTTCCGACATGCGCTCCCTTTGGATTTTTATATGCTCTCTCTCTCGCTCTCTCTCGCTCTCACACACACACACACACGCACACACACACACGCTGCCCTCCTGGTCAACCCTGACCTCTTCCATGCATAAACATACGCTCCTCACCTCTCACCTTGTGGCTCCACCTGATAATCCGTCTCGTCTTTCCCTCCGTGCTCCGCCTTCTCCACAAAAAATGCTTTTTCTGCATCATCCTGGCCTGACCTCTGACCTCAGGCAGATTAGGCCTGATGGCGTTTCTAATGGCAGCTTGAGAGGAATCTGTGACCTCCGTCTGTTACGCTTTTGAACCCCCCCCTACACGTGTGGTGGAAATAGGTGGTACCCGCGGGGACGGTCCAATGGTTGGAAGCACAGGAACATATACCCCATGTGATGAACGGACCTGAAACATTGCTGCTTCATTTGGGTGAACCAACGAGCTCATGAAACTGCAGAAAATTCAGTGTGGAAGTGGTCCATCTTTGTCTCCTTCCTCGCTCGGTTTCAAAGCCGTCGTTATGTTTAGGATGAATAAATGGGAGTCTAGCTAGTCGGCAGTATAGCTATTTTTAAAGCAGCGGTTGTCTCGTCTCACGTCAGGACAAGAGGTTGATTCCCCTTTGTGCTTAACACTTAATCAGCGACACAATAGCCTCAACCTACCTGAGCCTCATACCTGAAACGCTGACTAGGCTACATCAACATAAGCAAGTAAGCACTAAGCAAGTTCACCGAACTCCCGATCTCATCCCACATCACTGTTGCTGTCACAAGCCGAGAGGGCCCTGTGGTGGCTGCCCAGGCTACTATAGTAATATATGAATATAGGTAATACTCTGTACCTCGTTAGTCCCTGGTGACGATTAACAGCGTTGTTGTGTTGTATCTTTCAGCTGGTAGCCGGGAGTCAACCCAGCCCCGCAAATGAAGAGCCTTCAGTTCCGTAGCATCGCCCCCAAGGCCTCCGTCATCGTGCCTTCCCCGTCCTCTGCCGTCCTTTCCTGCCAGCCTCCCCCCGCCCTTCCCGAAGCCACCAGTGGATCCAGCCCCAAGTCCATCGTGGTGCCTGCCCAGAACTATGCCCTGATGCAAATAGCCGGTCAGGATGGCACATTCTCCCTGGTGGCACTGCCCCCTTCCGTCCCTCCTCAGGCACCGCAACACAGGAATCTCAAGCTGCCCATTCCCAGGTACAAGCCGGTGAGGAGAGCTGGGACAGACAAGGTCAGGTCGCCCCCGACGGCCACACGGGTGAAAGCCGCCTCCAGGGTGGCCGCGGCAGTGATGAGTGGAATGTCGTCGCTGATGAAGAGGAAGAAACAGGAGTGCAGGGGCGCTCAGAAGCCAAAGGAGGAGCCGTCGGAGATGATTTTCCGAGATGCCGCCCGCTCCCACATCTCCGTCACGGCCCTGCTAGCTGACAACGCTGTGCTGTCCCCGGGGTCTCAGTTGGAGCAGGTGCCAGATAATGCGGAACATCCTGCCACAGCAACAGTTCTTCAAAGTCCCGGCCCCCCGGCAACTCCACTCAAAGTCTCCCCAGACAAACCCCGGGACCAAGGTGGGACTGCAACACCGACGTGTCAGTCCAAGGCTCCGGCAAACAGCATTGCCCTCGTGTCTCCGGCCATCTTCAGCAAAGCCGTGCACATCATCCCGTCCCCTCCCAAAGGCAAGGTGCCCATTCTACCCTACTCCAAAGTCAAGACCACCCTCGTTCCGGCAGGCAAGCTCCACCTGCCCCAAGACCAGAAGGACTTATTAGGCCAGGCCGGTCCCGTGAGCCCCAGAGCTCCTGCATCCACCAACCTCAAATCGTTTGAGGCCCGGGGGAGCAGCCCGGTGCCCAACTCCACTCTGCAGCGCCAAATGAAGAGCTTGCTTGCCCCGTTGGCGGAAACACTGGAGAAGCTGCCAGGGAAGAAGAGAGGAAGGAAGAGAAAGACAGCAGAAGATAACCTGGCATATGAGGCGCGGAAGAGGAGGTCGTTGTCCTTCTTCTGTAGGAGGGCACCTGAAAAGCCATCAAATGTGGTTTCGGGTTCCAGAGAAGAAGTTGAGATATCAAAGAAGTACCGTAGCATTCGACCCAAGCCGATTTTGGTGATGGAGACGCTACCCCAGCTCGTTAGCTTGCCTGCTCGTTCTTCAGACCCTCAAGAAGTTGAGCTCGTGCGGACACCAGCTTGTCCTCCTCAGCAACCTCCAGTCAGCCTCCACCTGAAGGGAGCCTACCATCCCAGAGTTCTTCTCACCGGTCGGTCGCTCCATCGCTGCCCCACGTGCAGCCGCTGCTTCCAGTTCAAGCATCACCTGCAGAGCCACATGAAGAGCCACGGCCGCGCCCGACCGTACGGCTGCCCCGCGTGTCGCAAAGCGTACGCCCACTCCGGCAGCCTGAGCACCCACATGAAGCTCCACCACGCCGAGGCCCGACCTCGCCGCTCTCTGTGCTGCGAGTTCTGCGAGAAGGCCTTTGGGTACGTGGGCGTGTACTTCAGTCATCTGCGAGAGGTCCACAAGGTCCTCCTCACGGTGGAGCCGTCTGTCAGCCATCATGAGGACAACGTGGCTGCTGAGGGGTGAGATGATTGTTCTTCGAGTGGAACACCTGCTGTAGCTTTGACAAGGCTAGTCCACACTGGCGTGGTACGAGTGTGGTACTAGCGTGGTACCAATTAAAATGTTGTAAAAGTAAAAGATAATGCAACACCTTGAACTGGCCACGAGGCGTCACAAGCAACACACACCAGGCCAACTTTTGTGCTCATGCTCCACCTAACCTGGCCCAGAATCCCCAATGTCACTTCCTGTCCACACATACGTAGATATTTAAGGAACCACACACGAGCACGAGACTTATTCATGCCTTAAATGTCTCATTATGTCTACTACATTGGGTGGCGGCAGTGGAAAGGTGACTATAGGGCTGTTATTTCATGTCTAGAGGGCTCTAATCATTTCAAAGGTCATAACCGCTTCTCTATGCTCCAACTATGAAAATAGTCCATGCATTCATGGGTGCGGAACCAATGAGGCGGGGACCAGTACCTCAGCTTTTGTTGTGAGACTGAAATGTTTTTCCCGTACGCCGTAAATGTAAGTCATCTTCAAATGGGCAGGAAGTACTTTTACATACACAAAACAATGGCTGGGTTTCATTGGTGAATCATTTGTCAAAGTAGGAATTGATGCAATTGAAGATTGATGCAAATCTGAGCGTCCTGACCGCCGTGTCCCCCTGCAGGGACGCGTGGGAGACGTCAGAGGAGCGGCACGATGACGAAGCTGTGGAGCTGCAGATTAAATGCGGTCGCTGCCAGGTGGTCACCGCCACTTTTGCCGACATGAAGATGCACCTGGTGTACGTTCACGGGGAGGTGGTCCCGGTCCGAATTCAAGGGGGTGCGAGCCGGCAGGGCGGCTTCCAAGCGGAGAAGGAGCTGGTCAAGCGTGCCGCCCACTACTGGCAGCAGCTCAACGAGAAGAAGAGTCATCTGCTGAAATGCGGCAGCTGCGATGAGGAGTTCTTCTCCCTCGCTAAACTCAAGCGGCACGTCATGTTCCGCCGCTGCGGAAGTGAAGGGGAGCACGGCCACACCTTCCCGCCGTCAGATGGCGTGCAAGGCCCGGGCTCGCTTGCAGGAGGTTCGGCCTTCAACTGTGTGCTTTGCAGCCAGGTGTTGGACACCAAAGAGCAGGTCCTGGACCACTGGAGGGGTCACCATCGCTGCGAGCGGCCCGACGTGCTGTGGATGGCTCTCAGCTCTTACTCCAGCCTGGAGGACCTGGAGGACCGGGACGCCTACCGGGATCTGGACTCTGTTCAAAGTCCACATTAACCTTCCCCGTGCTCAGACCGGCCGTGGAGTCCAGGACTGGGTGTGGCCCCCGTAGTCACTGAGCTCTAACTGTCAACCACGCAGGGATTTTTAGGTTGCTTTCTCTCATCTCGTCAACGTTTGTGCCAAAAACCTCAAGGAAGGAAAGTCCAGCTAAATGGATTTGAAAGAGTTCAGGAGAATCCACTGCAGCGTTCCTCTCCTCTTCTGGCTTTGTCGCGGAATGTCCTAACTTCAGTATCCTTCCGTTGGGTTTTTCCAGTGGGGACAGTACAAAATTCTACTATTGTCCATTTCCCAGACCCCAAGTCCCACATGGCATCAGCCCAACGTGTACCAATGCTACAGCAAGTAGTACACAGTGGAACACACACGCTCCAAAGAATTCTGTCATTTTCTCAAACGTAAACCCTATGTGATGAGGATACGTGCTGAAATATATACACCCCCCCCCCCCCCCCCGCCCCCGTGCACCCCCTACTACTGTCCATCCATCACCGTGACAGTCTCCCTTCATGAAGTACAAGTACATGCAAACGAGGAAACATACCTGGCGGCATGCATCATTGCGTCTCCCGGCCTCGGGTTCATGTGGGCGAGCATCACGCCCGCACGCCTGGCACCTCTGATGGCGCTCCACTCGAAAGATCCCACCATCCCGCAGAACGCCACCGTCACGCCAGGAAGGATCCACGGACGCTTGGCTCACACTGCCAAGAATATTAGGAAAATATTAGGAGAATATTAGGAGAATCAAGTTGCAATATTTGAAATAAGGTCTTTATACAGTACACGTACATACAGTATGTACACCTGTGTGTATTTTTGCTCATTTCATCTGTAGAGTAAAAACCTTAAAGATAAATATGCCAACAAAGAAGACTGAGCTTCCAGTACTTGACCAGTTCAACTTCTTTCCTGTACTGGAGTTTTGGATACTTGGATCCTACAATTGACTGACTTCGGCCACTTCATATACTTCATATCCAAGTCAACCATCTTGTCCATATCGCTTTGATGCCCCCACCTTTCCAGGGTGTCACTCAACAACACAGCTGACCGTGTGACCTAACCGTGTGACCTAACCATGTGACCTAACCGTGTGACTGCCTTGTGGCCTTTAAAATACTGCGTCTGTGTCTCAAATGAAATACTTGCATCAGTGTGTACTGCGTGTATTCTATTCAGCCAAGATTTTCTTTCTTCTCTCCTCCTGGCGCTGATTTGCAACCACTCGAGCCCCCCCCCCCGGCGTCTACGCACATCAGCACTGCAAGCATTGAGTGCACTAAGTACAAGTACGCAATTGAGACGCAGCCGTGAAGTATTTTAAGTATTTGACTCTGTGTGTGTGGGGGGGGGTGCATTATCCTTCTGTGTGTGTGATGTACACCTAGTACACCTAGTACGTTAGTACATGTACCGTACCGTATGTTGAAGCAGCCTAGCCACTCCCCCAAAGGACTGCGGTTGCTCGTACGCGTTGCCAGCTGCCGTGCGCCCTGGTGGAACTCCCGTGGGGTCGATGCCGTGGTAGTGTTGTCCAGAACTATCTATTTTTGACTAGATGAACACGCTTGTGGTGCTTTGTTGGTTGCATTTGTTCAAAGTATTTTTCTGGCTTGAGAGCCACGTGGTTGTACTTTGTCTTTCATAGGAAGAAAAAAAATGGCAGGGTCACATGAATGTACCTGACAAATCCTACCAAAAGTAGGCCTATATACTGTAGATGTACTGTATACATAGCTATATTGTCAAACCATATATATTTTACATAGATCAATCTACTGCTTGGTGGCGAGGACGAAAGGCAAACAGAAGAAAGACACGAAACTCATGGTGAAAGATTGTCTTGGAGATCAAGCGTGGCGCTACGTGCGTGCACGTGAAACCTTCTGGAATATCTCAACTGAAATCCAAAAGTCAAAGTGTTTGCATGTTTGTGTACTCTGACAGGCGAGTGTTTGTGACAATAAAGAGATGCTTTGTTCACCACTACCGTCTCTTGTCTAGCTAGCAGGCAAACATACATGATGCTATCACGTAGCAACATGACCGAATAACAAATCTGCCCCGTCTTGGGATTGGACCCTGAGACTCTGACCCACTGCTTCTATGACCCGAGCTAGCCACCAGGTAAACATGCGAGGTAGGAAATAGCTAGACAACCAAACTTTGAATGGGCCCTGACCAGGAATTGAACCCCCCGGTCAGGGTCCCTCAGAAATTTTAGATGATTCCCACTTTATTCGACTTAATTTCTTCTCAACTTAAGAAGCCAAAAACCTCCAAACATCCACACGGAGTGAAGAACCTTTTCCACTCCATCATGTGGGACCTGCCATGCCATGGTTGCCGTGGTGCAGTGTCAAGGTCATGTGATGCACGCGTACGTCATCACTGCCGCCTGGTGACCACAATACTGCATATCTACTGGAACCTGTATTTCCATACGTTTGGACCAAGAATAGAGCAAAGTCTGGCAGCAACAGCCATCACTTCTTCATGAGCGACTACTGCAGTAGTAGTAGCAGTACGTGACGGCATACTAGGAAATATGTGCAGATGGACGTACTCCATGGTATTTTTGTTATATCTAAAAAAGTTCCTCATCAGCTGCCCAAGTCCATACAGTTGACTTTTCACCCCCCCCCCCCCTTACTATTGTCGGACTGACTCACGCGTGTGCTAGGAGCCAGACGCTGTAACTGAATTAGACCTTCAGATGGCTTCTGACTTGCTAACCTTGTTAGCTTTGCCGCAACAGCAAACACGGACATCCTTGTTGTGTGAGCTGCGTCTAGCGCCATCATATTGATGAGGGTTATTAGCCGCGTGTGTGTGTGTGTGTGTGTACACGTGTGTACGTGTGCGGAGAGCGTGTTTGATGAACCTCATGAAGGAGACAAATGAGTGAATGTAGGTTAGCACTCAGTCGTTCCCCAGAGGCCAAGTGCAGCATTAGCATCCTGTTATCCTGGCAGATCCCCCGCAGATCACATGACTCCACCAGCAGGCCCCCCTCCCTTTAAAGCATTGTCCAACACACACACACACACACACACACCAGGAACAGGATGTGTTGGGGCCAGGACAGGTAAACAAGAATCACACGCTGGTCTGAGCAGATCTTGTGCAGATCCACCACGACGGACTTCATCTCTGATCTGATAGCTCGTCACGCTCAGGCGGCCATCAGCCAAAGACCAACAAAGACCTCCCCCAAGGTATACAAGGAATGTGGGAGATGTCTGAGAGCCGTCCTATCTAGTCTTGACCATGACCCGATGAGGCCTAACATCTTGTAAGACCACGTGAGTCCAGATGTGCTCAACGAGAATATTGGCAGACATTCCCAGCTGTGCAGATGTTTTGGGACAGAAAGCAGGAATGGCATGACGGAAGCAGACATAGATGGCGAGATGGCGTATGCGTCAGGTCCAAGTCTTTAGCGGAACGGCAGACTTTGGGGTCGGATGAGACGCGATGCAAGATAGGAACAGATGGTCGGAGTTCCCCGAGGCCAAACGGCGTCTGCCTCGCTGAACACTGGGAGTTCTTGACCATCTGGACAGGAAGGCCAGGAGCAGCATCCCACCAAGGATCCTCATGGAGAAGGACAGTTTATCTGCCAAAGAACTCCTGCCAGCTCCTTCATTGGACGGTCATTGACTTGGCTTTTTCTTTGGCTCTCACCGCCGAGTCCAAAAGGTGGACTGTCGTGGAAGACGTGACGTTTGGTTGCGCAACATCATCATCCTTCTGCAGGCAGTCGCCATCTACTACCTTAACGTCTTTATACTTGATGAGCAACCACACCATCTCCATGAAGAACCATGAAGGAGTTCCAGGAAGCTGCCGTCCATCTTCTATGGGACGTTGATCTACGTGAAGGTAGAATTAGGTCAAAGGGGGGAGGACGCCGTGTCCGAACTGAGCAGAGCCTTTTCATGTGGGAATGGTTGGAGCATTCACACGAACAAGGATGAGGTTTTTAGGACCTCGGTGATGTCAAGCTGCCCGTCCTCTTGAGGAATCTTCTTCCAGCAGATCGATGGCTTTCTCCAGCCTCCCGTCATCAATTATTCACCCGATCGGGCCTGCTGCTCATTAGATGACTAATCTCAGGGGAACCGCAGAGAAACCTGAGAGCAGCACAGACGTAGCAGGGATGAGATGGTGCTCCGTGTCTTCATATTGAGACGTTTGCTCCTCAGCCTTTCATGGTAGCATAGAAGGACTTGGGGAAGTACCACACCTCAGCAGCACGTCGCGTGTGCCCACAGAGTGGTCACACGTGTTAGCGGATGAGAGGAGTGGAGATCATGTTCCACCAAGAAGTCTTTGTAGCATCGCATTGCACCGCTACTTCTTCAGATCTTCTCCATGGTCGGTGGATCACATTTTATGGGCCCATAAATCTCCACCTTCTCTCTGCGGTCATGCCAGCTTTTCTACGGCGAGTGTTGGCGGGCTTTGCTGCTGACAGAAGTAAAAGTCCTCCTACAAGGTGTAGGAACTAGCACTAGTAGGAAGCACACAGACTCCGACCCAACAAAGATCTCTTCTTCTTCTTCTTCTTCTTTCGCACGGATGATGGAGGTGTGGAGGGGAAGGCTTTGATCAGTCGTGTCCCCCTGGAGAGCCACGCTGAGGTGTGCGCGTTAACGCTGATTAAAAGGAAATATGCATCAATGTATGCCAGCTTCCTTTTCATCTGCGCCACGTGAAACTCGTGTCGCAGCTTCGGCGAGCGCCTGAAGTCGCTCATTTAAAACCGTCTTCTTCCTGGCGGCAGCACACGAGACCCACAAGTTTTATGTCGACATGCGGAACGCCTGGCGGAGGCCACCCAGTCCGTCCACCCATCCGTCTTCTATGGTGCGTTGCCAGAGGTGACCTGCATCTTCCATCCATACAAGCCCCCCCCCCCCCCCCCCGTCGTCGTCTTGAGGGATTAGAAAGAGTAGAGTTCCATGTTGTTCCAGATGAATTCATGACAAATCATCTATTTAACATGAAGCCATCAAAAGGAATATCGTTATTGTTCAAATGCGGACAAGTTGTCTTGTCTGAATGCATCCATCTGCTGGAAGAGGAACATGACGCCCATGAAGGGAACCATCCTGACGAGTTTGAGCTCTCCCCAGAAGAAGCCGTCCTGTAAGAGTCCAGGTGAAATGATATATGCACCGTCCCCATCCCTTTGGCCCCCATCCCTTTGGCCCCCATCTCGTGGCACTACCAAAGCTAGCAGCTGGCAAACATGCGTGATGTTGTGATGGCGATGGTCTTCTCCACTAAGCCGCCAACAAGCAGGATGCCTGGAAACGAGGGGGTGCGAACATGAGATTATGGTAGCAAGTACTATGGAATACAAAGTACCTTACAGTCGGCGTGGCTGATATCATGTCTACTACTTCACAGCCTGTGGGAATGCAGCCCCGCCTCCCCCCACCCAGACAAAGACACCGTATGGCTGACAAAAAGGCTCACTCCGTTCCGCATCTGCCGTTGTTCTACGGATGCACGGGTCAGGCTCAACTCTCTTCCCGCCCGTTTGGAGGGAATATGGCAATATGTCGTTAGTCCTTCATTCCCACTGATTGTGGGCTTCATTATTCCCAGATTTATTACGCTCCAATGACATCGTTGTTTTCCGTTTTAACCTCATGAGCGCTTATGGCGCCCCTGGTGGATTCCTATGGAAAATACATTTCCTGTACAATACAGTTCAAGCCCAATATTGAGAGTTTTAGTTATGTTAGCATCATTGGAGGCTCTGCCTGACCTGCCCCCCCCCCCCCCCCCCCCAGTAGAAGCCAGTACCCACAATGCATTGCTGCTCCGTTGCTTGAAGAGAAGTTTTCCCACAAGATGAAACCTCTTCCATTTTTCATGATGAGCGATGATTGCACTTTGGTTTTACTCGCAACCCTGAATCAACCTCACGGAGTGGCAGCTTCCACCCACTCTAAAACCACCCGCTCCATCCTCCGCCCCATCCTCCGCCCCATGAACATTCCAAGCGCTCCCTCTTCCTGGAGCTGGGCATCACTGATGAGCCTCAGGGGATGGCAGCGAGCAGCAAATAGCGGAGTAGTGGGATGATGAGAACGCTAATGTTGGAATGCACCGACGGCCTCGCCGCCGCGGGCAACAGTAGGCGCCATGCGAGCGCGTGAACACCTGCCAAACACAGACGTCCATCAGCGCTGCTTCTACAGCGCAGGAGGAATCCCTCGGGACTTGTGGGAAAGGAGAACATCTCCCACAGTTGTTTGGCCAAAAGTCGCCTCCACCCACTCGGTCCAAGCGTGGAGATTTTCTGGCCGCTTTCTCCGAACTCATTGGACCAAATGCGGAAAGAATCGTGTCTCAGCTCCAAACGCTCGTTGGCCTCCAGTCTTTACTTTGCCGTTTCTCAATCCACCAGACATATTTCATCCTGATCCTGCATAAACCCACCAGAGCGACGCTTGTGTGGCCACGTTTGACTTGGAGGTCAGCGGCGGGTATTTCTTACGGCTTTCTTAAAGCTACGGCAACAAGCTGTACCATCCGCTCCTAAACGTCACGGGACTTCCTGTCCATGGAGAGAGGTCTGATGTAGGGGGCACGATATCGGGCCTTGCGCCCACCCAAACCAGTAAACTCCTTTTTCTTATTACAGTCATTCCTTGTTGTATCTCGCTTGGAATATCACTCTCCCACCATATCATAACCAAAGAAGGAAAGGATGGCCGTCTCATGGCGGACGACGACTTATTATTAGAGCAAAGATATGGAAATATATGTCTGAACATGAAACATCAATTCATTCATAAATTACATTACCTTTCACACTGAGAGACATGCCATCGGTGTGGAAGTGGTACATTTGTGGCCTTTTTGTCCTTCCACCCCCCACGTATCTGGCTAGCTTGCCGTCATGTCTCTGCAGGGATCCCCCAGCCAGGAGTAATAGGAGTGGAAAGGTGACTATAGGGGTGCTAGTCCATGTCTACAGGGCTGTAATCGTATTAAAACCCTATTTAGAAAGTCATAAGCAGCTTGTCTATGCTGGAACTCCAGAATCCATTTATTCATGTTGAATCCTAAACTTCGGGATGGGTCACATGGTGTGACCCCATGGATGTGATCAGGAATTTGGGCCGTGCGGCGACAGGCGACAGAAGGACGCCAGCGGCTGGACGCCATGGAAGAGCCCAAGTTGTGTGGATGTACGCTGAACAAGTTGGCGAACCAGGAGCTTTCCTACTTGTGCAGCTTTTCCCCGTCATCCCGGCTACTTGCTACTCGTGATCCCTTCTGAAGTACGTGGCTTTAAAAGTTTTCCTTTCTTCCAAGCGGATTGGCTTTGGACTTGGAAGTAGGAAGGTGCCATGAGGGGACATCTGACCTAGTCCCCACACCACCTATTTGTCTTCTCAGAAACGCTTCCAACTCTTCTAAAGCGGATTCTCCAAGAGGTAAAAGACGCTGAAGGCGGCATATTCGGGCAATAAAAGGCTGTTAATCTGTCAGATTAGTCATAAAAACCAGAGTGTGTGGGATTAAGGGAAAGCAGGCGCTTTGCTTTTGCTTTATTACCGCTTTTACATTCAGGGACCTTTTCTCCAGGAGGAATGCACCTAAATGGATTAAAGTCACTATTCACGTTCCTATAAAAACATTCCGCCATTTCTCCTCCTCCTGTGTCTTTTTGGGAGCACACGCTTTCATGCTGGAGCTAACACCCACTCCCCCCCCATTGTCTGCTCGCTCAGCGTTGGTTTTGGTTTTTTTAATTCATGTATTGGTTTACTGTTTTTATTAGTGCTCTGTACGACTTATTATTCCGTACGCGTGTTTGGTCTCCTATTGGCTGCTGTCCAGCACAAAACTCTTGGAAACAAAAAAGGAAATCCTTCATATTGTCAGGAACCGTCAAGCCAAAACATCAACAAAAGGGTAATCAACGACATCGTAGAACGGCTGACGTACATCAGTCGTTTATCAATCGCTACTGCTGTAGATCACAGGAAGTATTGATTGATCTGACAAAAGCCTTTGATGCAATCAATCCTAATTAAAAAAAACATCCTAATAGCTACATCAGAAAGGGGCGGAGTAAGAGGATTAGTTCTGAACTGGACCAAAAGCTACTTAAAGCGAGGAGAATAAGCATCTGCAAGTTGAAATATTACGTGTGGAGTACCCCAGGGGTCAATACCGGGACCAAAACTGTTCAACTTGTACATCAATGACATTTGCAAAGTTCCAAAAGACTTCAAGCTGGTGTTATTTGGTATGATACTACAACCTTTTGTTCCACAGGACGCACACAAGAAATCATTAGAAAGGTCAGAGAAATTGTCAGGACATTGAATATGAATATGAATATGAATATCATTCATTCAGGCGACTGTATCGCCGGGACATTGGCAACTGGACTCTTCAGGTTGTCTTACCAGATGTTTGGCCTCTCATCAGGTCGAGGTGGGACAAACACCAGGTCGCTGAGGTCCAGCTTTGCCGGCGAGGAGCATCGTGCTGCGTGTACTCGTGTCCTGTTCCATCCCAGGAAGGAGGACCTCCAGACAGTGGAGAAGTCATCACCAAGCAGAGGATGCATACTCTGCAATCCACGCTAGCCCCCTGGAGAGACGAGAAGACGAGGAAGACAAAGAGGTGAGGCGTTTCAGGGAAAGAAGGAATGCCGACGTTCCTGATGTCACACGAGATGCGGTGATGGGAGACGAGCCCCCTGATCCGGAGTACAAATCTACTACCATGGTCTGTCTTTGTTTTGCTTAACATTGTCCCGCCGTGGAGCGCCACTCAAAGCCAACAAGGCCTTGCTTCCGTACGGGAACGTTCACATCTCCTCCGCTTTGATGTGGGAGCCTCAGGATGAAGCGTTCGGCTTGTCTAAACAATTTCCAATCACCGTTTCCGTATTTAGACTCTGTTGTGAAGGAGAAGCTGGAACACGCTCCTTACGTGAGCATTGATTTGCACACACACACACACACACACACGGAAGTGGCACACCATGCGCCCCCCCAGGTCATCTTACCGGCAAACCGAGAAGCTCCTGAAACCACCCACCTCCATCTTTCATCCATCTGCTCCACAGCACCTCTCCTCACCCCCCCTCCAGAAATCCACCAGGCCCTTGTTAGCACACCCCACATCCCCTTACAATTACAGAGCATCCCAATCCCTACCCCATTCCTATCCCATTCCCACCCCATTCCCATCCCTACCTGTTCAGCTTACAAACACAAAGATGTAAAGATGTGGGGAAGCACTTCTTGGATTCAACACACCAACCAATGCAACGTCTTCATCACCATCACCATCATCAACATATCAATGAAGCGCATGATCAATAACAAGGAAGTGGACAGGCTGACTTACCCCCCCCCGGTGCAGAGGGTGGTGCTTCAAAACCTTGTCAGGGTGGGCCTGAATTGGAGGGCGTCATTTTAGACGTATGACATCATTCAGCTGTTCCTCTGGGCATGGATCCATTAGACCCCCCCCCCACCCCACCCCCCACACACACACCGTTGGGAGCAGAGACAGCGTCAACCGCTGATGACATCATAGCTTCCTGTTTCCATGTACTGTGTTAGCACGCTACCAGGCTGCTAACAACAACATTTGGTGATTTAAAAAAATACATTAGGAAGACCGTGGGACCTCACACGAGGGCGTCACCATGGAGGTGGGGGGGGGGTCCATGTCACCAGCACTGAGGAACGGTAGCAGGTGCTGGATGAAGGTTCAAGGCCTGAACAGAAGAACTTGAGGGCACACCTGTTTCCTAGCAGATCCCATTTCTCAAACCGTGGATCCATCCCGCTTCTCCTTTTCCTCGCATGGATCCCAAGGGCATCTTGCTGCCAGCTACAACACGTCACTGAACATGACGGAGTAGTAGTACTAGTAGTACTAGTAGTACTAGTAGTACCGGGGTGTCAAATACTAGCATATTCCTTCCTGACTTGCTAGAAAGACGTTTCAAAGTACGCCATCAATGAATCCAGGCATCTGGTCTGAAGACGCTGTTGAGGTGTTTCTCCTGCAGGTTCCATCCCGCCAGCGACGGCGTTATGCTAATGGCTCGGCCTTCAGGCCGTCCCAGAGAGAAAGCACGTTAGGATGCGTTCAAGGTCCCGGCAGATTGATGTTTAGTCAGCCAAGCGTGATCGGAGGAGACTGATGAGCACAATTGCATCTGTTGACTGTGAAAGCAAACAGCCGTTCCCCGGAGAGCTGCGGGAGACAGATGTTCCGCTACGGGATCTAGCACACAATTCCCGACTTGTGCTTGGATCCTTCCCAAGGAGCCACATGGACGTTCCGGGTCAGCACCTCCACTCTGGGTTCAGAGGTGACTCATTCCTCATTGACATTAGATTAGATGAAATTAGATTAGACCCGTTTAACAGGATTTGCGCGGCTCCCCTTGCAGCCTGCTCTCATTGGATTTGGGATCATCTTGGAAGTCGCTGACTGCAGATCACACGAGGGCGGCCTCTTCCTCGGCGACTGCCACCCAAAACATTGGACCAAGCACATGAAGATCCTGGAGTGGCTCGAGAACAAGCCAACGAGGGTACCTCCGTTGGCTGTCAATCACCCACGACAGTCTGCATGCTGTTTAAACACACAATGCATGTACAGTGGCCAACATTTGCACTCTAAACTCGACCACCTCTGTGTTTAAAAGACACCCAAGCGTGTACGTGTACACGTTTAGTATCATGTACTGTACTTCTTACCTTAGTAATCCGTTTGACACAATACGGCCCGACTACGGTGGTGTTGTCCGACATTCTTTTCCACGGATTCACTGAAAAAATGCAGTAAGAAAAGTTGATTTAATGAGCATACATGCCCAAAAAGAAAACCGGAAAAGCCATCTTACACACCGCCATAGTGGGTCACATTAATGTTTCGGTATATTATAATGTGATATCAAACAAGTTAAACAACGGTAAACAGGAACACTACACCTGTATGCAATTGCCCGGCGCCCATGGACTGACAGCAAGGATGGCCAATCACACCGCAGCAACACCAGAGCAGAGCCAATCGTTGAGCTCGTGGGCGGTCTAAAGTGAAATCGGCTCCGTTTTCGACTTGGTTCTAAGTGCTGCCTTGAATACTCTACGTTTTTAGACGTCCAAACCAAAACTATGACTGAAACCTTCTGAAGAAGAAGTGCAAGAGTCACGCTTGCCCCCCCCCACCACATTAACTCCCGGAACACTCAGGCTAACCCAGGCTAACCCAGGCTAACTCTGACTTCTTCGCTCCTTAAAGACGCCACGAACGGAACACTGACGCCCAGCGGTGTCATCTGGGACTGCATGGAAATCAGCCCGTGTCCGACGGGCCTTCAGCAGCACTCATGTTGGACAACGTCACCATCACGTCACCAACACGTCACTATTGCTTCACGTGGTGTAACAGACACTTCCTCTGCAGCGCCACTTCATATGGATTGATGGAACAACATGCTGTGGCGTGCCGTTTATGGCGGTCGGCGGTCGGAGGTCATGGATGGGAGAAAAAGCATTTCCATCAACAAAAGCGGGAACTTTTGTCATGTACTTGTGACATATTTGTAGCAGGTTGTCCATCTGCTTTTTCACACAATCTGTGGAGCTTTTTTCAACTGCCAGCTGACTCTTTTCAGATGACAGCTTATCAAGTTGAGTGACAGGCCAGGCAACACGTGACGACATGTGCACTCAATATGGAAACAAGCTGCACATACACACACGCACACACACACACACACACACACACACACACACACACAGTCACAGCAGGATGGCTCACATAAGTACTTTCATTTTTATCTTGTAAACATAAACTCTCACTGTCTGGACAACATGCGCTCCAAAATCCACGCCGAGCCTGAACTAATGGCCTCACACACACACACACATGCATGCACACACACACACACACACACACACACACGCATGCATGCACACACGGTGACCCCCCCAGAGGAAGCGAGATGAGCTCTTTGTTGCTACTGTAATTGAGTTAGCCCCCAGCCTGGAGGCCAAATGGCAGGAAGGAGGATTTGTGCTGTGTCTGTGCTTCCTTATCCCCTTTCACACAGGTGGATGCCTTTCTCACTGTCCTCCACGCGCCTCAGGCCAACCCGAGCGCCCTCCGAGCCGCCGAGCCGCCACGTCAAATCCGGCTGAGTCGAGGGTAATTGAGGCACGCTTCCCCCGCAGGTATTTCACCAAAGACATTTGGGCAACATGTTTCCATTTCCAGGGGGCGGCCCTATATGTACACACGCATATGTACTGTACATACATCATGAAATACCATGACACGACTACTAGCACGAGTACTACTACTACTGCTGTGGCCCAGCAAGGTGCACTGTATTCAGACACACGCTCCGAGCAGCCGCCGTGGCCACGGAGGTCTCTGGCAAACCTGGACCGAGAAAAGACTCCACCCCCAGCTGCCCTCTGCTGACTTGGGTTGGAGACGCGTGGACACGCCCACTCCAAGGTCCCTTCTGTGGTCTTGTCGTATCGTTCTAGATTGGTGAGTCGGCGTAGAGCTAGCTCTCCTGGACACGCCAGAAGCAAGCATGCGGTGACTCACGCCTCGCACGCGTCCTGCAGTCTGCGGCCCGACCTCATGCCAGGCCAGGCTTGTCGGAAGGAGGTCACGCTGTCCAAGGTGCGTCTAAGCAGAGATGACATGTGGATGCCCCCCCCCCCCCCCCACGGTCATGGGGTGGTCATATCAGAGCTGTGGCGGGTGGTGAGAAGGTGATATTAGGATGATGGAATATTTAAATGCATGTTTTGTCCATGAGCGGCAAGCGGCGCCCCTTGGCAGCTTTCAAGCGCTTTAGCATGCGTCCTGGCGGTAAAGGGAGGTTTTGTTTGCGATAACGGTGTTAGCTGAGCACAAAGCGGCACGCCGCGCTGGAGCCTGGTCGCTTTGGCGGTATTAGCGCCTGGCGAAGCCTCTGCTGCACCCAGGAGGACACGTCAGGAGGGAAGAGCGTCCAAGTCAGGCTTAGCGCATATTATTCCGCATGTTGTCTTCCCACTTCCTATTTGTGCCTGGATTATCACTAGCTCGCGGCGTCACAATGGCGCTCCGCTTTCCTTTCTCCGTCTTAAGGTTGGCAGCGCTCTAAGCTGCAGACTTCCTGTCCAAAGTGGGAGAAAGACACTTCAAAGCAGCCCAGATGGCTTATGGGAAATTAATTTGGAGGAAGAATACTTGTTAGCGTTTCTTCTCCGGTGCCCCGCAGGGCTCTTAAGCTGGCTGTGATGATGAAGCCGCCAAGGTGGATGTGGAGCACGGCCTCGTGGCTCACGTCCTCTCGCGTTATCTCGCGTTGAGCGGGAGCGCCAGCATCGCACGCTGCACGCTCGTTTGGATGGACTCGCGTGAAGATTGAAAGCGTCGCTCTGCAACACTCAACAGCCAGCAAACGGGAGAAACGGTCGGAACACATCGCAGTCCACGGGGGACTTCCGGTGCAGCAGCTTGAGAAAAATAAAAACCTACCAGGAACTTTCAAAAACTTTTGGGACCAAAGGGTCAGCGCATGCGCCCACAAAGTCTCAGTGGTCCGGGGGTGGGGGTCGTGCATTAGAGGGAGCTATTTGCGGTGTACGGAGTGAAAATAAGACGGAACATCACATGACCAAAAGACACCCAAATTCCACAAACCTACACAATACTGACCTCCAGTGGTCACACGGAGAAATGCAGCATTCCTGCTGGCACCTCGTTAGCCTGTCTGGCATCACCTTCACCTTCACCTTCACCTTCACCATGCTGCCAGAGGGAGGGGCCAATGCCGACGCAAACAAAAACACAAACTAAAGTGACACAATTTTGACTTTATGGATCCAATAAAAGCCACTTTCTAAAATGGAGGACACTTTTATACGTGACACCGGTCCTTCGTTGTCAGTCCCCGGTTAACCTATTCTACTCATCTTCATCTCTCCGAAGCCCAATAGATGACTTGATGCGGCCACTAGGTGTCACTACAACCAAGGGTTTGACCACACGGTCCCCCGTCCTCCATGCTGTGCTGCAGCCAAGTCGTGGACCATCATGTTGTCAGTGTGAAGGTGCACCATTGACGTTCTTGATGACATTCCCAGATGGTTGAAAATGACAACAGAAGCAGGGGAACTTCTTTTCGGGTTTATTTGTCTAGGCCAAAAGTGTATAAGTATATAGAGTAGAAACTGTACACAAAGTGGAAATCACCTCCATGGTGTTGGTCATCACGTCCAAAACCTGCGGCTCTTCCATGGTGACCTTTTGCAACAACGTATGCATATACGTATGTAGGCATATACGTATGTAGGCATATACGTATGTACGCACATACGTATGTACGCATATACGTATGTACGCATATACGTATATGCTGACTGGAAAGGATCTTCAGACCACCAACATCTGCCACAGCTTCCATCCTCGGAGAGCCAAGTCCTGAATCCAAGAAACTAGAAAAGTCCTTTGCTTTTCTTCACGTTGGTTTGCTTCCATGCTGGCAGACGCTCGTACTCCTCCCTGGTCATCTCCAGGCCTTTCTGTGGAACACACAGCAGCGGCAAAACCTGAGCTCATATGGAATACTTCTATCTGTATACTGTGTGAATCCCCCCCCCCCCTCGATTCATCCATCAACACCCAAAAAGAAGGAAACGATGAAAGCATTCCAAGTGACTTCCCATACATCCCGTCAGATGGAATTCTAATCATCTCACCTGTCCTTGAACACACCACGGTGTGAGATGTCAACTCGTGATGTTTGCAATATCTGCCTAATCAGCCCCCCCCCCCCACTTTACCTCCTTAGCCAAGATGGCGCCTAGTGAGGGTGCCACGTGTCCATCACTGCACTCCTCATTTGGGGCGTGTCGGGTCCGACCACCTGGTACCGATTGTACTGCATTCTTTGGAAGTACTTTGGAAGTACTCAAGTGCAGACGTATGCATCGCTAAGACGACGTGGCCAACACGATGTGCTAACAAAGATGATCAAGGTTACCCGGGATGCTTCATCATCATCATCATCGACCACCCACCTTCCCTTCAGCCCCCGCGTCCTACACAACACACAAGCTAAGATGGTAGCAGCATGCTAGCACGGCAGAAAATACACACAGGGAAACTACTGGACGTAGATGTAGATGTACATATACTAGATGTAGTACGTATACCCAATGTAGATCTACTATATGTACTATATATAACATCTCCCCCCAAAGACTGTGTCATTCCAGGCAGAGCAGCCAGTAAGAAAGCTGTTTGCCAGCAGGCAGGCCAAAAGACACACCTGAAAGTCCTGGTCCGACAGGTAGACCTCCAGACAGAGGGGGTCCACGCCTTCCGGCAGCGGCCGGGCGAGGAGATCATCCAGTGGGTATGTGGTCTGACACAGTCTGGCCAACACGTCTTCCACCAGGATGATCTGGTTACACACCTCTGCCTCCTGACACGCGCGCACACACGTACACACACGTACACACACACACACACGTACACACACACGTGCACACACACACACCCACTTGAAGGTGAAAGGCTACAAAAGCACAAGCGTGTCCAACAAATGGAATGAGAGAGAAATCAATAAGGCTAATGGCTGCCTGATGGGCTGTGCTGCACTTTGGATGTGTTCTTTTGTACACTTGTGTGCATGTGTGTGCGTGTGCACGTGCGTGTGCGTGTGCACGTGCATACACACCCCCTCGGTGATGTTGGCGATGTCCTCTCGGTGCTCCCAGCTGGGGAACATGTTGGTGAAGGTGAGCGGCTCCAGCCCGGCGTGGATCAGATACGCCTTTGGGGGCTTTTTTCCATTCTTTTCTGTGGAATGTAAACAACACCAACAGTACATTATTATTATTATTATTAGTAGTAGTAGTAGTAGTAGTAGTATTTGAAGGGGAATACCTTTAGAGTACTGCAGCACCGTCTCCATGGCACACTTCCTGTCCAAGTCCCAGCGTATTCGGGCCGAACCGGTACCTTCGCTGTCCCGAGGCCACCAGCCCTGCCACAGGTAGACCTCGTGGTGGTTATCTACCAGGAACAATGCTGTGGGGGGGCGGGGGTTGGACACGGGATCATACGGTCACATGGCGATACTGCCTTCTCCACAGCAGGTCACATCAGTCCCAAAATGTGTCAGAACAACTGGAGTATTGCTCATGGTGGCACCCCAAGGGACTCAACAGATCCTGGCCACAAGTCATACAACTGGCCTTAAAGGGGACACACGTAGAACTGGCCTTAAAGGGGACACACGTAGAACTGGCCTTAAAGGGGACACACGTAGAACTGGCCTTAAAGGGGACACACGTAGAACTGGCCTTAAAGGGGACACACGTAGAACTGGCCTTAAAGGGACACACGTAGAACTGGCCTTAAAGGGGACACACGTAGCACTGGCCTTAAAGGGGGGGACACACGTAGCACTGGCCTTAAAGGGGGGGACACACGTAGAACTGGCCTTAAAGGGGACACACGTAGAACTGGCCTTAAAGGGGACACACGTAGAACTGGCCTTAAAGGGGACACACGTAGAACTGGCCTTAAAGGGACACATGTAGAACTGGCCTTAAAGGGGGGGACACACATAGAACTGGCCTTAAAGGGGGGGACACACGTAGAACTGGCCTTAAAGGGGGGGACACACGTAGAACTGGCCTTAAAGGGGGGGACACACGTAGAACTGGCCTTAAAGGGGGGGACACACGTAGAACTGGCCTTAAAGGGGACACACGTAGAACTGGCCTTAAAGGGACACACGTAGAACTGGCCTTAAAGGGGGGGACACACGTAGAACTGGCCTTAAAGGGGGGGACACACGTAGAACTGGCCTTAAAGGGGGGGGCACACATAGAACTGGCCTTAAAGGGGGGGGCACACGTAGAACTGGCCTTAAAGGGGACACACGTAGAACTGGCCTTAAAGGGGACACACGTAGAACTGGCCTTAAAGGGGACACACGTAGAACAGGCCTTAAAGGGGACACACGTAGAACTGGCCTTAAAGGGGGGGGCACACATAGAACTGGCCTTAAAGGGGACACACGTACAACTGGCCTTAAAGGGGGGGACACACGTAGAACTGGCCTTAAAGGGGACACACGTAGAACTGGCCTTAAAGGGGGGGGCACACATAGAACTGGCCTTAAAGGGGACACACGTAGAACTGGCCTTAAAGGGGACACACGTAGAACTGGCCTTAAAGGGGACACACGTAGAACTGGCCTTAAAGGGGACACACGTAGAACTGGCCTTAAAGGGGACACACGTAGAACTGGCCTTAAAGGGGACACACGTAGAACTGACCCACTGTGGGTAGAAGATGCGAGTGAATGCTATGGAGCGTGTACCGGGCTGGGATGCAGAGTACAGGTCTTCCTGCAGGAAGGGCATGGGGTTGACCCCCTTGGGGTCCCGGGCGGGGTAGAGGAACTCCACGGCCACAAAGTCCCCTGAAATGCTGCTCAGCTGGTAGAGACGAGGCGTGAAGTTGAACTTGCCAGGGTCTGAGGGTCGGAAGGTAAGGATGACGTCATCTTGCCAGGTCACACAAACCAACAGCTTTGGGGTGGGGGGGTTCCACCCACCTTGCAGCATGCAGTCGTACGCTTTCCTGTCTCTCCTGCCGAGGGCTTCCCAGAATTCCAAAGGCTCTGCTCCCTCATCGCATTCCCGAACGCTCACCTTGCTGCTGCTGTGAAGACCTGCTTCTAGAGGACAACTGCAAAGAGAAGCGGCGTGACGGACTGCCGTGACGAGCCCCCTCCCGCCCGCCGCTTGCACCCACTGGTGTTGGATCCAGCTGGCGGCGGCGCGCGCCACCCTCCGTGTGTGCTCCAGCGCCTTGCAGCCGTGCCACAGGTAGATGAGGGCCCGGGCGACGCTCAGCAGCACCAAGCAGACCCTGGAGCGCAGGCTGCTGCAGTGGCACACCACCTCCACCAGGTGGCTCTCCGGCTCAGCCTCCCCCCGCACGCAGTACAGCCGCCAGTCGCCTGCAGGCACGGATGGGAAGGCTGTCTACCCGGGAAGGCTGAATCCGGATATGAAGTGGATAATGAAGTGTTTGTGGGAATTTACTCTGCGAGTTCTCCTGGTCTTCTTCCCTCTTCCCTGCGTGGATGATCATGCCTCCTTGGAAGCACTGCAGGAAACACGGAGGCTCCTTTCCCTGCAGGACTTGAATCTACGGGAGCAGCGAGTCAGCAGAACATCTCCACAGAACAACCACGCAAGGGGCCGAAGGTCACCTGAGCCCCTCGCTCCTCGTCCAGTTCCACGGTCATGAGCGCCGACGTTCCCTTCTCGCTGACCGTGGAATTGCGTCCCTGCCAGAAGAAGTAGCAGCACTTCTCTTTCCCGGGCCCCGCTGTCTTGAGCTGATCCGGGTTCTGCCGCTTCCCGACTGGCAGGAAGGTGAAGAATGAAAAACACGGCAGACCTGACAGGAAGTCGGCGTGTGCGTGGTGCCCACCTGCGGTGCTGACCGCGTACTTCCACTTCACCACGTAGGCGTCGCCCTCGTGGAACTGGCCCACGCTCTGGCGCGGTAGGCGGCTGTAGTCGAACTCCAGGATGTGCCAGACCTCCACGACCAGCGTGCGGACCTCGTAGCACCGCCCGTCCTCCCCGTCCACCAGCCCGTACCCCCGACCCACGTTCAGGCCGTCCACGACGGTGCAGGCGGACAGCTGGGGGAGGGGCATCATGAGGGCGGCGTCGTACGCACGGGGCTGATCCGAGGTGGGACGCCCCTGGGATGGATGGATGGATGGATGGAATGAAGATGTGGGCCGAGCGCGTCTCTCTTACCCCACCTGGGACTCCAGCACACCTTGGCGTTGCTGCTGGTCTTGGCGGGCCCGGATGTTCTCCTGCATTCGCTCCAGTCCAAGAACTTCTCCTTAAACAAGCTGGTTTCGTTGTGATGGCTCAGTCTGCCAAACACCGCCCAGTCAGGACGGCCCCGTCCTTTCCTACAAGACACCACCTTGATGGGTGACTTTTGGTATGGCCTGGTCTGGTCTGGTCCTGCCACCGCGACGCCCTAATGTACCCTCTATGTAGATGTATACACACAATATATCTAGATGTAGTATACGCCCTAATGTACCCTCTATGTAGATGTATACACACAATATATCTAGATGTAGTATACACCCTAATGTACCCTCTATGTAGATGTATACACACAATATATCTAGATGTAGTATACGCCCTAATGTACCCTCTATGTAGATGTATACACACAATATATCTAGATGTAGTATACGCCCTAATGTACCCTCTATGTAGATGTATACACACAATATATCTAGATGTAGTATACACCCTAATGTACCCTCTATGTAGATGTATACACACAATATATCTAGATGTAGTATACACCCTAATGTACCCTCTATGTAGATGTATACACACAATATATCTAGATGTAGTATACACCCTAATGTACCCTCTATGTAGATGTATACACACAATATATCTAGATGTAGTATACACCCTAATGTACCCTCCATGTGCTGGACATGCATACGCCCTAATGTACCCTCTATGTAGATGTATACACACAATATATCTAAATGTAGTATACACCCTAATGTACCCTCTCTATAGATGTATACACACAATATATCTAGATGTAGTATACACCCTAATGTACCCTCAATGTGCTGGACATGCATACGCCCTAATGTACCCTCTATGTAGATGTATACACACAATATATCTAAATGTAGTATACACCCTAACGTACCCTGCATGTGCTGGACATGCATACGCCCTAATGTACCCTCTATGTAGATGTATACACACAATATATCTAGATGTAGTATACACCCTAATGTACCCTCCATGTGCTGGACATGCATACGCCCTAATGTACCCTCTATGTAGATGTATACACACAATATATCTAGATGTAGTATACACCCTAATGTACCCTCCATGTGCTGGACATGCATACGCCCTAATGTACCCTCTATGTAGATGTATACACACAATATATCTAGATGTAGTATACACCCTAATGTACCCTCCATGTGCTGGACATGCATACGCCCTAATGTACCCTCTATGTAGATGTATACACACAATATATCTAGATGTAGTATACACCCTAATGTACCCTCTATGTAGATGTATACACACAATATATCTAGATGTAGTATACACCCTAATGTACCCTCTATGTAGATGTATACACACAATATATCTAGATGTAGTATACGCCCTAATGTACCCTCTATGTAGATGTACACACAATATATCTAGATGTAGTATACACCCTAATGTACCCTCTCTATAGATGTATACACACAATATATCTAGATGTAGTATACACCCTAATGTACCCGCTATGTAGATGTATACACACAATATATCTAGATGTAGTATACACCCTAATGTACCCTCTCTATAGATGTATACACACAATATATCTAGATGTAGTATACGCCCTAATGTACCCTCTATGTAGATGTATACACACAATATATCTAGATGTAGTATACGCCCTAATGTACCCTCTATGTAGATGTATACACACAATATATCTAGATGTAGTATACGCCCTAATGTACCCTCTATGTAGATGTATACACACAATATATCTAGATGTAGTATACACCCTAATGTACCCTCTCTATAGATGTATACACACAATATATCTAGATGTAGTATACACCCTAATGTACCCTCTATGTAGATGTATACACACAATATATCTAGATGTAGTATACACCCTAATGTACCCTCCATGTGCTGGACATGCATACACCCTAATGTACCCTCTATATAGATGTATACACACAATATATCTAGATGTAGTATACACCCTAATGTACCCTCTATGTAGATGTATACACACAATATATCTAGATGTAGTATACACCCTAATGTACCCTCCATGTGCTGGACACGCATACGCCCTAATGTACCCTCTATATAGATGTATACACACAATATATCTAGATGTAGTATACACCCTAATGTACCCTCCATGTGCTGGACATGCATACGCCCTAATGTACCTTCTATATAGATGTATACACACAATATATCTAGATGTAGTATACACCCTAATGTACCTTCCATGTGCTGGACATGCATACGCCCTAATGTACCCTCTATATAGATGTATACACACAATATATCTAGATGTAGTATACGCCCTAATGTACCCTCTATATAGATGTATACACACAATATATCTAGATGTAGTATACACCCTAATGTACCCTCTATATAGATGTATACACACAATATATCTAGATGTAGTATACACCCTAATGTACCCTCTATATAGATGTACACACACAATATATCTAGATGTAGTATACACCCTAATGTACCCTCTATCTAGATGTGCAAATGTGCCACATGTAGTTTGCCTACTTGGGAATGAGCGGGTTGCACTCTCCGGGATCCAGGGGGTTGATATCACAGTTGGTGTAGTCGAAGGTTCCATTCCACAGGTGCTTGGCCAGCTGGAAGGCCACCTTCCTCTGAGCCAGCGTGACTTCCTTCCCGTGCCAGATGTACATCTCGCTCCCAAAATCAAACACCAGAACCTGCACACACCACAGCGGGACGATGACGCCTCGCGGCCCTGCGCTCGCCCACTCGGGACGCCTGACCTCCTTTGCAGTCAGTAAACAACAGCGAGGTATCTTGGCCCAAAAGTCGTCGTCTGGCACCAGTTTGTTGTCCGCCAGTCGGTAAACACAGTTGGTCTCAATGATGGCACCCTCGTAAAGCTCGTCTTCATCCGCCGTTCCTGCCGCTAAACACACAAAAACCAGCCTTTCATTGCTGGACACGCACACACACACTTCTCTCCCTTACGCTGGTAAGTGGCATGGCCTCCCAGGATCTTCCAGAACTCCTCGGCAGCGTGGCTTTGAGGGTCAACGCCCTCTTCAAGGACCTGCACGCAGTCGGCACGGCAACCCAGATCTTTCTTGTTCTGGATGAAGTTGGCCAACTCTGAAGCCTGACAGCAGGAGAACCAAGATAATAAAAAGATAAAAAGATTGACTGCAGAACTCCTGGTTCCTCAGGTGCTCAGGAGGGCTGTCCCGCCGTGTCCCATACCGGACGCACATTGGGTGCACCCAACACCAACAAGGTGCTGCCAGTCCCACCTTGTTCTTCTCGATCACGTTGGCAAACTCTCCCATCCAGACGAAGCAGTGCTGCGGCGTGATGAGCAGGAAGCAGTCGCCACTGTTCAAGGACGACGCTCTGGGCTCCACTAGCCTGGTCTGGATGTGCCGTCGACCTGCCGTCCGACACACAAAGCACACACCGTGTTTCTCTCTCGCGCTTCGTCCCGAGGGCCAACGAACGCACGCATTCAAGCACAGCCTGACCAGTCACATGACCGCCCCGACACACGCCACCTCTGCTCATGAACGCATCGTGATGGGACGTGGCCTGGCGCTACCTGCCCGCCGCAGCGCAATCGCGTGGCTGCCGTGGAAGGACGTATACATGTGTGGGTTGGTAGAGGTGGGTGGTCGGGGTGGGTGGTAGGGGTGGTTGGTAGAGGTGGGTGGTCGAGGTGGTTGGTAGAGGTGGGTGGTCGGGGTGGTTGGTAGAGGTGGGTGGTCGGGGTGGTTGGTAGAGGTGGGTGGTCGGGGTGGTTGGTAGAGGTGGGTGGTCGGGGTGGTTGGTAGAGGTGGTTGGTCGGGGTGGTTGGTAGAGGTGGTTGGTCGGGGTGGTTGGTAGAGGTGGTTGGTCGGGGTGGTTGGTAGAGGTGGGTGGTCGGGGTGGTTGGTAGAGGTGGGTGGTCGGGGTGGTTGGTAGAGGTGGGTGGTCGGGGTGGTTGGTAGAGGTGGGTGGTCGGGGTGGGTGGTAGAGGTGGGTGGTCGGGGTGGTTGGTAGAGGTGGGTGGTCGGGGTGGTTGGTAGAGGTGGGTGGTCGGGGTGGTTGGTAGAGGTGGGTGGTCGGGGTGGTGGTAGAGGTGGATGGTCAGGGTGGGTGGTAGAGGTGAGTGGTCGGGGTGGTTGGTCGGGGTGGTTGGTAGAGGTGGGTGGTCGGGGTGGTTGGTAGAGGTGGGTGGTCGGGGTGGTTGGTAGAGGTGGGTGGTAGAGGTGGGTGGTCGGGGTGGTTGGTAGAGGTGGGTGGTCGGGGTGGTTGGTAGAGGTGAGTGGTCGGGGTGGTTGGTAGAGGTGGGTGGTCGGGGTGGTTGGTAGAGGTGGGTGGTCGGGGTGGTTGGTAGAGGTGGGTGGTCGGGGTGGTGGTAGAGGTGGATGGTAGAGGTGAGTGGTCGGGGTGGTTGGTCGGGGTGGTTGGTAGAGGTGGGTGGTTGGGGTGGTTGGTAGAGGTGGGTGGTCGGGGTGGTTGGTAGAGGTGGGTGGTAGAGGTGGGTGGTCGGGGTGGTTGGTAGAGGTGGGTGGTCGGGGTGGTTGGTAGAGGTGAGTGGTCGGGGTGGTTGGTAGAGGTGGGTGGACGAGGTGGGTGGTAGAGTCTCAGGTTGGTGATGATCGAGGGACGGTCCCATCGGAGCCACTGACCTTTGACATGCAGCAGCATGACTTTCTTGTAGGGCACGGCGCTGCTGTTGGACGTCTGCTCAGAGATGTCGACGCTGCGTAGGCTGACGCTGCCAAAGTTCTCGCTGCTGGCGAGACCAGCCAAGGCCGCGTCAGATAAGGTGCAGTTCTTGTTGGCTGTGGTGGAAAGAACAAGCGAAATGAAAACGGGTAGAAGCGGAGTAGAAAGCGGACATACCCTGCACGAGCTTCATCACCGACGACCTTCCACAGCACAGGTCGGGTAGAAGCAAGAAGGAAATAAACGTTCCCACTCAAGCCAATGGAGTCATCGCTGTCCGTCAGACGAAAGAGGGGGCGGAGCGCGGTGGTCTCGAACGCAGCTGCTTGGATTTTCTCCAGTTATAAAACATCTGAGCGTTTTAGCTCAGACACAAACCACTTCAGCCCAAACTCAGCAGCGTTTCTACAGCCAGGACCTCTACGTTGGGGAGCAACCACAGAGGAGAGCGCAGTCTCAACTTCATCTGCATCTCCAAAAGAACTTCAGCACTTTTATGTTGTCATTGTCTTCCCTTTGTCCAGCCCAAAATCTACCCCACCTCAAACGCACAGGGCTGGAGCGTTACCCTCAAGTACACGCAGAATCGATTCCACACCAGCAGCACCAAAGTCACTCATGTCAAACAATATCTACTGACATCTACCAAACATCTACCAACATCTACCAAACATCTACCAATGCCAAACATTTATCCCAGCATCACAAAAAAATACCACAAGTTCCACGCTGGACATTTAAAAGCCTGGAGACAACTAATAAAAGTGGTATGATCCAATAAAGGTGGTATAGGGTATGATCCAATAAAAGTGGTATGATCCAACAAAGGTGGTATGATTTAATAAAGGTGGTATAAGGTATGATCCAATAAAGGTGGTATGAGCCAATAAAGGTGATATATGGAATGATCCAATAAAGGTGATATACAGTATGATCCAATAAAGTTGGTATGATCTAATAAAGGTGATATACAGTATGATCCAACAAAGGTGGTATGATCCAATAAAGGTGATATATGGTATGATCCATCAAAGGTGGTATGATCCAACAAAGGTGGTATGATCCAATAAAGGTGATATAGGTATGATCCATCAAAGGTGGTATGATCCAACAAAGGTGGAACAATCCAATAAAGGAATGCTGACCTTTTTCCGCTTTCATCCTCCTGCTTTCCAGCAGGCCGACATTGAGGCGGCGTTCCGTGTATCCATGTCGGATGTCCTCTCTGGCAGCGAGCGTCTTCAGTGGGTTCTTCGACGGCGCTACGTTCCGTGTGGGCCTCACAGCTCTCTTGTGCCGCACCATCTCCGATGTCAACCTACGGGAAGCCAGAGTTCATTTGGACACACGGGAAGGGGATTCATACGTGGACACACACGCACCAGATCCCACAAGTCCCCCCCATTCAAACTATTAGATCAGGTCTAGTCCCCCCCCCATGAAACATCTGTCTCCTCATCACTAAACAATAATGGAACATGATCCATCCTCACATGGCATCACGGTGACAGCACACAACTACGGTGCGTTCAAAGACCACCAAAGGAGGAGGAGAAAACATGAGGAGGCACCAAAGAAGAAGGGTGGAATATTTAGAGATGCTGAAAGATGAGCATGCATGTCAAAGTAAATATGATGTGATGATATGA
This sequence comes from Doryrhamphus excisus, assembly GCF_037039965.1. NCBI lineage: Eukaryota > Metazoa > Chordata > Actinopteri > Syngnathiformes > Syngnathidae > Doryrhamphus > Doryrhamphus excisus. The sequence continues at coordinate 23,318,991 of NC_136363.1, forward strand.
TAGATATGATCATGACATGACACCTCCAGCAGTCGCTTACTTTGGAAGCTGTGGCCCAAAGATGGCGTCAAAGTCGTCCACCAGCGCCACCTTGCTGGTGGTGGACGGCAGCTCCTCCACTTGGCGGTAGAAGTTGGAAAAGATCTCATCTTCCAGGGCCATCACTTCCTTTATCTTCTTCTCCGTGACCGTGACGCTGGTGTCTGGCGGAGCTGCGACGTGGAAAAGTACTGAGGGATTTCATACCTGCAGCAAGCTCACGTGTGCCGTGGAACGCAGCGGGCGTGCCCATATTCAGCTTTTAGACCACAACGTCAGCTTCTCCATGCTTTACGGCTGGGACCCCTGGGACCCCTGGGAACCCCCCCCCCCCAAGTGAGCAAACATGTGCCAAAGTTGGCTGACCTTTACTGTTGATCTTGCTGAGGAACGACTCCAGCTTATCCAACTTCCTGTCTGACTCCATCTTGAGATGTGGCGTGGCGGTGAGGTCTGCACAGCAAGGCACAGCTGATCCAGGCGTACCCGTGCCCCCCCCCCCCGAACGCCCCCCAGCGCCCCCCAAGTGTGGCACATGGCAGACAGACCTTCTTGTGGTTTGGAGACGGCAGGGCTGCTGCTCTTGGGTTTGGAGGACCTCATGGAGGACCGTGGGGCGGACGGGGAGCCCGACCCTGACACATGACACAAAAAAGAAGAGAGAATTCCAAATCCAGCGAGGAAGAGTCCATCCGTGGAATGGAGACACCGCGGCGCCATCTAACCTTTCTGCAGCATGCGTGCAGCCACGGTGAACTGGGTGGAGTCGTTGGCGGCTCCTTGGCCTTTGGACCTCCAGGCGTCTTCTTGAGCTTCCATGTGCTCCTTCCTCTCCTGGATGGACATCTGAGCCCTCAACTGCGACTCCATGCCAGGCTCTGTGATTGTCTGGAGAACAGGAGCAGGCATCAACCCCCCCCCCCCCCAGCAAGTTGAAAGTGGGAGAAAGAAAACAATCTCAGAAGTTCATTAAAAAGCAACGATGGCAGCATTCATATGGAAAAATGTCAGGTCACTTCTCTTTAAATGTGGTATCTTATTTCATAGGAGGAACCTGTGGCTGCTTACCTTTTTGTTGAAGCTCTGTTCCACCTCCCACGGGTGAGCGTAGGGGTCACCTACAGCCGCCTTGACCGCATCCTGCTTCTTATTGATCCGGTTCCTCCAGTCCTCCTCGCCACTCTTCTTCAGCAGCGCCACCCTGACAGAACCACGCCAAGTTTCACTCAAGTCCCCTCAAGGAGTCATTGCATCCCGGATGGATGTACTCCAGATTACATCCCAGATGGATGTACTCCAGATTTTACATCCCGGATGGATGTACTCCAGATTTTACATCCCGGATGGATGTACTCCAGATTTTACATCCCGGATGGATGTACTCCAGATTTTACATCCCGGATGGATGTACTCCAGATTTTACATCCCGGATGGATGTACTCCAGATTTTACATCCCGGATGGATGTACTCCAGATTTTACATCCCGGATGGATGTACTCCAGATTTTACATCCCGGATGGATGTACTCCAGATTTTACATCCCGGATGGATGTACTCCAGATTTTACATCCCGGATGGATGTACTCCAGATTACATCCCGGATGGATGTACTCCAGATTTTACATCCCGGATGGATGTACTCCAGATTTTACATCCCGGATGGATGTACTCCAGATTTTACATCCCGGATGGATGTACTCCAGATTTTACATCCCAGATGGATGTACTCCAGATCCTCCTCAACAAAGCCCAAACATGTACAACACGCCAAGAGAGGAAACAAATACTTTTTCTCAGGTTTTGGAACACGTTACGTCCCAAAGGTGTCTAGGGTAGGACTAGGGTAGGACTAGGGTAGGACTAGGGTAGGACTAGGGTAGGACTAGGGTAGGACTAGGGTAGGACTAGGGTAGGACTAGGGTAGGACTAGGGTAGGACTAGGGTAGGACTAGGGTAGGACTAGGGTAGGACTAGGGTAGGACTAGGGTAGGACTAGGGTAGGACTAGGGTAGGACTAGGGTAGGACTAGGGTAGGATGGGACCAACAAACATAAGAAAGCAAAACCCAACACAGAGATACGAAAGAACATCAAGTATTTAATTTCTGGGCGAACAAAAAACCCAATCCTTTCGTAAAACTACTCAAGCCAAATGTAGGCAAAAATAGAACGAGAAAGTCAGGGTGTGTTGGTGCTAAGATAAGATAAGATAAGATACAATAAGATAAGATAAAAAAACTCACCTCTCTTTGACAGACATGTGTTTGGCCGTCATGGCGTCACACATGTCGCCTGCTAGTTCACCGCACGCCGAGTGCGTGTCTGCCGGTGGCGGCCGGTAAACGCCTTTGGATGACACGGATGCCGCCCTGGGCCGCTCCCCGGGGGGCTCGGCCAGCTCTGCAGCAGAAAAAGCACAGCCGTCCAATCAGTAAGCAGCTGGGCAGGCATGCCCACCCCCCCCCCAGCGTGGCTAAACCCGGGCCACACCTCCCGGTAACCATGTGGAAAACCTGACGGCATCAGAAGGTGTGCATCACAGGCCACGACGCACGGCAGGACCAAAACATGGAAAGTAAAACGTCAAATGTACCGTACGTCCAAAAACTGCTTCGAGATGGGGGAGGGGCCCACAGCGGCACCCGCTGCTCGTTGAGAAGAGCGGCGTGATTTCATGCCTCAATTCTCTATGCTTTTGTTTTGAAAGAGTATCGAGAGGGTCTGATTTCCTGCCAAGCATGGCAATGCCGATCCCTCCTGCTACATCTTCTTGGACCAATTCAATCTTACAAGGAGCCAGAAAGGCAAAGAGAACTGTGGATTCTTCTCACCGCCATTCAACGTTTGGCTCGTGGGGCTGGCAGCGTGCCGCACTTCCTGCCTCGGAGAAATCTTCTTCCTCCCTTCCAGCGCCACCAGGCTCTCATCCTCCGCTCGCCTGCCGTCGTCCTCGGGAGACAGCAGCCTCCTCTTCCTCCCCGACACCTCTGTTGCGTCCTCTTCCTGTGGCGACACGCGATGAGGCTGCCTGTGGCGCTCCGCCGCGTCCAGGGGGGTCCGGGTCGTGCCGTCGGGGCTGCTCACGTGGGCGTCTCCTGCGTGGTCAGCGGACACCGTGTCGCCTTCTCTCGGCACACGAGCCGAGGGGGAGGGGAGGTGTTGACCTTCCAGCTACACAGCCGGACGCCATGGAAGACATTCAACAATCAGAAAAGTCCATTGAATACGTGAAATAACTTCCAATGGAATATTGTATGTAGAAAAATACTACGTATAATGTACTACGTATATATGACAAGAATAAATGAAAGACTAAAAAGATAAGGACAAGCATGAGCACTGAACCACGCCGGCGTCCGTGTCCGACCTGCTCCATGTCACACAACGTGATGGGTTGAGTCTGGTAGCGGGTGTTGCTCCTGCGCTGGCGTGTGCCCCCCCTGGAGCGCGTGGCCCCGGTCGGGGGCTGAGCCAGTCGGTCAAACAGCGCCATCTTCTCGGCCAGGCTGAGCGTGCAGTGGTCGGGCTCCCCTTGGCCCCCGCCCTCCTCTCTCGTTTCCATGTGGGTGTCCGGGGGCTCCTGTGCGGCGCCCTTGTGATGCGATGACGCTTGCAGGCTACACCGAGAGACAAAGAAAGATGACTTCTTCTGGCTGAAGGCCACTTCTTCTACGAGGGACACGTTTCCTCCACCACCACCACATTCCAGCCTGGATGTGGCGTTGGACCATCAAGTCATCCGTCAGTAAACATGAACGCATCCAAGCATTCATTTACACCAACCAGGATTATTTTGAAGTATTACTAAGTCACGGTCCTCCTCTTAGCTTGGAGTTTGCCTCTTACGGACTTCATTCATTTCTACGTATATGAAATATATTTGATATCATGCTTTGTCCCCGAGAAGACAAACTTCTCATGTCCATGGTCTTTTTATTTGTCGACTCAATGATTGGAATGGTCACCATGTGGGCCAGGGGAATGGTGGACATGCGGAATAGAACCTGCATCAACAAAGACCTTGTCAATCACTTCCACACACTGACTCACGTGGCGGCGATGACCACCTCCTCAGTGGTGACGGGTTGAGTTCTGGATCGGTCTTGTGTCCGTCTTAGCCGGCGCTCCACTGCAGCGTTCCTGGAGCGCGGCTTAGCAGCTCCCACCATATTTTTCTCCAACTCCTGAGGACAACGTTGGGTTGAAGACCATTGATAAGAACGTGGAGATGTTGGGATCAACCACTGCAATCTGGTGTTCCGTGAGTACATATTACTGGATCTTACTGTATATATATTGATAGGTACATTTGTCAAAGGTTCAAGTGTTTTTATTATGAATAAAAAAAGAGCCACGGACAAAAAAGGCCCCTGGGCCACGCTTTGCACACCACTGCTTTCATAGCTCTGACGTGACAAACTATGTAGCTTGTAAGCTTAGTGCCTAAACAGTGAGCTCATTTGTCTTTACAGCAAATGTTGATCCAAAATCGGAGTAAAAGAGGTGGCATGCACCCAGGATAGTCTTCAACAAAGCAACCAATCAGGGACCGTGTCACTGCTAAGATAAGATACAGGTGAGCCCAGACTTGGGACGCTCATGCCAACATGAATCCTTGTTGGCAGGCAACTTTCCAGCATGTCCTCCAGAAGAAGGCAAATGTGGATTTCCAGCGTTCTAAGCCACGGACAATGACGATGGTGACAACAGTTAGCATGAGAATGCAGCGGGTGCAAAACCTCTAAGCCTAAGGGCGTCTGGAAACTTACCCTGAAGAGTGAGCGCTTGGCCGCCACGCTCAGCTTGGCCCGCTCATCCAGCTTTTCCTCCTCAGCTACGCAGACACAAGGGAAGGAGGGAAGGAAGGAAGGAAGGATTGGTAATGAGGACCAAACTCATTATAGCATCAACCAATCAATCAATCCTTTATACTGTACAAGATACTGTATGTACATTGTAGAATACTACCATCCTGTAGTAAAGGTTTGGCTTACCTTCACTGGAAGCGAATGCTGACCTCAGACGGGACCTAAAGGGGGGGGGGGGGGGGCAAAAAGGGAAAGAGTTACCAGCAAGAAGATGAGAGGAAAGGCGGGTGTGACGGCTGGTTAGGAAGGTCGTGCGCGGAGGAGGAGCGGAGCGGCGTGGCGTGGCGTTGGGGTTTGGGTAAAGCAAAATAAGCTGCAGAATGAAGCATCATTACAGAAGTGAATTGACTTCCACAAAGAACAAATCATACTTTCCTGCTGCGATCACGTCAGCACCGCAGCCCTCACGTCCCATCAGAACAACCTTTGGCCTTTGCTGAGCTTTGCTAATGCTGCTAAGGCCAGGTTAGCACCTCTTTATACCGCGTGAGAGAGTGTTTGGCATCCCAGTCAGCGTGGACCAGAGCGGACTGAGTAGACGAGTTGTGGAAACATGTTAGCATTCTCGTACTCGATGTTATCAATCCCCATATGTTAATAATGGTGGATCCAGCCCCCCCACCCTGCTGCTTGCGTCCATGATGTGGATATTTGGAGGGAGGCGGGGAGCAGTATAGGACGTTTAAAAAGCAGGCTAGGACGTTAAAAAGCAGGCTAGGACGTTAAAAAGCAGGCTAGGACGTTAAAAAGCAGGCTAGGACGTTAAAAAGCAGGCTAGGACGTTAAAAAGCAGGCTAGGACGTTAAAAAGCAGGCTAGGACGTTAAAAAGCAGGCTAGGAGGTTAAAAAGAAGGCTAGGAGGTTAAAAAGAAGGCTAGGAGGTTAAAAAGAAGGCTAGGAGGTTAAAAAGCAGGCTAGGACGTTAAAAAGCAGGCTAGGACGTTAAAAAGCAGGCTAGGACGTTAAAAAGCAGGCTAGGACGTTAAAAAGCAGGCTAGGACGTTAAAAAGCAGGCTAGGACGTTAAAAAGCAGTATAGGACGTTAAAAAGCAGGCTAGGACGTTAAAAAGCCGGCTAGGACGTTAAAAAGCAGGCTAGGACGTTAAAAAGCAGGCTAGGACGTTAAAAAGCCGGCTAGGACGTTAAAAAGCAGGCTAGGACGTTAAAAAGCAGGCTAGGACGTTAAAAAGCCGGCTAGGACGTTAAAAAGCAGGCTAGGACGTTAAAAAGCAGTATAGGACGTTAAAAAGCAGGCTAGGACGTTAAAAAGCAGTATAGGACGTTAAAAAGCAGGCTAGGACGTTAAAAAGCAGGCTAGGACGTTAAAAAGCAGGCTAGGACGTTAAAAAGCAGGCTAGGACGTTAAAAAGCAGGCTAGGACGTTAAAAAGCAGGCTAGGACGTTAAAAAGAAGGCTAGGACGTTAAAAAGCAGGCTAGGACGTTAAAAAGCAGGCTAGGACGTTAAAAAGCAGTATAGGACGTTAAAAAGCAGGCTAGGACGTTAAAAAGCAGGCTAGGACGTTAAAAAGCAGGCTAGGACATTAAAAAGCAGGCTAGGACGTTAAAAAGCAGGCTAGGACGTTAAAAAGCAGGCTAGGATGCAGCCCAGAGCCCTTGCACGCGTGTTAGTGTTGGAGTACTGCATATTTACTAAATATTTAGTACTTTAGTACTGCATATTTAGCATGTAGCAGTGGACTATATTTGGTCCAGAAAGAAAAGGTAGCGTTGGTGAGTGTACGGCATGACAACAGCGTTGGCTAATTGTTAAGCGACGAGCGCTAGCATGAGCGCCAGCAAGGCTAGCTTAGCATTTTCCACCTACAGCTCGGCTTTGCACGTGCTCGGCGGCGTGGTGGTGCTTTCCATGTAAGAATGTCGGAGCTGGGCCACAGACACGAGGCCGTCCCGAGGAACGTCTTCCTTCCTTTTCTTCAGCTGCCGGGGATCTTCAACGTGTTCATGGAGGCCTTCTTGATCACCAGATTCCCACGCGGACTGGCTGGGTGGCGCTTTGCGTCGGATGTGGCCGACAGACGCGCCTTTGTGGACATCAACGACATCGTCCGTCTCTCTGGGCCCGCCGGGGCCTGCTCGCTGGCGGCTGTGGATGTGTTTGGATGGCTCAGCTGTTTGCCTTCCGCCTCTCTGACTTCTCCTTGCTGGGTCTTCTGTTTCAGCAGACATCTCATCTTCTCCTTTTCCTCTGTGTGGGTCCTCCGTGCTCCTCTCCCTGCGGCGGACCTCTGAGGGCAGCACCGCTTTCCTACTCCTCAGGAGACCCTCTGTCTCAATAGCGCCCGACTCCTTGCTTTCTTCATCTGGGAGCTGCTCTGCTCTGGATGCGACGGCAGAGGTCATGGACAGATAACTGGGAGAAGCACCCCCATCCTGTCCTCCCGGATGCCTGCCATACGTGTGCGGAGCACGAGGCTGACGATGGGCCTGCTGAGGAACTGCTGGATCTGCGTAGTGAAGAAACGGTCTGTGGTACACCATAGCCTCAGCGGCACTTCCTAGATCTGAGCGCCTCTGGGGTCCTCCTTCCTTCGCAAGCTTCTCCCTAACTCTGCTTCTTCAGGGAGAAAGAGGTGTGGTCAATAGGCATACATTGCATGACGCCATCATCATTCCTTATGTTGATGGGGAAGCAGGTATCACATGTCCTATTTGGCCCAAGATTAGATTGGGGGGGGGGCGGAGTCAAGTTATTTGAAGTTTCTTTTCACACAAGTCAGAAAAATGACAGGTGCAACCCGCCTCTGGAAACATTCCACCTTCATAACCGGGAATTCCACATTAAAGATCTAATAATTATGATCAATCCAAGGATTAGAAGAATATCAGCACAACACGATACTGTAGAAGCAGGAGGGGGACACCATGATGATGTCATGTGGATATCTCAGGGATATCTGATATCAATGTTTCATAGCTGATATCGCTGGATCGTGGTAATCATGGCTAATATCGCTATCACTGCATCATGATATCACTAGATCATGATATCACTGGATCATGATATCACTGGATCACGGTAATCTAATAATCTAATAGTCTAATATATTACCAAATTCCATTGATACAAGTACACCCAGTACCATTGATACAAGTACACCCAGTACCATTGATAAGAGTATACCAAGTACTATTCATAAAAGTATACACGGAAGCAGACAGTATGGAATTGGACCAGCCTGAACTTCATCCATCCGAGGGATGAATGAAGTTGAACGTCATCTCGTAGGATGTAGGAAGTGAAAAGAAGATCACCCGTGTCTGCTGAGGATGTTGTGGGCCTGCTGCCCCATGAGGAGGTCGCCAGGGGAGGAAGCGTGTTTCGGTGCGGCCACAGACGGGCGTTTGCTCTGCTTGGGTGAGCTCGGCGGCTTGGCAGGCGCCACGGCGTCCATGTAGGCGGAAGAGGACGAGCCGTGAGCCGTGAGCCTGCGTCGATTCTCCAGGTTCATGAGTCGCTCCCTCTCTGAGAACGAGGCCGCTCTGGTTCGACCCATTTCGGGGTCATGGCCCGGCTGGGGCACAGTCCGCCCCCTGCGCGGGCTGTCGGTCAGGGCGTGTGAATCCATAGAGACTTCGTGCCCATCTTCTTCCCCAACAAGCTTCTCTTTCTTAAGCCTCTCTGAGTCCTCCGACTCCTTCGGAGGACGACTGTAGCGGGACGGATGGTCCACCTCTGGCTCCTGGTCCAAAGTGATGCCGTAGCGCTCCGCTAGCTGCCGCCGCCTCTCCGCCTTGTAGCGAGCGATGCGTTCAGCTTTGGACTCTAACTCTGGAGCGGCTTTGGTGGAAGATGAAGCGCAGACGTGCCCGGTGTGATGGGCGGCTTGGGACTGCTCTGGAGCCATGGTCTGCATGTCTGGCCTTCCAAATCCCTCTGTGCCGTACCTGTGTACTGGACCTAGCGAGGTGAAGGGGGAGGAGTCAGGTGTTGGCGAACAAGTGCATAGCAAAGACTGGTGCCTTGCTCACTCCTCACCAACACAAGGTTGACTGGGATCAGACGCTCGGGTGTATGGTGGTGTATCCTCTTCCCAAAGTCGCTTGGCCACCAGGGTGGGCAGGACGGATGGATGCACCTCCCCCTCGATGCCCTCCAATCGGCGAGCATTGCGCTCCTTTCTAGAGGGATAACAAGAGGGATGTTGCGGTGAGGTCGCCACGGTGAAAGCAGGTCTACCGTCTTCCCACCTGTTCATTTCCCAGTCACTGGTGCTCCTGGGCAGACCTTCGAATCGCTTCCTCAACTGGGACACTAAATAGAGAGTTAGAAAAAGACATGAAGGACAGCAACGTTGCAAACCAACATGGACGACGATGGCTGGATGAGCTCAGGACGCGGCCATGACAAGCATCAAGTCATCAGTGTGTCTGTGATGTCACGCCGCAGTGTGGTAAGCATGCTAAGGTTGGAGCTTCTCAAACTGTACAAGCTGTACATTGACATTGACCTTTTGCCATTAGATCCACATGGTACGGTCCAGACCCAAAGATAAAAGATCTCAGACGACCCCCCCGGAGCTTGACTGGGCCATCTGACGTAAAGGAAGGGTCGTCGTGTACAACAAACCACCACACGGGTGTCGACTCTGGAAAGCTTAGCTGCTTGGCATCCCAGCAAGCTGAACAGGATCCATGGCGTGCTTTCAACCTTCTCACTGGCAGGGTGCAAGGTGGCATCCGCCACTTCAAGCAAGACCACAAACTCCCCCCTGGATCCTGTCCCTGGCTGGAGAGGGAGGAGGAAAAAGGAGGAGGTAAAGGAGGAGGTAAGGGAGGAGGTAAAGGAGTCCATCACAGCGCCAGCGCTCCAGTGTGAGCGGTGGTAGAGGCTTATGGGGCGGAGCGTTAGGAAGCAGATGGGAAGCAGCAAGAACGTGAGGCCGACCCTGCAAACAGAGATTTAACAAAGACCAACAATAAGCCAATTAGGCCTTCAAGCTAACAACCGGACCCAGCCAAGGCCGGACTAGGCTGGTTTTTGGTGAAAACGATGCAAAGCTTCTCCTCCCATGCTGCATGTGACAGACTACTCCATAGCAAATCAAGCATGCTGTACTGTACTATCATGTACTGGGCTGTACTATAATGTACTGCATTCCCCTGCAAGTTGGAGAGCAGGTCAATGCCCAGCCCGGAAATAGCAGACTTCCTAAAAAGACCGGTGCCCCCTTCAGAGTCCTTTATCTCCTGAGCCTCCCTCTGCAGGACGGCTGCTTGGACAACCCAACCACTTTATGCCAATCTCCTCCCGTCATCAGCTCACAAAACCGCACCTCAAGCTTAGCACCCCAGAGTCCAAAATCCTTACCTTGGCTGCAGAACCTGACATGGGTCAGGTGACTGCAAGTCCAGGACTTCTGGTGCATTTTGGGATAAAGCAAAGTCCCCGCTGGAGAAAGGAAGCCACGTGAGAGCTGATCCAGCGCCAAAGCAGGCTGGTCAAAGCTTTGGGACACAGCGATAGAGAGACTGGGGGGCAAGGGGGCAAGGGGGCAGGGGGGCGAGTGGGCGTTGAAGTGAGGGAGGAGAGACCGCTAGAGGGTCCAGCAAAGCAGAGGAGGTCCTGTCCTGACGTTTGTTCTCTTGCTCACCACGAACTAACGAGCACAACAACAACACGGAGAAGCGGAGCAGCGCATGCTAAGCTCATTAAGCCAGGCATGCAAATGAGCTGGCGCCCACGTGACATGCTTGGACAAAGACCAGCCAGCTTGCCCAAGAGCCTGTGCTCAGCTGGAGGGAAGAAGGGGAGGAAAAATGACGCTCAGCCCAAAGACAAAGTCCAGTCCTCTTCCAGGGGGGCTTCAACAGCAGGACCGAGGAGGCTGCACCATCAGCATCGCGTGTAGAAGGGGAGGAGATATACCGTATGGGCTGCTAGGATCCCCCCCCCCAACATGTTCCCTCAACAACACCGAGGCCATTTCAGCAAGAAGAACATCACCGACTTCCAATCAGGGCTTCAAGATCAATCCTCACGCCTGCGGAATATAAACAATACGCAACGCTAGCTAGAACTCTTACTTGGCTTTCTTTACTCGTTCACCAAAGATGCTTTTAGACAGAATATACAGCCCACAGCGCTCTTATTTTGAAGGCCGGAAGGGTGTTGAGGGTGTGAGTTGAGGAGGTCCCATGGCCAAGCCTAAATATCATCAAGATGGCCGCTGCAGAGGAAGACCATGGTGCAGCACCGCCCACCCACACGCTGCAGTCCAGGAATCAGGACTGGCGTATATTTGGGTCAGGTTCTAAAACAGAACTCCAAACTCAAGATGTAAGAACCACAGCGGCTTGACCCGGTCTTTAGAACGCTGACCCAGGGGGGTCAGCTTTGGTCGGGTGACAGACTGGAACCCGAATGGACAGAATCCTGCTGGGGAATGTTGGCTTTGTGTCGCAGCGCTTGGCAGCCTTCTATTTCTGTCTGGGTTCTGACAAGCTGACAGCAGGTGCAGCACAATGGACAACTGGACCCCCACCCCCGGCCCCCCACTTGGAAGAAGTCCCCTGTCATGAGCGTCCACAGCCTCTACAAGGCAGCAATCAGCCAACAGGTCAGCAGCTGACGTAGACGTAGAAGATCAACACACAATAGTCAGCATTCCTTCTTTTGCCTGCTGGTACGTACGTATGTATGTACACACTGTATTTGTACACACTGTACATGTATATACTGTACACACAAGAAATAGTTGACGTTGCCAATTGGTGACCCAGTAAAGGTGAACTGGGACTGCGAGTTGGGGAAAGAGTTGTACTGGTGAGCCGAGGTGTTCGTGTCTTTTAGCCGTTAGCGGATTCCTGCAATGGACAAAAACACTCCAGCTTCTTCTTGGAGAGCCACACCTCTGAAACCTTGGACTACCCCCACCCACTTTCCATCCCCCAGCCTCTTGTAGTGGGGGGCATGTGTTGTGGATACATCAGGTGGGGGCTGAGCTAAATTTACAGCGCTGCGTTCCCATTTCATCAATACAGACTGGGATCAATGGGCTGACACCAGTGACAGGTGCTGGTCACAAGAGGCTGACGGACAGGCGACAACCACGGGTGCCTTCCTTAACCATGGCAACCATGGGTGCCGTCCTTCCAGGTGGTCATCCTTAACCATGGCAACCACGGGTGCCTTCCTTAACCATGGCAACCATGGGTGCCGTCCTTCCAGGTGGTCATCCTTAACCATGGCAACCACGGGTGCCTTCCTTAACCATGGCAACCACGGGTGCCTTCCTTCCAGGTGGTCATCCTTAACCATGGCAACCACGGGTGCCTTTATTGGCGTCTGTTTGTGGGGATTAAGGCGGACAGGAAAAGAGGGGCGCTTGGTTGGAAGATTGGAAGGCTGTTTGGAAAACGCTGGACCGCAGGTGGAGCTCCATGTCTTCTCCAGAGCATCTGCTTCCAATCGCTTCACCGCCCGCCTCCCTCCTCGTCTGGGCCAGACACCCAGCTTTATGGACCAGGGCCCCCAAACAATGATGCAACAGCCTGCAGACTTATGTAACAACGCCCTTCTGGTACTTTCTCAGGACATCCAATGTGTCTCTCTTTGCTTGCATTCCTCACAAGAAAATACTCTATACAATTTTTTTAAAAGCAGCACACACACACTCACACACACACACTAGACCAGGGCTCTCAAACCTCCGCCCCAAGCACATGATGTGGCCCCCAACTTGAGAGGCTATTGTTAGCATCCTGGATGCTTGTAGTCGTACTAGCTTGTGGTAAACCTGAAGCATTGCAGCAACAGCCAACAAATAAACAGCCGTCCTAAAGTACAACCGTACTAGCTTGTGGTATACCTGAAGCATTGCAGCAACAGCCAACAAATAAACAGCCGTCATGAAGTACAACCGTACTAGCTTGTGGTATACCTGAAGCATTGCAGCAACAGCCAACAAATAAACAGCCGTCATGAAGTACAACCGTACTAGCTTGTGGTAAACCTGAAGCATTGCAGCAACAGCCAACAAATAAACAGCCGTCATGAAGTACAACCGTACTAGCTTGTGGTAAACCTGAAGCATTGCAGCAACAGCCAACAAATAAACAGCCGTCCTAAAGTACAACCGTACTAGCTTGTGGTATACCTGAAGCATTGCAGCAACAGCCAACAAATAAACAGCCGTCCTAAAGTACAACCGTACTAGCTTGTGGTAAACCTGAAGCATTGCAGCAACAGCCAACAAATAAACAGCCGTCATGAAGTACAACCGTACTAGCTTGTGGTATACCTGAAGCATTGCAGCAACAGCCAAAAAATAAACAGCCGTCCTAAAGTACAAGCCCAGCGCCAACAGCAAACGGCATGGATGCACCCAAAGGGAAGGAGAATATTGTAATAATATAATATATAATATATGATATTGACAATGATGTTGATATTGACAATGATATTGACAATGATGTTGATATTGACAATGATGTTGATATTGACAATGATATTGACAATGATGTTGATATTGACAATGATGTTGATATTGACAATGATATTGACAATGATGTTGATATTGACAATGATGTTGATATTGACAATGATGTTGATATTGACAATGATATTGATATTGACAATGATATTGACAATGATGTTGATATTGACAATGATATTGACAATGATGTTGATATTGACAATGATGTTGATATTGACAATGATATTGACAATGATGTTGATATTGACAATGATGTTGATATTGACAATGATGTTGATATTGACAATGATATTGATATTGACAATGATATTGACAATGATGTTGATATTGACAATGATGTTGATATTGACAATGATATTGATATTGACAATGATATTGACAATGATGTTGATATTCCAAGAGGAAGCAAGCAACTTCCAAGTGGAGGATTCTTCAATGGCGTTCGGGTTGGTGGAAGCTCGAACCCTAAGAGCTTCCCTGCAGGCGGGCAAACTTTCAAGTCGACGTTGAGTTGATGAAATGGTAGCCTGGCTCGTCCTTCCACACTTGATGGTGTGATCGAATCCTAATTAAAGACCAACGGCTTCTAGTTGTCAGCGTAAAGTCCCTCCATTATATGAACTTTCCCAGCTGCGTGCAAACAACCACTGGAGCCTGTTCGTGAGGAAAACGGGTAGATACTCACCGGTTCCGTCGGGAACGTCAGGACGTAGCCTGTCCGGGCATCGAACATCCGAAAAGTCACTTCTGGGACATCCCGCTGGCCCACGCACACTTTCACACGCACACGCCGCTGTCAGTTGCTGCCAACGACGCCTGCTGTCTCATTCGGCACTTTGGTCAAGCCACCGGGGATGAAATCGCATACTTCCGGTAGGGCACTTTAAAATAAAAGCTTGGGACCGTGATCGTCTATTTGGCATCTCGGAGACTCTTACTCTTTGGACCTGCAAAGAAACACACGCTCCGTTTGCTGTAACAATGTAAGGACGCCATTCGGTCAAATAATAGTATTTTAATAGTAAATGGTATTTTTTTAGCCCTTTAATTTGAATAAAGAATAACAGTATTTGATTCATAGATGCTAACTTGACTGTGGGATCGGGTTCCACTTCAGGAATCGAACGATGATGGAAAGTAGAGATCTTGTCTGACAATCGGCTCTTTTAGCTCGGTTCCCGTCCCGAGGAGGAGTCAGACCGTTCGGTTCTTTTCATTTCGTGTCATTTGGAGTCTCGGGCTCATATTTTAGCCTCACTTAGCGCTTTCTGGGAGAGTTTATAATTATTTACCACTGCTAATATTTCAACCCAACTTTATATACTGTAGCTGAACATGCAAAACATGACGTAATGAAGACACGTTTCCTAAAAAGATGCAGTAAGTGGTTGCATTCTATCAGCTTCCCAATAGTCCATGCCAGTGAGTAAAACACCTTCATTACCCTTTCGATGACTGATTATAGTGTTTTTATTTAAAATTTCAATGCAGAGTCCTCTTAATGGTCCTGCTAGCATCACACGCCGTCTGCACCCAACATGACACACGGACACACAACACTTCTTGTCAGCTCATCGCCGTTTGGCAAAGGTTAGCTACTGAACAGCAGCGCTCCGTCCCGTGTGGTGAGGACTGGCCCTGAGGGACGGTCTCCAAGGTGATGTGTTTAGGCGGGACACAGCAGAATGGCAGACAAAGTCGGAGCGCTGAGAAAGTAGAGATCATTTGGAGCAGATGTTGGAATGAATCCCACACGTTGGAGTTCCTCCCTCATCCAGTGGACGGACGTTGTTGCAATCGACAAAGAATGCTTTGTTTCCTGGAAAAAGAAAGAGAAGGTCTTTGTTGCTGCTCAGTTGCCATCCCGCCTTCTGGTGCTGAAGCCTACGTGACTCCACACCTACGTGACCATGTTTGGTTTGTTCACGGCATCTCTGGCATGCAGGACATTTACCCTTTCCACCACCCTCGGCCAACCAAGGGAACCTCTTCCATGTCCTTCCTGGTCTTTCACTTGGCCCCTTGTGGCGCGAGCCAACATTAGCTCATGAAGTGTTGTGGACCCATGTAAAGCAGGACATTACACCACTCACAAAACAAACAGTGGAGGGAAAGGGATGAGGGATGAGGGACTTAACAGACTGTAAATAATCCATCCAGTCCAACACGACACGTAGCGAAGACCTTGCGAAGGCTGGGTGTGCTATCCAAGATGGTGGACATAGGTGGGAGAAATCACAGGAAGACATTGGTTGGGGGAGATGGCCAAGGCTGGGCGTGCTATCCAAGATGGTGGACATAGGTGGGAGAAATCACAGGAAGACATTGGTTGGAGGAGATGGCCAAGGCTGGGCGTGCTATCCAAGATGGTGGACATAGGTGGGAGAAATCACAGGAAGACATTGGTTGGAGGAGATGGCCAAGGCTGGGCGTGCTATCCAAGATGGTGGATATACGTGGGAGAAATCACAGGAAGACATTGGTTGGAGGAGATGGCCAAGGCTGGGCGTGCTATCCAAGATGGTGGATATAGGTGGGAGAAATCACAGGAAGACATTGGTTGGAGGAGATGGCCAAGGCTGGGCGTGCTATCCAAGATGGTGGACATAGGTGGGAGAAATCACAGGAAGACATTGGTTGGGGGAGATGGCCAAGGCTGGGTGTGCTATCCAAGATGGTGGATATACGTGGGAGAAATCACAGGAAGACATTGGTTGGGGGAGATGGCCAAGGCTGGGCGTGCTATCCAAGATGGTGGATATACGTGGGAGAAATCACAGGAAGACATTGGACGCACTTCTCTTCTTACAATATATGTCACTTAGCGTACACAGCAGAGGTGCATTGTGTGCGCTGATGAACAAAGTCTGCTAGTAGAAGCTAGCTGTCAATCATGTTTGAAGTAGACAGGTTGACATTACGGTGTATCCTAGTATTACCATATATCCTAGTGTACCTGGGAAAGATCAAGCACATGTTGAACTAGGTGATGATGCTTTTACATCTAGGAGGAACATACAGTAGAGTACAGTAGAGCAGGCTAGGACACCCATAAAAGTATGGTAAAAAAAGTGGTAGTATTAGAAGTATAAGTATTAGAAGTAGCGGGGTAGCTGTCAGGGTGGCACCATCATTCACACCATTCATATTCTCATGTACTCACATGCTCTGGTATTTGAGTATTTGAAGGCTTCACATACCTTCCATACGGCTAAGAAGACTTTCGATAGCGCAGAGAGATGCTATGCAGTCTTCTGGCTTTTGCTCTGGCATCGCTGAGCTGGGTCTTTGTGACCTTTGACCTTGGCAGCCTATAGTACCCGCTGCAGTAGCTGGGTCCTTGGCAGCAAGGTATGGGGAGACAGTGGGCTGGATCATCTGTGGAGACATCATCTGATCAGGGAGATGACATTTGAAGTATCTGCCTATTCGTACTAGCGTAGTGTGTGTGCGTGTGTGCGCGTGTGTGCGCGTGCGTGCGCGTGCATGGATGAAGATGTAACCCTCAAAACATAAAGAAGAAAAGCAATCATCGGAAGGAAATCCAAAAGCAGCGAGAGCCCAGCCTGATATCAAGCGAAATCGAGCGATATCAGGCGCTAGGATGTGGCTGCAACTTTTATTTTGAAAAGGTCGAATCAAGCAGGCCGAGCGTCCTGACAGCAGATCAAGGTGAGGAGAGGTGAAGGTGAATACCTGTGTCTGCCTGCGTCTTCCACGTCTCCCTGTTGCGGTGGATCTCCAGGTTCCACGTGACCTTGAACCTCCTGAAGTCCACGGCAGTGAGACAACAGCTGCTGTCTGAGCCCACGGTCTTCACGCTGGAGGACTGTCCATCGGCACCAGCCGTGCTGCTGACAGAACGGATGGTGACAACTGAGGCACGGTGGATGGCGAGCTGCGTCTTGGGAAGGGTGCTCAGTGTGGAGTCCAGGTACACGAAGCCTAGCAGACCTTGCCAGGTTGTTGCTCTTTTATCTTGCCAATGTTCATCATGCCAAAGATCCACCAGGAACCATCAAACATCACCCAAAAGCCAAGTGGCAAAAAACACACAAGCGGCAGCTCATGGAACAGGAAGAGGAAGTGGCAGCCGGGGTCAGCAGCAGCACCAATGAATAAATGCTTCACCTGTAGCGCCTGACGCCAGCCAATCCCGCGTGAGCCCCATCTCCACTGAGCGGTGTGACAATCACCTCGATCATGTCGCTGAGGACGGAGAATGTTGGCTCCACAATGAAGTCGATGAACCCTGCAGAAAAGGATGGAAGCTGATGTGACGGGGGTACGCTGGAGCCTATCCCAGCTGGACTGGCTGCCAGCCAGTCACGTATAGAAGGGATGGGAAGACGTTTCCACGCGCCAACGTGTGCTTCGGTCTTGGAGAATATCTCGCCATATTCAACGTCTGTACTTGTCAAGGGTAAAAATTACCAATCTGGGATTGAGCCACCATGGTGGATTTTCGGTCACACAGAGGAGAGAAAGGAAGACCCAAGTCTGCTTCTTTATCCCCCTAAAAACAAAGCAAGCAGAGATTGGACACACAGCAACAACCCGGACCAGGACGGGACCGGACCTCCAGGAAGTATGGCTTCACCGGTTGCTTTCATCCTACACACAGCACTGGCCTCTGACCTCTGACCTCTGGCCTCTGGGCCTATTGGCCTCTGGCTCGTGGCAATGCGTGGCTTTTAGGTGCGAGACCTGAAAGTGTGTGACTATCCAGTCCTAGCAGACCTTGTCCCTTTCTAGCACTCTTCCCAGGCCAGTGCTGTTTTTAGTAGCAGCCTCATGCAAAGCAAATGTGAGTACTTGAATGAAGAACTCCTCCAGGAGGGATGTGGTCCAGCGGTGGTGGAGATCCCAGCGCTTGGCAGGGTGGCTGATATCAGCCGTGTGCAGCAGCAGAGATAGAGCCTTTGGCTTGTCGATCCTGGAAAGACAGGACCATCAGTCTCCTCAAGGAGGTTCCTGTTTGACCCCCACTTCATGCTTTCCATGACAGCATTGTGCAAATCCGGCATCTCCGCCCCCACATTTTCCCAGTTTCCCGACGCCACATGTTAGCAAGGACGGCACTAGGAATGAAGTGTGGCTATACCGTATTTGACCCCATGAGAAGACTCGACGTGCTAAAGAGCTTCGTGCTGGACGTCAACTCATCAAGTCCCTGAGTGACGCACAAGAACCATCTGGGCGTGGCCGTCATGTGACCATCCCAGCGTGTGTGAGCTTTCCAAAAGCTTCTTCTCTACTTAGGTGAGGGTTTGCGTGGAAGTAGAAGAGACTTCATCCATACTTACTCCTCAGACTGCTGGAGTACGTTCTTCATGGCCTTAATTTGCTGGAAATGGCAAGACATGTCGGTCGCCAACACCATCTCCACCACCAGATTGCGCAATTCCCTGAAAGAGTCACACTTCCAGTCACTGGTGGTCAGGAAGCCGTGGAGAGCTCCTCATTTAGCTTGAAAAGTAGGAGCCAGGAGCCTGAACATCCAAATCCTAATTCCATAAAACTGAGATGAAAAAGTGCAAATGGTTGTTATTTATTAGCAAGCCTGTTCTTTGTGGTGACCTCCAGTCGTCCTTGGAAAAGTGGACCAGGATGTTCATGTCATCGTTATCCTGCAGCAGGCGGTAGGCGGCGCTGACGTGGTGATTCTCCAGCACGGCTCTGTCATTGTACAACATGGCGGTGTCTGACCTGCAGGAAAAGCACATCAGCAACATGGCAAAGATGGAGGACATCAACCCCAGGTAAGACTCGCTCAGCTGGACGCGGTCAGCGGACTAATGTTGTTGTTCATAAATGAGTCGTTCATAAATACGAAGCACTGAACCAACTTCATAGCTCAACAGGAATAATACTCCAACACACCGTGTACTGGTGTCTGTGTATATGGGATGTACTGCAGGTCCCCTGGAGCCCAAGTGGCCCTGGACTCTAGCGCTACACTATGCTTTTATTTGGACATTCTTCTTGGACAGAAGAAGAAGAACAACAACCCGCCTGGGAGGCCACATGTTGTGTTTGTGTGGCCTGTTGGCTATCATACAGTTGCCACAAGCCGAGAGCGCCCCCCCATGGCGTCCACGCTAATGTTCACTCCTTACTATTCCCAGCACCCGATTCCCAGCCTGCCTGGAACCTACCTGGTCTGAATATGAAAGTTGTTGGTAGTTCCTGTATGTTCGTAGTCATGGATAGCTGCTGCAAAAAGTATAGAAAATATCTCCAGCTCAGTTAGCCAGTGCTGAAACACAAACATGACAGAAATCACACCTTCTCCAAGCCCGGCCATCACACGCGGTCGGCATGTTCATTGTGGGTGTGCTGGTGGATGCTGGGACAGCATACAGGTCAGCTACAGGCCTGTAGCTTCTCCACGCTTCGCTCATGTTCACATCATTTCACAAACACATTCCGCTGTGTGACTTCCACGGAATGCTGAGCCAGTACTCACCACCATGCCGGTCTTGAGGACGAGATAGTGGATGGTCTGTGTAACATCAGCGGCATGAGTCAAATTGTGGTATGGGTTCTTGTTTTTGCTGTATCCCACCTCCAGCGACTCAGCAAAGGATATCAGCGCCGAGACAGGGACCTGCAGGACACCGGCAGGATAAATAGGAACCCAATGACGTCACCATCCAGCCTCCCCGTCACCCTACTCAGGGTCTAATGTCGTACGGATGAATACAGTACATATTCATATGGGCACTGGAGGACTGAACTACTTTAAATGCCCAATCACTTTCTCCCTCCTGGTGTCATGAAGGACGCGCCATCCTGCTGCTAAATCCTACTGCTGATGCTGATACTGCTGATGCTGCTACTGTAAGATACTACTGAGATTGTTGATACCTTGAAGCGGTTGATCAAGTCATATCTGGTGAGAAGTTCGTAGAAGATGAATTTCAGAGCATGGTCTCCGCTGGCATGGTTCAGTGCAAACACATCGAAGGACCACGTGTCCACATCCTGCAACACATCAGCAGTATTCTTTCATCGACAAACGGCTTTGTTTGGCCTGAGCTGTATCCTTCACCCTACGCCATTTCTATAGCCCTCGCCTACTAAATAACCCGCCATGGGGCCACAGAAAGTTGTGAGTGGCAGCAGTTTGAGCCAGAAGGTAAACACTATTGAGTTCAATCTTGTCTTTCCTCGTTTGCATTTATTTCACATTGTTTCCTGCATGTCACATTTGCCTCGGTTTCAGTTTCTATCTGCTATTTTGTCAGGGATTAGCAGCGTAGAAGGATACTGTACCTTAAGTACACTGATAACATCTGGGGGGTAGCTGAGGTCCGGCATGGTGGAGGCTCTCCTGTACATTCTGGCAAAGAAACACAAGTCAGGCACACAGCAGCTACAGTCTGAGTAGTCAGTAGTAAGTATCAGTATCGCATCGTAGCAGCAGTAGTACTTCACATAGTAGTTTTTTCATGATCACAACAATATCCATACGCTATCCCTTATTTTGACTGCAGGAACGTCCCTATTGGAAGTATGGCCGCTTATGTTGACATGTGCCAGCCAGCCTGAGGGGCGTCGACACCAACGGCCTGCACGGTACAGCCAGCATCTGCCCCGAGAGGAGGAAGCGAGCGGCAGCTTGAAACCTTTCCACGAAGATGCCAGCCTGCAGCGCGTAGACGATGCTGCGGAAGCGAGGTTTGTCTTCAAAGCGCCGCATCATGTGGCGCTTCTGGCGGGTAAATGTGGACGCCAGCCAGTCCCGGACCTCCGATGGCACCGTCTCGGAATGAATTTCACTCAGCTCGTCTTCTTGGTCCGACAGACGTCTGAAGGAAGAGAGCGAGCACTGAGAACATCCGGTCTCCAAGGAAGCGTTCAAGTACGTGAGCGCTAAAGTGGCTAAGGCTAAAGTGCTGGCTAGGTGCTACAGTACCAAAACCTGCCGGTGTGCTGACATGTTTCTGACCAGGGTCGCTACCAGTCTGTTAGTAAGACTTTCTGGACTTTCTGGGTAATGAAAGTCTAGTGAAGGCCTCCACCTGTCAGATGCTGTCGTTAGGTTACAGGAAATCAGCGCATGGCCCCAGTGACATTTCCATCTCGGGCGAGGAGCACCCTGTGTGTTCATCTCTAGCTCAAACTGCTGGATATTTATGGAACAAACAATAATTGAATGTTTTTGGTGAGAAGAACCTGCCTGGTTTCCTGGAAGTACAAGGTTTCAAGGACCGATGCGGCGTTCTCCAGGTTTTTCTTCAGGTCCACCAGGGACGCCCCCCCTCGCTCAAGCTGCTTTACCAGACATCGCAACCTGCAAGACACCCTGGAAGTCACCCATCTACCAGGACAGCAGCCGCTTGGCTGCCACGTCAAGTGTGTCAAGTGGTCTGTGTGCAGCTCGGCCACCGTGTCAGCCCTCCACGCCCCAACCACTGGCAGCAGCCCCGGGTTAAAGAACTCGGTGGGGCCTCCATGTGACTTGGGAGCCTCACAGGGTCCTCCCTCACTACGTATTGTGGCAACGCTGTGAGGAGCCAAGTGAACAGGCTAGGTCCTGTCCTCCACCATGTTGTCATGGAGACCTGATGTTCTGGTCAAGTCCATGCCGGGGAGATGGAGATGGAGATGGAGATGAAAGCACTGTTGGAAAATAAAGCTAGCCACACAGGCTGGATTCAGAGGTTGAGACGTTCATGGTGTGCGGACTCACACAGCATGGACACCGTTATCCAAGCTGCACACTGACTACTTTTTGAGTGTCGGCCTACTTGACTCATTGATGGACTCAAACCATCAGCATAATGTTGCGTAATAAGAAGATGACGTTATCAGTGTGCTTGGTTTCTCCAAACATTTCTTTCCACAAAAAGTACACAAGATAGTTTGACATGGATCAGCGGCCGAGAAAGCGGCTGACATTTACTGTGTGTGAGCGTGCACGTGTGTGTGTGTGCGTGCACGTGGGCGAGACCTGATAGCAGTTCTTTCCATTGCATCTGGTGCTTGAGGAATAGGAAGTTCATCTGCTAAGATTTCTTCAAAGTTGCTAAGATTCGTCCCCAGCAGGCTCTTCTGGTCCCGTGCGTCTGTGGTGGACGCATCGGCCGTGCACAGTGCATTCTGGGACCATGACCCTGTCCAATGAGGAAAGAGAAGACAATAAGTCAGCATGCAGCTGCAGGGAGAAGGTTTAGCAACATGAAGGCTGTCTTTGTGGTCCCTGCTATGAGCAAGACCGGGACAGGGAGAAATCAGATGTTTGATTCTGAGCATGAGATCCTTGAAGGAGAGCTTTGTTTGCCTGAGGGGCTATGCTAACGTCAATGAGTGACAGTACGTCCACGTGTCAAGCTCCATGTTGGTTTGGACCAGGGATGCCATGTGATTTCTCCCTGCATATTTCTGCATGCAAACTACTGTACTTCAATGTCTCATCCGCTAGGATACACATAGAAATGGGAACAGGAAATGAGTTCTGGAGGAAGCTGCTAGCCTCGGTCCAATCAGGTCAGTTAACCCGACTCGTCCTACGAGTACCCTGCTAGGACTGGCACCACGCTGGGAAACCAATAACGTACGTGCAAAGCGAACCAGTGGGTGGAAATTGTTGTCTCCAGTTTCGTTGGCAACTGAAATGAAGAAGAAGATGAAGTTAGAAGATACCATGATGAGCTTCCTTTGACTACGCTGCTCTGATCGTTAGGGATGAACCTTTCACGTGCTCTTCAACAAACGCAACAGAACCAACCTACCCTGGCCTGGCAGTCATCAATGCATTTTCATGGACACGTCACATCTTACAGTACACACAGTACACACAGTACAGTACAGCACAGTCCGACCCCTTTGAGTCTGCTCCCCCTTGGAATACCTGACAAGCAACAGCAACAACAGATCTATTCATGTGTTCACAGAAAACTACTCTTCCGCTCTACAAGCACAAATCCCTGAGGTGCCTTTTTAGTCATAAGAAGGGAAGGTAGAGACATGGACTTGATGAGTCCATCCACACAAGCAGGTCCCCCCTGCTATGTTTGCTAGCCACCCTGAATATTAGCACCCTACATGGTCTGGCTTTGATTTGGTGACTGGTCCACATGGACGGACAATGGGGATTAAAATCATTTAGAGGGTTTACAGGCTCCAAAACCACCAAGGCAAGATTGCTCACTTCATTTGTACCAATCACTCCCTAAGCTCACAGTCCTAACTACACACACACACAGTCAATTCCCATGACTCCTGGTTTCCATAGAGACAGCATCCAGCATTACAAGTGCTTTTTACAAGTGCCATCAGCCCGTAA
This sequence comes from Doryrhamphus excisus, assembly GCF_037039965.1. Lineage (NCBI taxonomy): Eukaryota > Metazoa > Chordata > Actinopteri > Syngnathiformes > Syngnathidae > Doryrhamphus > Doryrhamphus excisus. The sequence continues at coordinate 23,342,649 of NC_136363.1, forward strand.
GAAAGAAACGTCTGCATGTATGTACAGTACTATATAGTACAGTACACTACGGTACAAGAACAACATAGCACAGTACAGTGCAGTATAGTACAGTATAGTACAGTACAGTCATATACTGTTGATAACACGTTCTTGCCTAGATGAGCTGCGAGAGATGATGAAGAGCAAGAGAAACGGCGTCTTACCGATGGTGAAGCTAACGCCATCGATGCTGAACGTTGCACTCCTACACTTTTTAAAAGCTTGCTTTCTTAACATGGCTGCCAAAGCGGAGCTTCTCCTTCCTGCTCCTTTGGTGCTCGTGTCGGCCCAGTGACACTCCTCATTACCCCCCCTCCCCCACCCCCACCCCCCGGCATCTGGAGACATACTCCCACCGCCGACCACGGCCACTTCCATCTCCCTTTGCATGTGGGATGAAGACAGGATCCACCTCCTGAGGGGAAATGACGCTCCACTCTGACATGATGTACATAGATGTACATCTATACATCTGTGTATGTTTATCATGCAATTCTATTTTAAAATAGAATCTAATCTAATATCCAAGGTAGGCCTATGTAGGTATTTTGTGCAGTTTGTGTTATTTGAAGGACTTTTGCTACAGCATTGCACAGCTTACATTGGTGTAGCTTAGTAGTGTTTTATATATAAGTATTATATATAAGACTAACACACAGTGCAGCAGCAATAGCAAAGGCCACCGCTAGCTGTCACCGCATATGAAAAGCCAGTGTCTTGTGAAGCTGTTGTTGCCACTAACGATGTTAATTGTTAATTGAATGATGTTATTTCCTGTGGTCAGTAGAAAAGCACATGATCTTCCTGTGATGCCCGCCTGGTTCCTATTCCAGTCCCGACTAGGGTTTGTCACAGTATTTCGCCGTACGTTGTGGTTGGCATCATGAAGTGTGTCCTCTGGCTGAAGATGGTGTTTTTGGCAGCTGGCGTGTCGGACCTTGGTCTGGCTGGACCTCTCCACGCCCAATGCAAAGTCCAATGGTAGGCTGGGTTGGCTTTCTACATCGTGCTTGTTAGACCTTGATAGGTGGCATCATGCTTATGATAGCAAATGGAGGAGGTGTCACAGCTGGAGTCATTCCCACACTTTACCGTATCTCCAGGATGTGTCTTTTCGATTCAATTTCATTCAATTGACTTCACGATTTCAATTCTTCAGTTCACCGTAACATGTGTCTTGTGTCACATGACCACGTGTCCACCTTTAAATATTTCTCTCGCCCAAACTCTGCTGGGATAGGCTCCAGCGTACCAGCAATCCTCATAAGGTTAAGCAGTAGAAAATGGATGGATGAGTTTGTTGATGTTGCATGATAGATGGGGACTAATCAGACCAGCCAAAACTTTATACCGAGTGAGAAGAGTCAAAAGAGCCGAAAGATCCAACTCTTTTTACGCAGTGAGACAGGCCCAAAGACCCAAAGAGCGAAAAGATCCGATTCTTTATACGTAGCGAGACGAGCCCAAAGAGCCGAAAATCCGACTATTTATACGTAACGAGACGAGCCCAAAAAGCCGAAAGATCCGACTCTTTATACGAAGCGAGACGAGCCAAAAGAGCCGAAAGATCCGACTCTTTATACGAAGCGAGACGAGCCAAAAGAGCCGACTCCTTCAGGAGTCCAGCCTTTAGCAGGATTATCTTCAGTCAGAGGAAGGTTTCTTGCTACAAGTCCAAGTGAGATCTGAGATCCATGAAAGATGAAATTGTGTTGATGATACGAACTGAGGCAAATGGCTAACATGCTAACACTTGAGTAAGCGAATGGCTACTAATAAAAAACAATAGTTCGAGTACCCGAGTGGGGTGATTGCTCGTCCACTAACGACGTGTGTTTGATGCCATGCAGGTACTTGGGGATACCGTGTCAAGCGGTTTATGAATCCCTGCTTTCGCAGATAAAGAAGTGGGAAAGCACGTCTGGCTGCAGGCAGGGAGGACAGCGCTGCTCCTACAAGGTTTCTATGGATTCTATGATCCCATCTACAACTCTTTCTTTCTGAACAGCCGACTAAGTGTTGATGCCGACCTCCCGGACATCCTGGTGGGACGGAATTCGGTTTAGCTTCTCACCAGCGGCACAAAAAGGAGTTTATGATGATGAATGTTGTCTTACCTTTGCTTCAAAACTGGGTTTCATATCAATGAAGGAATGTCCAGCCATTGTTTGGCGTTACAAGGAAATGATTCCCACCTCAGACAAGGACGCTTTCTCGATCATACACAAAAGGTCCGACGTCTCCCAAGTGATTCTGATTGGCCGATTGGACAACTGAACTCGTGGAGGCGGGTCCGCTTTCTATTGGCTGTGAACTTTGCAAGGACACGTCAATCATAGAGATCACACGCTTATGATCAGAAACGCCACGATGACTAAATGCCTTTTTAGTGTCAAACATGAGCCGCACGCTCCCACATATGGTCCATATTCATTAATATTATTAATATTATTTAAATTGTATTTTTTGTGTGAAAAATTAGCTTTTTATACCGACTAAAATAACTTACTTAGCCTGTGGGGGGAAACATACAGTACTACATAGTTGATACTGTAGTCAGGTACTACATAGTAGCCAGGTACTACATAGGTGCTAGTGTAGCCAGGTACTACATACACAGGTGCTAGAGTAGCCAGGTACTACATACACAGGTGCTAGTGTAGCCAGGTACTACATACATAGATGCTAGTGTAGCCAGGTACTACATACATAGGTGCTAGTGGAGCCAGGTACTACATAGGTGCTAGTGTAGCCAGGTACTACATAGGTGCTAGTGTAGCCAGGTACTACATACATAGATGCTAGTGTAGCCAGGTACTACATACACAGATGCTAGTGTAGCCAGGTACTACATACATAGATGCTAGTGTAGCCAGGTACTACATACATAGATGCTAGTGTAGCCAGGTACTACATACATAGATGCTAGTGTAGCCAGGTACTACATACATAGATGCTAGTGTAGCCAGGTACTACATACATAGATGCTAGTGTAGCCAGGTACTACATACATAGATGCTAGTGTAGCCAGGTACTACATACATAGATGCTAGTGTAGCCAGGTACTACATACATAGATGCTAGTGTAGCCAGGTACTACATACATAGGTGCTAGTGTAGCCAGGTACTACATACATAGGTGCTAGTGTAGCCAGGTACTACATACATAGATGCTAGTGTAGCCAGGTACTACATACATAGATGCTAGTGTAGCCAGGTACTACATACACAGATGCTAGTGTAGCCAGGTACTACATACATAGATGCTAGTGTAGCCAGGTACTACATACATAGATGCTAGTGTAGCCAGGTACTACATACATAGATGCTAGTGTAGCCAGGTACTACATACATAGATGCTAGTGTAGCCAGGTACTACATACATAGATGCTAGTGTAGCCAGGTACTATATACATAGATGCTAGTGTAGCCAGGTACTACATACATAGATGCTAGTGTAGCCAGGTACTACATACATAGATGCTAGTGTAGCCAGGTACTACATACATAGATGCTAGTGTAGCCAGGTACTACATACATAGATGCTAGTGTAGCCAGGTACTACATACATAGATGCTAGTGTAGCCAGGTACTACATACATAGATGCTAGTGTAGCCAGGTACTACATACATAGATGCTAGTGTAGCCAGGTACTACATACATAGATGCTAGTGTAGCCAGGTACTACATACATAGATGCTAGTGTAGCCAGGTACTACATACATAGATGCTAGTGTAGCCAGGTACTACATACATAGGTGCTAGTGTAGCCAGGTACTACATACATAGATGCTAGTGTAGCCAGGTACTACATACATAGATGCTAGTGTAGCCAGGTACTACATACATAGATGCTAGTGTAGCCAGGTACTACATACATAGATGCTAGTGTAGCCAGGTACTACATACATAGATGCTAGTGTAGCCAGGTACTACATACATAGATGCTAGTGTAGCCAGGTACTACATACATAGATGCTAGTGTAGCCAGGTACTACATACATAGGTGCTAGTGTAGCCAGGTACTACATACATAGGTGCTAGTGTAGCCAGGTACTACATACATAGATGCTAGTGTAGCCAGGTACTACATACATAGATGCTAGTGTAGCCAGGTACTACATACACAGATGCTAGTGTAGCCAGGTACTACATACATAGATGCTAGTGTAGCCAGGTACTACATACATAGATGCTAGTGTAGCCAGGTACTACATACATAGATGCTAGTGTAGCCAGGTACTACATACATAGATGCTAGTGTAGCCAGGTACTACATACATAGATGCTAGTGTAGCCAGGTACTACATACATAGATGCTAGTGTAGCCAGGTACTATATACATAGATGCTAGTGTAGCCAGGTACTACATACATAGATGCTAGTGTAGCCAGGTACTACATACATAGATGCTAGTGTAGCCAGGTACTACATACATAGATGCTAGTGTAGCCAGGTACTACATACATAGATGCTAGTGTAGCCAGGTACTACATACATAGATGCTAGTGTAGCCAGGTACTACATACATAGATGCTAGTGTAGCCAGGTACTACATACATAGATGCTAGTGTAGCCAGGTACTACATACATAGATGCTAGTGTAGCCAGGTACTACATACATCGGTGCTAGTGTAGCCAGGTACTACATACATAGATGCTAGTGTAGCCAGGTACTACATAGGTGCTAGTGTAGCCAGGTACTACATACACAGGTGCCAGCGTATGCAGGTGTAGGGGTGTAGGGCCGACGGGGTGACCCGTACCTGTTTGGGTGTCTTGCAGCTGCAGTCCGCCACGGTCCACTTCATATCTGCCAAACACAGCACGCCCTTGAAGACAGATGTCTCCATCATCAACTTCCGCCTCGTCCCCTACCATTTCTTCACTTGCTGTAGTGTTTGGGTAGGTAACCCCCCCTCACACCCACCTGGGAAATACCACGCGTATACTTGCTGCCCCCGTCACGCCAGAATTCAATGTGTGCCGTTTTGTGTCCTTCGGCTGTCCCGTAGGCCATGTCCATCTCTGAGCGCTGGTATGTGGTGAAAGACCACGGGAGCAACTACTGCAACCTGTACAACCTCATGGAAGGTAAGGCTGGCCACTGGTGGAAGTATCCTTCCTCCTGAACATCCGTCATCTGTCCTACCGATGAAAGTTAGTCCAATCTGGGGCGTGATGGCCGTGACGCCCCATCCTGGGCCTTCTTCTGGGATGGACAACACGTGGATGTACTCAACTGCTGTTCTTTGTTACCAGGAAGCCGTCTCACGGAGGTCAGGGGTTACATGGAGATGACCAGCGACTTTCTATGTACCCAACGCTCCTCTGCCAACTGTACGGCCTACTGACGTCCACAAGCGGCGGCGGTGGCGGCGGCGGCGGCGGCAGTCTCAGGCGGTCCTACAGTCTTTGTGCTAGCATACTTGCCACTTTGATGAGGGTACATTATACTAATATTTCAAATGTTATACATTACTAAAGACTCAGACAAAGTCAAGTGGGATCAAGAATGTTTTATTCGTAGTAATCCTGGTAAATGATACTTTATTCCTCTCCAAGACAAGTTCAACTAGAATTGGATCCAATGGGAATGTGAATATGAATATGAATATGAATATGAAGGCGTTCCTGGGGTTTGAATATGACCATCTGATGACATAAATGCTATGCTGCAATACTTTGTCAAGTTCCAGTGTGAAGAAAGACCAATTGCATGATTGACCTCCAAAGCGACGCTCCAATGTCATGTGTGGAAAAGCGGCGGTTGGCCATCGGCGGTTGGCCATCGGCGGTTGGCCATCGGCGGTTGGCCATCGGCGGTTGGCCATCGGCGGTTGGCCATCGGCGGTTGGCCATCGGCGGTTGGCCATCGGCGGTTGGCCATCGGCGGTTGGCCATCGGCGGTTAGACGCTGCTTTGGTGGTCTCATTCAAGTTCCAGGATGAAGATTCCTTCCTTTCAGCCGTGGCTCCTTCTCTGCCGTTCGACGTGTAGACGCCATCATTGTCTTATCTGAGAGATTTGGTAAGTCGGTTAGGGGCTGACAATTCCCGCTTGAGCCGCATTTTGCCTTTTTCATCGTGATCCACAGAAAGACGTAAATTCATATCCTGAGGGCTTCCCGACAAACTACTTGACTTTCTCTGGGCATATTTTCCAGCTTTTAAGTTCCTCCTTGAGGGCCAAGTTTTCATTTTCAAGCTGTTCCGCTCGTTTCTCAAGGTCTCGAACGTAGACCTTTCTCCTTTTCCTGTATTCCCGTGCAGCTTCCCTACAGACAAACATGGATTGACCAACAGCAGACATGCTCAGAAGACTCATTTGCAATCAATAGATTGTTCTGAGGACAGCTGGGGCCCCGGGCCCGGGGACGTTGGGGCCGCCGCCTGCAGCTGGTGTTTGATTGGCTCTCAGCCTGGTCTAAAAATATCTCTCAACAAGAAAAGGAGCCCGAGTGGACCAGATTCAGACACACCCGCTTTAGACCCACTAGAACCACGTTTCCTCTTACCGGTTTTTCTTCAAGCTGCGTTCTGACTGTTTCCGGGGGGGGTGTCCCTGTACCACACCCTTTGGGAAAAAGGAGCTGGTGTATTGGAGCTGGGGGGCCGTCATGTCACCTGGGGGAGCCAGCAGAGAGAACATGTTAGACACCAGGTAGGCCTACTACCAGTAACACTATGTACTATGTCAACACGCACTACCAATACACTGTGTACTATGTACTATGTCAGCACGCGGTACGAATACACCATGTAGTATGTACAACCCCCCCCATCCATTTGGGGTCCCAATGATTGTTTTGTTGTGACAGAATTCCAGTGAAAAGAGCCCCCCGGGATCAAGCAGTGGTCATCCGTGCCAAGAGGCCGTTTGGAAGGCAAAGCAGATGAAGACGATAGAAAGCATCAAGACAAATCCAATAATCCAAATAAACACAAATTGCATGTTGTTAAAAAGGCGAAGGGGAAAATGGAAATATTTGACTCATGAAGGAGTCAAGCCATTTTTCCCCGACGGACTGCTGCTCCTATTTAGACAGTAGAGAAACGGATGGAGTGGCGCTACCTGCTGGCGTCGTCGACATGGCAATCGGGACAATCTGTGCTCCCTCATTCTGGTAGCAGAATGGCCCGCCTGAAAAAGTCACCCAGACACTGCTTGACTTGAGAGAAGTAGCGTGGGGCAAAGCAAACGTCCACCCCCCCGCCAAGACATCAAGCGTCCCAAATTGTAAGCCAACAAAGCCAGACGGAACGTCTGAGTCCGTTTGCTTCCAAGTGGTCACCACGATGGCACGCCGTCGACTGTCATGTTGGATACGACATGAGGACAGAACAAGCGACTGCTTTACCTTGCACTGCTGGGAAATAGTTGCTGGGGTAACTCCACATGTTGGCATAGTACTCCGAGGCGTTGGACTCGGAAGGAAGCGGCTGAGAGTTGATGGTCATGGAGGACAGCGCTTGGCTCGCCTCGATGGATAAACCGTGAGATGGGGGAGACTTCCAAAGAAAACAAACAGGACAGCCATAGATGAATACACACAACAATGGCGTCCAGCCAGCGGCAGCCTGACGTCAAAGAAAACCCAAATCTGTCCGTGGTGGAAGGTAAAGCGCTAAGAATGTCCCGCTGTGGGATACTCACGTCCATCGCTGTACGCCGCGACTTTGACAAGTGGCAGCCGCTCACAGCAATTTACAGCAGCATCACCCGGTCCCGCTTTGGACAGGAGCCTCAGTCCAGCAACTGTTATTTCAAAGAGCGCAAAGCAGAGGCTTCAAAGTCATGTGACCGACGACAGCCGGCCCAGTGCTACCAATGTGTGTCTGGGAAACATGTTTGATGACAACAGGTCAAAGTGGATGTTATGAGAGTTGCCTTATGTGTGATCCCATCATGTCTGGCTGCTTTGTAGTCGTACCGTCAACCGCAGTGACCGACCGACTAAGCTACTAACTCGCGCTAACCAAGACTTGCAAGGCTCGGCCTCCACCGCTGCTGCTGGATAAACGCCACAAGACGGCGCTGGACGTGGGGGAGGAGGAAGTCAAGGCGTGTGAAGGGGCAAGGGGGGCAAAAGGGGGCAAAGGGGGCAAAGGGGGCAAAGAGGGCACGGGGGCTGTAACCTCCAGTAACCAGCCAAAAGGACCAGAGGAGCCTCACTCAGCAGGCCCTTCCTGCCTCGCTGTTCCCCAGGTTGTTCCCCAGGTTGTTCCCAGGTTGTTCGCCAGGTTGTTCCCAGGTTGTTCCCCAGGTTGTGACCAGGTTGTTCCCCAGGTTGTGACCAGGTTGTTCCCCAGGTTGTGACCAGGTTGTGACCAGGTTGTTCCCCAGGTTGTGACCAGGTTGTGACCAGGTTGTTCACCAGGTTGTTCCTCAGGTTGTGACCAGGTTGTGACCAGGTTGTCACCACGTTGTGACCAGGTTGTTCCCCAGGTTGTTCCCCAGGTTGTGACCAGGTTGTCACCAGGTTGTCACCAGGTTGTTCCCCAGGTTGTGACCAGGTTGTGACCAGGTTGTGACCAGGTTGTTCCCCAGGTTGTTCCCCAGGTTGTGACCAGGTTGTTCCCCAGGTTGTGACCAGGTTGTGACCAGGTTGTCACCAAGTTGTCACCAGGTTGTGACCAGGTTGTTCACCAGGTTGTTCACCAGGTTGTTCACCAGGTTGTTCACCAGGTTGTGACCAGGTTGTGACCAGGTTGTTCCCCAGGTTGTTCCCCAGGTTGTTCCCCAGGTTGTCACCAGGTTGTCACCAGGTTGTCACCAGGTTGTTCCCCAGGTTGTGACCAGGTTGTTCCCCAGGTTGTTCCCCAGGTTGTTCCCCAGGTTGTTCCCCAGGTTGTTCCCCAGGTTGTTCCCCAGGTTGTGACCAGGTTGTTCCCCAGGTTGTGACCAGGTTGTGACCAGGTTGTTCCCCAGGTTGTGACCAGGTTGTGACCAGGTTGTTCCCCAGGTTGTGACCAGGTTGTTCCCCAGGTTGTGACCAGGTTGTTCCCCAGGTTGTGACCAGGTTGTTCCCCAGGTTGTTCCCCAGGTTGTGACCAGGTTGTGTGAAGATAGCTGCAGAGAAAGGCGGAAATGTTCTGTCCAGCTTCATCTTTTGATGTTGGGACTGGCGTGAGATGATACTTCTGGAAGCCACGTTGCTGGTGAACAAACAGGAAACCAGACAAGTGAGAGACTTTTATTCCAGAACAACTTATGAGTCAACGCTCGGCCAGTTTTGGTGTCTGAAGGCGTTCATGACATCCCGATTCCACACAAGAGTGCGAGCACAAAGACGAGACCTCCTGTGAAGGCCAGGACCACCAGCAGAACATCAGCTTTCATCTGTGGTGACATACGCCAGTCAAGGTGACCTTTCATGGATGTAGGATCTTATCGCGGTGGAGTCTCACCTTTGCAGCATCTGAAATCCAAAGACAAATACGTCACAGCACAGAAACCCAAGAAGGAGAACTCCAGCTATCAGACATCCCAGGAACGAACTCGTGCAAGCTTCCATACTTCCTCCTCTGGTTCTTAAACGGAATCAATGCAGACGTTACTACGGATGTGGGCGTCTCATTCCTTTATTATCGGGAGCAGGAAAGCAGGAAGGAATGCTATGAGGAATGCCCTGCCTGGTTTACGGAGGTGAGATGGTGAATGATGTAGAAAGTCATCCATCCATCCAGAAGGTCAGACAAAGACGGGAAATGACTAAAAGACCATCACTTCTGCTCATCACGTCTAAAACATGAAGACGAAAGATTGGCTGTAGATTTACCTGATCTGGGAAGTTTGCATTTCAGGTTGACGTCCAGGACCACGTAACACAGAAGCTCCCAGCCGAGGAGACCGCCCATCACCTTGAGCAGCCATTGGCTCTCGGTGCTGTCAATCAGCTTGAGGCCAGTGAATATGGCGGCAACTGTCAATCAGCAAATACGGAGAGAAAAAGCCATTTTTTAAATATGACCATTTCTTCTAGTAGCTTTCATGCATGAGGAGCGACGGCTTGAGATGTGCTCCTTGAGTCTTCATAGACAAAGCCACTTCCTGTTTGTGGACCAGCGATGCGTCAGGACTTACCTGCCAGGACTTTCATCACCGCTGCAAGCAAAGCGTGGCAGCAGTTGAACAGAAACCTCCTGCCAAGAAAAGGAGACATGTCAGCGCTCCGTTTGCTTCCTGATGACAACGTACATGAGATGAGATGTTTCAAGGCATGCTGGGAGGTCCTGGTAGTCACCAGTTAGCGTTAGCATGTCTTTCTGAAGCATATGAGCATCATCCACGGTCCGAGAACTACGTCACTGGTGTAGCGGCACCTCGCCACGAGCCGGCTAGCGGACTTACAGAGCATGAGGGGTCCTTTAAGACCTGGACTTACAGAGCATGAGGGGTCCTTTAAGACCTGGACTTACAGAGCATGAGGGGTCCTTTAAGACCTGGACTTACAGAGCATGAGGGGTCCTTTAAGACCTGGACTTACAGAGCATGAGGGGTCCTTTAAGACCTGGACTTACAGAGCATGAGGGGTCCTTTAAGACCTGGACTTACAGAGCATGATGTGGTCCTTTAAGACCTGGACTTACAGAGCATGAGGGGTCCTTTAAGACCTGGACTTACAGAGCATGATGTGGTCCTTTAAGACCTGGACTTACAGAGCATGATGTGGTCCACAGCGTAGCAAAGCCAGCGTGAGCTGCAGCAAACATAAAGCCATGAGCAGGCAGCCCAGCACAGGATGGACGCCCTACAAAGGATAGGAGATATCTGGACAATGGTGGAGATGAATAAACTCTGCTTCTTCCTTCTCCTTTTCAGGCGTGTGTGAGATCTTGTTTTCTTGGAGAAAATGTTCCAAATGATGGAGTGGTTTCATGGTTGGTGGCCGTGTCACATGTACTTCCCATGTACTTCATATATACTTCCCATGTACTTCCCATGTACTTCCCATGTACCTCATACATACTTCCCATGTAATTCATATATACTTCCCATGTCCTTCCCATGTACTTCATATATACTTCCCATGTACTTCATATATACTTCCCATGTACTTCCCATGTACCTCATATATACTTCCCATGTACCTCATATATACTTCCCATGTACTTCATATATACTTCCCATGTACTTCCCATGTACCTCATATATACTTCCCATGTACTTCATATATACTTCCCATGTACTTCATATATACTTCCCATGTACTTCATATATACTTCCCATGTACTTCATATATACTTCCCATGTACTTCATATATACTTCCCATGTACTTCACATGTACTTCATATATACTTCCCATGTACTTCCCATGTACTTCCCATGTACTTCCCATGTACTTCCAATGTACTTCATATATACTTCCCATGTACTTCATATATACTTCCCATGTACTTCATATATACTTCCCATGTACTTCCCATGTACTTCATATATACTTCCCATGTACTTCATATATACTTCCCATGTACTTCATATATACTTCCCATGTACTTCCCATGTACCTCATATATACTTCCCATGTACTTTCCATGTACTTCCCATGTACTTCCCATGTACTTCATATATACTTCCCATGTACTTCATATGTACTTCCCATGTACTTCACATATACTTCCCATGTACTTCCCATGTACTTCCCATGTACTTCATATATAGTTCCCATGTACTTCATATATACTTCCCATGTACTTCATATATACTTCACATATACTTCCCATGTACTTCACATATACTTCCCATGTACTTCACATATACTTCCCATGTACTTCACATATACTTCCCATGTACTTCATATATACTTCCCATGTACTTTCCATGTACTTCCCATGTACTTCCCATGTACTTCATATATACTTCCCATGTACTTCATATATACTTCCCATGTACTTCATATATACTTCCCAAGTACTTCATATGTACTTCCCATGTACTTCCCATGTACTTCCCATGTACTTCCCATATACTACACACACACATTCAGCCTTCACGGTTTTTTCCTTCACCAGGAGTTCTAATACTTAATACATAGATTAGACTTTAAAGGGGACCCACAAATGTAGTCCAAATGTAGTATTGTGGTGTTAAAGCATTCTGACCTAGAACTGTAGTACCTTAACAGCGTACAGTACGTACAGTATACACGTCATACTACATAGACTCATCACGTTTTGATCACTAACCCCAGACCAGGTCCTGGCGTGGATGAAGGGAAGAATGAAGGCAGTCGCCGTAGATACGACTGTGACAGCCATCACTGCAACGTGTACCTGCAAAGAATGCAACCATGTCAAGGTCAGGGTCAAGGTCAAGGTCAAGGTCACACACCATCAACACTGATGGAGGGAAAAAACCTGAAATCACCTTTAGAAGTGAAAGCGGCAGACGGAGGCGAGAGTATTTGATGTGAGTAGAACAGCTGGTTGAGTAATAGTTTGGGACCTGGCCGGGATAGGCTCCAGCATCCCCTAGGGAGGATAAGCGGCATAGAAAACGGACGCTTTGGCCCAGGAAGTGAATCGAAACGTAAAGATAGATGGGCACATTCCATTGGAAGGCTCAAGTAAACGTTCTATTGGCTGAATATTCTGAGTCACCGCCATCCAGGAAGACCCAAGTCGGATCCATCTGGACTCTTCTGGTTGAAGAGAAACATGAGCTTTTTAGCCTTTAGCCTTTAGCCTTTTTGGCTAGTCGGAGCCTCGCGTTGCTAATCACGCAATCACAAACAGCATGCGTGCTTCTTGGGGAAAACGCTTTCTTCTATGAGAAGGAAGTACTGCAGTACTGAAGGTACCTACCAGAAACCAGACTTGTTTGCCCAGCACGTGATGTCCCTTGGCCACGCCCCTCAGGTACCTGGCCACCAGCATTCCCAGCCATCCCGAGCTCATCCAGGCCATCACCATCAGTGCTCCTGAAATAGGATTCCGTGGGCGAGTTGATTTTTCATCATTCCCACGTCTACTTTCCCGAGCTACTCCCGCTACTGGCGTGAGGAAACATCTCACCGTGAGCCTTGATGATGTGAGGCCATCCAGCGATGGTGACCATCTGAGGTACGGCGATATGGACCTTGTTGGCGCTGGTCAACGTGCTGGTGTGGAAGCCCATTTGTCCTGGTGGACGACAGGCACAACATTGGACTGAATCATCCCATGCCCCCGCCAGCCAACCCGCGGCTTCTCAAGGGTTGCTGGTCCAACGCCATCCCATCCCGCCATCAACGGAAAGGTTGCTCACCGTTGCTGCTGGGTCCGTAGGCGAACATGAGATGGTAGGATGTGTTGAAGGCCGTGTTCCTCAGCGTGGAAACGGGGTTGAAGGAGATGAAGGAGCAGCTGATCACTCCGTCCCGCATGGACGTTCTCACATCGGAAATGTTTCCCTGATGGAGAGTCAAGTTCCACGTTAGAGTCACCCACTTGCATCGCTAATGGCGTCACGGTGTCGCTAAAGCGCGGAAGACTCGGCAGCATCCTGCTCTGACTCGCCAAGACGTCTGCCCCCATTTCCGCCCCCGATTCCAAAGCATCAACCACGCAAGCGAGATGCCGGCGATGCCGGCTTGGCTTTCAGGAAGTGAAAGCGGGTCGGATGTGTGGTTCTGCTTCTTCCTACTGCCTTTCACACATGAACTGTAGAAGATGGCTCATGAGGGCTTCCACGGAAGAGAGAAAAGGAAAGTGGCGTACCAGAGGAAGAATTAGTGGGCGTTCCCGTCCCGTCGAGAAGGCGTGTTGCAATCGCAGCAGACCATCGCTGGCTTTGCCGCACACGTAAATGTCATCATTTCCCTGGGAGAAACATCCCACATCAATATTTTCCATCTTTGACATCATCTCTGTGTACTCTATACAGTACACGGTGTACTGTATAGTACTGTATAGTACATGTATATACAGTACGTGAATGTTTAAGGTGATGCTGAGCCCGACCCCCCCACCTCACCATCGTCAGGTCATCCGAGAAGCCAAAGGCGATGTATCCATCGGAGGTTCCTGTCATCTCATATCGGACGGCCGTGTGGCGGCCAGACAACATGGTGGCGGACATGAAGTAGCAGCCGGCGCCGACCCGAGGGTCACAGTGCGAAGGGTGCCGGAAACACACCTTGGTGACGCCGCAGTCGTCACTGGAAATACTCTGCAGAAGCTCAATGGTGGATTGAAAGGAAACATCAAAACATGGTAGAGAAATACCACAACCTCTGAAAGTATACTCAGATATTAACAAGTGCTTTGAAGATATCACCTCATGCATTCATCACTGCTAACTGATGGACGGTCATTGCCGGTTTTACTCCAACTTACACTCTCTGGAGGAGACCGACATTTGACTGTTGGCCTCCTTTCTGCCGCCGTGCTGGAAAACGTAGACCGTTCAGCCAAAGTCAGGGTTGGACTGACGACATCAACCCAGAAGGTCCAGTAATTCCGTACAAAAGCAGCACTGCAGAGACACGGCATGACTATCCAGGAGTACACACCTACTAGGTACTACATACTGCACTCGGCAGTACTGCTGCCTGACAGAGGACTCCTTACCGGAACTCAATTGGTTCCTGGGAAGATCCTGATGTCCATATCACTTGGATGGAAGTCTTTGGAGATGCCGAAGTATGGGATACTGCAGAGTTCTGAAAAAGAAAAAATACATGTAGTGGTGCTCCTCAAATGGTGGGGCTGCGCCCCCTGGGGGCACCTCCTCCAGCCCCACCGGGAGGCCACCAAGGTGTTCCCAGAGATGCCAGAGCCAACTCAAATGGCTGTCAGATGAATGAATACAGGAGCCTATTTCAAAAAAGGGGAGCCCAGCATGACAGAAAATGAAGAACCACCCAACCCACAGGTTTGCGGCTGCAGTTGAGGAGCTGAGCATCGTTTGTCGTCAGCCGGAAGGAACCCACAGGATCCGACCCCCCCGACACCCGCGCTTGCAACAGGAAGCCCACGAAGGCGTTGGAACCTGGAGCCTGGAGGTCAACTGGAGGAAGAAGATGAAAGGATAAAGGATTTAGGGCATCGCGTGAAAAAACTGCAAGAAAAAAAGAAATGAAGACTCGAAGACAACAACCGCCGCGGCATTCCGTAGTGCCAAATGCAATGGAAGCCATCTTCTCACCTGTGACCTCCTCTCCCAAGTTGTGCTTTCTCCGGAGCGCGGTGATCCTGAAGGGTGCGGGGTGACCTTGCGGGGGCAATCCAGAGTGCCGGGGCTCTAGGCTCTCACAGCTGGCTGCCACTTGGCCAGACGGGTAGCAGCTGACCGCGGGGGCCAGACACCCCAGCAGGAACACAAGGTAGTCCATTGTCAAGTCCACCTCCAAACAGGACGGCCCTTTTAGCGGCTCAGGTGTGCTCGGAGACAATGGAGGGCAGAAGGAAAGGTGAGAGCTTTCCTTTGCTGCGTAGATACCACATGACACGCCCTGAGCCTGGGGGGGCCATCGGCCTCGGGTGCTCATAGGCTACACTTTAGAACTTCATTGGAGCACCCCAGGCAGGAAATGCCCCCTGGAGTCAATGTTACATTCCTATTACCCAATCTAGTCACCATAAGGAGCAAAATAAATATACGCCAGCACTGGGAGTTGTTCCTGATGAAAGTACTTCCTGTACATGATATAGAACACGACTGACATCTCGTCACCAGTGGAGCATACGACATATGATGAGTATTTTACCTCATTTAGCAGGACCCCATCAGCAGCAGATAGCAGAGATGAGAACCTAAGGCCCCCAAAGTGGACGCTTTGGATCCATAATCCATATCCAGGATCACGTCAGCAGGGAGTCCGTGTTGTTTGTGTTTTTGTACTTTGTGGACGAGGACAGTCCTCCTGAGCAGGACATGAAAGACGAGCGTATATTTCTACTCGTACTGCACATCGTGTACGCCGCGCATCAAAGACACCAAGTCGGTTTCAGGCATCATCGTACTTTTATTGTTGCTGTTGTCTCACTTGCACGGGTAATAAGAAGAACGGACAGATTAGCGTTCACAGAATGTTACGACATATGCAAGCAGCATGTGTCCTTCAGGTGGAATATACAAGAACTCATCTCATCCATTCAAACTTTGCTTTTTCTTTATCTTTCAGTACGGATGGACTCCAGTCACAGTTGGTGCTTGGTCAGCTTTAGCAAACGGCACAGTAGAAAAACTCCATCCATCCATCCATCCATCCATCCATCCATCCATCCATCCATCCATCCATGGTTCACGGGGGAGGCAGTCTAAGCAGGGAAGCACAGACTAGACCTAGACAGGGATACCTTTGGACCATGGGGATACCTCGGGACCGGGGGGGGGGGGTACCTTTGGACCATTGGAGATACCTCAGGACAAGAGTATTATTTGGGGCACCACTGACTGTTTTCAAAAGTTTTCTGTCCCCTCTTAGATGTTCTGTAAACCTTTTGGTTTTTAGCCCTGTTATAGTTCCCCTTTGTAGCCCGTAGCCCTTGGAGATCTTTGGATAAAAAGACATTAGAAAGAATATGTATGATTATTATTATTATTATTATTATTGTAAAAAGGTTTGTCCTGTGTATCGTGTCTATGACTCACAATCGATACTAGGCGACTGTGCTTTCCTTTGCAGGCCCATAATTAGCATCACAACTTCTCTTTTGTGTGCTAAGGCTGTGGGCCAACACTTGATACCCCCCCCCCCCCCCCCCCCATCTCCACATTGAATGCATGTTGCTTTTGCTGCTCTTTTTGTCACGGGACCCAAGCCCGAGTCTCTGCGGTAACAAAAGATAAAGTAAGGACAACAAGACCGCTGACTCCTAGTTGCCCCCGCCGACATCCACGATACTCCACTTCCTAGTTGCCCCCGCCGACATCCACGATACTCCACTTCCTAGTTGCCCCCGCCAACATCCATGATACTCCACTTCCTAGTTGCCCCCGCCGACATCCACGATACTCCACTTCCTAGTTGCCCCCGCCAACATCCATGATACTCCACTTCCTAGTTGCCCCCGCCAACATCCACGATACTCCACTTCCTAGTTGCCCCCGCCAACATCCATGATACTCCACTTCCTAGTTGCCCCCGCCGACATCCACGATACTCCACTTCCTAGTTGCCCCCACCAACATCCATGATACTCCACTTCCTAGTTGCCCCCGCCAACATCCATGATACTCCACTTCCTAGTTGCCCCCGCCAACATCCACGATACTCCACTTCCTAGTTGCCCCCGCCGACATCCATGATACTCCACTTCCTAGTTGCCCCCGCCAACATCCATGATACTCCACTTCCTAGTCACACCAAGCAACAACATTCATTTGGCCCGTCTCTTAAGCATCCGTCTCTTAAGCTTTATTCTGAAAATACAATCCAAGAAAACAAGAGTTGAAAAAAGCAAAAAGGCATAATGTAATATGTAGTAGTAATGTAGTAGTAATGTAGTAGTAATGTAGTAAAAAGTTAATAGCAGAATTGTCACCGAAACACAAAGTTGACGTGCAGGCTGTTTTTTTTCTTGAAATATATGTTATCATATCTTATATATACTTTAGCATATGTACATAGCTTACGCTTTTGATATTTTAGGGATGATGACATGTTTGGACTGCGACCAGGACAAAAGAAAAATAAGTAATACACATCATAAAAACACATCAAAGTCAATCTATTCCAGCGTTTAAGAAAAACATTTGCTCTTACAAAATTAGCAAGTTGCCCCCCCCCCACATTCTTTGATTTTTCACCCCCCTTATTTGCATTATTTGTTAGCTTAGCTCTATGCAAGGCTCTGGCTTTTGTTCCTTACTGAAAAGTTGATTCCTTGTGTGGGTCAGCGTGTGTGTGTGTGTGGGGGGGGGGGGGGGGGGGCAATAATGCAACGCCACATCTTGCCAGCTTCTTTTTCGACATCGACACGTACAAAAGCAAAAGCCTGACGTGTGCCAGTACAGCTTTTTGCAAGAGGATATATGAAAGTGAAAGTCTTTTTTTGTAAACATTGCACACCCTCCCTCTCTGCCACAAACATTTGAACGACGATGCAAACATGAAAGCAAGAATCAAACACTGATTGGATATTCACCACAAACGTGGATGAGCATTGGCAGCACAGCGTTTAACACCGATGAACATTCATGGCATTCTTGGTCATTCCTAGTCCTTTTTAGTGAACTCGCCTGCCTCCCAGCGCAGAGCCATGGCACTCTTGCGTCTTCCGCCCGTGTAGCCGTCTAAAAACTGACAAAGACAAAGCATTTGGGCCTCTTTTGCAAAACAACAACATGCACAAGACACAGGAAATGGGCCATATTTGCTGAGTAGGGAAGATGCAGTAGGTGTTGATGTGTTAGCTTAGCATAGCAGACGCCTATTCAGCCTCCCGGGTATGCTGGTGATGCTACGGTGTAGCTGAATGTTAGCTGAATAGGTGTTGATGTGTTAGCTTAGATCTGGCTATATTCAATGATGAAGAAAAAGCCGAAAGAAAGAAATAAAGGCAGCATTTCTTCCAAACCCACAGGGGGGCGCCACAACCTGTTTAACGTGCATTTGGAGCTTACCCGATGATCGCAGGATAAAGCGGAACGATCCATCTTGGCGGTTTTCATCGGCGACGACGGAGAGGACTTGCATTTGACCGGCAGAGCAGCTAAGAAAATGAAAGGTCCATCGGTCAATGCGAGGCGTCGCCATCATTTTTCAGACGCGACGGAGTACCTGAATAATCCAAAGACAGCATCCTCCCTTTGGTGTAGAGATGAGCCCTCTCCTTCCTGAGCTCCTCCTCCCTCTGCTTGACCACCCTGATCTCCTCGTCCACCAGAGACATGGTGCTTCTGGAGCGTAACTTGAAAAAGGGGTTGCTGGTGAACATTTTTTCCTGGGGCTCACAGGCTTTGTTGAGGGAGAACTCTGAAGCACTGCGGATTATCAGGTTGGACGTCTCCAAAATGATGAGATTAGAGCCGCCGTCCTCAGCGCACCATTCGGCACAACCGGGGCCGGGGCCGGAGCCGACCTCGCTGCTCGGGTCCAGAACCACAATATTTGTGGGGGATGCTTCATGTTTCGCCGGCTCCTTTGTGGGCGAGGAGGTGATGATAAACGACGGGGTCAATGGCGTGCTGGCGGATCTTGGGATACCCGCAGATGGAGTATCTGCTGACCTGCCCATCCTGGACAGACCCCGCTCCTTCCTGAAACTCTCCTCTCTTGCCATGGACAGGCGAATCTCTTTTTCCACTGGCGTTTCCAGGTCTTCGTTGGGAGATCTGTAGCTGGAATCTCCCAAGCCTGAGTCTTCGGAGCACGGGCTGAATTGGGTGAGCGTATAATCCCCGACCAGGGTCAGGTTGTCCAGCTCCTGGGATCTTCTATTGGTTCTCTGGATGTTTCGGACTGGTGTGTACATGCAGCTGTGGCTGCAATGGAAGCTGCTCTGCTTGGTGGCGGGCGCCAACACTTTGTTCTTGGTTTGCTCTTCCATGGCTCGCCACTGCTGACGAGCCAGTTGGAAGTCCACGTGCTCGGTGCTGACGTTCACGCTCTTGGTTTCTTGGATCACGCAGAAGTCTTTGGGCAGTCTCCTTTTGGGATCCGCCGTGGCGGTCTGGGAGAGTTGTCCCTGAGCGCCACTGTCGTCTTTCCCATTTTCATTTTCATCTTCGGAGATTTTGAAGAGACTTTGCGGGCCTAAAGAGATACATTTCACGTCTTGCGATGGGGTGGGTAAGGAAGCAGCATCTGGTTGTTCCAGCAGTTCTTCAACTTGTGGAACGCTAAATTGGACTTCCTCGTAGTGGTCGTCATCTGGTTCGTCAAAGTCAATCACCTCCACCTTCTGTACAAAGAGCTCCTGGGCACTCAGCTGAAGACTGTCCAAGTAGGAGTCGTCATCTTCTTTGTTTATAGAGGAGGAAAATATCGTTCTCCATTTTTCATCCGTCTCACTATCCGACGATGCTGCTGCAATTTCAACCCTCAGACAGTCGGTGACCTCATCGGGGTCAGGACATGGACAAGACTCACTGGAGACGTCGGACATGACATCTTCTCTCATGTTCTGCACCAGCATCAATTCCTCCGGGATGGGGCTTTCACAAAGGATTTCAGGGTCTTCAGCGTCCCCCTCTGCATCTACTTCCAAATTCTGGAAGCTATCATTAGGATGATAATCCTCATCCGGGAATAGGTGTAGATCTGGGTACCGCTCCGTCTGAGTGTCTTGCTCCTCCTCGGGTTGTTCCTGAGTTTCCTGCAGACCGTCTGGGTTGGAGTGTTCCTGTGGCTCCAGGTGCTCCAAGTCCTCCTCGGGTTCTTCTTCTGCTGTTGCCTGCGTCTTACACCGAGCTTCATTTTCATAAACACTTTCAGCACTGGACAGCGTATCGGACACTGAAGAAGCCATCGACTCGTTCCTTTGGAGCTCCGAGTGTCCTTCTTCAAACGCTGTGGCTTCCTGTTCATCACTGCCATCACGGGTCTCGGGGCTGCCGGTGGCGCTGGTCGGGTCAGTCGAGGATTTGCCAGAACTTGGTTCATCATGGAAACTAGACGGGTCTGTATTCATGCAACCTTCTTCTATGTCCACGTTGAAGCTGATCTCCTTCTCAGGTAAATCAGTCACAGGGACCTCCACCTCCACCTCGGTCCCCGCTCCCAGTTCTGCGGGATCGCTGGTTTCCATGGTGACAAATTCCAACTTGTTATTCTCAGAAGTGCTGAAAGCTTTTAGTTCATGTCCATCTGCTTCTTCCTTCTCTGAAGTAGCTTTCTGAGATAATGCAGAAAAGAAGAGAACAGAGAACGTGGGCGTTTGTAAAGAAGGTGATTCACTACCATTTACAAATATCCAGTTGTCAGGGCCCGAATACTCAGCCGTGGCGAGGCAAAGACCCCTTGAAAGGGCAACGTCTGGCAACGTCTGGCAACGTCTGGCAGCGTCGCTATGATGTTCACATGATGATACACTCCCATTGGTGACGGCCTTAACATGCACAAAAACGCCACAATATGTGAATGGGTGTCAGTTCAGGCAAAACGTTTCAGATTTCGGAAGTCCAGTCAACGATACTGACTTCCTGCCACAGACGTCCATCATGACTGTACACGCCAAACAGTCTCAAGAACCCATGTTCCAAAACTATTTTGGTTTCTGACTAAAATTTGGGCTCTGACTTGTCTCACCTCTAGGGAGCGACCAGTGGCGACAGGAAATGACATGAAAAACGGTGGCAACGGGGATTGGTCCCATGGTCCATCATGGAAGACCGACAAGCTTAAGTTGCAAAGCATTTGCACGCCATGTTTGTCCGGCGTCCAAGCCCAAACCAATGTAGAATGACCCCCCCACATCCACACACCCCCACACCCTTTCGCTAAGAGAGTGAAGATGCTCCTTCAATGCATGAATTTCTCCGCCAGCAGACGAAGACGAGATGGACGCTTGTTTGTGCGTGTGTGGGGGTGTATGATGAGGCGAGAGGGAGGTGCCATTTGTTGTCTATGGACCAAAGCGCCGAGGTGATGAAAGCAATGCACAGAGTGAACCCTCGTCCTGCCTGGCACCATGCACTTGGCCATATATCGATCAGCCGCTTGATTTCCATTGATTGTCTGATTCATCTTTCTTCAACTATGTGTGTATTGATACGGGTGTGGTGTGGCGGTTACCATGGCAACACAAATGCAGCATGCTGGGTTGCGTCGCTTTGAAAAGCTGAATATGCCACAAAGATTTGACCGTTTCCAATGGGGAGCTTTGAGTGGCACATGCACGAGCACGTGCGCGTATGCAACACCTCCAAGGACAAGTGCATGCAACAGATCGGTCGCCATGGCAACCGTGAGCGGTGACACTTCTCAGCTGCCGCTTGGTCCGCCGCCCACTCGCCAACTCATCGGTGGACGGCGACTGAGGAGTCATCACATCAACACTCTCCACCATTCTTTTCGTCCAAAGCGGCTCCGATGCTCATGCTAGACATGCTACACGCAAAGCACAAGCGCGTCGCAATTCCCAGTCACTCTGAAATATCCCGAACGCAGCACAGGACAGTACTGGATGCATGCCTGCGCTTCAAGCATACAGATGTCTACATGAAATAAATACGAACAAGACGCGATGAAGCGTTCTACACTGGCCACTAGGTGCCGCTCATGTTACCACAGCAAGTTCTGTACAATAAGAGGAATAAGACCAAGGAATGAGTCGAACATTTATGTCTTATATTCTCTTATATTATATTCTACACTGGCTAAGAGGAGTGTAAAGGTGACTATAGGGGTGTTATTCCATGTCTGGAGGGCTCTAATCATGTTATTTAGAAGGTGCTAAACTGGTTTTCTATGTTCTAACCACCAAAATATTCCATAAAGAATATTCAGAAGGAATCCTGCTTTATGGAAATTCACTTGGAGTCTGGAAGCAATAAATGAGGGATTGTATTCTCCATTGTTGGACTGCATGTACCTCTACTCCACGCAATCATACGTGATCATACGTGTTAACTGGCTCATGTCATTCCTCATCTGAAGCCTTGGAGTCAACATGTGGTCAACATACAAGCACCGTGGTCAGCAAGGTGATTGCGTTCCTACAGCGTATCTCCAAGTCGAGCACGCTTCCACGTCCGTTTGTCCTCACTCTCACGACCGGACGGCGAGGTGCCTTCACGGACACACCAGCATTATGTGCAGACCAAATGAACATAAAAGTGCACATGCAAGTTGAATGCCGATGAATCTGGCATCCATCAACAAACGGGAGAAAATCCCAAGTGGATCAAGTATAGATCACAATCATACCTCCACAGCAAATATTCCACAGCATGCATCGGCAGACATGGAATCACACATGCTGCCGGGTGCAGACTGCCACACGGAACGCCATCGCATCCCATCATCTGCACCCCCCTCCCCCCATCTGATGCATAAAATCAAGTTTGCAGTGTGTGCGTGTGGCGATGCGCCTACCTGATCAGACCAGCAGGAAAAGGCACAAGAGTCTGCTCTGTTTCTAAGAGCGGTCCAGAACTCACACTTCTGCCTGGCTCCTGCAGTCTCTGATTGGACGGGGATGGGAGGAGGTGAAATGAAGGCAACCAATACGGGGGCTTCCATTGATGCACGCCAGGAAGTGACGATGACACAAATCCTATTCCACATGCCTCTTTTCATCTCAACACCACCACCGCTTTCCTGCTCACCAAACATTTGGTGACCCGAATGATATGGCGCCAACATGCGGCGTGCTAAAATAGGAACCCAAGATATGGCGTGCTAAACCAGGATGGAGACATGGCGTGCTAAAACAGGATCTGGCGTGCTAAACAGGGATCCCGAGATATGGCGTGCTACGACAGGATCCAAGATACGGCGTGCTGAACCATGATGGAGACACGGCGTGCTAAACCAGGATCGAGATACGGTGTGCTACAACAGGATCCAAGATACGGCGTGCTAAACCATGATGGAGACACGGCGTGCTAAACCAGGATCGAGATACAGTGTGCTACAACAGGATCCAAGATACAGCGTGCTAAACCATGATGGAGACACGGCGTGCTAAACCAGGATCGAGATACAGTGTGCTACAACAGGATCCAAGATACGGCGTGCTGAACCATGATGGAGACACGGCGTGCTAAACCAGGATCCCGAGATACGGCGTGCTACAACAGGATCCAAGATACGGCGTGCTGAACCCGGATGGAGATACGGCGTGCTAAACCATGATCGAGATACGACATGCTACACCAGGATCCAAGATACGGCGTGCTAAACCATGATGGAGACACGGTGTGCTAAACCAGGATCCAAGATACGGCGTGCTAAACCAGTATCAAGATACGACATGCTACACCAGGATCCAAGATACGGCGTGCTAAACCAGTATCAAGATACAGCGTGCTACAACAGGATCCAAGATACGGCGTGCTAAACCAGTATCAAGATACGGTGTGCTACAACAGGATCCAAGATACGGCATGCTAAACCCGGATGGAGATACGGCGTGCTAAACCAGTATCAAGATACGGTGTGCTACAACAGGATCCAAGATACGGCGTGCTAAACCAGTATCAAGATACAGCGTGCTACAACAGGATCCAAGATACGGCGTGCTAAACCAGTATCAAGATACGGTGTGCTACAACAGGATCCAAGATACGGCGTGCTAAACCAGTATCAAGATACAGCGTGCTACAACAGGATCCAAGATACGGCGTGCTAAACCCGGATGGAGATACGGCGTGCTAAATGATGTTGACAGGATGTGTGACGCTAACACTAGAAACCCGATAGAAAGACAGCTTTCCATCTTTGTGGAAGGAAACCAGAGTTCCCAGCATCAGCGCCACATCAGCAACATGTCATCCATCCCAGGAAGGATTTTCTACATGAAACGGATTCATTGGTCTTCCATGATTTCCTTCGGTTCCTCCAGTTGGTGTTTTGGTGTGAGCTTTGGGAAGGACGACCAAGGACAACAGAGGTTCCACTGTCTGGTTTTATTTCTCCAGTGTTTGCCTTCGTGTGTCTCTCCTCAGGTCCTTACAAGACTCCATCCATCATCAAGCGTGGAAAGAAAACCTTTGCACTTGACTTGAAGACGTGCAGGAAGCATTGAGGAGTGCTGGTCACGTGACGGTCATGTGACCAAGCCAGGATATGCAAATTGATCGGAATCATTGTAATGCCGGAGTTGGCTGTCATGCATTCCTCCGTGAAAAGAAGCTCGGAATTGTTTTTTTGAATTGGAAGACAGGGAAGCAAATAATCCGGGCAGCAGGCGATCCGGGTGGATGACGGCAAGGCGGAGGCGGTGAAGAGCTGAGATGTGAATGCATCATGGAGGTCGTCGGCGGTGGCCTCTGGTGAATGATGTTGAAGTGGGAGGGGCTCCGTGTTGCCTGTGGACCGACCGCTCACCCGTCCCGTCACGGCGGTCCCGTGTTTTCCTTGTGGGACTTGCAGCTGAACGTCGGCCTGTGGAGACCTGAAGGGTTCCGGTTTGGGCTGACGGACGTTTTCAAGCAGTCTTCAGGCTGGAACACTTTGCTCTTGTATCCCTCAGGATGGTAGGAGAGCAACTCCTCTTTGTCTTCACCATCATCATCATCATCATCATCATCATCGCTGTTTCCTACAATGACCAGTTCTGCCTGGAAGTCTTCCCCCGGGTCACCCAGGGCGGTCTCATAGCCCATGAAGATCATGGTGACCGGTGTGGAGTCGGCTTCCTGCGGCAGGGTGTTGACCAGCTTTGCTGAGGTAACGTTGTGGAAGCTCTCGGTCAAACAATCGCCTTCAAGCGGTGAAGGTCCACCCCCATCCATGCCCGCACTGACAGGCTGGAAGGCTTTTGGCTTCTCTTGGGACCTGGCTTGGATTGGGACAAGAACTGTGTGGTTAGGTTCTCGAGGTTTGGACTGTTCCACTTCCTCGCCATTGAGGGTCTTGCCATGGATGTTGAGGTCCACATGCTGTCGGTTAGCTTGGGAGATACACGTCTTTGGTCTTGCAGACGAGTAGACTGGATGGTGGTACTGCACCTCGCTGGGTACCTTCTCATCTGTGGCCTGACGTAGAAGCTCTTCAGCCTGCTCGCTCGTCATGTGAGCATCAACGTCAGCCTGGACTTGGCCTCCGTCGGGGTTGATAGCATATATAGATTTGCGGCCATCGTCGTAGACCTTGAATCCCCTCTGCTTGATGTCTTCTGTGCTGACGGTGGCTGTGGACACCACCTGACATGCCCCCGTCCTCCTATCACGCTCCACACTGATCTTCATTGCAAAGCTAGCTGAAATGCAAAGCAGAGGGGGGGGGGGCCTTCAGGCTCAAGTGTGGTTAATCCCGGACAGCCGGATAAAAATGATAGGCGAGCGTTAATCTTCATGGATCGATATCTTGACTACTGGATATTACTATTCCTGTGATTAGTATTACTACAGTTGTACCAGTAGTTGCAAAGCCTGTATCCTGACACACGGTGAGGGACGTAGTAAGCCCCGGAAAACTGTCCAGTGGAACCTTGGTCAGCATCGTTAATCCATTCCGGAACGTCCATCTCCAACCAAATCCAGTCTTCCAATGATATCCACACAAAACCTCTCCTGTACTTGTACCATTATCCTGTACTCGAGGCATGACAGGCATACATTAGTCCAGGTTTGAGGCTACTCTTACTGATGGAGGAGGTGACTACTGCGGCACTAAGATGCTGGGAGTTATTTCTTCAACCAGGTCGCCTTTCTCACCTTCTTCATTCCAAACCCTTCCTTTGGCCCCATGGAGGCTTACTTTGCGGCCATGACAAATAAGAAAAGCAGAGACTCGTTTTACGTAGTAAAGTAGCACACCGCTTCCAGGCTCCATGCTAGCGCGATGCTAACAGGGATGTTTTGCGATTAAGAATAGAGTAGGACTCACATCTATACGCTCCAGATGCTAGCCAAGGTTGCACTGTACGTGACTGTTAGCTGTTACCTAGCTTGGCTGCTCTATCAGGCTTTGGACTTTGTGCTGGAGGCTGTGATGCTAACAGAGCGTCTGGGAGCGCTAAGGAACAAGCTTGGCTTGTATCTGAAAAGAAATCACATGAACTGCTGAATATGACAACGATATCAACGATATCAACGATATGATAAATCAGCACCATCGTGCTGTTAGTCTTCCAAACAATTATGAACGACAAACATTAGATGATTTAATGAATATTTACTGTCTATTAGATCCAGCAAATGTTATTGTATTACAAATGGCGACTTATGAAATGTCACACGTGTTAAATGAATCAATTAGCATACAAGCTACGGAGAGGGATGGGAAGATAATTACCTTGGTGGGATTCTGCACTGAAGGCCTACATGTCAAAGACACAGATGTTGAATATCAAAGGAATCTCACAATTTAGTAGAAAAAGTCCATCATCAACCATCTTGAGTGGGGAAGCGAGTCAGTGCCGCCTTGACATTCACTTCCTTCCCTGAACGCCACACCCACGGCAAGCACAAAGCTAAACGTGCAGCAATTAGTCTTCACACGCCACACACACCATACCCACTATAGCCACCGTATCCACCATACCAACTGTACCCACTATACCCACTATACCACCACACATTATGATGCACATCCTGATTGTAATGCCGCACTTCCTGTTTCAAATGATGCACGTCAGGTTCCCGTGTGCTGCTAAACAAAGATTGCGTTGAAGAAACATGGGGATGGAAATCTAAGTCATATTCCTTCATACAAGTTGGGATATTAATGTTGACTTTGCTAAAATCCATGACGTTCCCATGGTTACCATGACTCAATGCTGCTGACATCGATGACTGCATTTCCCGTCTCTACAACACGGGCTTATGATGGTGACTCCCATTCAAGCATAACAGGTGGATAGAGTATATAGCGTGTATACCGTGTATACAGCACACGTGTATACCGTGTATACGGTATATATAGCATACATATGTACATATACTACGTATGGTGGTTGCTTCTTGTTGGCAAACACCAAGGCCAGACATTTCTTTATTCTGCTGCCATCTCAGGTCAGGTATGTCATACATGATATATTTTCATGGTTTATTAGTCCACTTTTATCACATTTACATCCTTTTCTTACATTTGAGGTAGACATGAAATAGTGACTCTCGTTGAGAATAATCAGGTCGAACATGACACATGCACTGTATATACGCAACATGTCAACATGAAATATGAATTCATAGTGGCCCACATACAGCCAGGAATAGCAGCCACCAGAGGGCACTCTAGCCTGGAATGAGATTGAGAGTTTGGTGCTGATGTTGATGTGGCCTATTCAGATGAACAGGTGTTGATGTGTTAGCTTAACATAGCAGACGCCTATTCAGCCTCCCGGGTATGCTGGTGATGCTATGGTGTAGCTGAATCGGTGTTGATGAGTATCACCTATTGGCCTGTTGTCGTGTGAGCTACGGTGAGATATTAATATCACATATCTGGCCTTTCTGCATTAAACGTGTCGTGTTGGTGTTGAATTTGACCAAAGCCAATTCTAAATATGCTTTTCTTCTTTCTTTAGGATGTTTAGCAGAAAGGTTTGATTGAGGAAAGCAAGCAATGACATGTTGTTTCACCCTACCTTGATGATGTCCTCAGCAGTCCTCTCCACTTCTTTCAATCGCTTCAGAACAAATTCCTCATTGGCTGAGATGTTGAGCTCCTCCATTTCTAAGGCCCCAATTTCCTTTTCTATCCTATCAAAATAAAACAGCAGGCAAAAAACACATTATTCTATCCGCTTTGCTTCTTGACAACTTCCTCTCCCATCGACCGTCTTTATGCTCATTCTAAAACCTAGATCAGCAGGGAGTCAGTAGTAGGGGATCAAGATTTCATGTGGCAAGGATGGACGGATGGAAAGTCTCCACCATCCATTCCTGAGTTCTAATGTTTGACATTGTTTTCTCCGTGTACACCACATGAAATGTATTTTCCGTTCCCATTTAGGCGAGGGCGAGGACAAGGCCTGGGTTGATGAACGCGGGGCCGTACCAACCTGTCGATGTTGGTCTGCAGATGATCACTTTGTTGCTGTTCATCCTGGGCCTGAAGCCTCATGGCCTCCTGCTCCTCCCCTGACTGCTGGCTCAAACCATCCATCAGCCATTGCTCCCTGAGGGTCTTCTTCTGTTCATTGGGCACACATGGAAGAGGACATTACACCTGGAGGAAGCGCCACTACCTTTGGAGACATACAGTACGCTGGTAGGAAGGCTCTGTGCTCCTGTCCGTATGATGATGTACACCATGGGTTTTTTTGCTCATCTCAACTCCGAGGCCACATAAGAAGCTTGGAGTTGGTGTCATTCCAGGCAGCCTGCGATGATGTTTGCGTCCAGCAGATGTCGCCAAAGCGGCACAAGTCGGTGGAAGCAGATGAAGTGCTGATGTGTGTTGACACTAGAGGATTGGTAAGTGAGCCAAGATGTATTCAATGTTCATCCACAGTCACGGACATGGCGCCAGGAAGGCAGCCACCAGAGGGCGCTCTAGGCTTGTGATGTGGAATGAGATTGGTACTAAGGCGTGAATGAAAGCCATATCAACCTCACTGCTGCTGTTCAATATGGTTTTTCCTCTCTATGGAAGGACGGCAGGGACAAGCACCTTCCTACTAACGCATGCTTCCACCCCTTAAGGACGAATAATGTTTAATAGCAGTCAATGGAGACATATTCTGGTCTGGCATGGTTAGCATGTAGCGCTACGGTGTATTCACACTGGCCTTCTCAGCCTTGTAACGGTTACCTTTATGTACTGCAGTTTGAGTTTTTCTTCCTCTATCTGTCTTCTCTTCTTGGCAATGTCCTCCTGGATCCTCCTTTTGTCCTGTGGAGCAAAGACAAACGTGTCCTTGACAAGGAGGAAGCATCCAGCAACAAAGCGCCTGTTTTTCACTTCTAGGGTGTGTACCGCTTTCCGGTGTTGGTGGGATAACACGGCCTGAAATTAGCCCTCAGATCCTGGATCAGTGAGGCACTAAGCGGCGGTGAAATGAGGGATCTTTAATTACGTCTGCTGGTCTTCCTAGACCCGCCTGACACTGTTTGCTTTGCTTTCATTTATGGGGGACGTACAGGAGGAGCTAGAAGCCCCATCATCTGCTAATACAGTTCTTCACTTCCTGTATTCGACATGTACCACTGAGCAAATGTGACGATGCAATGATGGAGATGTAGAACTATGTGTTTGTACTCTCCATCATTGCATTGCAGTACTCTGCTGTTGAAGCGTGCCCCAGTAGAAGCTGGATTCATCTGCACGGTGGCGGAGCTACAAAGAATACACCTGACTCAGCAGGACTTTACCGTGATGGCCTGGAGGCGTTCCTTCAGCAGGTCGGCTTCTTCCATGCTGGCCTTCCAAACCGTAGTACCTGCAAGATACGTGTCGTTCACATCTCTCATGGGGGAAATGATCTCAAACAGAATACACGCCTCAGCATCACCATCCCGTAAATACTGCTAGCATCGCTCCCCCGACACTGTCGCCCCACAAACCAGTCCCCATGCTGAACTTCTGAATTCAACAACCCCAACTAGAACAATTCTATCCAAAACTAGAACAAGAAGAAGAAATAACCATTCCATCCTGGACACAAAGAAGAAATGAAGGACGCCAATGGGTCTGGTTCTACCCAGAAATACAGGAGTTACCGAGGACCTCATCAGGACCTCATGAGTTAAGTAGTTACTGCAGAACTAATGAAGTAACATGGAGAGTGGTTAATGAGGACCTGATCAGGAACTAATGAGGACCTAATGAGTTAAGTAGTTACTGCGGAACTAATGAAAAACCAACAAGGAGGTCACGAAGAAGACATGTAGGCTGAGGTAGGCAGGTTCCTCTACAGCGATGATCTCCAGTGATTGTGTGTACCTGGTTGCCAGGTGTGGCCAGGTGTTGCCAGGTGTGGCCAGGTGTGGCCAGCTAATGTAGTGACAGAGCGAATGCAGATCACCCAGGACGACACATGTTGTCAAGCGCGTCCATGATGATGATGTTGGTGGTGTGCACGTACAGCAGGTAGAGTGCAGCCCGTATCGAGCGGATGTGGTGACGTAACAAGGCAAACTTACAGAGACCAATGTCTACAAAGTAAATAGCAACTTTAGCACCTGCTGGATCATCATCACCTTTCACAAGCTGACATCATTTTCATCCACATCTTTATGATGTTTATGATGATTGCGTTACACTGGACCTGTAGGACTCGATGGGAGGTGACTCTGAAGCCTCCCCAGATGCTAGCTCCAGCAGCCCTCACGTAGCTCGACTTTGGAGCCCCGATATGGACGCATGGCTAGGAAGCTGCTAGCTAGGTGGCCTGGAGGAATGAAAAAGGAATGAAAGGCAGTTGGCAAGGAAAGGTCATCCTGCTGCTTTGCTCTCCACCTGTTCACACCATGGCGGTTTGATCCCTGCTGCTAAAAATAGCATGGAGCTCCTGATGGTCTACGCTGACAATGACACCATGGAAGACTCCGTCTAAATCCGTCATACTCCGACTCGCACACTTGCGAAAGGCAACCCGGATCCTCACTACATGATGCCGAGCCACCGCTAGACTGGATCGTCCATCAAAGTACACCTCACATACACAAACAGCGTACATACAGTATACAGATACAGGAAGTACACAATGTACACCCCACATACTGTACATAACAGGTATGTATAGTATAGATACAGTAAGTAGAGTATGTATACCCCACATACATACTACATACATATCAGGCACGTATAGTAAAGATCCTGCACACGCATAAAGACGTTCATTTGTCATACGTGTTGTAGAAGAGTATTCTTGTGTTGACTAATATGACTGGTGAAGCCTTGTCTGACATTCCCCAATACTACATACCTCATAAAGGGATGGAGTCCTGCTGATATCAGGTATGGCATCGGTATCATACTGCAGAGAAAAAGGTGTATCAGGACACCCCCCCACCCCCACCCACCCATGACCCCTAGCAGACTTCCTTGTCTGCTCCCTCGTGTCTAATCCCTGCTTTCCCTCCTTAATCTGATCTGTGATGGATTAACTGCTCACTGAGAACTGGAAAGCACTCGTCACTCGTACTAGTACTAGTCATATTCTACCAGCTTCCTTTCGTACGTCCATGCAGGAAACATAGTACTAGTCATATTCTACCAGCTTCCTTTCGTACGTCCATGCAGGAAACATAGTACTAGTCATATTCTACCAGCTTCCTTTCGTACGTCCATGCAGGAAACATAGTACTAGTCATATTCTACCAGCTTCCTTTCGTACGTCCTTGCAGGAAACATAGTACTAGTCATATTCTACCAGCTTCCTTTCGTACGTCCATGCAGGAAACATAGTACTAGTCATATTCTACCAGCTTCCTTTCGTACGTCCATGCAGGAAACATAGTACTAGTCATATTCTACCAGCTTCCTTTCGTACGTCCATGCAGGAAACATAGTACTAGTCATATTCTACCAGCTTCCTTTCTTACGTCCATGCAGGAAACATAGTACTAGTCATATTCTACCAGCTTCCTTTCGTACGTCCATGCAGGAAACATAGTACTAGTCATATTCTACCAGCTTCCTTTCGTACGTCCATGCAGGAAACATAGTACTAGTCATATTCTACCAGCTTCCTTTCGTACGTCCATGCAGGAAACATAGTACTAGTCATATTCTACCAGCTTCCTTTCGTACGTCCATGCAGGAAACATAGTACTAGTCATATTCTACCAGCTTCCTTTCGTACGTCCATGCAGGAAACATAGTACTAGTCATATTCTACCAGCTTCCTTTCGTACGTCCATGCAGGAAACATAGTACTAGTCATATTCTACCAGCTTCCTTTCATACGTCCATGCAGGAAACATAGTACTAGTCATATTCTACCAGCTTCCTTTCTTACGTCCATGCAGGAAACATAGTACTAGTCATATTCTACCAGCTTCCTTTCGTACGTCCATGCAGGAAACATAGTACTAGTCATATTCTACCAGCTTCCTTTCGTACGTCCATGCAGGAAACATAGTACTAGTCATATTCTACCAGCTTCCTTTCATACATCCATGCAGGAAGCATATGAAGAAGAATAGAAGCGTAACATATGACAGGCTAGCCAAGTATTACAGTAGTGACATGGGTTTATTTGGGGGGGGCATGTCCTGGCATAGTCAATTGACAGTCACATGACAGCCACATGACCAGCATTCCTAAATGTTGAGGTATGAAGCTGTACAGGACACATAGTACCGTATTAGCGTATGTAGGAAGTGCTGCATAGAGCGCATTCAGGATTCTACTGTTTGCTCTTCCAGCCAATACAAATGTAGCTGGGGGTGACCCAGGGCCCCTGGGCCGCACATTGGAGACAGACATGATGTACGTGATGAATGTGTCACGTATGCAGTCAGACGTACTGTAGTAATCGATGTAGTAATCAACCATTGACTTACCCGGCCTTTGATTGGACGATGGCAGATCACCAAAAACTCTTCCTCAATATCCGCCGTGAAGGCGATGCACTACATGACGACACACACTACACACTACACACTCTATGCTCTATTAGCTATGCTCTATTAGCTATGCTCTATTAGCTATGCTCTATTAGCTATGCTCTATTAGCTATGCTCTATTAGCTATGCTCTATGCCTGCACCTTACACACTGGCCAACATTCATAGGAACACTCCAACACCTCCACACCTCTCTCTCTCTCTCTCTCTCTCTCTCTCTCTCCAACTCTCTCTCTCTCTCTATCCAACTCTCTCTCGCTCTCTCTATCCAACTCTATCTCTCGCTCTCTCTGCCGCTGTGTGGCTCGTACTGCCCCGTCTCTCTACCAGTAGAAGTCATGTGTATGTACTACTACCCTGGCCTATGATAGTATGATAGTCTTGTACCACATACTGTGGTACTTTAGTACAAGGCGTGTATCCTGCTCACGGTAAAACGGGAGTGGTCCTTGAGTGTGATGATAAATGATTTAATTGTGTAACAGCAACACACCAACACACAGATGATGGATTTGTGTTGCCATGGCAACATCACCCACACACATTTACAGCAGCCGGAGGAGGAGGAGGAGGAAATCTTTCGCCATCACAATGATAACTTCTCATGGATTTTCTATCCATCTATCTGTCCATCTAGTATCTTTCTATTTATAAAATAAAGATCTTGCTCAGAGTGGCGGGACAACCAGAAAGACGCCAAGAGCGCAGCCCCGACTCAGATCTGAGAGGTCACAAAAGACCCCACAACAACAAAGCAGTGCAGGCCTCCCTTGCCTCAGTTAGGGTCAGTGTTCATGACTCCACCAGGAGAACGTTCCAAGACCAAAAGCACTGGCAGGTCAAGTTGATCCATGTAGTCCTTAACCACAAAATAGCCTCCGAGGGCTGACTAGCTCAGGAAGCAGTTCCTTAGGCGTCCTAGTAAGAAGTCCTGTTGTACTAACTGCTGGCTTTGGAAGAGCAGAAAGCAGCACATTACAGTCATTTCCCAGCCAGAGCAGAGCAGACTAGGGCAGACTGGAGCAGACTAGGGAAGACGAGGCTGGACTAGGCTAGACTCGAGTAGAGGATTATGTTGGGTGTGATAGATTGATGATTCATGAGCGTTCTTGTTTGGAAATGTATGAGGAAGGCAAAGTTGAAATGAGAGGCATCCATGTAGATGCTGTGGTACAAGTCATTATCATCATCATCATCATCATCATCATCTCTACAGCAGCCCCATGAAGAAAGAAGGGACTCCTGTTTCCATGGAAACTGCTGAAGCAGCTGCCCCAGTAAAACTAAAAATACAACACCAACACCAAACGACAGCATCATTTTTTCATCCCTTTGATTTTCTACCAGAAGTCCTCCACGTTAAAAACTATTGCTAAGATCCCCCGTCTGAAAGCAACTTTACTCACCGACACACCAGCACTTCTGCTCACCCACGGAGATCCAGCAGCCACCAATGAATGAAAGACAGCAAGTATCAGCAGGCACCGTGACCCCCACGCACCAAATGAGTGCCGTCCCTTTAAGAAAGTCCTCCTAATCTCAACTCATGAGGAGCAGAACACCTGTCCACCACCATGGACAAGACCAAAGAGCTGACCTCAGGACAGGCTTGCAGACCCGCACATGGAAGAACATGAAGGAGATGCTGGGTGAGAACGAGAGAGCTACCGTTGCAATCGCTGATCAGTGGAAGGAATGTGAAAGGGAGGGAGCTAACCGCAGTGACAAGGGAGGAGCTGCTCGATGATGTCAAGGGAGTCGGGAGCACATTCGGCATTAGTAAGGCACTTTGCCGTCGTGGATGGAGATCCCGCAGTGCCTGCGAAGTCCCCCTGCAAGTACACGCCCGTCTGGAACGCCTCACACAAGGCTCCATGTGCTCACCTGACATGATGCACGCATGGACTGGACTCCGGGGAGAAAGGGTGAAGGGAGTCCAACAACAGCACCCCCACTGCCAAACATTCTGGGACATTCTTTGGGACGTTTCTCTCCGAAAAATCCCTCAGATGTTTGCAACCCTGGTGAGCAACCTAAACAAACATCTGACCTCTGTGCTTTCCAACACCAGCGCCTACTGATTGTTCTCCTGTCCATGAAAATAGAGCCACCTTCAACATCACCTCGTGTCTTGTCAAGATGTACTGTATGTCCCCCACTCTACAGTCGACATAGGAACACCATACAGCACGTATGCCGTTCCACATGCCATGGAATGCATTTACTTCATCGTGGCAAATGCAAACACAAGAAGAAGAAGAAGAACATGATGGAGGATTGGAAACACTTCCCTCTGCTGGCATATGGACACACCCTTTGCCCGAACTGTGACGATGCCAATGCAGTCCATCTGCACAGGGACTGAATACTATCGCGTCGTGATAAAACAGATGACGCCAAAGTTCTTGGTGTTCCCATTCCCATGCAAATGACACAAGTATCCCTCAAGCACATATTCTCATAGTTTTATCAAATCAAATCAAAACTCATTTCATCAAATACTTGGCTTCTATAGTTACATTTCTATTCTAGTTCTATTTCTATTGCGTTTGGTTATTTTTCAACACATAGGACATAAACTACTTTCCACTTGATATGACACTGCCGCATTTGATCACATACATGTTGATGTATGGGATCATATTAAATATGAGGCATAATATTGTCATCGCATGACAATGACTCAAATGTTTGTTTTTCTAACCAGGTTTCCGATAACAATTTGTACAACCTTTTTCAGTTCACTCATCCTATGTCAGGTTTTTGGGAATGAACTCGCCCTCCTCTTGAGCCCGGAAGCCCCCGGAACAAAAGTCGGCTGCAAGCGCGGCAAAAACGATTTTCGTAAAATTCAAGCCTTAAGCACTTGAAAGCGGGTGTAAAACAGAATAAAAATGAGCATTAACGATGACCAATCTTGTCTTACCTCTGCTGTTTTCTCATCATAGCGTTGGTTCAAATAAATCAATGAACGCCGGGTCATTGTTTGGTGTTACAACGAAATGATTCCCACCACAAACAATGACGTCTGCACTTTTCTTCCTTAAAATCTATTTCACATGTGGAGGCGGGATCTGCTTTGTAACGACATGTCAATCATTGTCAATGTCAATCATTGAGCGATACAGCGATCCATACGAACACCTTTAGTCGAAATATCAACATTCAACATGCAACATTCGTGACTACATGTTGTATTTAGTGTCTAACATTACTCACACGCGTCCACGTAACATCTTAAACATCTTATTTTATAACTTTGTTCAGTCGTTCATCGTTGCTCGGCTTCCAAAGAGGTCCCGTCAGAGGTTCGGTTGACCAGCACACAGGACATTAGAAAAGCAACATGGATGACTGATACGCTTCATTTTTAACACTCAGGACTAATCTGCCAGGTGTCCCGGATGTCTGGAACATGGACAAAAAAGGTCATGTTTAATATAATACGAATGGTGGTGGGCCAAAGGTGGGCCGTCAATTTGATTCAAAGAAAATATATAATATACGCCACAACACAGCCCGACAAACTTCATTCTAGGCCGCATCAAGTCCGGACACCACACAGAGACTGAGGCTGGAACACGTTGCCTTTATTCTATAGCAATCATAAAAACACGATAGGCCTGTAAATACACTTGGCAACTGGAATGCAATGAATAGTGGGTCGATACAACAAAACAAGCACACAAAACACAACAAATATAAACATAAAACATGCCAAGTCATATAAGACAAGGAAAACAAGTGAATCAAACCAACCTTATTGGCCAACTGGATGCAGAAGAAGCGCCAAAGAAACCCGTACTTGCCTAAACCCACCGGTAGAGGGCAACCTTGCGCCGTTGAGGGTGCTGCAGGCGCGGTGGATCAGACGACATGAAGATGTTTGTTGAGTGTTTTTATTTCAGATTTATTATTCATGGTACAGGTGTTGTATCATGTAGGGTGGAACCAGTGCAGTACATGTATTTTTGATATTTCCCGCTCGGAACAGGAAGCGAACATTGGCCGTCTCGATCAGTGTTGCCAACTTAGCGATTTTGTCGCTAGATCTGGCGACATATTTTCTCAAAGGTGACCAGTGACAAATCTAGCGACCTTCCATGACGTCGCTGTGGAGTTTTCTCATCTGGTTGAGCAGCGGCGTGTCCTGATGTGGACCTCTACGCACCGAAAGGGCAAATGAGTTGCTATTACGCATGTTCACCAGAAGAGGGTACTGTTTACCAACTACATCGTCATGATGACGCGAGCCATGGAATGAACCCAGCATCATCTAAAAAGTTGTTCAAAGCCAACGTGCGATGGGAAAACTTTGGGAGGCGCCGGTCAAGATAAAAATATTCATTTATTACTGATGAAGTGACAGAGAATTTTATATTAACGAACCAAAAATCGAGTTTGTTTTCTATAGTTCTATACATAATTTACGTATTTTTCACACTTTTTCTCACTTTTGAGAATATCTTTTTTCCTACAGGATTTGAAAACATCCCCTCGTGGGGATAAGCAGCACACAAAATTGATGGATGGATATTACAGTAATGTACATCAGGCAGCTCCACCTACGGGTCATTTGTCGGCATTGCAGTTGACGGTCATCCAAGCGCGGTTGCATAGAAAATGTCAGAAATGTCTTCCAACTGCTTTGATATCACGTAGCAAATGTTTCATCCAATGTCCATCCCAGCGTTATGGTTTAGCTCCTACCAATTCCCCTCCCATGCGATATTGTCCATCGGGTGTCAAAGTGTATATTACACTTGGATCCAGTGAGTGGCTACAGGTGAATAGTAAATGATGAAAGTACTATCTACTATCTGATAGTACACCATCCGGTAGTGGTAAATAGTAATGCCTTGGAGGTAGGAATGACGAATCCCTTAACCCCGCGGGGTCGTAGTCTATTCCATGTTAGACGGTCGTAGGCAAGGGCCTGGCTCATCATGCTATCATAACGATGTAGCGAGAGGTTTTCATGAGTGTGTTTTGCTCCCGTGGATGTGATGTTTTTGGGTGCTTGTGTAGGTCGA
Source organism: Doryrhamphus excisus (assembly GCF_037039965.1). NCBI lineage: Eukaryota > Metazoa > Chordata > Actinopteri > Syngnathiformes > Syngnathidae > Doryrhamphus > Doryrhamphus excisus. The sequence continues at coordinate 23,380,761 of NC_136363.1, forward strand.
GCAGCCTACGGCCAAATGAAATACAGTCCATCACAGCCAGTGGCATGCGAGTCTGCGTGGGGAAAAAGTCAAGCGAGCAAAGCAAGGTGAAATGGAAAAGAGAACAAACAGGAAGTGGTCTAAAGAGTGGCTGACACGGCGCCGCTTTCCCGTCCATCCTGCAGCGGCATGCCAGGATAGGAGCATACAGGATTGACAAAGACCTCCTCTTCACGCTGGAAGTCCTGAAGAGAATATACAGTACGTACAGTAGGCAGGCTTTCCCAACGCTGACCAACACAAGCAAGACAGGATGTGCCGGATGTGCGGGAGGACTCCATCTTAGGAATGTTTCGTAAACGTAGTGCAGTACGGGATATGAAATGTAAGCACATTTGGGCATGACAAGCACAGCAGTGGTACTTCTCTGATGGCTCATACTTTGCCATCCTGGCTTTCTTTGTCAGTATTGTCAATACCTCGTTTGTCCCACAGGAAATCATCCAGCACATCCCATGCATCTGTTCCAGACAACCTAATACCGGAATCACTGGAATGCGGCATGCAGAAAACAACGTCAAGCAGGATCAATGAGGAATGGATGGAAGCTCCTGGACGTCCTGGCCATGGAGATGCCAGTTTTCAACCTGCCACCTTTGGCCCCATGGCGGCTTATTGAGCGGTCAAATGTTCCAGCATCAAATTCCAACAAAAGGAACCACGAAAACGAGAAGATAAGACGGCACTTGTCTTTTCTAAGCTAAATATAGCACCCTTGGGAACAACGTGCTGCGGATATTTCAGTGAAGGGGAAGCGTGGACGGACACGAGTGTGCACGAGTGTGCCTTCGCTACAATATAGAAAAGTCCTTTGAAAAGTCCCAGTTAGCATAGAAGTGGCTACAAAAGTACACAGTGATTGTTTGAGTCAACGCTTGAACGCTTGTGCTTCCGTTAGAAAACGTCATGCTACATGTTCTGATGCTAAGAATATGTACAGTATCATCTGGCTGGCTTGGCTCGTTCAAGCCCGGGAAATATTCCCAGCGGACCTCCCTGCTGGCTGAAGACCTCTCATCGCTGCTCGGTCCCAAAAGCTAAATCCCAAGAAGCTGTGCAGAGCAGTGAGGAGTGCCATGACCTCTGACCTCTCTGGCCGAGCAAGCCTGAACATCAGACAGAAGCTTCTTGGGACGCATGGTCATCTGGATCTCAAAGCGGTCGACCGGAAAGTCTTCTCTCCCCCAAAGATTGTCTCATTCCACACCAAGGAGGTCATTCAACAGCCCCGCCCGGCAATGAGAGGCCTTCAGCCACACCCACTGATCATGTGACTTGGCTCTTCTCTCTGATTAGTCACGGCCATGTGCAGGAATGTAAACGGAGGTTAGTCGCTGGAGTGAAAGGGCACCACCGATAAGGAACTACTTCATGTTGGGGTCAGCACAGAGCCCGCCCCCAACTCCGCCACGCTGATGTCTCATTGACACCGACTGGCTCCTCCCCCTCCAACGCCCAGGGAGCTTGATGTTCAGCTCACAGAGCGGTGATTGGTCAGCTCTTCTTTTGTACATCACACCCACGCAACCAAGCAGGCGTCTGCCTGGACTCCCCCAGGCGGCCACCCAGCCCCCCCCTTCACCTCTGCTTCAGTGGAGCATCAATAAATATCAATCAATCAATCAATCAATGTGAGTGGTTCAGCTCAAACGTCCATGTGGCGCCGCTTTACACGTTGCTATCTTTACCGCTACTACACAGGAAGCTAAACAGCTAGTCAACCACAGCAGTGATGGCTAACGCCAAGGAAAACACTTCCCCTGGTGTTTTGGTGGAGAAGTGCAGGTCACACCAGCAGCCCCCACACCAGCGTCAGAAGGGGGCCGTCGCATGACCAAGCCTGAAGTCCCAGCTTTCATCACCTCCTTTCATTTACCTGCTTTCAACACCTGGTTTCTTTACCAGGTTTCATCAGCTGCTTTCTTGACCAGGCTTCTTTACCAGGTTTCATCACCAGGCTTCTTTACCAGGTTTCATCAGCTGCTATGTACTTCTATAAACATGATTCGGGGCCGGGGTTCAGGCCAATGTGACTGATTATTTTTTTTTCCATACGGAGGAGCTGCAGCTGATGTAGACTGTCTTGGTCGGGTGGGTTGGCCCCCCAGCCCTCCCAGCTCTCCCAGCCCCCCCAGCTCTCCCAGCCCCCAAGCCACCTGACCAAATGCACCAAAGAAGAGTTTGATGAAAAGAAAGGAAATGATGACTGCAGGTTTCCGTGCGTTAGTCTTTGTTGGGCATGGGCGTTCCCTTGTAGAAAACATTTCGAGTGATATCTGGGCTGCTTCCTCTCTCTGGAACCAGGACGACATTGTGGCCCTTCCTGCGTAGCGTGGACTCGCGACTCGAGGTGGTTGAGAGTATTTCTGAAGCCGCATCGCCGCCGCTTCCACCGTCTCCTGGAGTAACCCTGATGGTGGACAGGCTCTGATTGGGGTGCTTCTGCTCTGCGATGCTAGCTTGGCTGCTTTGGACCGTAACCACGGGCGGTGCGCTAACCGCGCCAGCCGTGGTGGTCACATGATTGGCATGCTTCCTGTCAACTGACCCTTCTCGGAGAGAGTCCAAGCTTTCGGAGTCTCTATTGAGATCATTCAGGTCAAAGGACTGCCTAAGACCTCCACCTCCTGGACCGGCAGGCCCGACAGCAGCAGCGCCATTGCCGTGATCCAGAGAGCGCCACCTCCATGATCCACTCCCATCGGTGGACGGAGCTTGGATGACCGGTTTGTGCTTTTCAGGGTGCGCCTCTATTCGTACGATTGCTCCAGTGCTCCCTGAAATACTTCCTGTGGTGCTGGCCAGCGAGCCGGGGCCTGTGGTGCTACCGGGTTCCTTGTCCGTGAGAGCCCTGTAGTGAGCGGACGCCTGCGAGTTTCCCACCGTGCTGCTCTCATCCAGGCTCCTGGAATGAGTCTGAAGGAGACCCTGCTGCTTGGACATAGCAATCACCTGAACGATCCGAGGTTGGCTCGTCTTCTCGGCTGCCCTTTGCCAGCTCGCCTGAGCCGCGCTTTCGCCTGCAGAAGCGCCCTCGCCGCCCCCCGCCACGGCCCTGGCGGAGGTATTATGGTAATTCTCATGCGATTCTTCAGGGATGTGGACCAGTTGCGAAGACCCGGGTCGAGGCTGCATCAGCATCCGAGCTCCTCCGGTGATGCCGCTGCAGTTGCTGGGTAAAGTGCTGCTGGCGCCCGTGGCCAGTTTGGACAGGAACGCATGCGCTTCAAAGCCGCCATCCAGGCTCACGGCTGACGGCTCGGAGCTGGACCGGACCTCCATGCCGCCATGGTAATGAGGATGCGGAGTGGACGGACCAGACGAGTCTCCTGAGGGTGGGAAACAGTCCGGCACCTGCAGGGTGGATTTGTGGCTGTTCTTACTTTTCCACTGTGACAGAAGCTGCTTGGAACGACTGGAGTCCATGGAGGCGTGGTTGAGGGTGGCGGCGTGGCGTCTTGCCGCTTCCTCGTATGCTGCAATGGCCTGCGGTGTGTGGACACGAGGAAGGGTGTGGCTAAAGGTGGCCACCGTATCCTTGCTCCGGGGGCTGTGGGAGGGCATCCCGTCTGCATCCCTGTTCGGGCATTTCAGGCTCTCCTCGGCGTTCTGCTGGGGAAGAGCTCGATGGAGAAGACCTTCAGATTGAGAGCTGCTGATTCTCGCCTCCCCGGAAAGGCTGGCTTTCATCTGGAGGTGATGAAGGACGGCCTCTTGGCTGACGTGGGGAAAGGAACAGGAGGGGCAGCGGGGCTGGGAGGGGGAAAAGCTGCTGGACTCCTCGCTGGGGAGGAAGTTTCCCACTGCGTACATTCCCTGGCAGGAAGAAGAAAACATTCTCTGAGTGACATGGTACAGGTTATGATTAGGGTTATATACACCTTATGTCTTAAATGGGCACAGTACATAGTACATAGTACATAGTACATGGTACATGGTACATAGAAGAAAGACTTGTAGGGAGTCTAACTGTGAAGGAAGCAGGCAAACTAAGATGAAGTTGAAATAAATGCTATATTCTAAATGTTTAGGAAAATGCGTATGTGGAACTAAATATCATTCAACAGTAAACCCGGATGCTCTTCCAGGTTTGAGATGGACAAGAAGCCAAGACGAGGGAAAGGTGGGCGTACCAGGTAGAGAGCAATGGCTCCACCAATGAGGAAGCCCAGGTAGACATCCATGGCATGGTTCTTGTACTGAATGATGCGGGTCAGACCGCAGATGATGGCGCAGATGATGAAGGAGAAGACCAGGAGAGGCTTGAGCAGCTTGGAAGAGTCGGTCAGAGTGCTGTTGAAGTACATCTGTGGACATGTCAAATTGCAGGAGATTACAAACTTGCTGATCGGAATGACTGGAAGCTCTTGGCACGGCTTGCGGAAGCCAAGTGTTTAACACGGGCGATGCCGACTGGCTTTGCCCCCCCATCCAATGACATGCACCTCCAAAAACGCAGACTAAAGAGCTACGATTGGTCGGCCTTTCTCCGTCCATCTTTTCTGCTGTTTCACTCTAGCAGAAGCGCCAGAACATCAGCCATCAATGGGTTCCCGACCCGACATCCGTTACGTTTATCAAGCCAATATCAGCAATAGAGATATAGATATTCCATATTATTATCATTTCATTCTATCTGAAGCAAGAGAGGCGGAGGAAGAAACTCACGGAAACATAGACAGCAGCAAATGATGCCAGAGTGGCGTGCTGGGATGGGAAGGACTTCCTGTGAAAGACAACACGACAGAAAATGTCAGCAACACTTTCCTTGTCTTCCCAAGTGTCCTGTGCGGCTCTCTGCCCCGCTTCCACTCCGCATCCCGCAGGGACGTACGGGAAACGTCTAGGAGTGCGAGTCACGTGACTGTCCGGATGACGTCAGTGTATCAGGCAAAGTCGTGAAATAGGAAAAATAGGAAATCTAGCGTACAATCCGGGACAGCACCACCAATCCCAATCCCGTTTCCAGGCTTACCTGCCCCGACTGATGGCAGCAGAATCGGAGCCTGAGCAGATGTCCTCCATGATGTAAGGGTTGTGCTCACAGCTCATGCTCAGACTGGTGTAGTTGGGTTTGCACACGGTCAGGAAGTACGGCGCCGGGTAGCCCGTCATCAGCTGGAGGATGTCCGTCACCAGGGCTGTGGCGCAAAGACCAAACGCATGAACACCTGAGGAGGAGCAAAGGTCACGTCATCATGCCCAGCAGACAAAGACCAGCTCCGAGTAAGATTCTCTGACCTATCAATGCAACAGCACTTTCACTTCCACCTTCAACGTGTTGCCTGTACACTTCTGTATACTTCTGTATACTTCTGTATACTTCTGTATACTTCTGTATACTTCTGTATACTTCTGTATACTTCTGTATACTTCTGTATACTTCTGTATACTTCTGTATACGTCTCTAAGTGACGTACGTACAGGAGTACTTGTGGTCCAGTCATGTGACTACATCAGTTTACCTTTATACTTCCAAGTCTCCAAGTGATCCAGATCAGTCTCTGTGAAGAATGGATGGGGTTCTTTAAGAGTTGGGACACTACAGTCAGATTCCGACCAGGGACTCAATTCATCACCCTTATTATTCGTGTGTGTGTTTCCTTTTTTCATAGAAGACACACAGAAGTGTACCAGTCTCTGAAGATGTGTTCAAGTGAACTGCGTATTTATGAGTGCTGTGGCCAGTCAAAAGTGTAATGGTGCGTATTTGCTGACGTTTGGGTGTGGTCGGCTTCCTATGACTTCCTGTGGAGCTGCTTTGGCTTTGTTCAGGGATGGACCGATGACTAAAGCCTTGGTTCCCCTGCTTGTCCACCGCCATCTTGGCTAGGGTTAGGATTAGGATTAGGATTAGGGTTAGGAAAACATCCTACCAACAAAACGTATAGCTCTTCGTATGAAGGAGTTGAAGTTGCAGCCGGCCGCGTTGATGTTTGCTTCGGCTCCAGCGCCACTTTTCCGTCGCGAAAGACAACAAAACAAGATGGCTTCTCCGATCATGATCTGTCGACACACAAAAAGCTCACATGTCATTTGCCTCCTGGTCGCTGAACTCCCGGGACTTCCTGGCTGGAACCACGGCGTCCGTGCAGCACCGACCTTACGTACTCAGCGTGCAGCATTCAGCATCAAGCATCAGTAACACTTTTCTAGCATGTGCTTGAACACTCAACCTCCAAAAGCGAGCGAGGACTAGCTGCAGAAGAAGAGCATGCTGGTGTGGAGAGACGGAGGAGAGCTGGAGTGTGAATGCGTCGTACCGTGATGGCAGGCCCTGCGAAGGCCAAGCTCAGCAGCATCAGCAGGGGGATGACCTCGTGGTTGGGGTCGACGTAGGGTAGGCTCAGGCTGCGATCGTGACAGTGAAAGCCAGACTTGACCGGTTTAAACAAATCCGTCCACTCCAGGAAGTACAAGCTGACCATGGAGGAGACCAGGATGGGCAGCTGGGGACCGAGAATAACACAGGAGATAAAACACATCACCCCACGTAAATGTCAGCGAGTCCCGCCTCCACAACGCCGCGCTTCAACGAGCACGTTCATTTCATTTGCTAACAAGGCTGCGGGATGGAAACACGTGGTTCAAGCTGCCGTGTGGACTTTTCAGAACAAGACATGACAACAGCGCCACGCTAATATGCCACACGGGCGCCACGGCCATCAAACCATTTCCAGCTGCAAGCGTCACACCAACCAAGACGATACTTTGCTTTCTTGGCAGGCTCACAAAAAACGCCGAAAATCATATTTCATCAAATATGGACACATTGATCTTCATCATAAGCATACGATACTATACATATATTATACACTATACTATACACCATCATGTACGCACACGCACATCCTTTATTTGGAAGAGCAGAGATGCAAAGGTTCTGATTGGAATATGATCTGGAAAGAGAGCATTATCTGCAGTGGCTAGAATTCCACACAGTGGTGCAGTGGAGTTCACTGAGCACATTCACTTTCAGCGCTGACCTACTTTTTCATATGCTTCCTGCAGAAATATAGGCCAGCCATATTTCAGCCATCAGCCGCATTGCTTGCTCCAAAAGCCAACGTGCACCTGCAGTATCGTATCAGCATGGAGGCTGGCCTCCATCCATCATCTGTCCATCATCTGTCCATCATCTAGCCATCCATCTTATATTCATCATCCACCCATCATCCATCCATCTTCTATACATCATCTAGCTATCGTCCATCCGTCATCTGTCCATCATCTGTCCATCATCCATCCATCCATCATCTAGCCATCCATCTTCTGTCCATCATCCATCCATCTTCTATACATCATCTAGCCATCGTCCATCCGTCATCTGTCCATCATCCACCCATCATCTAATCATCATCAATCCATCAATCAACCATTATCTATCCATCTTCTATCCATCGTCCACCCATTATCCATCCATGGTCCATCCATCATCCAGCAAGAGATGCAAATCTATGATCCACCATGCTGTGGCATTGGACGCTGGTGAATTATTAGAGCATGCATAAAGGGTCCAGCTGGGAACACCACAAGCCACATGAAATATACAATACTTCCTTCTTTTAATCGGAAATATCAGCTTCCTTCCTCTACACCAAACCTTTCTTGAGGACACAAGCACGAGGCAAGCACACATACGCTAGCCATGCTAACAAATACTGTCCATCTTTCATCTGCCATGATCATTTTGCCATTTCGCCATTTTGTGTTTCTGAGTGACGACGCATCGACGTGCAGTTCTTGCGTCTACATATTTTTTGCGTCATCCCAGCACTAGTTGAGGAGAGAAAGGGAGTGTCTACACGCTGCCATGCAACACCGGATTCATTGCAAATGTTGATCTGAAAGCGGAGCGATCACACATAACCACATTCAATCTGTACGAACGTGCACAAGACCGTTTGGGAATATGCACGAGTACGAGGTAGAAGACGCTAACTTCCATGGAATCCTCCTCGCCCGCGTTCATGTTCTGATGGAATACTGTACCACAAACGGCCACCGGGCCACACTTTGGACACCCTGCTGCTCCTTTCCATCATTCTATGAGGTGTGATTGACAGCGTTGACGAGGATAGGATACGATGATAGATTAGGATAAAGTCACATTGGTACGAAAAGCCATTCAATGTTCTCCTCTTTCTCACGTGACCTACATAAAACAAGCGGCAAGATTGCTAATCAGACTCGCGCGCGCACGCACGGGCACGCACACAGAGATGGGGCAGGTGCACATGGTAAATAGAGAGGTAAATAGGAGGGAGGGATGGATGGATGAAGCCTAACCTCCACAAAGTAGAAGCAAGGCAGCAGGCTGACGCTGTCCTTGCTCATCAGCGATCTTTCTCTCGCAGACATCTTCGATCCTCGTCACGTGGAGATTCGGGACTGGAACGCGGCGTCGACGTCCGGATTGCTCGGATGAGACGCTAGACCAAAACCATGCTTACGTGATGACAACAGCCTTTAGCTCGCTAGCAAGGTTCCTTTCTAGCATCTTGGCGAAGACGCACAGCACGGCATCATGGACGCTCGGCAACAAGAACATCAGCCGGCGCATGCGCAGTCCACGCACAGCCTTTCCTTGCTTTGCATTTATATGAGACCGCGAAGCATCTCTGACATGTTTATCGTCGGAGTTGCATGCTGCGTTCTTCGGGAGCTCAGGGGCAACGCTGGAGACCTGCACAACACCGGAAGGGACCACGAGACCGGAAGGGACCACCAGACCATCATCATGTGCCGAATCATTTACGATCTCATTTGGTGGTTTTTACTCATATTTTACTCATATCTACTTGAAATCTGGTCTCTCTCTGTTCACATAAAATACCAGAACTCGGTCAGTGCAGTACAGTAACTTCAGTACAGTAACTACAGTACAGTAAGTACCGTGCACTAAGTACAGTAACTACAGTGCAGTAAGTACCGTGCAGTAAGTACAGTACAGTAAGTACCGTGCTAAAGAATGTTGTCATTTGACTGTCTACTGTATATACAGCAACATTGATATTGTTGATATCATTGATCAAATGATTGATTTGAACCATCATAATGCCCAATAAGCCCCAATGAAAACAAAAGGGAACACTTTGGACTGCCAAGATGATGTAATTCAACAATTCCTCTGGGATGAGCGATGACAATAATCTATATGAAGCCCAAACACATGAACAGAATGGCGAAAATAGGGAACGTTGCTGTTCTAATATCCACCGCTCGAGGGCGCCATTTGTACACTTGGCAGTCGGGCACAGCAGGGTTTTCAATACACTGCTCATCCCCAGGCCCTCCGAACCCTAACCTCCCCCCTCGCCTCTGAGTGCTGACTGAACGTTTCATGTCAGCCATGCAAGGGAACACTCGAACATTGAAAATAGCCCTCAAAACACACGCATGCCCCCTTTAAAGGCATAACTTATCTCTTTTCCAACCCCAATACCCGAGCCATTCGTAGGAAAAATGCCAACTTCTATACTATGAGACACTTTGGCTGGCCCTGGCCCACCAGTTGACACAATATGCAGTACTATGTCATATATAGTATATGTGTGCAATTATTGACTTTTATTTGTATGGTATGCTTCTTATTTCAATGAACTCTTGATAAAAAAAAGTTGATATACTTATCACAAATCCAATTCTTGGCAGCTGGGGCATATAATGGGGCATATAATGGGGCATATATTGGGGCATATAATGAGGCATATAATCCTTCATCTCAGCAGTCGGTCATTCATACATTCAGCAGAGCATAACAATACCGTACATGCATTTGACTGTTGCTGTCCAGCTGCTGCTTGATGCCAGCTTTTCTTCTCTATGACAAGCACCCCCCCCCCACTTCAGGATGACGAGAGTACTGCAAGCATTTCTGCGTATTTCCTTGTGGGATCAGCAAGAAGAATGACAATCCACAGTCATGGTGGATAAGAAATGTAATTATCAACAAAGAATGATGTTGTTGGCCACATGCTGACTAAAACTAACTGGTACGGCACGAGGAAAGGCTGCTGAGCGTGTATTTGCAAGCCTTGTGTGTTCCTTCGAGCAGAGGTGGAGCTTTTGCATGCTAGTTGTGTATTTGCTATCTGGGTCACACTTGCGCCTTTGGCGCCGCAACGGTCCAAAACACAATGTCGGCATTTCTCATCTCGTCTCTTATTCCTGGCTACATCCTCATTCCGTCATAGTCAATTAGCACAAAGATGAGGAGGACTAAGTCATTCTGGTAGATATCCCCACACTCATCCTGGACCTGGACCTGCAGCACCACTCCAAATGTCCAGACTTTTCATTTGGACTTGATGGATTTTGGTTCAACATTCTTCCCTTGCTCTTCGGGTTACAATACTCCCCTCAAATGTCATTTTCACGTAAAATGCTACCCTACATCTACACTATGTGACTGCTATATGTACTATGCTACACTATATGACTGCTATATGTACTATGCTACCCTACATCTACACTATATGACTGCTATATGTACTATGCTACACTATATGACTGCTATATGTACTATGCTACCCTACATCTACACTATATGACTGCTATATGTACTATGCTACACTATATGACTGCTATATGTACTATGCTACCCTACATCTACACTAAAAGACTGCCATATGTACTATGCTACCCTACATCTACACTATATGACTGCTATATGTACTATGCTACCCGACATCTACACTATATGACTGCTATATGTACTATGCTACCCTATATGACTGCTATATGTACTATGCTACACTATATGACTGCTATATGTACTATGCTACCCTATATGACTGCTATATGTACTATGCTACACTATATGACTGCTATATGTACTATGCTACACTATATGACTGCTATATGTACTATGCTACCCTATATGACTGCTATATGTACTATGCTACACTATATGACTGCTATATGTACTATGCTACACTATATGACTGCTATATGTACTATGCTACCCTACATCTACACTATGTGACTGCTATATGTACTATGCTACCCTATATGACTGCTATATGTACTATGCTACACTATATGACTGCTATATGTACTATGCTACCCTACATCTACACTATATGACTGCTATATGTACTATGCTACCCTACATCTACACTATATGACTGCTATATGTACTATGCTACACTATATGACTGCTATATGTACTATGCTACCCTACATCTACACTATATGACTGCTATATGTACTATGCTACACTATATGACTGCTATATGTACTATGCTACCCTACATCTACACTATATGACTGCTATATGTACTATGCTACCCTACATCTCTTGATGACTTATTTACTATATGATTGAAGGATTGAAATGACTATTCCTTATTTAGAAATCTAATATTTTGGTCGTAAAACACGTTTATGACCATCTAAATACACTTACTGACATGAGTAGAGCCCTGTAGATGTGAAATAACACCCCTATAGTCACCTTTACACTCCTAGGAGCCAATTTCGTAGACATCATAAGAGAAAATAAGTCATATTGGATATAAATAAGACAAAATACATCGTGACATGTTAGCATATGTTTTGGTGTACTTCCTGTGCTGTAGAAGAGTCAGCCAGGGCAGATGCTAAAGCGCGGCATCAGCGCCTCTCTTCTTCCTCCACAGACATCACGTCCTAAAAGCTAACACCAACCTAGCACGCAGCGCTCCAAGGCCCCACCCCAAACCCCTCCCTGGAGTGGCATGACTGACACCTAGTGACCGGAGGAGGATACTACATCAGGTCTTCTGAATTATCCTTCCTTTCTGCTTGAACATGCTTGGTTTAGGCCAAGACTAAAAATAGGCTGCATCCAAGCAGGGCCAACAAGAGCCATCATTTATGATTGGATGTCTATTCAAAGTGTGAAGCTGCAGTGTTGGGGGGGGGGGGGGGCACCAGCATGCAGGGGGTATTTCCTCATGCTGTTGTGATGAAGTGATGTGTGTGAATGCAACACTGCGTGCCACAAATCACAAATGCACCACGAAACATCAACATCTCTCCTTGAAAAGGTGCCGCTTATTCACGGCTCAGTCGCTCCAACATTCCCCTCTTCCTCTCCGTCATGCGGGGGGGGGGGTTGTTCCTTTACGCATGCGTTCCTTGTTGCATATATTTACATGCTTACGCGCACTGACCTCCCCCCCCTCCCCCTCCCTCCGGCAGCCAGCATTCTCCCTCTCCGTTCTTGCCATCCTCCCCCTCCCCCGCAGCAGCGATCAGCACTCCGGCTGAGCCGTGATGAAGCAAGCACGGAGGATGAGGATGCTGGCCGGACCACAATGATTCCCCATGAGAAGCGTGTCATCGCGTGCTGGCATCATGCTGTACTTCCAGTTGGTGGTGATGGCCGGGACCGTCATGCTGGCCTACTACTTTGAGTACACCGACACCTTCAGTGTGCACGTGCAGGGATTTTTTTGCTACGACACCACCTACACCAAACCCTACCTTGGACCGGAGGACCACAGCGCCGTCCCGCCCATCCTGCTCTACTCGGTGGTGGCCGGCTTGCCAACGCTGCTGGTGAGTCGACATCCAGTCGCCTGGAGGACAGAGAGAGAGAATGGGCATGTGGAAATGTGCACGGCATGCAATGAAATGACAGCTGGCTACTAATACTAACACTAATACTAACACTAATACTAATACTACTGATGCAGAGTTTCCAACCATCATATCCCATCCCAAATGACAGCAGGATGTCCTTCCACAAGACGCACAAAAAGCGGGGCAATTTGAAAGAGTTGTTATGTTGAACCAAAACGGGTGGAAAGGTTGCTGATGGAAAGCCACTCCTAGCGAAGCCGCTTTGACATGGATGCTGCTACTTAGCGGCGTCCAGGACTGTCATGCACACTTTGCCTCTTGTTGGCAGCTTTCATTTCATTTGATTTTGAATAACGAGCAGATAAACACAACTGTCTAATAATCAAGACATCGGAATAGTGGATTGAGATTCAGCATCGGCTCCTTTGCACGTTTTACAAACTCTGGTGGTTAGACCATGTCTTCATCAGGAAAGACATCTCAGGCACGCTAAGCGGGTAATCGTTTGCACCTTTACGTCGTTCTTATCCATCTTAAAGAGTTCACATTTTTTGGGCCGGTCCTTGACAGCACCGTAGTTGCAGAAGGTTGACTTGGGTTTGCATCCCGAGAGCAGCGGGAATGGATGCGATGTTTCCCAAAAGTACCACGGCCAAGTAGAAGGTTAGAGAAGGTGAAAGGAGGTGAGGTTGGTTTTTCCACACCGTCATATTCAGCTCCTTTTCAAGATGGCTGCCAGTCAAGTCCATGAAAAACACCTAACCCTACAAGAAAGGCCGTTTAGTCACCCCCCCCACCCCCACTGTGTGCTTTGTATTGACAGGCTTTGGCCTTTTTTCTGTCTTCCACGTGTACCAGATCACGCTAACAGAGACGGTGCTGTTCCTGGTCCAGTACACGTCTCAGGAGTTTGACCGCTTAGAGAAGACGGTGGCCACAGGAGACTGCTGCTACCTCAATCCGCTGGTGCGCAGGACCTTTCGTTTCCTGGGTATGTTTTACACACACGCATGCATGCACGCATGCACGCATGCACGCATGCAGCATGACACACTGGCTCGTTCAGTCAGCCGCCATTGATGTCCGGAGGCCGGAGGATTATCGATATCATACATTCATTTTAGGCTGCTGGGAAGAAAGCCCCCACCGCATGCTTCTCATATTTTGCGGGAGTAGACCTTTTAGGCGTGTAGTCTCAAAGCCGGCTAGCCAGCCATTGGTAGCCAATGAAATACTGAAGCTGCAATATGTTCTTCACAGCCTTTGTACAGTAGGACATGGAAAGGCTGGGACAAAGTCAATTGTTTATGCCCTAATAAGCAATTTTGGAGGTGAAGGATGGCTGGCTGGAAAGCAGCAGTCATCCGGAAAACACAAAGCGCCCGCTCGCATGGCCACGCTCCGGCAGGGCAAAGTAGGACAAAGTAGGACAAAATGAGACGGATGAGCCTCTGCAGCAAGTGAGTCACACGAGGCTTGACAAAATCCATTTGATGCTTGTTAGAAAAATGAGCCGTCAACATCTGGAGCCGTGCATTGTTGCTCCGACAAGAACCAGTTGGCGCTGGAGACAAAGGCTGTCCCGATGCCACTTGGGATGTATTGGTGTAGATAAGGCTTGGTCTAGTCATTCAGGCCTAAGAGAGATTTAAAGACATCCCAACCTAGCAGACTAGGATACATGCGCGGGAAAAGGGGAAGTACATACGTACGTACGTGTACGAGACCGAGGCAAAGGGAAGAAAGATTGTCACGTTGCATCGATTTCCAGGGAGCAGGATTCCCAAATGTTGGATGACAAAGAGGAATATTCCCACCGAGGAAGAAGAGGCTCTTTCCCTTTCCTTACTTTTCCTTTCCTTTCCTTTCTTCTCCAGGAGTCTACACCTTTGGCCTCTTCACCGTGGACATCTTCGTCAACGCCGGCCAGGTCGTGACTGGAAACCTGGCACCTTATTTCCTGACCATCTGCAAACCAAACTACACGGCGCTGGGGTGCTACCAGGCCCTGCGCTACATCAGCCACCGGGAGGCCTGCACAGGAAACCAGGAAGACATCCTGCACGCCCGAAAAACCTTCCCGTCCAAGGAAGCCGCTCTCAGCATCTACGCCGCACTCTACATGGCCGTGAGCGCTCCCACTCCTGCCCTCAGGCTTGGCACGAAGTATGAAACATCACATCATCTCCTCCTTCCCCCTTGCAGATGTACGTGACGTGCACGGTTCACGCGAAAGGAACTCGCCTCGCCAAGCCGGTGTTGTCCATGGCGCTGGTGTGTCTGGCCTTCGTCACGGGACTCAATCGCATCGCTGAATACCGCAACCACTGGTCAGATGTGATCGCGGGCTTCATCATTGGCACTGCCATCGCCACCTTCCTGGTCAGTACGCCGCTTCCTGCAGGACCGATGTCCTCTCTCATTTGCACGCCTCCTTATGGCGGACGCTGCGGAAGCAAAAAGCCGGTCAAAAGCATGACAAGCTAAACTAATATACGGTTCCAACCACTGTTGCAGAAGGTCCCATGAAGGTGGAGAACCGTTGGGTTGCTTTGCTCTTGCTCCTCTGCTCAGTTCCTCCCACAGCTGGGATAGGCTCCAGCCTGTGTTCTCCCTGTGTGATCCAGAGCCAAGAGAGGAACGTGTGTGTGCTTCCTGCAGGTGGTGTGCGTGGTGCACAAGTTCAAAGGCAAGTTATTACTGAATGAAGACACGGCAGCGGAATGGCACGCCACCACAGCGATGCTGGCCATGGACAGTCCTCTGGAGAAGTACGTCACCGCACAGGTCAGTAGGAGCACGACCCCCCTTTGATGGGCGGTGGGGGGGCTTGATGACAGACACGTCTTCCCATGCATGGACGTACTGAATCCTCATCATGTACCAAAGACACCACTGGACTTCATTTCCCTCGTCTTGGACATGCTATGCATCAGTCTGTCTTTTTCTGCAGAATCACATCACCTTTGCGGAGGTCACATGACGTGGCGTCAGCTGTGTGGCAGACCCTTTGGACCCCTCCCGGCAGACAATCCAACCAGCCCAAGTGTCTCCTGTCCGTGCGTGCGTTGTTCCATCCCCCTCTTCATCCTTTCTGTGAAGGACACCAATCTCTGCACTCATCATTCCCATCATTCCCACTCTCTCAGACCAAGACGGATGCAAGAAGCTTGTTTTTCCAGACCATGACTTATTGAGCTACTGAATTGTTCTTCCTGATCCATCACGCGCTTCCGAGGCAACATCCCCATCATCATGTCAACATTGCCAATAAATAGCACCATTAGGCTTTCAAGTACATCTACAGGACCAACGCGGCAGAAGGAGGGTTCCTACTTCAGGGATGTTCATTTTTCTATTTCCTCTTGAGGTGTCAAAATCCGATTCTCCTGTCAGACCTGAGTTGAGCATATTGTCTGACTGCTGTGTTGATCAGAATATCACACTGAAAGCTGGACCTTTCTTCGTGTATGAAACAGTATTCATCTCCCACCGTATGATTTCTGAAACATCACCAAACGTCACCAAACTCCTTCTACCCCAAATAGCGGCACGTATTGTTCCATGAATAATACCGCCATCGCTATGCCCATGCTAATATTCCAATGGGCAAATGTCCAAAAGGCTCCAAAACCAGCATTTGTTGTGAAGAAATTTACACCGCAAACTTCACCTCCTGTAGCTCGAAGCTAACGTTAGCCACGGCCAAGTATTATTCTTCGAAGAATATGCCCTTATGACGGATCTCTCCTTACCTTTACGTTTTCTCTGGATGGATGGATGAGATCATTGTTTGGTGTTGCAATGAAAAGATTCCTACCACAAACAACAGCCCATAAAGTCAACGTTGCTCGTGACATTTTCAGGTTGACTTTCTGATCAAGCTTTCTATTGGCTGGAAACCTGGTAACGACACGCCAATCATAGCTCAGCCCGACGGAAGACATTCCCACACATGCGCACCAGGATCCTTTGATTTCCTGGCATGACTCACTCGGGGATAGTTCTCCTGTTATTCTCTCAGCGTGTCCGGCAAGGCTAATGTTCTACATGCTTTTATTAGCAACAGCTGCACGGGGATGTTTTCATCATTTCTCCACGCCACAAAAGTGGAAAAGGGATATTATGTTGAAACTATTTTTCATTTGATGGATCAAATCCATAACAATAATCCACAAACACCCCCAGAACGACCAGTCCAGGGTGTACCCCGCCTCTCAAGGCAATAAGAGTGATTTTAATGGTTAGCTCTTGTAGGCAAACTATCAGATGGATATTATGTTTTGTAACAAAAGATATATATATTTAATAGCAAGGCTGTCTGGATAATAATAATAATAATGTAAAAAGAGAAGAAAATGGAAATGACTTTGAAAGTAAAAAAGGAAGGGTTATGACTCCACTTGTCTTTAGAAGGAAAGAAAGAGCGAGCTGTCAAACGCTTTGGTATTTCTCCCTTTCTTTGGCGTTTTAGTATTAGTACTATCTACTATTAGTACTATCAAATACCATCCTCACATGTCATTTCAGAATCCTTGTGTTGGTTTTTATTGTGGTGTGAATGTCCAGTCCAAGTAGAAGCTTCCTTTGTAGCAAAGAGTCAACATGTGTTCCAGAGAAAATCTACCGTCTTGTACATATGTACGCATACTCACATTTCTTCATCACTTTCACTTTCACTTTCCCTTTGACCTTCAATGGCTGTGGATCGTTAGTCGTTCATATTTCTCTGCTTTCAGACATTGTGTACTTTTATCACCACGTCCGTGTAGGCTGTGATGCTTGCTGAGCATCGATGATGTCACCGTAGCGTACATACAGTAGTGTTGTCACTGCACTGTCCCAAGGTGGATCCCTGAACTCACCGTGTGTTATCTTTGATGTGCTAACACGTGTGCACCGTACAGCCTAGCAGACCACAGGTAGTACATCTTTATGCCTCAGTGGAATCATTGATGACCATGTGCTAACACAGCTAGCATGTACAAGAAGCTGACCACGGGTGGTACATCTTTATGCTGTTTTCTAACTGACGAGTCCATCCAATACGTACCAGAGACGCACAGAGCATCACACTTTTTGTCAATCATGAAGAATTTACATGTTTGGCGGTCCTTGAACGCACCATGGTTGTGTGCTGAGATGCAAACGTCAAACTAGAAGTAGGTTTCTGACATTTATCATGCATGAGCTATAAATTTGACACGTGTAGACGTCGTGTGTGAGGCATACGTGGGGGTGAAATGTGGATTGTGTTATGAGTGAACAATGGCAATTGAAGAGAGGAGAGGCTTCTGCAGCGAACCTAATCATTACCACGCTGACTTTTATTGCAAATGTCAATCCACAATTGGAAAAACCTCAACGTGTGAGACGGAGTGAGACGTGTTTCCATGGCCGTGTCAATGACTCCATGACGTGTATTTACATTCTTTCTCCTGCCATTGCCATTCCACACAAATATGGAACCAATAAAAGCAAAGGTTTGAAGTAATCCTGGTGTCTTTGATTTGCAGCTACAGCTTTTCCAGTTGCCAGGCGGATGTAGTCACCGTGTGCCAACGTGGTCTGGGCTTAATCATCTCTCTCATCAAGCACCTCTCTCCTTTGGGACAGCAGGAAGGATTCCCACACGGCGAGGCACTGCAAGCAAACACCCCTTGTCATCATTTCAATACCTCACGTGGTTGCCATGTGGGCCTGCTTCAACTCATCCACTCCACTCATCTACTCTACTATCCGCTCTACTGGATGGAGTCTACCACAGAATAAGGTGTAGAGGTTTTGGAGTACTGGGACTACTGGGAGAACTGGGAGTACTGGAGGCAGGGAGCCAGGGCGTCTAAGCGTCATGCTTAAGTTTGTTACCTTTTCAAAGCATTCCACATTCTTCTCAGCTGTTGAGACGAAGGCTGACTTGATGTCACCTCTGGCACTCTTCTGCCAGTAGGTCCAGTCGCTCTTCAAAGCGTTGTTGGCCAGTTCCATCCGATCTGCCAAACCCTCCACTTCTTCCTGCAGCTCACCCTAAGAACACAGCAACAAAAACGTCATACAAACATGCCCCGAAATGTTGGCCAATGAAGCTAACGTGTTTTTGGGATGGGGGGCAGTGGAGCACCCGGAGAAAAGCCACACGTGCACGGGGAGAACATGCAACATGCGGAGATTCCAACCCAGGTCTTCCCATCTCCTGACTGGGGCCAACATGCTAACCATTCCAGGCACCCAAAAATACATGGATTGGATGCAAGATGGACTTGCGGGGATTTCGAAAAGTCATATGTTTTGAAGAATAATATCAATATAAGGCATTTAGAGGACCCATTAAAAGATGTAGTATTGCACAAAGGCCACTAGGTGTCACAAATGTTACTGTACTGTTGGGGGAGAAACACAAGCACCAGACTGGATCCCCACTGTGCAGTTTCCATGTGGCTGCTAGTTCAGCTTCCTCGGTACACGCGTACAGTACACGCATACCGTACACGTGTACTGTACACGCGTACAGTGTGAGTGTTCATTAGCCTGATGATGACGGAGGACACCCAAAGGCATATCTTGTCCACGTGTGTCACGAGGACAAGGCAGGAAGAAGGAGGCAATGAGGTGTGAACATGAACTGATGTGTGGATGATGCAGAACTTACAGCTTCTTGCTCAGCCTTTTTGGATGCCAGGGTCTCAAAGTCCGCCTGGATGTTGTCTCTCCGTCGCATCACAGTCTGAAACAGACAAGCACTGTCCAGCCACTAAACACGAATGGCACAAAGGTCATACAATCTGGGGTTTGGGCAGCATCTCTTTGCTTGCGATGCCCCTGCAGGAGCGGAGCAGAAATGCAGTCATGGCAGAGAGCTTTGGGATGTGATCGATACCGTAACTGTGCCGGGCCTTACCTTCAGTACTTCACCACACAGCACATACTCGTGAAGGGCAGGTACCAGGACCTCAGACAGATGATGGATCTGCTTTTCTGTTTCTTTGCGACATTGCTCCACACAGTTGGCAACATCTTTCAGGGGCTCGGCCAGGTCCTCCTCCATGTCCGCCCACTGGGCGTAGGCGGGGCCGCACTGCTTGAGCTCATCCAAATACTCTATTGACACAGAATACACTATATATATATATATATATATATATATATATATATATATATATATATTTACACACACACTTCCACAAGGAAGTGAAAGCAGTACTAGAGTGTGTGTCATTCATTTCTTCATTTGGACCACCACAGAAAGATTTGGCCCTACTTATGTTGAGGAATTTTTGGGACAATTTCATGCAGCAGATGCCGTCATGACGCCGTCATGAAGACTCTGCATGGTCAGAAGCTCTGAGGAAGCTACCTGGACAAGACGCATGGTCATCAAACAATGCTTAGACCCTGTAGAAGGGTAACAGCCTGAACCCAGCATGCGGTATACAATTCATACAGGAACTTTGACCTCCGAGGCCAAGGTCAAGTGCTCCTCCTCCAAAAGCAGTGACAGGACCATCCATTGTTCGCTATGAAGTGAACATGGCAACCATCAGGACACGTGTCCACTATCTTAGCCTACCTAGGCAAGACGAGGCAATACGAGCACCGTGTCAAACAGTTCCAAATGAAAGCAAATACCTCGCTGCTCCTTGATGATCCTCTGAGAAACTTTGTCCACAGAGGAGATCTTGTTGCTGAAGGTTTCTACATATTCCTGCATCAGCGTGAACTCCTCCGGCCGGCTCTTGACGCCACGCACCGAGTTGGCCACTGCCCGTACCGTGTCGCTCATTCGACTCAGGAAGCCCGGACCCTGTTTCTTGTGAGACGGCAGGTCCTGCACACGGGCACAGGCCAAAAGTTCAATTCAATGGTCCCAAGTACAGACTGCACAACAACATAAACATGGCATAGACGTCATACAGCTCCGACACACCAGCGATGCTCCAAAGGCCGGGAATTAGGAAGAAGTTGCACCAAGTAACCCTGAGGAGCCACGCCTGTCAAGTAAGAAGCATTTCAGGTGACCACGTCACAACGCCCCCCCCCCCCCCCCCCCCCCCCCGAGAACAGCAAGGCTTTACAACCAAGGGCGGATACTTGGAGGAATCCAAAACTATACCACATACACGCTATATTCATAGTAATGACAAGCTGGCATGTACTTTTATACACACAGTACATCATTCTTAGTGTTGACAAGCTAGCATGTACTTTTATACACAGTACATCATTCATAGTACTGACAAGCTAGCATGTAAACATTCAGGAAAAGAAAGGAAAGGCATGGAATGAAGCGTGTCAGATTTGACAGGCGGGATCGGCGAAGCCCCGGCGTGCGTTCTAAAAGTGGAATACCTGGGCAGTCAAAAAGATCTTCAAGTGCTGGTTGAAGGACAGGATGGGATGCTCGGCAATCTTGTTGAGGAAGCGATGCAGTGCGTTCTTCCTGGTCTGGATGAAGTCATCGTTGAAGCGCTCCACCATGCCTTTCATCACAAACTTCTCTGGCAGAGGCTGACAGAAGAGCACACTTTAGCCGGCCGGTCAAAGCGTCCGCCACCAACAGGGTTCACCATGCTGTCTTTACGCTACGGAAACGATTCCAAAAGTTTGTGAAGCCAGAGACCACGCTTTCTGCTGACATACAAGCCACGGGCAGAACCGCAGGGACTACGTGGAAGACCAGGCTTGGTGAGTCAACCCATGCAGTACCCTTGGGCAGCAGCCGGCTACTTGCTAGTACCGGACCGTGTAAGTACCGTGCAGCCTGTGGCTGGTGAAGCCATGTGCTTGGAATGGTCAGCACAACTTGATGAGTCACATGACATGACACTACACGTCAGAAGTACTGATGTGGCGTGTTTGACGTACATGCACGATGAGGGTTGGATGGCATTCTTCCAGTCTGCTCCGTAGCCAAAGAAAGTCCTGGTAGCGTCGGCAGACCTCATACTCATACGAGTCAAAGTCGCTTCTCGTAGTCTGAAGAGAGAAATGGCATTCATCTTCCACCACAACGTCTTTGACTACTCTGATCAATTCTGAATCCTGAATCTTATCTCCTGTCTCACCTTGGTCAGGACTCTGTACATGATGAACGTCTCAATGGCTGTCACGTGACTCTCTGGGTTGTCAACGGTAACAAACAAGTCTCTGCTGCCAATCTGCTGGTCCTCATCGTCATCCAGGTGGTACTGGTTGACCAGTGAGCTGGGAGTATCAGGCGCCGGAGCCCCATCCGTCAGTGACATTTTCTGGAGCAGAACATATGAAATACACAGTAAGCGTATACCTGTGTACTTTATTCCCATGGTATGGCAGATGGCTGTAACCATGGAAGCTCTTCCAAGCTTCTCCTTGGCACTTTCCCTCGCCAATGGCTGGACTGACCTACGTATCTGGAGACCAGTGACACATAAACACTTCCTGTCCCTCACTTCATGTGCAACAAATCAGTACACTTCTGTGCCCAACCAAAACATCCCATGAGTACTGTACCGTACCGTACCGTACCATTACACACTTACACACCAAATGAATACCTGCCTGGCCCAGTCTGTGTATTATTTGAAGGGAAATAGTACTTTCCCTTTTCTCCCAAGAGGATGTCATGAAATACACTACTACTCGGATTAGAATATGACATGAGATACTGACAGATGCATTACAGAAACAGTAAAAGCAATCATGAAAAGGCTATCAAATCAGGGGGAAACATATTTGATGGTTTCAGTCTTTCATCCACATGGAAACCGCCTTGTGGCTGACGGGAAAGCCTATCTTTGGAAAAGGACTTCCAGATTAGGAAAATCTGAAACTGCTAGGTTGTTGTTTCCGTGTAGACAACCAACTTGCTTCTTTCTGAAAACCATGACATCACCGACCTGGGGCCGTCACATGACCAGAAGTTGTCCTTGTCAGGTCACCAGGGAGCTGGAGCCTATCCCAGCTGGCGAGAGGCCGAGAGGCAGGGTACACCCTGGCTTGGTCACCAGCCAATACATACCACATACTGTACAGTACACACATCCATGTATACGAATGTGTGTACATACATTCATACATACACATACTGTATATATACACACACATTATATATACAAACATTGACACTATGGACAATTGCATCAACCCAACATGCATATTTTTGGGATGTAGGAGGAAGCCAGAGAAAACCCACAGAGAACATGAAAACGCCACGCGCTCACACGCATGCGCACAAACAAAGACACACACACACACACACACACACGTGAAGAACATGCAAAGTCCACAGGGATGTTCCAACGGAGATACCAACCCGGATCTCCTGACTGGGCGGCCCAAAAGAAAGCATAATACATATCAAATATCACAGCCTTACTATGTCATTGTAAACAACACAAAACAATACAATGCAAAGTAATACAACACGGCAACTTCAGCCAACGTTTGAAATGTCATTATTCAAAGTGGAGTCAAAGTGACTCAACTTTCCCTTTAGGATTCACAGCACGTTGGTTTATGATACTACCGTAGAAGAACCGCTGTGCTGTAGCAACCGTAGACACGCATTTTGAAACTGTTCCAAGCTGAAGCAAAAAGCACAAAGAATGATGAACTCCTATGCGAGTTAAAGACATGGAAATGTGAGCGGCTGTGCTGTTTGCTAACTTTGAAGACTGCTACAACGTGACGGTCTTACAAAGAAAGCACTTTTCCATGGCGTCTTTAACATCCGCACGGCAAACAAATGCAACAAATTCACCTTTACCTTGCTAAACACCTCCAAGTCTTCTTCTTCTTCCAGGTCCAACATGTCTGCTGAGAAACCCTCAGGTAAACTCATGACGTCACCACTTCCTGACTCACAGCGGCACCTTCCCCACCTTGTCCGGAACAGGAAAACACTCGGATAGCATCCGTTTCCCCCCACGTCCTTTCAAGATAAAAGACGCTATCGCGTAATAGCTATACGGGCCTGTAATAATACACCATATGTATAGTCGTCGATAAAGCAGCATCTCCGCCAAAGTCTATGTTGTGGACATTCATGTATGACCATCTATGTTGTAAATGGCTACGTGCATCTTGTATGTTACGAAGCTCTGTCATCCGTGCTTAACCATGAGCTGCATTGTTGGGCCACTGTCACCCAATGGCCGCATGGTGGCACCCTACAAAAAGCAGTGCTCGCTAAAAGGGTGCTGCTCGACACCGCCTTGCGGTCCGAGTGTAGATGTGCACCATCTACCACCGTCCTCTAGAGGGTGCTGCTTGACACCGCCTTGCGGTCTGTAAGTGTGCCCCATGTGCCACCGTCTTGTGTATATGAAAACACGTATGTTTTAACAGCACTAATACATTGATATTCATTTACGACTACTTTATCTATCTCTTATATAATATTGATGATGGCGATTCTATCATATAATATAAATGTAGATATTAAATATGTATATAATAATCAATATGTATTAAGTAAAGTAAGTTGTGTAGAATGTTTAATTTTAAACCATCAAGCTCAGCATAGTGACATTATCACGAGTGGATTTTACAGCCACAGGGAAGGTTGCGATTTGTGTGTGTGTGTGTGTGTGAGAGAGAGAGAGAGAAATAGAGTTGTGTAATAGTTGTACAAAGGTCAAGTTTAGACGGGTTTGTAAGAAGCTGCATGTGTTTAAAGGTCAGCATCATATCACGCTGCCATCTCATAGCAGTTTCATTTGTTTTGCTTTCTTCACGAACTTCTGTGGTTCTTGTTCTGCTGCATGCAGGTGGAACATCTCATCCTTCCTGCTCCTATTTAGCAAGTTACGCCAAATGATGCTGTATTTTCTTCCAGACCCATATAAGATAGTATATAAGATATACTGTAGTTCCCCCTGCTGTACAGTATGACCTTCTCATTCTGATAACTGCAATGATGCTGTCGCTGTGACTGCAAGCTGCCACCAGGGGGCACCAGACAAACATGACACTTTCTCTTCCTCGTTTCATCCAAAGCAAAACAAACCAACAACAAAAACAGGTTTGAAGTAGAAGAGATGAAGAGATGGAATAAATAGTATTGACATGAAATCCCAGAATTGTCAGTCCGATGAGGTGATATCAGGCCTGTATCGTGATATCAGCCCTGTCAGGTGATATCAGTCCTGTATGGTGATATCAGTCCTGTATGGCGATATCAGTGATATCGATTACGTGTACAGATATTATGATTTCATTCCGTTTTCCAAATGCAAGTGTTAATGAGTATGAAAAACATACAAGCTGACGTGTAACATGCTAACATATTATAATATAATAACTAGTCATAAGAATGTTATTATTATGAGTGGTAGTAGTAGGTAGTAGTAGTAGCAGTATTAGTAGTATTGCTATTAGAAATGGGAGGGTCCAGGGTTTGACTCAGACTGATTGATTTGTGAGTGAACATGAATGGATGTAATATCCAATATGAATATGTAGTGATGATGACGGAGTGTACTCCGTGTACGCCACGTGTACTCCACGTGTACTCCACGTGTACTGCACATGGAGAGCAGTGTTGACTAGTGGTGTGTGTGTGTGTGTGTGTGTGTGTGTGTGTGTGTGTGTGTGAGAGAGAGAGATACTGCCACATCTGCGTTGCGTCTCCCGTCTCCATCTCTCATCCTCTTCTTCTGGCATCCATCCTCCCCGTCCATGTGTAGACCTTTACGTCCGTATCCTTTCTCTCCAGTCCATCACTTTCTCAGCCATGCTCTCCATCTCTCTCTCCTCCTCCTCATGATCAGCAGCGTCTGCTTCCTCATTGGCTGAGCCGCCAGAGCCACTGCTGGCTTCTCTCCTCCATCCGGCCCAGAAGGAAAGGTGGGAGAGGAGTGTCAAGGCAGGGACGGAAGGGGGACAGATTTTTTTTTTTTCCCATCCCTCTTGGCAGCATCAGCGGCGATGCATCCAGCAGCACTTTCCTAGCGTGCTCCTCCTCCTCCTTCCCTTCAGGGAGCGGCGAAGTGGAGACAAGCGAGATCCCCTCCTCCGGGTTTGCCTATCGGCAAGGCATCAGGTTGGAAGAGCCAAGGAAGGGGAGGGAGTTTCAGGAAAAGCGAGCCAAGAGGGTAAGAGGCCGTAGGGGGAATGGAGAAGAGTCTTCTTCAAATCCTCATGCTATCATTTGTCAGCATCATCTTTCCTCTATCTGCCGTCCCCAAGGGGACGTTGCAAGAAACAGAGAGAAGTAAATGCAAATGAAAGTTATTCGTCTGCCCTGAGGAAAAATCAATGCTGCTTGGTCTCGACAACCTTCGCTTTGGAAACGGTCTGTGCGCGTGCACGTGTGTGTGCGTGCACGTGTGTGTGCGTGCACGTGTGTGGCCAAAGGAATTGTTGCTGCTTTTCAAGGTATGGCCACGCTGGCTGCGTGTTTGTTTAAATTGATCTCTTCAGTGGGCGGCTGGGCGGCTGGGGGGCAGGGGGGCTGGGTGGGGGTTTCTTCCTGCTGTGTGTTAGCATAAGTTTGTTAGCATGCCTTTTCCTGCACCATCTTGGAGCTGCTGATTCCACCTTTCTTCCTCCATCCGATTGGAACTATTTTTATTTGCTGCTATTATCTCGGATTGGATCCATTTCATCTTTTTCTCAGTTGTACTTGTAGTATTTGGGATGTATATCGAGGACTAGATGGAGTACGATGATAATAAGGATAAAGTAAGATGATGGAATGGATGGTATGGATACGGATATGGAAAAGGCCGAGCGTTTCTTAGATTTGTCAGCGGCCATCCGAGGCTGAACAGGCTAAACCAATCAACACGCATCGTTCCACAGTCAAACACGTATAAAAGTAGGACGGGTGCAGCGGGACCAGGACCAGGACCAGGACCGGGACCGGGACCAGGACCAGGAGGACTTCCTTGGTGGACACTCCAAGCTTTGCACTGATGAATAAATACATCCCGACATAACTCCTAACTAATAACTCCTCTTTTCTTTCACGGAGCTGACCAAGGAACACACGCTTTCCTTTCACTGCTTTGTGCTTCCTTCTGCCACCTGTCCCTGAACGCAGCACGCAGAAAGAAAGTCTCTTCTATCCATACATCTTTCCTTCTCTTCATTGATGTCTTGCCGTAGTCATCACTCATCATCAACAGGATTCACTGTGGTCCTTTTCAAGTTCACTCATTGTTGACCTACGTATTATTGATGACTAATAATCCATATGCACTCATCATTACAATGAACAATACTTCATTTTTACCTAGGCAATGTCTTCATTTTTGGATAATTATCACTAATAGTTATGTATGCTCATATACTTCATAGTCATGATGTTTTACATCAAGTATTATGATTATTGATGGTGAATAATCATCATTGTAATTGTTATGAATGAAATATGCTCATATACTTCATAATCATGATGTTTTACATCAAGTATTATTATTATTGATGGTGAATAATCATCATTGTAATTGTTATGAATGAAATATGCTCATATACTTCATAGTCATGATGTTTTACATCAAGTATTATTATTATTGATGGTGAATAATCATCATTGTAATTGTTATGAATGAAATATGCTCATATACTTCATAGTCATGATGTTTTACATCAAGTATTATTATTATTATTATTGATGTGAATAATCCCCATTGTAATAGTTATGTATGAAATATGGAAGTAATGATGATTAGCATGTATGATGGACTTATGATAATACAGTACGTAGTGTAGTGTTTGTGTGTAGTATAGAGTAGTAGGTGTGTGTAGCATAGAGTATATAAGTATAGGTGTGTAGAGTACATCATATACATATAAGTACAAGGATGTTGAAGTGTTCTTGTCTTGGGGGGGTGCTGCTGATAAAAAAGCTCCTCTTGACACTGTGACCCCGCTGCGCCCCCCCCCCCCCCCCCCCACTGTCAGGGCGTCAGCGGGAGGGTGCAGGTAGGTCGTCTTTCCTTTTCCTTTACACTCCAAGTCACTTTCACACGTCACCCAGCAGAAGCTGAGCTCAGCTGAGCTGAGCTTTGTTGGGTCCACCCCCCCCCCCCAATCATACCACAAGGGCAGCCATTCACCACCGTTCCACGCAAACAATATTCCTATTTTGTCCTATTTTACATTCTGCAGTAATCCTTTGATATGAAAGAATGCTGAGATTTCATGTGGCACAATGTAGAATATTTATAGAAGAATATCTTTATGATGTCAGGTAGTATTGTACGTGTATGAGGTAGTATTGTAGTGTAGTACAGGTACAGAAGTATCTATGGTGTAGCCAAGGTAGTGTAGTGTACTAGTACAGGTACAGCAGTATCTATGGTGTAGCCAAGGTAGTGTAGTGTACTAGTACAGGTACAGCAGTATCTATGGTGTAGCCAAGGTAGTGTAGCGTAGTACAGGTACAGCAGTATCTATGGTGTAGCCAAGGTAGTGTAGTGTACTAGTACAGGTACAGCAGTATCTATGGTGTAGCCAAGGTAGTGTAGCGTAGTACAGGTACAGCAGTATCTATGGTGTAGCCAAGGTAGTGTAGTGTAGTACAAGTACAGCAGTATCTATGGTGTAGCCGAGGTAGTGTAGTGTAGTACAAGTACAGCAGTAGCTATGGTGTAGCCAAGGCAGTGTAGTACAAGTACAGCAGTATCTATGGTGTAGCCAAGATAGTGTAGTACAGCAGTATCTATGGTGTAGCCAAGGTAGTATAGTGTAGTACAGCAGTATCTGTGGTGTAGCACAAGTACAGCAGTATCTATGGTGTAGCCAAGGTAGTATAGTGTAGTACAGCAGTATCTGTGGTGTAGCCAAGGTAGTGTAGTACAAGTACAGCAGTATCTTTGGTGTAGCCAAGGTAGTGTAGTACAAGTACAGCAGTATCTATGGTGTAGCCGAGGTAGTCTAGTGTAGTACAAGTACAGCAGTATCTATGGTGTAGCCAAGGCAGTGTAGTACAAGTACAGCAGTATCTATGATGTAGCCAAGGTAGTGTAGTGTAGTACAAGTACAGCAGTATCTATGGTGTAACCAAGGCAGTGTAGTACAAGTACAGCAGTATCTATGGTGTAGCCAAAGTAGTGTAGTACAAGTACAGCAGTATCTATGGTGTAGCCAAGGTAGTGTAGTGTAGTACAAGTACAGCGGTATCTATGGTGTAGCCAAGGTAGTGTAGTACAAGTACAGCAGTATCTGTGGCGTAGTGAGTGGTACCGGAATGAAGCAGGTAGGATGAAATGTGTGACAGCATAGCAGTATAAGAATACTGCAGTAGTAGCGCTCCAGTGCGTCCATGCATTGTGGTGGTGGTGTGATGGTCATGCGGCCTAGCGTGTCATGTGACATGTGCACATGGAACATGGAACATGGAAGATGGTGGATGCTGACGTTCTCCGTTGCAGAACATTCATTGATGGAACGCAGCCTTCAATCAATGGAACTTCCACTTTGGTCTTCATGTGTCTTTTCCACAGCATGAAGAAGGTGGGGTGGGTGGGGTGGGGTGGCAGGGTGCATGGCAGTGGAACTGACCACATGGTTTCTGCTTGGCCTCCCGTGTCTCCTGAACGACTCTCTTCGGTGACGGGTATTCTTGGGTGGATAATACGGATGACGTTGTTATTGCTTAAGAATACGCGTAGTCGAGGAGAGTCCTCTCTTCACCAAACGCGTGACCCCTCACCCGCATCACATCACAAGTCACCCGACCCCCCAGCCATCCCAGGAGGACTTGGAGGCATCTCCACCGCATGTTGACTCTTTCCCACTTCTGTTGGGCTGCTCTATGAACAACATACCTGTTTCATCCTCCAGCACGTACACCATGGCTACGGGACCGTGTACTCCACCAAAGTCCTCCCCCCTCCACCCAGTCCTACCGTGTCCTACCGAGTCCTTTCGAGTCCTACCCAGTCCTACCGAGTCCTACCGGGTCCTACCGGGTCCTACAGTTTGGTGTACTTGCTTTGGTGTACTTTTGTTCATTGATTGTATTCAGCCTCCCAGGTATGATGTAGATGAATACGTGTTCGTCAAGGTTTCACTCTGTCATCCATCCATCCAACTGGAGCCTATCCCAGCTGTCTTGGGGGAGAGGCGGGGCCCACCCTGGACTGGTGGCCAGCCAATCCCAGGGCACATATAGACAAACAACCATTCACACTCACATTCATACCTATGGACAATTGAATGAATAACTCCACGGCCGAGGGGGGATGAGCGGGATAGAAAATGGATGGGTGCTAGGGATGCTAGGGGTGCTAGGGGTGCTAGGGGTGCTAGGGATGCTAGGGGTGCTAGGGGTGCTAGGGATGCTAGGGGTGCTAGGGATGCTAGGAGTGCTAGGGGTGCTAGGGATGCTAGGGGTGCTAGGGGTGCTAGGGGTGCTAGGGATGCTAGGGGTGCTAGGGGTGCAAGGGATGCTAGGGGTGCTAGGGATGCTAGGGGTGCTAGGGATGCTAGGGGTGCTAGGGATGCTAGGGGTGCTCGGGGTGCTAGGGATGCTAGGAGTGCTAGGGGTGCTAGGGATGCTAGGGGTGCTCGGGGTGCTCGGGGTGCTAGGGATGCTAGGGATGCTAGGGGTGCTAGGGATGCTAGGGATGCTAGGGATGCTAGGGGTGCTTGGGATGCTAGGGGTGCTAGGGATGCTAGGGGTGCTAGGGGTGCTAGGGATGCTAGGGGTGCTAGGGGTGCTAGGGGTGCTAGGGATGCTAGGGGTGCTAGGGGTGCTAGGGGTGCAAGGGATGCTAGGGATGCTAGGGGTGCTAGGGATGCTAGGGGTGCTAGGGATGCTAGGGGTGCTAGGGATGCTAGGGATGCTAGGGGTGCTAGGGGTGCTCGGGGTGCTAGGGATGCTAGGAGTGCTAGGGATGCTAGGGATGCTAGGGGTGCTCGGGGTGCTAGGGATGCTAGGGATGCTAGGGGTGCTAGGGATGCTAGGGGTGCTCGGGATGCTAGGGGTGCTAGGGATGCTAGGGGTGCTAGGGGTGCTAGGGGTGATAGGGGTGCTAGGGATGCTAGGGGTGCTAGGGGTGCTAGGGGTGCTAGGGGTGCTAGGGATGCTAGGGGTGCTAGGGATGCTAGGGATGCTAGGGATGCTAGGGGTGCTCGGGGTGCTAGGGATGCTAGGGGTGCTAGGGATGCTAGGAGTGCTAGGGGTGCTAGGGATGCTAAGGGTGCTAGGGGTGCTAGGGATGCTAGGGATGCTAGGGATGCTAGGGGTGCTAGGGGTGCTAGGGATGCTAGGGGTGCTCAGGGTGCTCGGGGTGCTAGGGATGCTAGGGATGCTAGGGGTGCTAGGGGTGCTAGGGGTGCTAGGGATGCTAGGGATGCTAGGGATGCTAGGGGTGCTAGGGGTGCTAGGGATGCTAGGGATGCTAGGGGTGCTAGGGGTGCTAGGGATGCTAGGGGTGCTCGGGGTGCTAGGGATGCTAGGAGTGCTAGGGGTGCTAGGGATGCTAGGGGTGCTAGGGATGCTAGGGGTGCTAGGGGTGATAGGGGTGCTAGGGGTGCTAGGGATGCTAGGGGTGCTCGGGGTGCTAGGGATACTAGGGATGCTAGGGGTGCTAGGGGTGCTAGGGATGCTAAGGGTGCTAGGGGTGCTAGGGATGGTAGGGGTGCTAGGGATGCTAGGGGTGCTAGGGGTGCTCGGGGTGCTAGGGATGCTAGGGATGCTAGGGATGCTAGGGGTGCTAGGGATGCTAGGGGTGCTAGGGGTGCTCGGGGTGCTAGGGATGCTAGGAGTGCTAGGGGTGCTAGGGATGCTAGGAATGCTAGGGGTGCTAGGGATGCTAGGGGTGCTAGGGGTGATAGGGGTGATAGGGGTGCTAGGGATGCTAGGGGTGCTCGGGGTGCTAGGGATGCTAGGGATGCTAGGAGTGCTAGGGGTGCTAGGGATGCTAAGGGTGCTAGGGGTGCTAGGGATGGTAGGGGTGCTAGGGATGGTAGGGGTGCTAGGGATGCTAGGAGTACTAGGAGTGCTAGGGGTGCTAGGGATGCTAGGGATGCTAGGGGTGCTAGGGATGCTAGGGGTGCTAGGGGTGCTAGGGGTGCTAGGGATGCTAGGGGTGCTCGGGGTGCTAGGGATGCTAGGAGTGCTAGGGATGCTAAGGGTGCTAGGGGTGCTAGGGGTGCTAGGGATGGTAGGGGTGCTAGGGATGCTAGGGGTGCTAGGGATGCTAGGGATGCTAGGGGTGCTAGGGATGCTAGGGGTGCTAGGGGTGCTAGGGATGCTAGGGGTGCTTGGGGTGCTAGGGGTGCTAGGGATGCTAGGGGTGCTAGGGATGCTAGGGGTGCTAGGGATGCTAGGGGTGCTAGGGGTGATAGGGGTGCTAGGGGTGCTAGGGGTGCTAGGGATGCTAGGGGTGCTCGGGGTGCTAGGGATGCTAGGAGTGCTAGGGGTGCTAGGGATGCTAAGGGTGCTAGGGGTGCTAGGGATGGTAGGGGTGCTAGGGGTGCTAGGGATGCTAGGGATGCTAGGGGTGCTAGGGATGCTAGGGGTGCTAGGGATGCTAGGGGTGGTAGGGGTGCTAGGGGTGCTAGGGGTGCTAGGGATGCTAGGGATGCTCGGGGTGCTAGGGATGCTAGGGATGCTAGGAGTGCTAGGGGTGCTAGGGATGCTAAGGGTGCTAGGGGTGCTAGGGATGGTAGGGGTGCTAGGGATGCTAGGGATGCTAGGGGTGCTAGGGGTGATAGGGGTGCTAGGGATGCTAGGGATGCTAGGGGTGCTCGGGGTGCTAGGGATGCTAGGGATGCTAGGAGTGCTAGGGGTGCTAGGGATGCTAAGGGTGCTAGGGGTGCTAGGGGTGCTAGGGATGGTAGGGGTGCTAGGGGTGCTAGGGATGCTAGGGGTGCTAGGGGTGATAGGGGTGCTAGGGATGCTAAGGGTGCTAGGGGTGCTAGGGGTGCTAGGGATGCTAGGGATGCTAGGGGTGCTCGGGGTGCTAGGGATGCTAGGAGTGCTAGGGGTGCTAGGGATGCTAAGGGTGCTAGGGGTGCTAGGGATGGTAGGGGTGCTAGGGGTGCTAGGGATGCTAGGGATGCTAGGGGTGCTAGGGATGCTAGGGGTGCTAGGGATGCTAGGGGTGCTAGGGATGGTAGGGATGCTAGGGGTGCTCGGGGTGCTAGGGATGCTAGGGGTGCTCGGGGTGCTAGGGATGCTAGGGATGCTAGGAGTGCTAGGGGTGCTAGGGATGCTAAGGGTGCTAGGGGTGCTAGGGGTGCTAGGGATGGTAGGGGTGCTAAGGATGCTAGGGATGCTAGGGGTGCTAGGGGTGATAGGGGTGCTAGCGATGCTAAGGGTGCTAGGGGTGCTAGGGGTGCTAGGGATGCTAAGGGTGCTAGGGGTGCTAGGGATGGTAGGGGTGCTAGGGATGGTAGGGATGCTAGGGGTGCTAGGGGTGATAGGGGTGCTAGGGATGCTAGGGATGCTAGGGATGCTAGGGGTGCTCGGGGTGCTAGGGATGCTAGGGATGCTAGGAGTGCTAGGGGTGCTAGGGATGCTAAGGGTGCTAGGGGTGCTAGGGGTGCTAGGGATGTAGGGGTGCTAGGGATGCTAGGGGTGCTAGGGGTGCTAGGAGTGCTAGGGGTGCTAGGGGTGCTAGGGATGCTAGGGATGCTAGGGGTGCTAGGGATGCTAGGGATGCTAGGGGTGCTAGGGATGCTAGGTGTGGTAGGGATGCTAGGGATGCTAGGGGTGCTAGGGGTGCTAGGGATGCTAGGGATGCTAGGGGTGCTAGGGGTGCTCGGGGTGCTAGGGATGCTAGGGTTGCTAGGGGTGCTAGGGATGCTAGGGGTGCTAGAGATGCTAGGGGTGCTAGGGGTGCTAGGGATGCTAGGAGTGCTAGGGGTGCTAGGGATGCTAGGGGTGCTAGGGGTGCTAGGGATGCTAGGGGTGCTAGGGATGCTAGGGATACTAGGGGTGCTCGGGGTGCCAGGGATGCTAGGGATGCTAGGAGTGCTAGGGGTGCTAGGGATGCTAAGGGTGCTAGGGGTGCTAGGGGTGCTAGGGATGCTAGGAGTGCTAGGGGTGCTAGGGATGCTAAGGGTGCTAGGGGTGCTAGGGGTGCTAGGGATGGTAGGGGTGCTAGGGGTGCTAGGGATGCTAGGGGTGCTAGGGGTGCTAGGGGTGCTAGGGATGCTAGGGGTGCTAGGGATGCTAAGGGTGCTAGGGGTGCTAGGGGTGCTAGGGATGGTAGGGGTGCTAGGGATGCTAGGAATGCTAGGGGTGCTAGGGGTGCTAGGGGTGATAGGGGTGCTAGGGGTGCTAGGAATGCTAGGGATGCTAAGGGTGCTCGGGGTGCTAGGGATGCTACGGATGCTAGGAGTGCTAGGGGTGCTAGGGATGCTAAGGGTGCTAGGGGTGCTAGGGATGGTAGGGGTGCTAGGGGTGCTAGGGGTGCTAGGGATGCTAAGGGTGCTAGGGGTGCTAGGGATGGTAGGGGTGCTAGGGGTGCTAGGGATGCTAGGGGTGCTAGAGGTGATAGGGGTGCTAGGGATGCTAGGGGTGCTAGGGGTGCTAGGGATGCTAGGGATGCTAGGGGTGCTAGGGATGCTAGGGATGCTAGGGATGCTAGGGGTGCTAGGGATGCTAGGGGTGGTAGGGATGCTAGGGATGGTAGGGGTGCTAGGGGTGCTAGGGATGCTAGGAGTGCTAGGGGTGGTAGGGATGCTAAGGGTGCTAGGGGTGCTAGGGATGGTAGGGGTGCTAGGGATGCTAGGGATGCTAGGGGTGCTAGGGGTGATAGGGGTGCTAGGGGTGATAGGGATGCTAGGGGTGCTCGGGGTGCTAGGGATGCTAGGGATGCCAGGAGTGCTAGGGGTGCTAAGGGTGCTAGGGGTGCTAGGGATGGTAGGGGTGCTAGGGGTGCTAGGGATGCTAGGGGTGCTAGGGGTGCTAGGGGTGCTAGGGATGGTAGGAGTGCTAGGGA
Source organism: Doryrhamphus excisus (assembly GCF_037039965.1). Lineage (NCBI taxonomy): Eukaryota > Metazoa > Chordata > Actinopteri > Syngnathiformes > Syngnathidae > Doryrhamphus > Doryrhamphus excisus. The sequence goes on from NC_136363.1 coordinate 23,415,254, forward strand.
TGCTAGGGGTGCTAGGGATGCTAGGGGTGCTAGGGATGCTAGGGGTGCTTGGGGTGCTAGGGGTGCTAGGGATGCTAGGGGTGCTAGGGGTGCTAGGGGTGATAGGGGTGCTAGGGGTGCTAGGGATGCTAGGGGTGCTCGGGATGCTAGGAGTGCTAGGGGTGCTAGGGATGCTAAGGGTGCTAGGGGTGCTAGGGGTGCTAGGGATGGTAGGGGTGCTAGGGATGGTAGGGGTGCTAGGGATGCTAGGGATGCTAGGGGTGCTAGGGGTGCTAGGGATGCTAGGGATGCTAGGGGTGATAGGGGTGCTAGGGGTGCTAGGGGTGCTAGGGATGCTAAGGATGCTAGGGGTGCTCGGGGTGCTAGGGATACTAAGGATGCTAGGAGTGCTAGGGGTGCTAGGGATGCTAAGGGTGCTAGGGGTGCTAGGGATGTAGGGGTGCTAGGGATGCTAGGGGTGCTAGGGGTGCTAGGGATGCTAGGAGTGCCAGGGGTGCTAGGGGTGCTAGGGATGCTAGGGATGCTAGGGATGCTAGGGGTGCTAGGGATGCTAGGGATGCTAGGGATGCTATGGATGCTAGGGGTGCTAGGGATGCTAGGTGTGGTACGGATGCTAGGGATGCTAGGGGTGCTATGGGTGCTAGGGGTGCTAGGGATGCTAGGAGTGCTAGGGGTGCTAGGGGTGCTAGGGATGCTAAGGGTGCTAGGGGTGCTAGGGGTGCTAGGGATGGTAGGGGTGCTAAGGATGCTAGGGATGCTAGGGGTGCTAGGGGTGCTAGGGGTGCTCGGGGTGCTAGGGATGCTAGGGATGCTAGGAGTGCTAGGGGAGCTAGGCATGCTAAGGGTGCTAGGGGTGCTAGGTATGGTAGGGGTGCTAGGGATGCTAAGGGTGCTAGGGGTGCTAGGGATGGTAGGGGTGCTAGGGGTGCTAGGGATGCTAGGGGTGCTAGGGGTGATAGGGGTGCTAGGGATGCTAGGGGTGCTAGGGATGCTAGGGATGCTAGGGGTGCTAGGGGTGCTAGGGATGCTACGGGTGCTAGGAGTGCTAGGGGTGCTAGGGATGCTAAGGGTGCTAGGGGTGCTAGGGATGCTAGGGGTGCTAGGGGTGCTCGGGGTGCTAGGGATGCTAGGGATGCTAGGGGTGCTAGGGATGGTAGGGGTGCTAGGGATACTAGGGGTGCTAGGGATGCTAGGGGTGCTAGGGGTGCTTGGGGTGCTAGGGATGCTAGGGGTGCTAGGGGTGCTCGGGGTGCTAGGGATGCTAGTGATGCTAGGGGTGCTAGGGATGCTAGGGGTGCTAGAGATGCTAGGGGTGCTAGGGGTGCTAGGGGTGCTAGGGATGCTAGGAGTGCTAGGGGTGCTAGGGGTGCTAGGGGTGCTAGGGATGCTAGGGGTGCTAGGGATGCTAGGGGTGCTCGGGGTGCTAGGGATGCTAGGGATGCTAGGAGTGCTAGGGGTGCTAGGGATGCTAAGGGTGCTAGAGGTGCTAGGGGTGCTAGGGATACTAGGGATGCTAGGGATGCTAGGGGTGCTAGGGGTGCTCGGGGTGCTAGGGATGCTAGGGATGCTAGGGATGCTAGGGGTGCTAGGGGTGCTCGGGATGCTAGGGATGCTAGGGGTGCTAGGGGTGCTAGGGATGCTAGGGATGCTAGGGGTGCTAGGGGTGCTCGTGGTGCTAGGGATGCTAGGAGTACTAGGAGTGCTAGGGATGCTAGGGATGCTAGGGGTGCTAGGGATGCTAGGGGTGCTAGGGGTGGTAGGGATGCTAGGGATGCTAGGGGTGCTCGGGGTGCTAGGGATGCTAGGGATGCTAGGAGTGCTAGGGATGCTAAGGGTGCTAGGGGTGCTAGGGGTGCTAGGGATGGTAGGTGTGCTAGGGATGCTAGGGGTGCTAGGGATGCTAGGGATGCTAGGGGTGCTAGGGGTGCTTGGGGTGCTAGGGATACTAGGGATGCTAGGGATGCTAGGGGTGCTAGGGATGGTAGGGGTGCTAGGGATGCTAGGGGTGCTAGGGATGCTAGGGATGCTAGGGGTGCTACGGATGCTAGGGGTGGTAGGGATGCTAGGGATGCTAGGGGTGCTAGGGATGCTAGGGATGCTAGGGGTGCTAGGGATGCTAGGGGTGCTAGGGATGCTAAGGGTGCTAGGGGTGCTAGGGATGCTAGGGGTGCTAGGGGTGCTAGGGATGCTAGGGATGCTAGGGGAGCTAGGGATGCTAGGGATGCTAGGGGTGCTCGGGGTGCTAGGGATGCTAGCGATGCTAGGAGTGCTAGGGGTGCTAGGGATGCTAAGGGTGCTAGGGGTGCTAGGGGTGCTAGGGATGCTAGGAGTGCTAGGGGTGCAAGGGATGCTAAGGGTGCTAGGGGTGCTAGGGGTGCTAGGGATGGTAGGGGTGCTAGGGGTGCTAGGGATGCTAGGGGTGCTAGGGATGCTAGGGGTGCTAGGGGTGCTAGGGGTGCTAGGGATGCTAGGGGTGCTAGGGGTGCTAGGGATGGTAGGGGTGCTAGGGATGCTAGGAATGCTAGGGGTGCTAGGGGTGCTAGGGGTGATAGGGGTGCTAGGGATGCTAGGGATGCTAGGGGTGCTTGGGGTGCTAGGGATGCTAGGAGTGCTAGGGGTGCTAGGGATGCTAAGGGTGCTAGGGGTGCTAGGGATGGTAGGGGTGCTAAGGATGCTAGGGATGCTAGGGGCGCTAGGGGTGATAGGGGTGCTAGGGATGCTAGGGGTGCTCGGGGTGCTCGGGGTGCTAGGGATGCTAGGAGTGCTAGGAGTGCTAGGGATGCTAAGGGTGCTAGGGGTGCTAGGGGTGCTAGGGGTGCTAGGGATGGTAGGGGTGCTAGGGATGCTAAGGGTGCTAGGGGTGCTAGGGATGGTAGGGGTGCTAGGGGTGCTAGGGATGCTAGGGGTGCTAGGGGTGATAGGGGTGCTAGGGATGCTAGGGGTGCTAGGGATGCTAGGGATGCTAGGGGTGCTAGGGGTGCTAGGGATGCTAGGGGTGCTAGGAGTGCTAGGGGTGCTAGGGATGCTAAGGGTGCTAGGGGTGCTAGGGATGCTAGGGATGCTAGGGGTGCTAGGTGTGCTCGGGGTGCTAGGGATGCTAGGGATGCTAGGGGTGCTAGGGATGGTAGGGGTGCTAGGGATACTAGTGGTGCTAGGGATGCTAGGGGTGCTAGGGGTGCTTGGGGTGCTAGTGGTGCTAGGGATGCTAGGGGTGCTAGGGGTGCTTGGGGTGCTAGGGATGCTAGGGTTGCTAGGGGTGCTAGGGATGCTAGGGGTGCTAGAGATGCTAGGGGTGCTAGGGGTGCTAGGAATGCTAGGAGTGCTAGGGGTGCTAGGGGTGCTAGGGATGCTAGGGGTGCTAGGGATGCTAAGGGTGCTAGGGGTGCTAGGGATGGTAGGGGTGCTAGGGATGCTAGGAATGCTAGGGGTGCTAGGGGTGCTAGGGGTGATAGGGGTGCTAGGGGTGCTAGGGATGCTGGGGATGCTAGGGGTGCTCGGGGTGCTAGGGATGCTACGGATGCTAGGAGTGCTAGGGGTGCTAGGGATGCTAAGGGTGCTAGGGGTGCTAGGGATGGTAGGGGTGCTAGGAGTGCTAGGGGTGCTAGGGATGCTAAGGGTGCTAGGGGTGCTAGGGATGGTAGGGGTGCTAGGGGTGCTAGGGATGCTAGGGGTGCTAGAGGTGATAGGGGTGCTAGGGATGCTAGGGGTGCTAGGGGTGCTAGGGATGCTAGGGATGCTAGGGGTGCTAGGGATGCTAGGGATGCTAGGGGTGCTAGGGATGCTAGGGGTGGTAGGGATGCTAGGGATGCTAGGGGTGCTAGGGGTGCTAGGGGTGCTAGGGATGCTAGGAGTGCTAGGGGTGCTAGGGATGCTAAGGGTGCTAGGGGTGCTAGGGATGGTAGGGGTGCTAGGGATGCTAGGGATGCTAGGGATGCTAGGGGTGCTAGGGATGCTAGGGATGCTAGGGGTGCTCGGGGTGCTAGGGATGCTAGGAGTGCTAGGGGTGCTAGGGATGCTAAGGGTGCTAGGGGTGCTAGGGATGGTAGGGGTGCTAGGGGTGCTAGGGATGCTAGGGGTGCTAGGGATGCTAGGGATGCTAGGGGTGCTAGGGATGCTAGGTGTGGTAGGGATGCTAGGGATGCTAGGGGTGCTAGGGGTGCTAGGGGTGCTAGGGATGCTAGGAGTGCTAGGGGTGCTAGGGGTGCTAGGGATGCTAAGGGTGCTAGGGGTGCTAGGGATGGTAGGGGTGCTAAGGATGCTAGGGATGCTAGGGGTGCTAGGGGTGCTAGGGGTGCTCGGGGTGCTAGGGATGCTAGGGATGCTAGGAGTGCTAGGGGAGCTAGGGATGCTAAGGGTGCTAGGGGTGCTAGGGGTGCTAGGGATGGTAGGGGTGCTAGGGATGCTAAGGGTGCTAGGGGTGCTAGGGATGGTAGGGGTGCTAGGGGTGCTAGGGATGCTAGGGGTGCTAGGGGTGATAGGGGTGCTAGGGATGCTAGGGGTGCTAGGGATGCTAGGGATGCTAGGGGTGCTAGGGGTGCTAGGGATGCTAGGGGTGCTAGGAGTGCTAGGGGTGCTAGGGATGCTAAGGGTGCTAGGGGTGCTAGGGATGCTAGGGATGCTAGGAGTGCTAGGGGTGCTCGGGGTGCTAGGGATGCTAGGGATGCTAGGGGTGCTAGGGATGGTAGGGGTGCTAGGGATACTAGGGGTGCTACGGATGCTAGGGGTGCTAGGGGTGCTTGGGGTGCTAGGGATGCTAGGGGTGCTAGGGGTGCTCGGGGTGCTAGGGATGCTAGGGATGCTAGGGGTGCTAGGGGTGCTAGAGATGCTAGGGGTGCTAGGGGTGCTAGGGGTGCTAGGGATGCTAGGAGTGCTAGGGGTGCTAGGGGTGCTAGGGGTGCTAGGGATGCTAGGGATGCTAGGGGTGCTAGGGATGCTAGGGGTGCTCGGGGTGCTAGGGATGCTAGGGATACTAGGAGTGCTAGGGGTGCTAGGGATGCTAAGGGTGCTAGGGGTGCTAGGGATGCTAGGGATGCTAGGGATGCTAGGGGTGCTAGGGGTGCTCGGGGTGCTAGGGATGCTAGGGATGCTAGGGGTGCTAGGGGTGCTCGGGATGCTAGGGGTGCTAGGGGTGCTAGGGATGCTAGGGATGCTAGGGGTGCTAGGGGTGCTTGTGGTGCTAGGGATGCTAGGAGTACTAGGAGTGCTAGGGGTGCTAGGGATGCTAGGGATGCTAGGGGTGCTAGGGATGCTAGGGGTGCTAGGGGTGGTAGGGATGCTAGGGATGCTAGGGGTGCTCGGGGTGCTAGGGATGCTAGGGATGCTAGGAGTGCTAGGGATGCTAAGGGTGCTAGGGGTGCTAGGGATGGTAGGTGTGCTAGGGATGCTAGGGGTGCTAGGGATGCTAGGGATGCTAGGGGTGCTAGGGGTGCTTGGGGTGCTAAGGATACTAGGGATGCTAGGGATGCTAGGGATGCTAGGGGTGCTACGGATGCTAGGGGTGGTAGGGATGCTAGGGATGCTAGGGGTGCTAGGGATGCTAGGGATGCTAGGGGTGCTAGGGATGCTAGGGGTGCTAGGGATGCTAAGGGTGCTAGGGATGCTAGGGGTGCTAGGGATGCTAGGGATGCTAGGGGTGCTAGGGATGCTAGGGATGCTAGGGGTGCTCGGGGTGCTAGGGATGCTAGCGATGCTAGGAGTGCTAGGGGTGCTAGGGATGCTAAGGGTGCTAGGGGTGCTAGGGTTGCTAGGGATGCTAGGAGTGCTAGGGGTGCTAGGGATGCTAAGGGTGCTAGGGGTGCTAGGGATGGTAGGGGTGCTAGGGGTGCTAGGGATGCTAGGGGTGCTAGGGATGCTAGGGGTGCTAGGGGTGCTAGGGATGCTAGGGGTGCTAGGGATGCTAAGGGTGCTAGGGGTGCTAGGGGTGCTAGGGATGGTAGGGGTGCTAGGGATGCTAGGAATGCTAGGGGTGCTAGGGGTGCTAGGGGTGATAGGGGTGCTAGGGATGCTAGGGGTGCTCGGGGTGCTAGGGATGCTAGGGATGCTAGGAGTGCTAGGGGTGCTAGGGATGCTAAGGGTGCTAGGGGTGCTAGGGGTGCTAGGGATGGTAGGGGTGCTAAGGATGCTAGGGATGCTAGGGGTGCTAGGGATGCTAAGGGTGCTAGGGGTGCTAGGGGTGCTAGGGATGGTAGGGGTGCTAGGGATGCTAGGGATGCTAGGGGTGCTAGGGGTGCTCGGGGTGCTAGGGATGCTAGGGTTGCTAGGGGTGCTAGGGATGCTAGGGGTGCTAGAGATGCTAGGGGTGCTAGGGGTGCTAGGGATGCTAAGGGTGCTAGGGGTGCTAGGGGTGCTAGGGATGGTAGGGGTGCTTAGGATGCTAGGGATGCTAGGGGCGCTAGGGATGCTAGGGGTGCTAGGGATGGTAGGGGTGCTAGGGATACTAGGGGTGCTAGGGATGCTAGGGGTGCTAGGGGTGCTTGGGGTGCTAGGGATGCTAGGGGTGCTAGGGGTGCTAGGGATGCTAGGGTTGCTAGGGATGCTAGGGGTGCTAGAGATGCTAGGGGTGCTAGGGGTGCTAGGAATGGTAGGAGTGCTAGGGGTGCTAGGGGTGCTAGGGATGCTAGGGGTGCTAGGGGTGCTAGGGATGCTAGGGATGCTAGGGGTGCTAGGGATGCTAGGGATGCTAGGGGTGCTCGGGGTGCTAGGGATGCTAGGAGTGCTAGGGGTGCTAGGGATGCTAAGGGTGCTAGGGGTGCTAGGGGTGCTAGGGATGCTAGGAGTGCTAGGGATGCTAAGGGTGCTAGGGGTGCTAGGGGTGCTAGGGATGGTACGGGTGCTAGGGGTGCTAGGGATGCTAGGGGTGCTAGGGATGCTAGGGGTGCTAGGGGTGCTAGGGATGCTAGGGGTGCTAGGGATGCTAAGGGTGCTAGGGGTGCTAGGGATGGTAGGGGTGCTAGGGATGCTAGGAATGCTAGGGGTGCTAGGGGTGCTAGGGGTGATAGGGGTGCTAGGGGTGCTAGGGATGCTAGGGGTGCTCGGGGTGCTAGGGATGCTACGGATGCTAGGAGTGCTAGGGGTGCTAGGGATGCTAAGGGTGCTAGGGGTGCTAGGGATGGTAGGGGTGCTAGGAGTGCTAGGGGTGCTAGGGATGCTAAGGGTGCTAGGGGTGCTAGGGATGGTAGGGGTGCTAGGGGTGCTAGGGATGCTAGGGGTGCTAGAGGTGATAGGGGTGCTAGGGATGCTAGGGGTGCTAGGGGTGCTAGGGATGCTAGGGATGCTAGGGGTGCTAGGGATGCTAGGGATGCTAGGGATGCTAGGGGTGGTAGGGATGCTAGGGATGCTAGGGGTGCTAGGGGTGCTAGGGATGCTAGGAGTGCTAGGGGTGCTAGGGATGCTAAGGGTGCTAGGGGTGCTAGGGATGGTAGGGGTGCTAGGGATGCTAGGGATGCTAGGGATGCTAGGGGTGCTAGGGGTGATAGGGGTGCTAGGGGTGCTAGGGATGCTAGGGATGCTAGGGGTGCTCGGGGTGCTAGGGATGCTAGGGATGCTAGGAGTGCTAGGGGTGCTAGGGATGCTAAGGGTGCTAGGGGTGCTAGGGATGGTAGGGGTGCTAGGGGTGCTAGGGATGCTAGGGGTGCTAGGGGTGCTAGGGGTGCTAGGGGTGCTAGGGATGGTAGGGGTGCTAGGGATGCTAGGGGTGCTAGGGATGCTAGGGGTGCTAGGGATGCTAGGGGTGCTAGGGATGCTAGGGGTGCTTGGGGTGCTAGGGGTGCTAGGGATGCTAGGGGTGCTAGGGGTGCTAGGGGTGCTAGGGATGCTAGGGGTGCTAGGGATGCTAAGGGTGCTAGGGGTGCTAGGGGTGCTAGGGATGGTAGGGGTGCTAGGGATGCTAGGAATGCTAGGAGTGCTAGGGGTGCTAGGGATGCTAAGGGTGCTAGGGGTGCTAGGGATGGTAGGGGTGCTAAGAGTGCTAGGGGTGCTAGGGATGCTAAGGGTGCTAGGGGTGCTAGGGATGGTAGGGGTGCTAGGGGTGCTAGGGATGCTAGGGGTGCTAGAGGTGATAGGGGTGCTAGGGATGCTAGGGGTGCTAGGGGTGCTAGGGATGCTAGGGATGCTAGGGGTGCTAGGGATGCTAGGGATGCTAGGGATGCTAGGGATGCTAGGGGTGCTAGGGATGCTAGGGGTGGTAGGGATGCTAGGGATGCTAGGGGTGCTAGGGGTGCTAGGGGTGCTAGGGATGCTAGGAGTGCTAGGGGTGCTAGGGATGCTAAGGGTGCTAGTGGTGCTAGGGATGGTAGGGGTGCTAGGGATGCTAGGGATGCTAGGGGTGCTAGGGGTGATAGGGGTGCTAGGGGTGCTAGGGATGCTAGGGATGCTAGGGATGCTAGGGGTGCTCGGGGTGCTAGGGATGCTAGGGATGCTAGGAGTGCTAGGGGTGCTAGGGATGCTAAGGGTGCTAGGGGTGCTAGGGATGGTAGGGGTGCTAGGGGTGCTAGGGATGCTAGGGGTGCTAGGGGTGCTAGGGGTGCTAGGGATGGTAGGGGTGCTAGGGATGCTAGGGGTGCTAGGGATGCTAGGGGTGCTAGGGATGCTAGGGGTGCTTGGGGTGCTAGGGGTGCTAGGGATGCTAGGGGTGCTAGGGGTGATAGGGGTGCTAGGGGTGCTAGGGATGCTAGGGATGCTAGGGGTGCTCGGGGTGCTAGGGATGCTAGGAGTGCTAGGGGTGCTATGGATGCTAGGAGTACTAGGGGTGCTAGGGGTGCTAGGGATGGTAGGGATGCTAGGGGTGCTAGGGATGCTAAGGGTGCTAGGGGTGCTAGGGATGCTAGGGGTGCTAGGGGTGCTCGGGGTGCTAGGGATGCTAGGGGTGCTAGGGATGGTAGGGGTGCTAGGGATACTAGGGGTGCTAGGGATGCTAGGGGTGCTAGGGGTGCTTGGGGTGCTAGGGATGCTAGGGATGCTAGGGGTGCTAGGGGTGCTAGGGATGCTAGGGATGCTAGGGGTGCTAGGGATGCTAGGGGTGCTAGAGATGCTAGGGGTGCTAGGGGTGCTAGGGGTGCTAGGGATGCTAGGAGTGCTAGGGGTGCTAGGGGTGCTAGGGGTGCTAGGGATGCTAGGAGTGCTAGGGGTGCTAGGGGTGCTAGAGGTGCTAGGGATGCTAGGGATGCTAGGGGTGCTAGGGATGCTAGGGGTGCTCGGGGTGCTAGGGATGCTAGGGATGCTAGGAGTGCTAGGGGTGCTAGGGATGCTAAGGGTGCTAGGGGTGCTAGGGGTGCTAGGGATGCTAGGGGTGCTAGGGGTGCTCGGGGTGCTAGGGGTGCTAGGGGTGCTCGGGGTGCTAGGGATGCTAGGAGTGCTAGGGGTGCTCGGGATGCTAGGGGTGCTAGGGGTGCTAGGGATGCTAGGGATGCTAGGGGTGCTAGGGATGCTAGGGGTGCTCGGGGTGCTAGGGATGCTAGGGATGCTAGGAGTGCTAGGGGTGCTAGGGATGCTAAGGGTGCTTGGGGTGCTAGGGGTGCTAGGGATGGTAGGGGTGCTAGGGATGCTAGGAATGCTAGGAGTGCTAGGGGTGCTAGGGATGCTAAGGGTGCTAGGGGTGCTAGGGATGGTAGGGGTGCTAAGAGTGCTAGGGGTGCTAGGGATGCTAAGGGTGCTAGGGGTGCTAGGGATGGTAGGGGTGCTAGGGGTGCTAGGGATGCTAGGGGTGCTAGAGGTGATAGGGGTGCTAGGGATGCTAGGGGTGCTAGGGGTGCTAGGGATGCTAGGGATGCTAGGGGTGCTAGGGATGCTAGGGATGCTAGGGATGCTAGGGATGCTAGGGGTGCTAGGGATGCTAGGGGTGGTAGGGATGCTAGGGATGCTAGGGGTGCTAGGGGTGCTAGGGGTGCTAGGGATGCTAGGAGTGCTAGGGGTGCTAGGGATGCTAAGGGTGCTAGTGGTGCTAGGGATGGTAGGGGTGCTAGGGATGCTAGGGATGCTAGGGGTGCTAGGGGTGATAGGGGTGCTAGGGGTGCTAGGGATGCTAGGGATGCTAGGGATGCTAGGGGTGCTCGGGGTGCTAGGGATGCTAGGGATGCTAGGAGTGCTAGGGGTGCTAGGGATGCTAAGGGTGCTAGGGGTGCTAGGGATGGTAGGGGTGCTAGGGGTGCTAGGGATGCTAGGGGTGCTAGGGGTGCTAGGGGTGCTAGGGATGGTAGGGGTGCTAGGGATGCTAGGGGTGCTAGGGATGCTAGGGGTGCTAGGGGTGCTTGGGGTGCTAGGGGTGCTAGGGATGCTAGGGGTGCTAGGGGTGATAGGGGTGCTAGGGGTGCTAGGGATGCTAGGGATGCTAGGGGTGCTCGGGGTGCTAGGGATGCTAGGAGTGCTAGGGGTGCTAGGGATGCTAGGAGTACTAGGGGTGCTAGGGGTGCTAGGGATGGTAGGGATGCTAGGGGTGCTAGGGATGCTAAGGGTGCTAGGGGTGCTAGGGATGCTAGGGGTGCTAGGGGTGCTCGGGGTGCTAGGGATGCTAGGGGTGCTAGGGATGGTAGGGGTGCTAGGGATACTAGGGGTGCTAGGGATGCTAGGGGTGCTAGGGGTGCTTGGGGTGCTAGGGATGCTAGGGATGCTAGGGGTGCTAGGGGTGCTAGGGATGCTAGGGATGCTAGGGGTGCTAGGGATGCTAGGGGTGCTAGAGATGCTAGGGGTGCTAGGGGTGCTAGGGGTGCTAGGGATGCTAGGAGTGCTAGGGGTGCTAGGGGTGCTAGGGGTGCTAGGGATGCTAGGAGTGCTAGGGGTGCTAGGGGTGCTAGGGGTGCTAGGGATGCTAGGGATGCTAGGGGTGCTAGGGATGCTAGGGGTGCTCGGGGTGCTAGGGATGCTAGGGATGCTAGGAGTGCTAGGGGTGCTAGGGATGCTAAGGGTGCTAGGGGTGCTAGGGGTGCTAGGGATGCTAGGGGTGCTAGGGGTGCTCGGGGTGCTAGGGGTGCTAGGGGTGCTCGGGGTGCTAGGGATGCTAGGAGTGCTAGGGGTGCTCGGGATGCTAGGGGTGCTAGGGGTGCTAGGGATGCTAGGGATGCTAGGGGTGCTAGGGGTGCTAGGGGTGCTCGTGGTGCTAGGGATGCTAGGAGTACTAGGAGTGCTAGGGGTGCTAGGGATGCTAGGGATGCTAGGGGTGCTAGGGATGCTAGGGGTGCTAGGGGTGGTAGGGATGCTAGGGATGCTAGGCGTGCTCGGGGTGCTCGGGGTGCTAGGGATGCTAGGGATGCTAGGAGTGCTAGGGATGCTAAGGGTGCTAGGGGTGCTAGGGGTGCTAGGGATGGTAGGTGTGCTAGGGATGCTAGGGGTGCTAGGGATGCTAGGGATGCTAGGGGTGCTAGGGGTGCTTGGGGTGCTAGGGATACTAGGGATGCTAGGGATGCTAGGGGTGCCACGGATGGTAGGGGTGGTAGGGATGCTAGGGATGCTAGGGGTGCTAGGGATGCTAGGGATGCTAGGGGTGCTAGGGATGCTAGGGATGCTAAGGGTGCTAGGGGTGCTAGGGATGCTAGGGGTGCTAGGGGTGCTAGGGATGCTAGGGGTGCTAGGGATGCTAGGGATGCTAGGGGTGCTCGGGGTGCTAGGGATGCTAGCGATGCTAGGAGTGCTAGGGGTGCTAGGGATGCTAAGGGTGCTAGGGGTGCTAGGGGTGCTAGGGATGCTAGGAGTGCTAGGGGTGCTAGGGATGCTAAGGGTGCTAGGGGTGCTAGGGGTGCTAGGGATGGTAGGGGTGCTAGGGGTGCTAGGGATGCTAGGGGTGCTAGGGATGCTAGGGGTGCTAGGGGTGCTAGGGGTGCTAGGGATGCTAGGGGTGCTAGGGATGCTAAGGTTGCTAGGGGTGCTAGGGGTGCTAGGGATGGTAGGGGTGCTAGGGATGCTAGGAATGCTAGGGGTGCTAGGGGTGCTAGGGGTGCTAGGGGTGCTAGGGATGCTAGGGATGCTAGGGGTGCTCGGGGTGCTAGGGATGCTAGGGATGCTAGGAGTGCTAGGGGTGCTAGGGATGCTAAGGGTGCTAGGGGTGCTAGGGATGGCAGGGGTGCTAAGGATGCTAGGGATGCTAGGGGTGCTAGGGGTGATAGGGGTGCTAGGGGTGCTAGGGATGCTAGGGATGCTAGGAGTGCTAGGGGTGCTAGGGATGCTAAGGGTGCTAGGGGTGCTAGGGGTGCTAGGAGTGCTAGGGGTGCTAGGGATGCTAAGGGTGCTAGGGGTGCTAGGGATGCTAGGGATGCTAGGGGTGCTAGAGGTGCTCGGGGTGCTAGGGATGCTAGGGATGCTAGGGGTGCTAGGGATGGTAGGGGTGCTAGGGATACTAGGGGTGCTAGGGATGCTAGGGGTGCTAGGGGTGCTTGGGGTGCTAGGGATGCTAGGGATGCTAGGGGTGCTCGGGGTGCTAGGGATGCTAGGGTTGCTAGGGGTGCTAGGGATGCTAGGGGTGCTAGAGATGCTAGGGGTGCTAGGGATGCTAAGGGTGCTAGGGGTGCTAGGGGTGCTAGGGATGGTAGGGGTGCTAAGGATGCTAGGGATGCTAGGGGCGCTAGGGGTGATAGGGGTGCTAGGGATGCTAGGGGTGCTCGGGGTGCTCGGGGTGCTAGGGATGGTAGGGATGCTAGGAGTGCTAGGGGTGCTAGGGATGCTAAGGGTGCTAGGGGTGCTAGGGATGGTAGGGGTGCTAGGGATGCTAAGGGTGCTAGGGGTGCTAGGGATGGTAGGGGTGCTAGGGGTGCTAGGGATGCTAGGGGTGCTAGGGGTGATAGGGGTGCTAGGGATGCTAGGAGTGCTAGGGATGCTAGGGATGCTAGGGGTGCTAGGGGTGCTAGGGATGCTAGGGGTGCTAGGAGTGCTAGGAGTGCTAGGGATGCTAAGGGTGCTAGGGGTGCTAGGGATGCTAGGGATGCTAGGGGTGCTAGGGGTGCTCGGGGTGCTAGGGATGCTAGGGATGCTAGGGGTGCTAGGGATGGTAGGGGTGCTAGGGATACTAGGGGTGCTAGGGATGCTAGGGGTGCTAGGGGTGCTTGGGGTGCTAGGGATGCTAGGGGTGCTAGGGGTGCTCGGGGTGCTAGGGATGCTAGGGTTGCTAGGGGTGCTAGGGATGCTAGGGGTGCTAGAGATGCTAGGGGTGCTAGGGGTGCTAGGAATGCTAGGAGTGCTAGGGGTGCTAGGGATGCTAGGGGTGCTAGGGATGCTAGGGGTGCTAGGGGTGCTAAGGGTGCTAGGGGTGCTAGGGGTGCTAGGGGTGCTAGGGGTGCTAGGAGTGCTAGGGATGCTAAGGGTGCTAGGGGTGCTAGGGGTGCTAGGGATGGTAGGGGTGCTAGGGGTGCTAGGGATGCTAGGGGTGCTAGGGATGCTAGGGGTGCTAGGGGTGCTAGGGGTGCTAGGGGTGCTAGGGATGCTAAGGGTGCTAGGGGTGCTAGGGGTGCTAGGGATGGTAGGGGTGCTAGGGAGCTAGGAATGCTAGGGGTGCTAGGGGTGCTAGGGGTGCTAGGGATGCTAGGGATGCTAGGGGTGCTCGGGGTGCTAGGGATGCTACGGATGCTAGGAGTGCTAGGGGTGCTAGGGATGCTAAGGGTGCTAGGGGTGCTAGGGATGGTAGGGGTGCTAGGAGTGCTAGGGGTGCTAGGGATGCTAAGGGTGCTAGGGGTGCTAGGGATGGTAGGGGTGCTAGGGGTGCTAAGGATGCTAGGAGTGCTAGGGGTGCTAGGGGTGCTAGGGATGCTAGGGATGCTAGGGATGCTAGGGGTGCTAGGGATGCTAGGGATGCTAGGGGTGCTAGGGATGCTAGGTGTGGTAGGGATGCTAGGGATGCTAGGGGTGCTAGGGGTGCTAGGGGTGCTAGGGATGCTAGGAGTGCTAGGGGTGCTAGGGGTGCTAGGGATGCTAAGGGTGCTAGGGGTGCTAGGGGTGCTAGGGATGGTAGGGGTGCTAAGGATGCTAGGGATGCTAGGGGTGCTAGGGATGCTAGGGATGCTAGGGGTGCTAGGGATGCTAGGGATGCTAGGGGTGCTAGGGATGCTAGGTGTGGTAGGGATGCTAGGGATGCTAGGGGTGCTAGGGGTGCTAGGGGTGCTAGGAGTGCTAGGGGTGCTAGGGGTGCTAGAGATGCTAAGGGTGCTAGGGGTGCTAGGGATGGTAGGGGTGCTAAGGATGCTAGGGATGCTAGGGGTGCTAGGGGTGCTAGGGGTGCTCGGGGTGCTAGAGATGCTAGGGATGCTAGGAGTGCTAGGGGAGCTAGGGATGCTAAGGGTGCTAGGGGTGCTAGGGGTGCTAGGGATGGTAGGGGTGCTAGGGATGCTAAGGGTGCTAGGGGTGCTAGGGATGGTAGGGTTGCTAGGGGTGCTAGGGATGCTAGGGGTGCTAGGGGTGATAGGGGTGCTAGGGATGCTAGGGGTGCTAGGGATGCTAGGGATGCTAGGGGTGCTAGGGGTGCTAGGGATGCTAGGGGTGCTAGGAGTGCTAGGGGTGCTAGGGATGCTAAGGGTGCTAGGGGTGCTAGGGATGCTAGGGGTGCTAGGGGTGCTCGGGGTGCTAGGGATGCTAGGGATGCTAGGGGTGCTAGGGATGCTAGGGGTGCTAGAGATGCTAGGGGTGCTAGGGGTGCTAGGAGTGCTAGGGATGGTAGGGGTGCTACGGATGCTAGGGGTGGTAGGGATGCTAGGGATGCTAGGGGTGCTAGGGATGCTAGGGGTGCTAGGGATGCTAGGGGTGCTAGGGATGCTAAGGGTGCTAGGGGTGCTAGGGATGCTAGGGGTGCTAGGGGTGCTAGGGATGCTAGGGATGCTAGGGGTGCTAGGGATGCTAGGGATGCTAGGGGTGCTCGGGGTGCTAGGGATGCTAGCGATGCTAGGAGTGCTAGGGGTGCTAGGGATGCTAGGGGTGCTAGGGATGCTAGGGGTGCTAGGGATGCTAAGGGTGCTAGGGGTGCTAGGGATGCTAGGGGTGCTAGGGGTGCTAGGGATGCTAGGGGTGCTAGGGATGCTAGGGATGCTAGGGGTGCTCGGGGTGCTAGGGATGCTAGCGATGCTAGGAGTGCTAGGGGTGCTAGGGATGCTAAGGGTGCTAGGGGTGCTAGGGATGCTAGGAGTGCTAGGGGTGCTAGGGATGCTAAGGGTGCTAGGGGTGCTAGGGGTGCTAGGGATGGTAGGGGTGCTAGGGGTGCTAGGGATGCTAGGGGTGCTAGGGATGCTAGGGGTGCTAGGGGTGCTAGGGATGCTAGGGGTGCTAGGGATGCTAAGGTTGCTAGGGGTGCTAGGGGTGCTAGGGATGGTAGGGGTGCTAGGGATGCTAGGAATGCTAGGGGTGCTAGGGGTGCTAGGGGTGATAGGGGTGCTAGGGGTGCTGGGGATGCTAGGGGTGCTCGGGGTGCTAGGGATGCTAGGGATGCTAGGAGTGCTAGGGGTGCTAGGGATACTAAGGGTGCTAGGGGTGCTAGGGATGGCAGGGGTGCTAAGGATGCTAGGGATGCTAGGGGTGCTAGGGGTGATAGGGGTGCTAGGGGTGCTCGGGGTGCTAGGGATGCTAGGGATGCTAGGAGTGCTAGGGGTGCTAGGGATGCTAAGGGTGCTAGGGGTGCTAGGGGTGCTAGGAGTGCTAGGGGTGCTAGGGATGCTAAGGGTGCTAGGGGTGCTAGGGATGCTAGGGATGCTAGGGGTGCTAGAGGTGCTCGGGGTGCTAGGGATGCTAGGGATGCTAGGGGTGCTAGGGATGGTAGGGGTGCTAGGGATACTAGGGGTGCTAGGGATGCTAGGGGTGCTAGGGGTGCTTGGGGTGCTAGGGATGCTAGGGATGCTAGGGGTGCTAGGGGTGCTCGGGGTGCTAGGGATGGTAGGGGTGCTAAGGATGCTAGGGATGCTAGGGGCGCTAGGGGTGATAGGGGTGCTAGGGATGCTAGGGGTGCTCGGGGTGCTCGGGGTGCTAGGGATGGTAGGGATGCTAGGAGTGCTAGGGGTGCTAGGGATGCTAAGGGTGCTAGGGGTGCTAGGGATGGTAGGGGTGCTAGGGATGCTAAGGGTGCTAGGGGTGCTAGGGATGGTAGGGGTGCTAGGGGTGCTAGGGATGCTAGGGGTGCTAGGGGTGATAGGGGTGCTAGGGATGCTAGGAGTGCTAGGGATGCTAGGGATGCTAGGGGTGCTAGGGGTGCTAGGGATGCTAGGGGTGCTAGGAGTGCTAGGGGTGCTAGGGATGCTAAGGGTGCTAGGGGTGCTAGGGATGCTAGGGATGCTAGGGGTGCTAGGGGTGCTCGGGGTGCTAGGGATGCTAGGGATGCTAGGGGTGCTAGGGATGGTAGGGGTGCTAGGGATACTAGGGGTGCTAGGGATGCTAGGGGTGCTAGGGGTGCTTGGGGTGCTAGGGATGCTAGGGATGCTAGGGGTGCTAGGGGTGCTCGGGGTGCTAGGGATGCTAGGGTTGCTAGGGGTGCTAGGGATGCTAGGGGTGCTAGAGATGCTAGGGGTGCTAGGGGTGCTAGGAATGCTAGGAGTGCTAGGGGTGCTAGGGGTGCTAGGGATGCTAGGGGTGCTAGGGGTGCTAGGGATGCTAGGGATGCTAGGGGTGCTAGGGATGCTAGGGATGCTAGGGGTGCTCGGGGTGCTAGGGATGCTAGGGATGCTAGGAGTGCTAGGGGTGCTAGGGATGCTAAGGGTGCTAGGGGTGCTAGGGGTGCTAGGGGTGCTAGGGATGCTAGGAGTGCTAGGGATGCTAAGGGTGCTAGGGGTGCTAGGGGTGCTAGGGATGGTAGGGGTGCTAGGGGTGCTAGGGATGCTAGGGGTGCTAGGGATGCTAGGGGTGCTAGGGGTGCTAGGGGTGCTAGGGATGCTAGGGGTGCTAGGGATGCTAAGGGTGCTAGGGGTGCTAGGGGTGCTAGGGATGGTAGGGGTGCTAGGGATGCTAGGAATGCTAGGGGTGCTAGGGGTGCTAGGGGTGCTAGGGATGCTAGGGGTGCTCGGGGTGCTAGGGATGCTACGGATGCTAGGAGTGCTAGGGGTGCTAGGGATGCTAAGAGTGCTAGGGGTGCTAGGGATGGTAGGGGTGCTAGGAGTGCTAGGGGTGCTAGGGATGCTAAGGGTGCTAGGGGTGCTAGGGATGGTAGGGGTGCTAGGGGTGCTAGGGATGCTAGGAGTGCTAGGGGTGCTAGGGATGCTAGGGATGCTAGGGATGCTAGGGGTGCTAGGGATGCTAGGGATGCTAGGGGTGCTAGGGATGCTAGGTGTGGTAGGGATGCTAGGGATGCTAGGGGTGCTAGGGGTGCTAGGGGTGCTAGGGATGCTAGCAGTGCTAGGGGTGCTAGGGATGCTAAGGGTGCTAGGGGTGCTAGGGGTGCTAGGGATGGTAGGGGTGCTAAGGATGCTAGGGATGCTAGGGGTGCTAGGGATGCTAGGGGTGCTAGGGATGCTAGGGATGCTAGGGATGCTAGGGGTGCTAGGGATGCTAGGTGTGGTAGGGATGCTAGGGATGCTAGGGGTGCTAGGGGTGCTAAGGGTGCTAGGGATGCTAGGAGTGCTAGGGGTGCTAGGAGTGCTAGGGATGCTAAGGGTGCTAGGGGTGCTAGGGATGGTAGGGGTGCTAAGGATGCTAGGGATGCTAGGGGTGCTAGGGGTGCTAGGGGTGCTCGGGGTGCTAGAGATGCTAGGGATGCTAGGAGTGCTAGGGGAGCTAGGGATGCTAAGGGTGCTAGGGGTGCTAGGGGTGCTAGGGATGGTAGGGGTGCTAGGGATGCTAAGGGTGCTAGGGGTGCTAGGGATGGTAGGGGTGCTAGGGGTGCTAGGGATGCTAGGGGTGCTAGGGGTGATAGGGGTGCTAGGGATGCTAGGGGTGCTAGGGATGCTAGGGATGCTAGGGGTGCTAGGGGTGCTAGGGATGCTAGGGGTGCTAGGAGTGCTAGGGGTGCTAGGGATGCTAAGGGTGCTAGGGGTGATAGGGGTGCTAGGGGTGCTAGGGGTGCTCGGGGTGCTAGGGATGCTAGGGATGCTAGGGGTGCTAGGGATGCTAGAGATGCTAGGGGTGCTAGGGGTGCTAGGGGTGCTAGGAGTGCTAGGGGTGCTAGGGGTGCTAGGGGTGCTAGGGGTGCTAGGGATGCTAGGGATGCTAGGGGTGCTAGGGATGCTAGGGGTGCTAGGGATGCTAGGGATGCTAGGAGTGCTAGGGATGCTAGGGGTGCTAGGAGTGCTAGGGGTGCTAGGGATGCTAGGGGTGCTAGGGATGCTAGGGGTGCTAGGGGTGCTTGGGGTGCTAGGGATGCTAGGGATGCTAGGGGTGCTAGGGGTGCTCGGGGTGCTAGGGATGGTAGGGGTGCTAAGGATGCTAGGGATGCTAGGGGCGCTAGGGGTGATAGGGGTGCTAGGGATGCTAGGGGTGCTCGGGGTGCTCGGGGTGCTAGGGATGCTAGGGATGCTAGGGGTGCTAGGGGTGCTCGGGGTGCTAGGGATGGTAGGGGTGCTAAGGATGCTAGGGATGCTAGGGGCGCTAGGGGTGATAGGGGTGCTAGGGATGCTAGGGGTGCTCGGGGTGCTCGGGGTGCTAGGGATGGTAGGGATGCTAGGAGTGCTAGGGGTGCTAGGGATGCTAAGGGTGCTAGGGGTGCTAGGGATGGTAGGGGTGCTAGGGATGCTAAGGGTGCTAGGGGTGCTAGGGATGGTAGGGGTGCTAGGGGTGCTAGGGATGCTAGGGGTGCTAGGGGTGATAGGGGTGCTAGGGATGCTAGGAGTGCTAGGGATGCTAGGGATGCTAGGGGTGCTAGGGGTGCTAGGGATGCTAGGGGTGCTAGGAGTGCTAGGGGTGCTAGGGATGCTAAGGGTGCTAGGGGTGCTAGGGATGCTAGGGATGCTAGGGGTGCTAGGGGTGCTCGGGGTGCTAGGGATGCTAGGGATGCTAGGGGTGCTAGGGATGGTAGGGGTGCTAGGGATACTAGGGGTGCTAGGGATGCTAGGGGTGCTAGGGGTGCTTGGGGTGCTAGGGATGCTAGGGATGCTAGGGGTGCTAGGGGTGCTCGGGGTGCTAGGGATGCTAGGGTTGCTAGGGGTGCTAGGGATGCTAGGGGTGCTAGAGATGCTAGGGGTGCTAGGGGTGCTAGGAATGCTAGGAGTGCTAGGGGTGCTAGGGGTGCTAGGGATGCTAGGGGTGCTAGGGGTGCTAGGGATGCTAGGGATGCTAGGGGTGCTAGGGATGCTAGGGATGCTAGGGGTGCTCGGGGTGCTAGGGATGCTAGGGATGCTAGGAGTGCTAGGGGTGCTAGGGATGCTAAGGGTGCTAGGGGTGCTAGGGGTGCTAGGGGTGCTAGGGATGCTAGGAGTGCTAGGGATGCTAAGGGTGCTAGGGGTGCTAGGGGTGCTAGGGATGGTAGGGGTGCTAGGGGTGCTAGGGATGCTAGGGGTGCTAGGGATGCTAGGGGTGCTAGGGGTGCTAGGGGTGCTAGGGATGCTAGGGGTGCTAGGGATGCTAAGGGTGCTAGGGGTGCTAGGGGTGCTAGGGATGGTAGGGGTGCTAGGGATGCTAGGAATGCTAGGGGTGCTAGGGGTGCTAGGGGTGCTAGGGATGCTAGGGGTGCTCGGGGTGCTAGGGATGCTACGGATGCTAGGAGTGCTAGGGGTGCTAGGGATGCTAAGGGTGCTAGGGGTGCTAGGGATGGTAGGGGTGCTAGGAGTGCTAGGGGTGCTAGGGATGCTAAGGGTGCTAGGGGTGCTAGGGATGGTAGGGGTGCTAGGGGTGCTAGGGATGCTAGGAGTGCTAGGGGTGCTAGGGATGCTAGGGATGCTAGGGATGCTAGGGGTGCTAGGGATGCTAGGGATGCTAGGGGTGCTAGGGATGCTAGGTGTGGTAGGGATGCTAGGGATGCTAGGGGTGCTAGGGGTGCTAGGGGTGCTAGGGATGCTAGCAGTGCTAGGGGTGCTAGGGATGCTAAGGGTGCTAGGGGTGCTAGGGGTGCTAGGGATGGTAGGGGTGCTAAGGATGCTAGGGATGCTAGGGGTGCTAGGGATGCTAGGGGTGCTAGGGATGCTAGGGATGCTAGGGATGCTAGGGGTGCTAGGGATGCTAGGTGTGGTAGGGATGCTAGGGATGCTAGGGGTGCTAGGGGTGCTAGGGGTGCTAGGGATGCTAGGAGTGCTAGGGGTGCTAGGGGTGCTAGGGATGCTAAGGGTGCTAGGGGTGCTAGGGATGGTAGGGGTGCTAAGGATGCTAGGGATGCTAGGGGTGCTAGGGGTGCTAGGGGTGCTCGGGGTGCTAGAGATGCTAGGGATGCTAGGAGTGCTAGGGGAGCTAGGGATGCTAAGGGTGCTAGGGGTGCTAGGGGTGCTAGGGATGGTAGGGGTGCTAGGGATGCTAAGGGTGCTAGGGGTGCTAGGGATGGTAGGGGTGCTAGGGGTGCTAGGGATGCTAGGGGTGCTAGGGGTGATAGGGGTGCTAGGGATGCTAGGGGTGCTAGGGATGCTAGGGGTGCTAGGGGTGCTAGGGGTGCTAGGAGTGCTAGGGGTGCTAGGGATGCTAAGGGTGCTAGGGGTGATAGGGGTGCTAGGGGTGCTAGGGGTGCTCGGGGTGCTAGGGATGCTAGGGATGCTAGGGGTGCTAGGGATGCTAGAGATGCTAGGGGTGCTAGGGGTGCTAGGGGTGCTAGGAGTGCTAGGGGTGCTAGGGGTGCTAGGGGTGCTAGGGGTGCTAGGGATGCTAGGGATGCTAGGGGTGCTAGGGATGCTAGGGGTGCTAGGGATGCTAGGGATGCTAGGAGTGCTAGGGATGCTAGGGGTGCTAGGAGTGCTAGGGGTGCTAGGGATGCTAGGGATGCTAGGGGTGCTGGGGATGCTAGGGATGCTAGGGGTGCTAGGGATGCTAAGTATGCTAGGAGTGCTAGGGGTGCTAGGGGTGCTAGAGGTGCTAGGGGTGCTAGGGATGCTAGGGATGCTAGGGGTGCTAGGGGTGCTCGTGGTGCTAGGGATGCTAGGAGTACTAGGAGTGCTAGGGGTGCTAGGGATGCTAGGGATGCTAGGGATGCTAGGGGTGCTAGGGATGCTAGGGGTGCTAGGGGTGCTTGTTGTGCTAGGGATGCTAGGGATGCTAGGGATGCTAGGGGTGCTAGGGGTGCTAGGGGTGCTAGGGATGGTAGGGGTGCTAGGGATGCTAAGTATGCTAGGGGTGCTAGGGATGCTAGGGATGCTAGGGATGCTAGGGGTGCTAGGGGTGCTAGGGATGGTAGGGGTGCTAGGGATGCTAGGGATGCTAGGGGTGCTAGGGATGCTAGGGGTGCTCGGGGTGCTAGGGATGCTAGGGATGCTAGGAGTGCTAGGGGTGCTAGGGATGCTAAGGGTGGTAGGGGTGCTAGGGGTGCTAGGGATGGTAGGGGTGCTAGGGATGCTAGGAGTGCTAGGGATGCTAGGGGTGGTCGGGATGCTAGGAGTGCTAGGGGTGCTAGGGATGCTAGGGGTGCTAGGGATGCTAGGGGTGCTAGGGGTGCTAGGGATGCTAGGGGTGCTAGGGGTGCTAGGGGTGCTTGGGGTGCTAGGGATGCTAGGGATGCTAGAGGTGCTAGGGATGCTAGGGATGCTAGGGGTGCTAGGGGTGCTAGGGATGCTAGGGATGCTAGGGGTGCTAGGGATGCTAGGGGTGCTAGGGGTGCTAGGGGTGCTAGGGATGCTAGGGATGCTAGGGGTGCTAGGGGTGCTAGGGGTGCTCGTGGTGCTAGGGATGCTAGGAGTACTAGGAGTGCTAGGGGTGCTAGGGATGCTAGGGATGCTAGGGGTGCTAGGGATGCTAGGGGTGCTAGGGGTGCTTGTTGTGCTAGGGATGCTAGGGATGCTAGGGGTCCTAGGGGTTCTAGGGGTGCTAGGGATGGTAGGGGTGCTAGGGATGCTAAGTATGCTAGGGATGCTAGGGGTGCTAGGGATGCTAGGGGTGCTAGGGGTGCTTGTTGTGCTAGGGATGCTAGGGATGCTAGGGATGCTAGGGGTGCTAGGGGTGCTAGGAATGCTAGGGATGCTAGGGGTGCTAGGGATGCTAGGGATGCTAGGAGTGCTAGGGATGCTAGGGGTGCTAGGGGTGCTAGGGATGCTAGGGATGCTAGGGATGCTAGGGGTGCTAGGGATGCTAGGGGTGCTAGGGATGCTAGGGGTGCTCGGGGTGCTAGGGATGCTAGGAGTGGTAGGGGTGCTAGGGATGCTAGGGATGCTAGGGGTGCTTGGGGTGCTAGGGATGCTAGGGATGCTAGGAGTGCTAGGGGTGCTAGGGATGCTAAGGGTGCTAGGGGTGCTAGGGGTGCTAGGGATGGTAGGGGTGCTAGGGATGCTAGGGATGCTAGGGGTGCTAGGGATGCTAGGGGTGCTAGGGGTGCTTGGGGTGCTAGGGATGCTAGGGATGCTAGGGGTGCTCAGGGTGCTCGGGGTGCTAGGGATGCTAGGGATGCTAGGGGTGCTAGGGGTGCTCGGGGTGCTAGGGATGCTAGGAGTGCTAGGGGTGCTAGGGATGCTAGGGGTGCTTGGGGTGCTAGGGATGCTAAGGGTGCTAGGGGTGCTAGGGGTGCTAGGGATGGTAGGGGTGCTAGGGATGCTAGGGATGCTAGGGGTGCTAGGGGTGCTAGGGATGCTAGGGTTGCTAGGGGTGCTCGTGGTGCTAGGGATGCTAGGGATGCTAGGGGTGCTAGGGGTGCTAGGGATGGTAGGGGTGCTAGGGATGCTAAGTATGCTAGGGGTGCTAGGGATGCTAGGGATGCTAGGGGTGCTAGGGATGCTAGGGATGCTAGGGGTGCTAGGGGTGCTAGGGGTGCTAGGGATGGTAGGGGTGCTAGGGATGCTAGGGGTGCTAGGGATGCTAGGGGTGCTCGGGGTGCTAGGGATGCTAGGGATGCTAGCAGTGCTAGGGGTGCTAGGGATGCTAAGGGTGGTAGGGGTGCTAGGGGTGCTAGGGATGGTAGGAGTGCTAGGGATGCTAGGGATGCTAGGAGTGCTAGGGATGCTAGGGGTGCTCGGGATGCTAGGAGTGCTAGGAGTGCTAGGGATGCTAGGGATGCTAGGGGTGCTAGGGATGCTAGGGGTGCTAGGGGTGCTAGGGATGCTAGGGGTGCTAGGGATGCTAGGGGTGCTAGGGGTGCTAGGGTTGCTTGGGGTGCTAGGGATGCTAGGGATGCTAGGGGTGCTAGGGCTGCTAGGGATGCTAGGGGTGCTAGGGATGCTAGGGATGCTAGGGGTGCTCGGGGTGCTAGGGATGCTAGGGATGCTAGGAGTGCTAGGGGTGCTAGGGATGCTAAGGGTGGTAGGGGTGCTAGGGGTGCTAGGGATGGTAGGGGTGCTAGGGATGATAGGGATGCTAGGAGTGCTAGGGATGCTAGGGGTGCTAGGCGTGCTAGGGATGCTAGGGATGCTAGGGATGTCTCGGGTGCTAGGGATGCTAGGGGTGCTAGGGATGCTAGGGGTGCTCGGGATGCTAGGAGTGCTAGGGGTGCTAGGGATGCTAGGGATGCTAGGGGTGCTAGGGGTGCTCAGGGTGCTAGGGATGCTAGGGATGCTAGGAGTGCTAGGGGTGCTAGGGATGCTAAGGGTGCTAGGGGTGCTAGGGGTGCTAGGGATGGTAGGGGTGCTAGGGATGCTAGGGATGCTAGGAGTGCTAGGGATGCTAGGGGTGCTAGGGGTGCTAGGGATTGTAGGGGTGCTAGGGGTGCTCGGGGTGCTAGGGATGCTAGGAGTGCTAGGGGTGCTAGGGATGCTAGGGATGCTAGGGGTGCTTGGGGTGCTAGGGATGCTAGGGATGCTAGGAGTGCTAGGGGTGCTGGGGATGCTAAGGTTGCTAGGGGTGCTAGGGATGGTAGGGGTGCTAGGGATGCTAGGGATGATAGGGATGCTAGGGATGCTAGGGGTGCTAGGGGTGCTAGGGATGCTAGGGATGCTAGGGATGCTAGGGGTGCTAGGGATGCTAGGGGTGCTAGGGGTGCTCGGGGTGCTAGGGATGCTAGGAGTGCTAGGGGTGCTAGGGATGCTAGGGATGCTAGGGGTGCTTGGGGTGCTAGGGATGCTAGGGATGCTAGGAGTGCTAGTGGTGCTAGGGATGCTAGGAGTGCTAGGGGTGCTAGGGATGCTAAGGGTGCTAGGGGTGCTAGGGGTGCTAGGGATGGTAGGGGTGCTAGGGATGGTAGGGATGCTAGGGGTGCTAGGGATGCTAGGGATGCTAGGGGTGCTAGGGGTGCTTGGGGTGCTAGGGATGCTAGGGATGCTAGGGGTGCTCAGGGTGCTCGGGGTGCTAGGGATGCTAGGGATGCTAGGGGTGCTAGGGATGCTAGGGGTGCTAGGGGTGCTAGGGATGCTAGGGATGCTAGGGATGCTAGGAGTGCTAGGGATGCTAGGGGTGCTAGGGGTGCTAGGGATGCTAGGGATGCTAGGGATGCTAGGGGTGCTAGGGATGCTAGGGGTGCTAGGGATGCTAGGGGTGCTCGGGATGCTAGGAGTGCTAGGGGTGCTAGGGATGCTAGGGATGCTAGGGGTGCTCAGGGTGCTAGGGATGCTAGGAGTGCTAGGGGTGCTAGGGATGCTAAGGGTGCTAGGGGTGCTAGGGGTGCTAGGGATGGTAGGGGTGCTAGGGATGCTAGGGATGCTAGGAGTGCTAGGGATGCTAGGGGTGCTAGGGGTGCTAGGGATGCTAGGGATGCTAGGGATGCTAGGGGTGCTAGGGGTGCTCGGGGTGCTAGGGATGCTAGGAGTGCTAGGGGTGCTAGGGATGCTAGGGATGCTAGGGGTGCTTGGGGTGCTAGGGATGCTAGGGGTGCTAGGGATGCTAGGGGTGCTAGGGGTGCTAGGGATGCTAGGGGTGCTAGGGGTGCTAGGGGTGCTAGGGGTGCTTGGGGTGCTAGGGATGCTAGGGATGCTAAAGGTGCTAGGGGTGCTAGGGATGCTAGGGATGCTAGGGGTGCTAGGGGTGCTAGGGATGCTAGGGGTGCTAGGGATGCTAGGGGTGCTAGGGGTGCTAGGGGTGCTAGGGATGCTAGGGATGCTAGGGGTGCTAGGGGTGCTAGGGGTGCTCGTGGTGCTAGGGATGCTAGGAGTACTAGGAGTGCTAGGGGTGCTAGGGATGCTAGGGATGCTAGGGGTGCTAGGGATGCTAGGGGTGCTAGGGGTGCTTGTTGTGCTAGGGATGCTAGGGATGCTAGGGATGCTAGGGGTCCTAGGGGTGCTAGGGGTGCTAGGGATGGTAGGGGTGCTAGGGATGCTAAGTATGCTAGGGATGCTAGGGGTGCTAGGGATGCTAGGGGTGCTAGGGGTGCTTGTTGTGCTAGGGATGCTAGGGATGCTAGGGATGCTAGGGGCGCTAGGGGTGCTAGGAATTCTAGGGATGCTAGGGGTGCTAGGGATGCTAGGGATGCTAGGGATGGTAGGGGTGCTAGGGATGCTAGGGATGCTAGGGGTGCTAGGGGTGCTCGGGGTGCTAGGGATGCTAGGAGTGCTAGGGGTGCTAGGGATGCTAAGGGTGCTAGGGGTGCTAGGGGTGCTAGGGATGGTAGGGGTGCTATGGATGCTAGGGATGCTAGGAGTGCTAGGGATGCTAGGGGTGCTAGGGATGCTAGGGATGCTAGGGATGCTAGGGGTGCTAGGGATGCTAGGGGTGCTAGGGATGCTAGGGGTGCTCGGGGTGCTAGGGATGCTAGGAGTGCTAGGGGTGCTAGGGATGCTAGGGATGCTAGGGGTGCTAGGGGTGCTAGGGATGCTAGGGATGCTAGGAGTGCTAGGGGTGCTAGGGATGCTAAGGGTGCTAGGGGTGCTAGGGGTGCTAGGGATGGTAGGGGTGCTAGGGATGCTAGGGATGCTAGGGGTGCTAGGGATGCTAGGGATGCTAGGGGTGCTAGGGGTGCTTGGGGTGCTAGGGATGCTAGGGATGCTAGGGGTGCTCAGGGTGCTCGGGGTGCTAGGGATGCTAGGGATGCTAGGGGTGCTAGGGGTGCTCGGGGTGCTAGGGATGCTAGGAGTGCTAGGGGTGCTAGGGATGCTAGGGATGCTAGGGGTGCTTGGGGTGCTAGGGATGCTAGGGATGCTAGGAGTGCTAGGGGTGCTAGGGATGCTAAGGGTGCTAGGGGTGCTAGGGGTGCTAGGGATGGTAGGGGTGCTTGGGGATGCTAGGGATGCTAGGGGTGCTAGGGATGCTAGGGATGCTAGGGGTGCTAGGGATGCTAGGGATGCTAGGGGTGCTCGTGGTGCTAGGGATGCTAGGAGTACTAGGAGTGCTAGGGGTGCTAGGGATGCTAGGGATGCTAGGGATGCTAGGGGTGCTAGGGATGCTAGGGATGCTAGGGATGCTAGGGGTGCTAGGGGTGCTAGGGATGGTAGGGGTGCTAGGGATGCTAAGTATGCTAGGGGTGCTAGGGATGCTAGGGATGCTAGGGGTGCTAGGGATGCTAGGGATGCTAGGGGTGCTAGGGGTGCTAGGGATGGTAGGGGTG
Source organism: Doryrhamphus excisus (assembly GCF_037039965.1). Lineage (NCBI taxonomy): Eukaryota > Metazoa > Chordata > Actinopteri > Syngnathiformes > Syngnathidae > Doryrhamphus > Doryrhamphus excisus. The sequence goes on from NC_136363.1 coordinate 23,441,661, forward strand.
CTAGGGATGCTAGGGGTGCTAGGGATGCTAGGGGTGCTCGGGGTGCTAGGGATGCTAGGGATGCTAGCAGTACTAGGGGTGCTAGGGATGCTAAGGGTGGTAGGGGTGCTAGGGGTGCTAGGGATGGTAGGAGTGCTAGGGATGCTAGGGATGCTAGGAGTGCTAGGGATGCTAGGGGTGCTCGGGATGCTAGGAGTGCTAGGAGTGCTAGGGATGCTAGGGATGCTAGGGGTGCTAGGGATGCTAGGGGTGCTAGGGGTGCTAGGGATGCTAGGGGTGCTAGGGATGCTAGGGGTGCTAGGGGTGCTAGGGTTGCTTGGGGTGCTAGGGATGCTAGGGATGCTAGGGGTGCTAGGGCTGCTAGGGATGCTAGGGGTGCTAGGGATGCTAGGGGTGCTCGGGGTGCTAGGGATGCTAGGGATGCTAGGAGTGCTAGGGGTGCTAGGGATGCTAAGGGTGCTAGGGGTGCTAGGGGTGCTAGGGATGGTAGGGGTGCTAGGGATGCTAGGGATGCTAGGAGTGCTAGGGATGCTAGGGGTGCTAGGGGTGCTAGGGATGCTAGGGATGCTAGGGATGCTAGGGATGCTAGGGGTGCTAGGGATGCTAGGGATGCTAGGGGTGCTAGGGGTGCTCAGGGTGCTAGGGATGCTAGGGATGCTAGGAGTGCTAGGGGTGCTAGGGATGGTAGGGGTGCTAGGGATGCTAGGGATGCTAGGGATGCTAGGGGTGATAGGGGTGCTAGGGGTGCTAGGGATGCTAGGGATGCTAGGGATGCTAGGGGTGCTAGGGGTGCTAGGGATGCTAGGGATGCTAGGGATGCTAGGGGTGCTAGGGGTGCTCGGGGTGCTAGGGATGCTAGGAGTGCTAGGGGTGCTAGGGATGCTAGGGATGCTAGGGGTGCTTGGGGTGCTAGGGATGCTAGGGATGCTAGGAGTGCTAGGGATGCTAGGGGTGATAGGGGTGCTAGGGGTGCTAGGGGTGCTAGGGATGGTAGGGGTGCTAGGGATGCTAGGGATGCTAGGGATGCTAGGGATGCTAGGGGTGCTAGGGGTGCTAGGGATGCTAGGGATGCTAGGGATGCTAGGGGTGCTAGGGATGCTAGGGATGCTAGGGGTGCTCGGGGTGCTAGGGATGCTAGGAGTGCTAGGGGTGCTAGGGATGCTAGGGATGCTAGGGGTGCTTGGGGTGCTAGGGATGCTAGGGATGCTAGGAGTGCTAGGGGTGCTAGGGATGCTAGGAGTGCTAGGGGTGCTAGGGATGCTAAGGGTGCTAGGGGTGCTAGGGGTGCTAGGGATGGTAGGGGTGCTAGGGATGGTAGGGATGCTAGGGGTGCTAGGGATGCTAGGGATGCTAGGGGTGCTAGGGGTGCTTGGGGTGCTAGGGATGCTAGGGGTGCTCAGGGTGCTCGGGGTGCTAGGGATGCTAGGGATGCTAGGGGTGCTAGGGGTGCTCGGGGTGCTAGGGATACTAGGAGTGCTAGGAGTGCTAGGGATGCTAGGGATGCTAGGGGTGCTTGGGGTGCTAGGGATGCTAGGGATGCTAGGGGTGCTTGGGGTGCTAGGGATGCTAGGGATGCTAGGAGTGCTAGGGGTGCTAGGGATGCTAGGAGTGCTAGGGGTGCTAGGGATGCTAAGGGTGCTAGGGGTGCTAGGGGTGCTAGGGATGGTAGGGGTGCTAGGGATGGTAGGGATGCTAGGGGTGCTAGGGATGCTAGGGATGCTAGGGGTGCTAGGGGTGCTTGGGGTGCTAGGGATGCTAGGGATGCTAGGGGTGCTCAGGGTGCTCGGGGTGCTAGGGATGCTAGGGATGCTAGGGGTGCTAGGGGTGCTAGGGGTGCTAGGGATGCTAGGGATGCTAGGAGTGCTAGGGATGCTAGGGGTGCTAGGGGTGCTAGGGATGCTAGGGATGCTAGGGGTGCTAGGGATGCTAGGGGTGCTAGGGATGCTAGGGGTGCTCGGGATGCTAGGAGTGCTAGGGGTGCTAGGGATGCTAGGGATGCTAGGGGTGCTAGGGGTGCTCAGGGTGCTAGGGATGCTAGGGATGCTAGGAGTGCTAGGGGTGCTAGGGATGCTAAGGGTGCTAGAGGTGCTAGGGGTGCTAGGGATGGTAGGGGTGCTAGGGATGCTAGGGATGCTAGGAGTGCTAGGGATGCTAGGGGTGCTAGGGGTGCTAGGGATGCTAGGGATGCTAGGGATGCTAGGGATGCTAGGGGTGCTAGGGGTGCTCGGGGTGCTAGGGATGCTAGGAGTGCTAGGGGTGCTAGGGATGCTAGGGATGCTAGGGGTGCTTGGGGTGCTAGGGATGCTAGGGGTGCTAGGGATGCTAGGGGTGCTAGGTGTGCTAGGGATGCTAGGGGTGCTAGGGGTGCTAGGGGTGCTAGGGGTGCTTGGGGTGCTAGGGATGCTAGGGATGCTAGAGGTGCTAGGGGTGCTAGGGATGCTAGGGATGCTAGGGGTGCTAGGGGTGCTAGGGATGCTAGGGATGCTAGGGGTGCTAGGGATGCTAGGGGTGCTAGGGGTGCTAGGGATGCTAGGGATGCTAGGGGTGCTAGGGGTGCTAGGGGTGCTCGTGGTGCTAGGGATGCTAGGAGTACTAGGAGTGCTAGGGGTGCTAGGGATGCTAGGGATGCTAGGGGTGCTAGGGATGCTAGGGGTGCTAGGGGTGCTTGTTGTGCTAGGGATGCTAGGGATGCTAGGGATGCTAGGGGTCCTAGGGGTGCTAGGGGTGCTAGGGATGGTAGGGGTGCTGGGGATGCTAAGTATGCTAGGGGTGCTAGGGATGCTAGGGGTGCTAGGGGTGCTTGTTGTGCTAGGGATGCTAGGGATGCTAGGGATGCTAGGGGTGCTAGGGGTGCTAGGAATGCTAGGGATGCTAGGGGTGCTAGGGATGCTAGGGATGCTAGGGATGGTAGGGGTGCTAGGGATGCTAGGGATGCTAGGGGTGCTAGGGGTGCTCGGGGTGCTAGGGATGCTAGGGATGCTAGGAGTGCTAGGGGTGCTAGGGATGCTAGGGGTGCTAGGGGTGCTAGGGATGCTAGGGATGCTAGGAGTGCTAGGGGTGCTAGGGATGCTAAGGGTGCTAGGGGTGCTAGGGGTGCTAGGGATGGTAGGGGTGCTAGGGATGCTAGGGATGCTAGGGGTGCTAGGGGTGCTTGGGGTGCTAGGGATGCTAGGGATGCTAGGGGTGCTCAGGGTGCTCGGGGTGCTAGGGATGCTAGGGATGCTAGGGGTGCTAGGGGTGCTCGGGGTGCTAGGGATGCTAGGAGTGCTAGGGGTGCTAGGGATGCTAGGGATGCTAGGGGTGCTTGGGGTGCTAGGGATGCTAGGGATGCTAGGAGTGCTAGGGGTGCTAGGGATGCTAAGGGTGCTAGGGGTGCTAGGGGTGCTAGGGATGGTAGGGGTGCTAGGGATGCTAGGGATGCTAGGGGTGCTAGGGATGCTAGGGATGCTAGGGGTGCTAGGGATGCTAGGGATGCTAGGGGTGCTAGGGGTGCTCGTGGTGCTAGGGATGCTAGGAGTACTAGGAGTGCTAGGGGTGCTAGGGATGCTAGGGATGCTAAGGATGCTAGGGGTGCTAGGGATGCTAGGGGTGCTTGTTGTGCTAGGGATGCTAGGGATGCTAGGGATGCTAGGGGTGCTAGGGGTGCTAGGGATGGTAGGGGTGCTAGGGATGCTAAGTATGCTAGGGGTGCTAGGGATGCTAGGGATGCTAGGGGTGCTAGGGATGCTAGGGATGCTAGGGGTGCTAGGGGTGCTAGGGATGGTAGGGGTGCTAGGGATGCTAGGGGTGCTAGGGATGCTAGGGGTGCTCGGGGTGCTAGGGATGCTAGGGATGCTAGCAGTACTAGGGGTGCTAGGGATGCTAAGGGTGGTAGGGGTGCTAGGGGTGCTAGGGATGGTAGGAGTGCTAGGGATGCTAGGGATGCTAGGAGTGCTAGGGATGCTAGGGGTGCTCGGGATGCTAGGAGTGCTAGGAGTGCTAGGGATGCTAGGGATGCTAGGGATGCTAGGGGTGCTAGGGATGCTAGGGGTGCTAGGGATGCTAGGGGTGCTAGGGGTGCTAGGGTTGCTTGGGGTGCTAGGGATGCTAGGGATGCTAGGGGTGCTAGGGCTGCTAGGGATGCTAGGGGTGCTAGGGATGCTAGGGGTGCTCGGGGTGCTAGGGATGCTAGGGATGCTAGGAGTGCTAGGGGTGCTAGGGATGCTAAGGGTGGTAGGGGTGCTAGGGGTGCTAGGGATGGTAGGGGTGCTAGGGATGCTAGGGATGCTAGGAGTGCTAGGGATGCTAGGGGTGCTAGGGGTGCTAGGGATGCTAGGGATGCTAGGGATGCTAGGGGTGCTAGGGATGCTAGGGGTGCTAGGGATGCTAGGGGTGCTCGGGATGCTAGGAGTGCTAGGGGTGCTAGGGATGCTAGGGATGCTAGGGGTGCTAGGGGTGCTCACGGTGCTAGGGATGCTAGGGATGCTAGGAGTGCTAGGGGTGCTAGGGATGCTAAGGGTGCTAGGGGTGCTAGGGATGGTAGGGGTGCTAGGGATGCTAGGGATGCTAGGGGTGCTCGGGGTGCTAGGGATGCTAGGAGTGGTAGGGGTGCTAGGGATGCTAGGGATGCTAGGGGTGCTTGGGGTGCTAGGGATGCTAGGGATGCTAGGAGTGCTAGGGGTGCTAGGGATGCTAAGGGTGCTAGGGGTGCTAGGGGTGCTAGGGATGGTAGGGGTGCTAGGGATGCTAGGGATGCTAGGGGTGCTAGGGATGCTAGGGGTGCTAGGGGTGCTTGGGGTGCTAGGGATGCTAGGGATGCTAGGGGTGCTCAGGGTGCTCGGGGTGCTAGGGATGCTAGGGATGCTAGGGGTGCTAGGGGTGCTCGGGGTGCTAGGGATGCTAGGAGTGCTAGGGGTGCTAGGGATGCTAGGGGTGCTTGGGGTGCTAGGGATGCTAAGGGTGCTAGGGGTGCTAGGGGTGCTAGGGATGGTAGGGGTGCTAGGGATGCTAGGGATGCTAGGGGTGCTAGGGGTGCTAGGGATGCTAGGGTTGCTAGGGGTGCTCGTGGTGCTAGGGATGCTAGGGATGCTAGGGGTGCTAGGGGTGCTAGGGATGGTAGGGGTGCTAGGGATGCTAAGTATGCTAGGGGTGCTAGGGATGCTAGGGATGCTAGGGGTGCTAGGGATGCTAGGGATGCTAGGGGTGCTAGGGGTGCTAGGGATGGTAGGGGTGCTAGGGATGCTAGGGGTGCTAGGGATGCTAGGGGTGCTCGGGGTGCTAGGGATGCTAGGGATGCTAGCAGTGCTAGGGGTGCTAGGGATGCTAAGGGTGGTAGGGGTGCTAGGGGTGCTAGGGATGGTAGGAGTGCTAGGGATGCTAGGGATGCTAGGAGTGCTAGGGATGCTAGGGGTGCTCGGGATGCTAGGAGTGCTAGGAGTGCTAGGGATGCTAGGGATGCTAGGGGTGCTAGGGATGCTAGGGGTGCTAGGGGTGCTAGGGATGCTAGGGGTGCTAGGGATGCTAGGGGTGCTAGGGGTGCTAGGGTTGCTTGGGGTGCTAGGGATGCTAGGGATGCTAGGGGTGCTAGGGCTGCTAGGGATGCTAGGGGTGCTAGGGATGCTAGGGATGCTAGGGGTGCTCGGGGTGCTAGGGATGCTAGGGATGCTAGGAGTGCTAGGGGTGCTAGGGATGCTAAGGGTGGTAGGGGTGCTAGGGGTGCTAGGGATGGTAGGGGTGCTAGGGATGATAGGGATGCTAGGAGTGCTAGGGATGCTAGGGGTGCTAGGGGTGCTAGGGATGCTAGGGATGCTAGGGATGTCTCGGGTGCTAGGGATGCTAGGGGTGCTAGGGATGCTAGGGGTGCTCGGGATGCTAGGAGTGCTAGGGGTGCTAGGGATGCTAGGGATGCTAGGGGTGCTAGGGGTGCTCAGGGTGCTAGGGATGCTAGGGATGCTAGGAGTGCTAGGGGTGCTAGGGATGCTAAGGGTGCTAGGGGTGCTAGGGGTGCTAGGGATGGTAGGGGTGCTAGGGATGCTAGGGATGCTAGGAGTGCTAGGGATGCTAGGGGTGCTAGGGGTGCTAGGGATGCTAGGGGTGCTAGGGGTGCTCGGGGTGCTAGGGATGCTAGGAGTGCTAGGGGTGCTAGGGATGCTAGGGATGCTAGGGGTGCTTGGGGTGCTAGGGATGCTAGGGATGCTAGGAGTGCTAGGGGTGCTGGGGATGCTAAGGTTGCTAGGGGTGCTAGGGATGGTAGGGGTGCTAGGGATGCTAGGGATGCTAGGGATGCTAGGGATGCTAGGGGTGCTAGGGGTGCTAGGGATGCTAGGGATGCTAGGGATGCTAGGGGTGCTAGGGATGCTAGGGGTGCTAGGGGTGCTCGGGGTGCTAGGGATGCTAGGAGTGCTAGGGGTGCTAGGGATGCTAGGGATGCTAGGGGTGCTTGGGGTGCTAGGGATGCTAGGGATGCTAGGAGTGCTAGTGGTGCTAGGGATGCTAGGAGTGCTAGGGGTGCTAGGGATGCTAAGGGTGCTAGGGGTGCTAGGGGTGCTAGGGATGGTAGGGGTGCTAGGGATGGTAGGGATGCTAGGGGTGCTAGGGATGCTAGGGATGCTAGGGGTGCTAGGGGTGCTTGGGGTGCTAGGGATGCTAGGGATGCTAGGGGTGCTCAGGGTGCTCGGGGTGCTAGGGATGCTAGGGATGCTAGGGGTGCTAGGGATGCTAGGGGTGCTAGGGGTGCTAGGGATGCTAGGGATGCTAGGAGTGCTAGGGATGCTAGGGGTGCTAGGGGTGCTAGGGATGCTAGGGATGCTAGGGATGCTAGGGGTGCTAGGGATGCTAGGGGTGCTAGGGATGCTAGGGGTGCTCGGGATGCTAGGAGTGCTAGGGGTGCTAGGGATGCTAGGGATGCTAGGGGTGCTCAGGGTGCTAGGGATGCTAGGAGTGCTAGGGGTGCTAGGGATGCTAAGGGTGCTAGGGGTGCTAGGGGTGCTAGGGATGGTAGGGGTGCTAGGGATGCTAGGGATGCTAGGAGTGCTAGGGATGCTAGGGGTGCTAGGGGTGCTAGGGATGCTAGGGATGCTAGGGATGCTAGGGGTGCTAGGGGTGCTCGGGGTGCTAGGGATGCTAGGAGTGCTAGGGGTGCTAGGGATGCTAGGGATGCTAGGGGTGCTTGGGGTGCTAGGGATGCTAGGGGTGCTAGGGATGCTAGGGGTGCTAGGGGTGCTAGGGATGCTAGGGGTGCTAGGGGTGCTAGGGGTGCTAGGGGTGCTTGGGGTGCTAGGGATGCTAGGGATGCTAAAGGTGCTAGGGGTGCTAGGGATGCTAGGGATGCTAGGGGTGCTAGGGGTGCTAGGGATGCTAGGGGTGCTAGGGATGCTAGGGGTGCTAGGGGTGCTAGGGGTGCTAGGGATGCTAGGGATGCTAGGGGTGCTAGGGGTGCTAGGGGTGCTCGTGGTGCTAGGGATGCTAGGAGTACTAGGAGTGCTAGGGGTGCTAGGGATGCTAGGGATGCTAGGGGTGCTAGGGATGCTAGGGGTGCTAGGGGTGCTTGTTGTGCTAGGGATGCTAGGGATGCTAGGGATGCTAGGGGTCCTAGGGGTGCTAGGGGTGCTAGGGATGGTAGGGGTGCTAGGGATGCTAAGTATGCTAGGGATGCTAGGGGTGCTAGGGATGCTAGGGGTGCTAGGGGTGCTTGTTGTGCTAGGGATGCTAGGGATGCTAGGGATGCTAGGGGCGCTAGGGGTGCTAGGAATTCTAGGGATGCTAGGGGTGCTAGGGATGCTAGGGATGCTAGGGATGGTAGGGGTGCTAGGGATGCTAGGGATGCTAGGGGTGCTAGGGGTGCTCGGGGTGCTAGGGATGCTAGGAGTGCTAGGGGTGCTAGGGATGCTAAGGGTGCTAGGGGTGCTAGGGGTGCTAGGGATGGTAGGGGTGCTATGGATGCTAGGGATGCTAGGAGTGCTAGGGATGCTAGGGGTGCTAGGGATGCTAGGGATGCTAGGGATGCTAGGGGTGCTAGGGATGCTAGGGGTGCTAGGGATGCTAGGGGTGCTCGGGGTGCTAGGGATGCTAGGAGTGCTAGGGGTGCTAGGGATGCTAGGGATGCTAGGGGTGCTAGGGGTGCTAGGGATGCTAGGGATGCTAGGAGTGCTAGGGGTGCTAGGGATGCTAAGGGTGCTAGGGGTGCTAGGGGTGCTAGGGATGGTAGGGGTGCTAGGGATGCTAGGGATGCTAGGGGTGCTAGGGATGCTAGGGATGCTAGGGGTGCTAGGGGTGCTTGGGGTGCTAGGGATGCTAGGGATGCTAGGGGTGCTCAGGGTGCTCGGGGTGCTAGGGATGCTAGGGATGCTAGGGGTGCTAGGGGTGCTCGGGGTGCTAGGGATGCTAGGAGTGCTAGGGGTGCTAGGGATGCTAGGGATGCTAGGGGTGCTTGGGGTGCTAGGGATGCTAGGGATGCTAGGAGTGCTAGGGGTGCTAGGGATGCTAAGGGTGCTAGGGGTGCTAGGGGTGCTACGGATGGTAGGGGTGCTTGGGGATGCTAGGGATGCTAGGGGTGCTAGGGATGCTAGGGATGCTAGGGGTGCTAGGGATGCTAGGGATGCTAGGGGTGCTCGTGGTGCTAGGGATGCTAGGAGTACTAGGAGTGCTAGGGGTGCTAGGGATGCTAGGGATGCTAGGGATGCTAGGGGTGCTAGGGATGCTAGGGATGCTAGGGATGCTAGGGGTGCTAGGGGTGCTAGGGATGGTAGGGGTGCTAGGGATGCTAAGTATGCTAGGGGTGCTAGGGATGCTAGGGATGCTAGGGGTGCTAGGGATGCTAGGGATGCTAGGGGTGCTAGGGGTGCTAGGGATGGTAGGGGTGCTAGGGATGCTAGGGGTGCTAGGGATGCTAGGGGTGCTCGGGGTGCTAGGGATGCAAGGGATGCTAGCAGTACTAGGGGTGCTAGGGATGCTAAGGGTGGTAGGGGTGCTAGGGGTGCTAGGGATGGTAGGAGTGCTAGGGATGCTAGGGATGCTAGGAGTGCTAGGGATGCTAGGGGTGCTCGGGATGCTAGGAGTGCTAGGAGTGCTAGGGATGCTAGGGATGCTAGGGGTGCTAGGGATGCTAGGGGTGCTAGGGGTGCTAGGGATGCTAGGGGTGCTAGGGATGCTAGGGGTGCTAGGGGTGCTAGGGTTGCTTGGGGTGCTAGGGATGCTAGGGATGCTAGGGGTGCTAGGGCTGCTAGGGATGCTAGGGGTGCTAGGGATGCTAGGGGTGCTCGGGGTGCTAGGGATGCTAGGGATGCTAGGAGTGCTAGGGGTGCTAGGGATGCTAAGGGTGCTAGGGGTGCTAGGGGTGCTAGGGATGGTAGGGGTGCTAGGGGTGCTAGGGATGCTAGGGATGCTAGGGATGCTAGGGATGCTAGGGGTGCTAGGGATGCTAGGGATGCTAGGGGTGCTAGGGGTGCTCAGGGTGCTAGGGATGCTAGGGATGCTAGGAGTGCTAGGGGTGCTAGGGATGGTAGGGGTGCTAGGGATGCTAGGGATGCTAGGGATGCTAGGGGTGATAGGGGTGCTAGGGGTGCTAGGGATGCTAGGGATGCTAGGGATGCTAGGGGTGCTAGGGGTGCTAGGGATGCTAGGGATGCTAGGGATGCTAGGGGTGCTAGGGGTGCTCGGGGTGCTAGGGATGCTAGGAGTGCTAGGGGTGCTAGGGATGCTAGGGATGCTAGGGGTGCTTGGGGTGCTAGGGATGCTAGGGATGCTAGGAGTGCTAGGGATGCTAGGGGTGATAGGGGTGCTAGGGGTGCTAGGGGTGCTAGGGATGGTAGGGGTGCTAGGGATGCTAGGGATGCTAGGGATGCTAGGGATGCTAGGGGTGCTAGGGGTGCTAGGGATGCTAGGGATGCTAGGGATGCTAGGGGTGCTAGGGATGCTAGGGATGCTAGGGGTGCTAGGGGTGCTCGGGGTGCTAGGGATGCTAGGAGTGCTAGGGGTGCTAGGGATGCTAGGGATGCTAGGGGTGCTTGGGGTGCTAGGGATGCTAGGGATGCTAGGAGTGCTAGGGGTGCTAGGGATGCTAGGAGTGCTAGGGGTGCTAGGGATGCTAAGGGTGCTAGGGGTGCTAGGGGTGCTAGGGATGGTAGGGGTGCTAGGGATGGTAGGGATGCTAGGGGTGCTAGGGATGCTAGGGATGCTAGGGGTGCTAGGGGTGCTTGGGGTGCTAGGGATGCTAGGGGTGCTCAGGGTGCTCGGGGTGCTAGGGATGCTAGGGATGCTAGGGGTGCTAGGGGTGCTCGGGGTGCTAGGGATACTAGGAGTGCTAGGGGTGCTAGGGATGCTAGGGATGCTAGGGGTGCTTGGGGTGCTAGGGATGCTAGGGATGCTAGGGGTGCTTGGGGTGCTAGGGATGCTAGGGATGCTAGGAGTGCTAGGGGTGCTAGGGATGCTAGGAGTGCTAGGGGTGCTAGGGATGCTAAGGGTGCTAGGGGTGCTAGGGGTGCTAGGGATGGTAGGGGTGCTAGGGATGGTAGGGATGCTAGGGGTGCTAGGGATGCTAGGGATGCTAGGGGTGCTAGGGGTGCTTGGGGTGCTAGGGATGCTAGGGATGCTAGGGGTGCTCAGGGTGCTCGGGGTGCTAGGGATGCTAGGGATGCTAGGGGTGCTAGGGGTGCTAGGGGTGCTAGGGATGCTAGGGATGCTAGGAGTGCTAGGGATGCTAGGGGTGCTAGGGGTGCTAGGGATGCTAGGGATGCTAGGGGTGCTAGGGATGCTAGGGGTGCTAGGGATGCTAGGGGTGCTCGGGATGCTAGGAGTGCTAGGGGTGCTAGGGATGCTAGGGATGCTAGGGGTGCTAGGGGTGCTCAGGGTGCTAGGGATGCTAGGGATGCTAGGAGTGCTAGGGGTGCTAGGGATGCTAAGGGTGCTAGAGGTGCTAGGGGTGCTAGGGATGGTAGGGGTGCTAGGGATGCTAGGGATGCTAGGAGTGCTAGGGATGCTAGGGGTGCTAGGGGTGCTAGGGATGCTAGGGATGCTAGGGATGCTAGGGATGCTAGGGGTGCTAGGGGTGCTCGGGGTGCTAGGGATGCTAGGAGTGCTAGGGGTGCTAGGGATGCTAGGGATGCTAGGGGTGCTTGGGGTGCTAGGGATGCTAGGGGTGCTAGGGATGCTAGGGGTGCTAGGTGTGCTAGGGATGCTAGGGGTGCTAGGGGTGCTAGGGGTGCTAGGGGTGCTTGGGGTGCTAGGGATGCTAGGGATGCTAGAGGTGCTAGGGGTGCTAGGGATGCTAGGGATGCTAGGGGTGCTAGGGGTGCTAGGGATGCTAGGGGTGCTAGGGATGCTAGGGGTGCTAGGGGTGCTAGGGATGCTAGGGATGCTAGGGGTGCTAGGGGTGCTAGGGGTGCTCGTGGTGCTAGGGATGCTAGGAGTACTAGGAGTGCTAGGGGTGCTAGGGATGCTAGGGATGCTAGGGGTGCTAGGGATGCTAGGGGTGCTAGGGGTGCTTGTTGTGCTAGGGATGCTAGGGATGCTAGGGATGCTAGGGGTCCTAGGGGTGCTAGGGGTGCTAGGGATGGTAGGGGTGCTGGGGATGCTAAGTATGCTAGGGGTGCTAGGGATGCTAGGGGTGCTAGGGGTGCTTGTTGTGCTAGGGATGCTAGGGATGCTAGGGATGCTAGGGGTGCTAGGGGTGCTAGGAATGCTAGGGATGCTAGGGGTGCTAGGGATGCTAGGGATGCTAGGGATGGTAGGGGTGCTAGGGATGCTAGGGATGCTAGGGGTGCTAGGGGTGCTCGGGGTGCTAGGGATGCTAGGAATGCTAGGAGTGCTAGGGGTGCTAGGGATGCTAGGGGTGCTAGGGGTGCTAGGGATGCTAGGGATGCTAGGAGTGCTAGGGGTGCTAGGGATGCTAAGGGTGCTAGGGGTGCTAGGGGTGCTAGGGATGGTAGGGGTGCTAGGGATGCTAGGGATGCTAGGGGTGCTAGGGGTGCTTGGGGTGCTAGGGATGCTAGGGATGCTAGGGGTGCTCAGGGTGCTCGGGGTGCTAGGGATGCTAGGGATGCTAGGGGTGCTAGGGGTGCTCGGGGTGCTAGGGATGCTAGGAGTGCTAGGGGTGCTAGGGATGCTAGGGATGCTAGGGGTGCTTGGGGTGCTAGGGATGCTAGGGATGCTAGGAGTGCTAGGGGTGCTAGGGATGCTAAGGGTGCTAGGGGTGCTAGGGGTGCTAGGGATGGTAGGGGTGCTAGGGATGCTAGGGATGCTAGGGGTGCTAGGGATGCTAGGGATGCTAGGGGTGCTAGGGATGCTAGGGATGCTAGGGGTGCTAGGGGTGCTCGTGGTGCTAGGGATGCTAGGAGTACTAGGAGTGCTAGGGGTGCTAGGGATGCTAGGGATGCTAAGGATGCTAGGGGTGCTAGGGATGCTAGGGGTGCTTGTTGTGCTAGGGATGCTAGGGATGCTAGGGATGCTAGGGGTGCTAGGGGTGCTAGGGATGGTAGGGGTGCTAGGGATGCTAAGTATGCTAGGGGTGCTAGGGATGCTAGGGATGCTAGGGGTGCTAGGGATGCTAGGGATGCTAGGGGTGCTAGGGGTGCTAGGGATGGTAGGGGTGCTAGGGATGCTAGGGGTGCTAGGGATGCTAGGGGTGCTCGGGGTGCTAGGGATGCTAGGGATGCTAGCAGTACTAGGGGTGCTAGGGATGCTAAGGGTGGTAGGGGTGCTAGGGGTGCTAGGGATGGTAGGAGTGCTAGGGATGCTAGGGATGCTAGGAGTGCTAGGGATGCTAGGGGTGCTCGGGATGCTAGGAGTGCTAGGAGTGCTAGGGATGCTAGGGATGCTAGGGATGCTAGGGGTGCTAGGGATGCTAGGGGTGCTAGGGATGCTAGGGGTGCTAGGGGTGCTAGGGTTGCTTGGGGTGCTAGGGATGCTAGGGATGCTAGGGGTGCTAGGGCTGCTAGGGATGCTAGGGGTGCTAGGGATGCTAGGGGTGCTCGGGGTGCTAGGGATGCTAGGGATGCTAGGAGTGCTAGGGGTGCTAGGGATGCTAAGGGTGGTAGGGGTGCTAGGGGTGCTAGGGATGGTAGGGGTGCTAGGGATGCTAGGGATGCTAGGAGTGCTAGGGATGCTAGGGGTGCTAGGGGTGCTAGGGATGCTAGGGATGCTAGGGATGCTAGGGGTGCTAGGGATGCTAGGGGTGCTAGGGATGCTAGGGGTGCTCGGGATGCTAGGAGTGCTAGGGGTGCTAGGGATGCTAGGGATGCTAGGGGTGCTAGGGGTGCTCACGGTGCTAGGGATGCTAGGGATGCTAGGAGTGCTAGGGGTGCTAGGGATGCTAAGGGTGCTAGGGGTGCTAGGGATGGTAGGGGTGCTAGGGATGCTAGGGATGCTAGGAGTGCTAGGGATGCTAGGGGTGCTAGGGGTGCTAGGGATGCTAGGGATGCTAGGGGTGCTAGGGGTGCTCGGGGTGCTAGGGATGCTAGGAGTGCTAGGGGTGCTAGGGATGCTAGGAGTGCTAGGGGTGCTAGGGATGCTAAGGGTGCTAGGGGTGCTAGGGGTGCTAGGGATGGTAGGGGTGCTAGAGATGGTAGGGATGCTAGGGGTGCTAGGGATGCTAGGGATGCTAGGGGTGCTAGGGGTGCTTGGGGTGCTAGGGATGCTAGGGATGCTAGGGGTGCTCAGGGTGCTCGGGGTGCTAGGGATGCTAGGGATGCTAGGGGTGCTAGGGGTGCTCGGGGTGCTAGGGATGCTAGGAGTGCTAGGGGTGCTAGGGATGCTAGGGATGCTAGGGGTGCTTGGGGTGCTAGGGATGCTAGGGATGCTAGGAGTGCTAGGGGTGCTAGGGATGCTAAGGGTGCTAGGGGTGCTAGGGGTGCTAGGGATGGTAGGGGTGCTAGGGATGCTAGGGATGCTAAGGGTGCTAGGGATGCTAGGGATGCTAGGGGTGCTAGGGGTGCTTGGGGTGCTAGGGATGCTAGGGATGCTAGGGGTGCTCAGGGTGCTCGGGGTGCTAGGGATGCTAGGGATGCTAGGGGTGCTAGGGATGCTAGGGATGCTAGGGGTGCTAGGGGTGCTCGGGGTGCTAGGGATGCTAGGGATGCTAGGGGTGCTAGGGGTGCTAGGGATGCTAGGGATGCTAGGGGTGCTGGGGATGCTAGGGATGCTAGGGGTGCTAGGGATGCTAAGTATGCTAGGAGTGCTAGGGATGCTAGGGGTGCTCGGGGTGCTAGGGATGCTAGGGATGCTAGGAGTGCTAGGGGTGCTAGGGATGCTAAGGGTGGTAGGGGTGCTAGGGGTGCTAGGGATGGTAGGGGTGCTAGGGATGCTAGGAGTGCTAGGGATGCTAGGGGTGCTAGGGGTGCTAGGGATGCTAGGGATGCTAGGGATGCTAGGGGTGCTAGGGATGCTAGGGGTGCTAGGGATGCTAGGGGTGCTAGGGGTGCTCGGGGTGCTAGGAGTGCTAGGGGTGCTAGGGATGCTAGGGGTGCTCGGGGTGCTAGGGATGTTAGGGATGCTAGGAGTGCTAGGGGTGCTAGGGATGCTAAGAGTGCTAGGGGTGCTAGGGGTGCTAGGGGTGCTAGGGATGCTAGGGATGCTAGGGGTGCTAGGGATGCTAGGGGTGCTAGGGATGCTAGGGGTGCTAGGGGTGCTAGGGATGCTAGGGGTGCTAGGGGTGCTAGGGGTGCTCGTGGTGCTAGGGATGCTAGGAGTACTAGGAGTGCTAGGGGTGCTAGGGGTGCTAGGGATGCTAGGGATGGTAGGGGTGCTAGGGATGCTAGGGGTGCTAGGGATGCTAGGGATGCTAGGGGTGCTAGGGGTGCTTGGGGTGCTAGAGATGCTAGGGATGCTAGGGATGCTAGGGGTGCTAGGGGTGCTAGGGGTGCTAGGGATGCTAGGGGTGCTAGGGATGCTAGGGGTGGTAGGGATGCTAGGGATGCTAGGGGTGCTAGGGATGCTAGGGATGCTAGGGGTGCTGGGGATGCTAGGGATGCTAGGGATGCTAGGGATGCTAGGGGTGCTAGGGATGCTAGGGGTGCTAGGGATGCTAGGGGTGCTAGGGGTGCTAGGGATGCTAGGGGTGCTAGGGGTGCTAGGGGTGCTCGTGGTGCTAGGGATGCTAGGAGTACTAGGAGTGCTAGGGGTGCTAGGGATGCTAGGGATGCTAGGGGTGCACGGGGTGCTCGGGGTGCTAGGGATGCTAGGAGTGCTAGGGGTGCTAGGGATGCTAAGGGTGCTAGGGGTGCTGGGGATGGTAGGGGTGCTAGGGATGCTAGGGATGCTAGGGGTGCTAGGGATGCTAGGGATGCTAGGGGTGCTAGGGGTGCTTGGGGTGCTAGGGATGCTAGGGGTGCTAGGGATGCTAGGGATGCTAGGGGTGCTAGGGGTGCTAGGGGTGCTAGGGATGCTAGGGGTGCTAGGGGTGCTAGGGGTGCTCGTGGTGCTAGGGATGCTAGGAGTACTAGGAGTGCTAGGGGTGCTAGGGATGCTAGGGGTGCTAGGGATGCTAGGGGTGCTAGGGGTGCTTGTTGTGCTAGGGATGCTAGGGATGCTAGGGATGCTAGGGGTCCTAGGGGTGCTAGGGGTGCTAGGGATGGTAGGGGTGCTAGGGATGCCAAGTATGCTAGGGGTGCTAGGGATGCTAGGGATGCTAGGGGTGCTAGGGATGCTAGGGGTGCTAGGGGTGCTAGGGGTGCTAGGGATGGTAGGGGTGCTAGGGATGCTAGGGGTGCTAGGGATGCTAGGGGTGCTCGGGGTGCTAGGGATGCTAGGGATGCTAGCAGTACTAGGGGTGCTAGGGATGCTAAGGGTGGTAGGGGTGCTAGGGGTGCTAGGGATGGTAGGAGTGCTAGGGATGCTAGGGATGCTAGGAGTGCTAGGGATGCTAGGGGTGCTCGGGATGCTAGGAGTGCTAGGAGTGCTAGGGATGCTAGGGATGCTAGGGGTGCTAGGGATGCTAGGGGTGCTAGGGGTGCTAGGGATGCTAGGGGTGCTAGGGATGCTAGGGGTGCTAGGGGTGCTAGGGTTGCTTGGGGTGCTAGGGATGCTAGGGATGCTAGGAGTGCTAGGGCTGCTAGGGATGCTAGGGGTGCTAGGGATGCTAGGGATGCTAGGGGTGCTCGGGGTGCTAGGGATGCTAGGGATGCTAGGAGTGCTAGGGGTGCTAGGGATGCTAAGGGTGGTAGGGGTGCTAGGGGTGCTAGGGATGGTAGGGGTGCTAGGGATGCTAGGGATGCTAGGAGTGCTAGGGATGCTAGGGGTGCTAGGGGTGCTAGGGATGCTAGGGATGCTAGGGATGCTAGGGGTGCTAGGGATGCTAGGGGTGCTAGGGATGCTAGGGGTGCTCGGGATGCTAGGAGTGCTAGGGGTGCTAGGGATGCTAGGGATGCTAGGGGTGCTAGGGGTGCTCAGGGTGCTAGGGATGCTAGGGATGCTAGGAGTGCTAGGGGTGCTAGGGATGCTAAGGGTGCTAGGGGTGCTAGGGGTGCTAGGGATGGTAGGGGTGCTAGGGATGCTAGGGATGCTAGGAGTGCTAGGGATGCTAGGGGTGCTAGGGGTGCTAGGGATGCTAGGGATGCTAGGGATGCTAGGGGTGCTAGGGGTGCTCGGGGTGCTAGGGATGCTAGGAGTGCTAGGGGTGCTAGGGATGCTAGGGATGCTAGGGGTGCTTGGGGTGCTAGGGATGCTAGGGATGCTAGGAGTGCTAGGGGTGCTAGGGATGCTAAGGGTGCTAGGGGTGCTAGGGGTGCTAGGGATGGTAGGGGTGCTAGGGATGCTAGGGATGCTAGCGGTGCTAGGGGTGCTAGGGATGCTAGGGATGCTAGGGGTGCTAGGGATGCTAGGGATGCTAGGGGTGCTAGGGGTGCTCGGGGTGCTAGGGATGCTAGGAGTGCTAGGGGTGCTAGGGATGCTAGGGATGCTAGGGGTGCTTGGGGTGCTAGGGATGCTAGGGATGCTAGGAGTGCTAGGGGTGCTAGGGATGCTAGGAGTGCTAGGGGTGCTAGGGATGCTAAGGGTGCTAGGGGTGCTAGGGGTGCTAGGGATGGTAGGGGTGCTAGGGATGGTAGGGATGCTAGGGGTGCTAGGGATGCTAGGGATGCTAGGGGTGCTAGGGGTGCTTGGGGTGCTAGGGATGCTAGGGGTGCTCGTGGTGCTAGGGATGCTAGGAGTACTAGGAGTGCTAGGGGTGCTAGGGATGCTAGGGATGCTAGGGATGCTAGGGGTGCTAGGGATGCTAGGGATGCTAGGGATGCTAGGGGTGCTAGGGGTGCTAGGGATGGTAGGGGTGCTAGGGATGCTAAGTATGCTAGGGGTGCTAGGGATGCTAGGGATGCTAGGGGTGCTAGGGATGCTAGGGATGCTAGGGGTGCTAGGGGTGCTAGGGATGGTAGGGGTGCTAGGGATGCTAGGGGTGCTAGGGATGCTAGGGGTGCTCGGGGTGCTAGGGATGCAAGGGATGCTAGCAGTACTAGGGGTGCTAGGGATGCTAAGGGTGGTAGGGGTGCTAGGGGTGCTAGGGATGGTAGGAGTGCTAGGGATGCTAGGGATGCTAGGAGTGCTAGGGATGCTAGGGGTGCTCGGGATGCTAGGAGTGCTAGGAGTGCTAGGGATGCTAGGGATGCTAGGGGTGCTAGGGATGCTAGGGGTGCTAGGGGTGCTAGGGATGCTAGGGGTGCTAGGGATGCTAGGGGTGCTAGGGGTGCTAGGGTTGCTTGGGGTGCTAGGGATGCTAGGGATGCTAGGGGTGCTAGGGCTGCTAGGGATGCTAGGGGTGCTAGGGATGCTAGGGGTGCTCGGGGTGCTAGGGATGCTAGGGATGCTAGGAGTGCTAGGGGTGCTAGGGATGCTAAGGGTGCTAGGGGTGCTAGGGGTGCTAGGGATGGTAGGGGTGCTAGGGATGCTAGGGATGCTAGGAGTGCTAGGGATGCTAGGGGTGCTAGGGGTGCTAGGGATGCTAGGGATGCTAGGGATGCTAGGGATGCTAGGGGTGCTAGGGATGCTAGGGATGCTAGGGGTGCTAGGGGTGCTCAGGGTGCTAGGGATGCTAGGGATGCTAGGAGTGCTAGGGGTGCTAGGGATGGTAGGGGTGCTAGGGATGCTAGGGATGCTAGGGATGCTAGGGGTGATAGGGGTGCTAGGGGTGCTAGGGATGCTAGGGATGCTAGGGATGCTAGGGGTGCTAGGGGTGCTAGGGATGCTAGGGATGCTAGGGATGCTAGGGGTGCTAGGGGTGCTCGGGGTGCTAGGGATGCTAGGAGTGCTAGGGGTGCTAGGGATGCTAGGGATGCTAGGGGTGCTTGGGGTGCTAGGGATGCTAGGGATGCTAGGAGTGCTAGGGATGCTAGGGGTGATAGGGGTGCTAGGGGTGCTAGGGGTGCTAGGGATGGTAGGGGTGCTAGGGATGCTAGGGATGCTAGGGATGCTAGGGATGCTAGGGGTGCTAGGGGTGCTAGGGATGCTAGGGATGCTAGGGATGCTAGGGGTGCTAGGGATGCTAGGGATGCTAGGGGTGCTAGGGGTGCTCGGGGTGCTAGGGATGCTAGGAGTGCTAGGGGTGCTAGGGATGCTAGGGATGCTAGGGGTGCTTGGGGTGCTAGGGATGCTAGGGATGCTAGGAGTGCTAGGGGTGCTAGGGATGCTAGGAGTGCTAGGGGTGCTAGGGATGCTAAGGGTGCTAGGGGTGCTAGGGGTGCTAGGGATGGTAGGGGTGCTAGGGATGGTAGGGATGCTAGGGGTGCTAGGGATGCTAGGGATGCTAGGGGTGCTAGGGGTGCTTGGGGTGCTAGGGATGCTAGGGGTGCTCAGGGTGCTCGGGGTGCTAGGGATGCTAGGGATGCTAGGGGTGCTAGGGGTGCTCGGGGTGCTAGGGATACTAGGAGTGCTAGGGGTGCTAGGGATGCTAGGGATGCTAGGGGTGCTTGGGGTGCTAGGGATGCTAGGGATGCTAGGGGTGCTTGGGGTGCTAGGGATGCTAGGGATGCTAGGAGTGCTAGGGGTGCTAGGGATGCTAGGAGTGCTAGGGGTGCTAGGGATGCTAAGGGTGCTAGGGGTGCTAGGGGTGCTAGGGATGGTAGGGGTGCTAGGGATGGTAGGGATGCTAGGGGTGCTAGGGATGCTAGGGATGCTAGGGGTGCTAGGGGTGCTTGGGGTGCTAGGGATGCTAGGGATGCTAGGGGTGCTCAGGGTGCTCGGGGTGCTAGGGATGCTAGGGATGCTAGGGGTGCTAGGGGTGCTAGGGGTGCTAGGGATGCTAGGGATGCTAGGAGTGCTAGGGATGCTAGGGGTGCTAGGGGTGCTAGGGATGCTAGGGATGCTAGGGGTGCTAGGGATGCTAGGGGTGCTAGGGATGCTAGGGGTGCTCGGGATGCTAGGAGTGCTAGGGGTGCTAGGGATGCTAGGGATGCTAGGGGTGCTAGGGGTGCTCAGGGTGCTAGGGATGCTAGGGATGCTAGGAGTGCTAGGGGTGCTAGGGATGCTAAGGGTGCTAGAGGTGCTAGGGGTGCTAGGGATGGTAGGGGTGCTAGGGATGCTAGGGATGCTAGGAGTGCTAGGGATGCTAGGGGTGCTAGGGGTGCTAGGGATGCTAGGGATGCTAGGGATGCTAGGGATGCTAGGGGTGCTAGGGGTGCTCGGGGTGCTAGGGATGCTAGGAGTGCTAGGGGTGCTAGGGATGCTAGGGATGCTAGGGGTGCTTGGGGTGCTAGGGATGCTAGGGGTGCTAGGGATGCTAGGGGTGCTAGGTGTGCTAGGGATGCTAGGGGTGCTAGGGGTGCTAGGGGTGCTAGGGGTGCTTGGGGTGCTAGGGATGCTAGGGATGCTAGAGGTGCTAGGGGTGCTAGGGATGCTAGGGATGCTAGGGGTGCTAGGGGTGCTAGGGATGCTAGGGGTGCTAGGGATGCTAGGGGTGCTAGGGGTGCTAGGGATGCTAGGGATGCTAGGGGTGCTAGGGGTGCTAGGGGTGCTCGTGGTGCTAGGGATGCTAGGAGTACTAGGAGTGCTAGGGGTGCTAGGGATGCTAGGGATGCTAGGGGTGCTAGGGATGCTAGGGGTGCTAGGGGTGCTTGTTGTGCTAGGGATGCTAGGGATGCTAGGGATGCTAGGGGTCCTAGGGGTGCTAGGGGTGCTAGGGATGGTAGGGGTGCTGGGGATGCTAAGTATGCTAGGGGTGCTAGGGATGCTAGGGGTGCTAGGGGTGCTTGTTGTGCTAGGGATGCTAGGGATGCTAGGGATGCTAGGGGTGCTAGGGGTGCTAGGAATGCTAGGGATGCTAGGGGTGCTAGGGATGCTAGGGATGCTAGGGATGGTAGGGGTGCTAGGGATGCTAGGGATGCTAGGGGTGCTAGGGGTGCTCGGGGTGCTAGGGATGCTAGGAATGCTAGGAGTGCTAGGGGTGCTAGGGATGCTAGGGGTGCTAGGGGTGCTAGGGATGCTAGGGATGCTAGGAGTGCTAGGGGTGCTAGGGATGCTAAGGGTGCTAGGGGTGCTAGGGGTGCTAGGGATGGTAGGGGTGCTAGGGATGCTAGGGATGCTAGGGGTGCTAGGGGTGCTTGGGGTGCTAGGGATGCTAGGGATGCTAGGGGTGCTCAGGGTGCTCGGGGTGCTAGGGATGCTAGGGATGCTAGGGGTGCTAGGGGTGCTCGGGGTGCTAGGGATGCTAGGAGTGCTAGGGGTGCTAGGGATGCTAGGGATGCTAGGGGTGCTTGGGGTGCTAGGGATGCTAGGGATGCTAGGAGTGCTAGGGGTGCTAGGGATGCTAAGGGTGCTAGGGGTGCTAGGGGTGCTAGGGATGGTAGGGGTGCTAGGGATGCTAGGGATGCTAGGGGTGCTAGGGATGCTAGGGATGCTAGGGGTGCTAGGGATGCTAGGGATGCTAGGGGTGCTAGGGGTGCTCGTGGTGCTAGGGATGCTAGGAGTACTAGGAGTGCTAGGGGTGCTAGGGATGCTAGGGATGCTAAGGATGCTAGGGGTGCTAGGGATGCTAGGGGTGCTTGTTGTGCTAGGGATGCTAGGGATGCTAGGGATGCTAGGGGTGCTAGGGGTGCTAGGGATGGTAGGGGTGCTAGGGATGCTAAGTATGCTAGGGGTGCTAGGGATGCTAGGGATGCTAGGGGTGCTAGGGATGCTAGGGATGCTAGGGGTGCTAGGGGTGCTAGGGATGGTAGGGGTGCTAGGGATGCTAGGGGTGCTAGGGATGCTAGGGGTGCTCGGGGTGCTAGGGATGCTAGGGATGCTAGCAGTACTAGGGGTGCTAGGGATGCTAAGGGTGGTAGGGGTGCTAGGGGTGCTAGGGATGGTAGGAGTGCTAGGGATGCTAGGGATGCTAGGAGTGCTAGGGATGCTAGGGGTGCTCGGGATGCTAGGAGTGCTAGGAGTGCTAGGGATGCTAGGGATGCTAGGGATGCTAGGGGTGCTAGGGATGCTAGGGGTGCTAGGGATGCTAGGGGTGCTAGGGGTGCTAGGGTTGCTTGGGGTGCTAGGGATGCTAGGGATGCTAGGGGTGCTAGGGCTGCTAGGGATGCTAGGGGTGCTAGGGATGCTAGGGGTGCTCGGGGTGCTAGGGATGCTAGGGATGCTAGGAGTGCTAGGGGTGCTAGGGATGCTAAGGGTGGTAGGGGTGCTAGGGGTGCTAGGGATGGTAGGGGTGCTAGGGATGCTAGGGATGCTAGGAGTGCTAGGGATGCTAGGGGTGCTAGGGGTGCTAGGGATGCTAGGGATGCTAGGGATGCTAGGGGTGCTAGGGATGCTAGGGGTGCTAGGGATGCTAGGGGTGCTCGGGATGCTAGGGGTGCTAGGGATGCTAGGGATGCTAGGGGTGCTAGGGGTGCTCACGGTGCTAGGGATGCTAGGGATGCTAGGAGTGCTAGGGGTGCTAGGGATGCTAAGGGTGCTAGGGGTGCTAGGGATGGTAGGGGTGCTAGGGATGCTAGGGATGCTAGGAGTGCTAGGGATGCTAGGGGTGCTAGGGGTGCTAGGGATGCTAGGGATGCTAGGGGTGCTAGGGGTGCTCGGGGTGCTAGGGATGCTAGGAGTGCTAGGGGTGCTAGGGATGCTAGGAGTGCTAGGGGTGCTAGGGATGCTAAGGGTGCTAGGGGTGCTAGGGGTGCTAGGGATGGTAGGGGTGCTAGAGATGGTAGGGATGCTAGGGGTGCTAGGGATGCTAGGGATGCTAGGGGTGCTAGGGGTGCTTGGGGTGCTAGGGATGCTAGGGATGCTAGGGGTGCTCAGGGTGCTCGGGGTGCTAGGGATGCTAGGGATGCTAGGGGTGCTAGGGGTGCTCGGGGTGCTAGGGATGCTAGGAGTGCTAGGGGTGCTAGGGATGCTAGGGATGCTAGGGGTGCTTGGGGTGCTAGGGATGCTAGGGATGCTAGGAGTGCTAGGGGTGCTAGGGATGCTAAGGGTGCTAGGGGTGCTAGGGGTGCTAGGGATGGTAGGGGTGCTAGGGATGCTAGGGATGCTAAGGGTGCTAGGGATGCTAGGGATGCTAGGGGTGCTAGGGGTGCTTGGGGTGCTAGGGATGCTAGGGATGCTAGGGGTGCTCAGGGTGCTCGGGGTGCTAGGGATGCTAGGGATGCTAGGGGTGCTAGGGATGCTAGGGATGCTAGGGGTGCTAGGGGTGCTCGGGGTGCTAGGGATGCTAGGGATGCTAGGGGTGCTAGGGGTGCTAGGGATGCTAGGGATGCTAGGGGTGCTGGGGATGCTAGGGATGCTAGGGGTGCTAGGGATGCTAAGTATGCTAGGAGTGCTAGGGATGCTAGGGGTGCTCGGGGTGCTAGGGATGCTAGGGATGCTAGGAGTGCTAGGGGTGCTAGGGATGCTAAGGGTGGTAGGGGTGCTAGGGGTGCTAGGGATGGTAGGGGTGCTAGGGATGCTAGGAGTGCTAGGGATGCTAGGGGTGCTAGGGGTGCTAGGGATGCTAGGGATGCTAGGGATGCTAGGGGTGCTAGGGATGCTAGGGGTGCTAGGGATGCTAGGGGTGCTAGGGGTGCTCGGGGTGCTAGGAGTGCTAGGGGTGCTAGGGATGCTAGGGGTGCTCGGGGTGCTAGGGATGTTAGGGATGCTAGGAGTGCTAGGGGTGCTAGGGATGCTAAGAGTGCTAGGGGTGCTAGGGGTGCTAGGGGTGCTAGGGATGCTAGGGATGCTAGGGGTGCTAGGGATGCTAGGGGTGCTAGGGATGCTAGGGGTGCTAGGGGTGCTAGGGATGCTAGGGGTGCTAGGGGTGCTAGGGGTGCTCGTGGTGCTAGGGATGCTAGGAGTACTAGGAGTGCTAGGGGTGCTAGGGGTGCTAGGGATGCTAGGGATGGTAGGGGTGCTAGGGATGCTAGGGGTGCTAGGGATGCTAGGGATGCTAGGGGTGCTAGGGGTGCTTGGGGTGCTAGAGATGCTAGGGATGCTAGGGATGCTAGGGGTGCTAGGGGTGCTAGGGGTGCTAGGGATGCTAGGGGTGCTAGGGATGCTAGGGGTGGTAGGGATGCTAGGGATGCTAGGGGTGCTAGGGATGCTAGGGATGCTAGGGGTGCTGGGGATGCTAGGGATGCTAGGGATGCTAGGGATGCTAGGGGTGCTAGGGATGCTAGGGGTGCTAGGGATGCTAGGGGTGCTAGGGGTGCTAGGGATGCTAGGGGTGCTAGGGGTGCTAGGGGTGCTCGTGGTGCTAGGGATGCTAGGAGTACTAGGAGTGCTAGGGGTGCTAGGGATGCTAGGGATGCTAGGGGTGCACGGGGTGCTCGGGGTGCTAGGGATGCTAGGAGTGCTAGGGGTGCTAGGGATGCTAAGGGTGCTAGGGGTGCTGGGGATGGTAGGGGTGCTAGGGATGCTAGGGATGCTAGGGGTGCTAGGGATGCTAGGGATGCTAGGGGTGCTAGGGGTGCTTGGGGTGCTAGGGATGCTAGGGGTGCTAGGGATGCTAGGGATGCTAGGGGTGCTAGGGGTGCTAGGGGTGCTAGGGATGCTAGGGGTGCTAGGGGTGCTAGGGGTGCTCGTGGTGCTAGGGATGCTAGGAGTACTAGGAGTGCTAGGGGTGCTAGGGATGCTAGGGATGCTAGGGGTGCTAGGGATGCTAGGGGTGCTAGGGGTGCTTGTTGTGCTAGGGATGCTAGGGATGCTAGGGATGCTAGGGGTCCTAGGGGTGCTAGGGGTGCTAGGGATGGTAGGGGTGCTAGGGATGCCAAGTATGCTAGGGGTGCTAGGGATGCTAGGGATGCTAGGGGTGCTAGGGATGCTAGGGGTGCTAGGGGTGCTAGGGGTGCTAGGGATGGTAGGGGTGCTAGGGATGCTAGGGGTGCTAGGGATGCTAGGGGTGCTCGGGGTGCTAGGGATGCTAGGGATGCTAGCAGTACTAGGGGTGCTAGGGATGCTAAGGGTGGTAGGGGTGCTAGGGGTGCTAGGGATGGTAGGAGTGCTAGGGATGCTAGGGATGCTAGGAGTGCTAGGGATGCTAGGGGTGCTCGGGATGCTAGGAGTGCTAGGAGTGCTAGGGATGCTAGGGATGCTAGGGGTGCTAGGGATGCTAGGGGTGCTAGGGGTGCTAGGGATGCTAGGGGTGCTAGGGATGCTAGGGGTGCTAGGGGTGCTAGGGTTGCTTGGGGTGCTAGGGATGCTAGGGATGCTAGGAGTGCTAGGGCTGCTAGGGATGCTAGGGGTGCTAGGGATGCTAGGGATGCTAGGGGTGCTCGGGGTGCTAGGGATGCTAGGGATGCTAGGAGTGCTAGGGGTGCTAGGGATGCTAAGGGTGGTAGGGGTGCTAGGGGTGCTAGGGATGGTAGGGGTGCTAGGGATGCTAGGGATGCTAGGAGTGCTAGGGATGCTAGGGGTGCTAGGGGTGCTAGGGATGCTAGGGATGCTAGGGATGCTAGGGGTGCTAGGGATGCTAGGGGTGCTAGGGATGCTAGGGGTGCTCGGGATGCTAGGAGTGCTAGGGGTGCTAGGGATGCTAGGGATGCTAGGGGTGCTAGGGGTGCTCAGGGTGCTAGGGATGCTAGGGATGCTAGGAGTGCTAGGGGTGCTAGGGATGCTAAGGGTGCTAGGGGTGCTAGGGGTGCTAGGGATGGTAGGGGTGCTAGGGATGCTAGGGATGCTAGGAGTGCTAGGGATGCTAGGGGTGCTAGGGGTGCTAGGGATGCTAGGGATGCTAGGGATGCTAGGGATGCTAGGGGTGCTAGGGGTGCTCGGGGTGCTAGGGATGCTAGGAGTGCTAGGGGTGCTAGGGATGCTAGGGATGCTAGGGGTGCTTGGGGTGCTAGGGATGCTAGGGATGCTAGGAGTGCTAGGGGTGCTAGGGATGCTAAGGGTGCTAGGGGTGCTAGGGGTGCTAGGGATGGTAGGGGTGCTAGGGATGCTAGGGATGCTAGCGGTGCTAGGGGTGCTAGGGATGCTAGGGATGCTAGGGGTGCTAGGGATGCTAGGGATGCTAGGGGTGCTAGGGGTGCTCGGGGTGCTAGGGATGCTAGGAGTGCTAGGGGTGCTAGGGATGCTAGGGATGCTAGGGGTGCTTGGGGTGCTAGGGATGCTAGGGATGCTAGGAGTGCTAGGGGTGCTAGGGATGCTAGGAGTGCTAGGGGTGCTAGGGATGCTAAGGGTGCTAGGGGTGCTAGGGGTGCTAGGGATGGTAGGGGTGCTAGGGATGGTAGGGATGCTAGGGGTGCTAGGGATGCTAGGGATGCTAGGGGTGCTAGGGGTGCTTGGGGTGCTAGGGATGCTAGGGGTGCTCAGGGTGCTCGGGGTGCTAGGGATGCTAGGGATGCTAGGGGTGCTAGGGGTGCTCGGGGTGCTAGGGATGCTAGGAGTGCTAGGGGTGCTAGGGATGCTAGGGATGCTAGGGGTGCTTGGGGTGCTAGGGATGCTAGGGATGCTAGGAGTGCTAGGGGTGCTAGGGATGCTAAGGGTGCTAGGGGTGCTAGGGGTGCTAGGGATGGTAGGGGTGCTAGGGATGCTAGGGATGCTAAGGGTGCTAGGAATGCTAGGGATGCTAGGGGTGCTAGGGGTGCTTGGGGTGCTAGGGATGCTAGGGATGCTAGGGGTGCTCAGGGTGCTCGGGGTGCTAGGGATGCTAGGGATGCTAGGGGTGCTAGGGGTGCTAGGGGTGCTAGGGATGCTAGGGGTGCTAGGGGTGCTCGGGGTGCTAGGGATGCTAGGGATGCTAGGGGTGCTAGGGGTGCTAGGGATGCTAGGGATGCTAGGGGTGCTGGGGATGCTAGGGATGCTAGGGGTGCTAGGGATGCTAAGTATGCTAGGAGTGCTAGGGATGCTAGGGGTGCTCGGGGTGCTAGGGATGCTAGGGATGCTAGGAGTGCTAGGGGTGCTAGGGATGCTAAGGGTGGTAGGGGTGCTAGGGGTGCTAGGGATGGTAGGGGTGCTAGGGATGCTAGGAGTGCTAGGGATGCTAGGGGTGCTAGGGGTGCTAGGGATGCTAGGGATGCTAGGGATGCTAGGGATGCTAGGGGTGCTAGGGATGCTAGGGGTGCTCGGGGTGCTAGGGATGCTAGGGATGCTAGGAGTGCTAGGGCTGCTAGGGATGCTAAGAGTGCTAGGGGTGCTAGGGGTGCTAGGGGTGCTAGGGACGCTAGGGATGCTAGGGGTGCTAGGGATGCTAGGGGTGCTAGGGATGCTAGGGGTGCTAGGGGTGCTAGGGATGCTAGGGGTGCTAGGGGTGCTAGGGGTGCTCGTGGTGCTAGGGATGCTAGGAGTACTAGGAGTGCTAGGGGTGCTAGGGATGCTAGGGATGGTAGGGGTGCTAGGGATGCTAGGGGTGCTAGGGATGCTAGGGATGCTAGGGGTGCTAGGGGTGCTTGGGGTGCTAGAGATGCTAGGGATGCTAGGGATGCTAGGGGTGCTAGGGGTGCTAGGGGTGCTAGGGATGCTAGGGGTGCTAGGGATGCTAGGGGTGGTAGGGATGCTAGGGATGCTAGGGGTGCTAGGGATGCTAGGGATGCTAGGGGTGCTGGGGATGCTAGGGATGCTAGGGATGCTAGGGGTGCTAGGGATGCTAGGGGTGCTAGGGATGCTAGGGGTGCTAGGGGTGCTAGGGGTGCTCAGGGTGCTCGGGGTGCTAGGGATGCTAGGGATGCTAGGGGTGCTAGGGGTGCTCGGGGTGCTAGGGATGCTAGGAGTGCTAGGGGTGCTAGGGATGCTAGGGATGCTAGGGGTGCTTGGGGTGCTAGGGATGCTAGGGATGCTAGGAGTGCTAGGGGTGCTAGGGATGCTAAGGGTGCTAGGGGTGCTAGGGGTGCTAGGGATGGTAGGGGTGCTAGGGATGCTAGGGATGCTAAGGGTGCTAGGGATGCTAGGGATGCTAGGGGTGCTAGGGGTGCTTGGGGTGCTAGGGATGCTAGGGATGCTAGGGGTGCTCAGGGTGCTCGGGGTGCTAGGGATGCTAGGGATGCTAGGGGTGCTAGGGATGCTAGGGATGCTAGGGGTGCTAGGGGTGCTCGGGGTGCTAGGGATGCTAGGGATGCTAGGGGTGCTAGGGGTGCTAGGGATGCTAGGGATGCTAGGGGTGCTGGGGATGCTAGGGATGCTAGGGGTGCTAGGGATGCTAAGTATGCTAGGAGTGCTAAGGTTGCTAGGGGTGCTCGGGGTGCTAGGGATGCTAGGGATGCTAGGAGTGCTAGGGGTGCTAGGGATGCTAAGGGTGGTAGGGGTGCTAGGGGTGCTAGGGATGGTAGGGGTGCTAGGGATGCTAGGAGTGCTAGGGATGCTAGGGGTGCTAGGGGTGCTAGGGATGCTAGGGATGCTAGGGATGCTAGGGGTGCTAGGGATGCTAGGGGTGCTAGGGATGCTAGGGGTGCTAGGGGTGCTCGGGGTGCTAGGAGTGCTAGGGGTGCTAGGGATGCTAGGGGTGCTCGGGGTGCTAGGGATGTTAGGGATGCTAGGAGTGCTAGGGGTGCTAGGGATGCTAAGAGTGCTAGGGGTGCTAGGGGTGCTA
The DNA here is from genome assembly GCF_037039965.1 of Doryrhamphus excisus. Taxonomy (NCBI): domain Eukaryota; kingdom Metazoa; phylum Chordata; class Actinopteri; order Syngnathiformes; family Syngnathidae; genus Doryrhamphus; species Doryrhamphus excisus. The sequence goes on from NC_136363.1 coordinate 23,469,529, forward strand.
GGGGTGCTAGGGATGCTAGGGATGCTAGGGGTGCTAGGGATGCTAGGGGTGCTAGGGATGCTAGGGGTGCTAGGGGTGCTAGGGATGCTAGGGGTGCTAGGGGTGCTAGGGGTGCTCGTGGTGCTAGGGATGCTAGGAGTACTAGGAGTGCTAGGGGTGCTAGGGATGCTAGGGATGGTAGGGGTGCTAGGGATGCTAGGGGTGCTAGGGATGCTAGGGATGCTAGGGGTGCTAGGGGTGCTTGGGGTGCTAGAGATGCTAGGGATGCTAGGGATGCTAGGGGTGCTGGGGGTGCTAGGGGTGCTAGGGATGCTAGGGGTGCTAGGGATGCTAGGGGTGGTAGGGATGCTAGGGATGCTAGGGGTGCTAGGGATGCTAGGGATGCTAGGGGTGCTGGGGATGCTAGGGATGCTAGGGATGCTAGGGGTGCTAGGGATGCTAGGGGTGCTAGGGATGCTAGGGGTGCTAGGGGTGCTAGGGATGCTAGGGGTGCTAGGGGTGCTCGTGGTGCTAGGGATGCTAGGAGTACTAGGAGTGCTAGGGGTGCTAGGGATGCTAGGGATGCTAGGGGTGCACGGGGTGCTCGGGGTGCTAGGGATGCTAGGAGTGCTAGGGGTGCTAGGGATGCTAAGGGTGCTAGGGGTGCTGGGGATGGTAGGGGTGCTAGGGATGCTAGGGATGCTAGGGGTGCTAGGGATGCTAGGGATGCTAGGGGTGCTAGGGGTGCTAGGGATGCTAGGGGTGCTAGGGATGCTAGGGATGCTAGGGGTGCTAGGGGTGCTAGGGGTGCTAGGGATGCTAGGGGTGCTAGGGGTGCTAGGGGTGCTCGTGGTGCTAGGGATGCTAGGAGTACTAGGAGTGCTAGGGGTGCTAGGGATGCTAGGGATGCTAGGGGTGCTAGGGATGCTAGGGGTGCTAGGGGTGCTTGTTGTGCTAGGGATGCTAGGGATGCTAGGGATGCTAGGGGTCCTAGGGGTGCTAGGGGTGCTAGGGATGGTAGGGGTGCTAGGGATGCCAAGTATGCTAGGGGTGCTAGGGATGCTAGGGATGCTAGCAGTACTAGGGGTGCTAGGGATGCTAAGGGTGGTAGGGGTGCTAGGGGTGCTAGGGATGGTAGGAGTGCTAGGGATGCTAGGGATGCTAGGAGTGCTAGGGATGCTAGGGGTGCTCGGGATGCTAGGAGTGCTAGGAGTGCTAGGGATGCTAGGGATGCTAGGGGTGCTAGGGATGCTAGGGGTGCTAGGGGTGCTAGGGATGCTAGGGGTGCTAGGGATGCTAGGGGTGCTAGGGGTGCTAGGGTTGCTTGGGGTGCTAGGGATGCTAGGGATGCTAGGAGTGCTAGGGCTGCTAGGGATGCTAGGGGTGCTAGGGATGCTAGGGATGCTAGGGGTGCTCGGGGTGCTAGGGATGCTAGGGATGCTAGGAGTGCTAGGGGTGCTAGGGATGCTAAGGGTGGTAGGGGTGCTAGGGGTGCTAGGGATGGTAGGGGTGCTAGGGATGCTAGGGATGCTAGGAGTGCTAGGGATGCTAGGGGTGCTAGGGGTGCTAGGGATGCTAGGGATGCTAGGGATGCTAGGGGTGCTAGGGATGCTAGGGGTGCTAGGGATGCTAGGGGTGCTCGGGATGCTAGGAGTGCTAGGGGTGCTAGGGATGCTAGGGATGCTAGGGGTGCTAGGGGTGCTCAGGGTGCTAGGGATGCTAGGGATGCTAGGAGTGCTAGGGGTGCTAGGGATGCTAAGGGTGCTAGGGGTGCTAGGGGTGCTAGGGATGGTAGGGGTGCTAGGGATGCTAGGGATGCTAGGAGTGCTAGGGATGCTAGGGGTGCTAGGGGTGCTAGGGATGCTAGGGATGCTAGGGATGCTAGGGATGCTAGGGGTGCTAGGGGTGCTCGGGGTGCTAGGGATGCTAGGAGTGCTAGGGGTGCTAGGGATGCTAGGGATGCTAGGGGTGCTTGGGGTGCTAGGGATGCTAGGGATGCTAGGAGTGCTAGGGGTGCTAGGGATGCTAAGGGTGCTAGGGGTGCTAGGGGTGCTAGGGATGGTAGGGGTGCTAGGGATGCTAGGGATGCTAGGGGTGCTAGGGGTGCTAGGGATGCTAGGGATGCTAGGGGTGCTAGGGATGCTAGGGATGCTAGGGGTGCTAGGGGTGCTCGGGGTGCTAGGGATGCTAGGAGTGCTAGGGGTGCTAGGGATGCTAGGGATGCTAGGGGTGCTTGGGGTGCTAGGGATGCTAGGGATGCTAGGAGTGCTAGGGGTGCTAGAGATGCTAGGAGTGCTAGGGGTGCTAGGGATGCTAAGGGTGCTAGGGGTGCTAGGGGTGCTAGGGATGGTAGGGGTGCTAGGGATGGTAGGGATGCTAGGGGTGCTAGGGATGCTAGGGATGCTAGGGGTGCTAGGGGTGCTTGGGGTGCTAGGGATGCTAGGGGTGCTCAGGGTGCTCGGGGTGCTAGGGATGCTAGGGATGCTAGGGGTGCTAGGGGTGCTCGGGGTGCTAGGGATGCTAGGAGTGCTAGGGGTGCTAGGGATGCTAGGGATGCTAGGGGTGCTTGGGGTGCTAGGGATGCTAGGGATGCTAGGAGTGCTAGGGGTGCTAGGGATGCTAAGGGTGCTAGGGGTGCTAGGGGTGCTAGGGATGGTAGGGGTGCTAGGGATGCTAGGGATGCTAAGGGTGCTAGGGATGCTAGGGATGCTAGGGGTGCTAGGGGTGCTTGGGGTGCTAGGGATGCTAGGGATGCTAGGGGTGCTCAGGGTGCTCGGGGTGCTAGGGATGCTAGGGATGCTAGGGGTGCTAGGGGTGCTAGGGGTGCTAGGGATGCTAGGGGTGCTAGGGGTGCTCGGGGTGCTAGGGATGCTAGGGGTGCTAGGGGTGCTAGGGATGCTAGGGATGCTAGGGGTGCTGGGGATGCTAGGGATGCTAGGGGTGCTAGGGATGCTAAGTATGCTAGGAGTGCTAGGGATGCTAGGGGTGCTCGGGGTGCTAGGGATGCTAGGGATGCTAGGAGTGCTAGGGGTGCTAGGGATGCTAAGGGTGGTAGGGGTGCTAGAGGTGCTAGGGATGGTAGGGGTGCTAGGGATGCTAGGAGTGCTAGGGATGCTAGGGGTGCTAGGGGTGCTAGGGATGCTAGGGATGCTAGGGATGCTAGGGGTGCTAGGGATGCTAGGGGTGCTAGGGATGCTAGGGATGCTAGGGGTGCTCGGGGTGCTAGGGATGCTAGGGATGCTAGGAGTGCTAGGGCTGCTAGGGATGCTAAGAGTGCTAGGGGTGCTAGGGGTGCTAGGGGTGCTAGGGACGCTAGGGATGCTAGGGGTGCTAGGGATGCTAGGGGTGCTAGGGATGCTAGGGGTGCTAGGGGTGCTAGGGATGCTAGGGGTGCTAGGGGTGCTAGGGGTGCTCGTGGTGCTAGGGATGCTAGGAGTACTAGGAGTGCTAGGGGTGCTAGGGATGCTAGGGATGGTAGGGGTGCTAGGGATGCTAGGGGTGCTAGGGATGCTAGGGATGCTAGGGGTGCTAGGGGTGCTTGGGGTGCTAGAGATGCTAGGGATGCTAGGGATGCTAGGGGTGCTAGGGGTGCTAGGGGTGCTAGGGATGCTAGGGGTGGTAGGGATGCTAGGGATGCTAGGGGTGCTAGGGATGCTAGGGATGCTAGGGGTGCTGGGGATGCTAGGGATGCTAGGGATGCTAGGGGTGCTAGGGATGCTAGGGGTGCTAGGGATGCTAGGGGTGCTAGGGGTGCTAGGGATGCTAGGGGTGCTAGGGGTGCTAGGGGTGCTCGTGGTGCTAGGGATGCTAGGAGTACTAGGAGTGCTAGGGGTGCTAGGGGTGCTAGGGATGCTAGGGGTGCACGGGGTGCTCGGGGTGCTAGGGATGCTAGGAGTGCTAGGGGTGCTAGGGATGCTAAGGGTGCTAGGGGTGCTGGGGATGGTAGGGGTGCTAGGGATGCTAGGGATGCTAGGGGTGCTAGGGATGCTAGGGATGCTAGGGGTGCTAGGGGTGCTTGGGGTGCTAGGGATGCTAGGGGTGCTAGGGATGCTAGGGATGCTAGGGGTGCTAGGGGTGCTAGGGATGCTAGGGGTGCTAGGGGTGCTTGTGGTGCTAGGGATGCTAGGAGTGCTAGGGATGCTAGGGATGCTAGGGGTGCTAGGGATGCTAGGGGTGCTAGGGGTGCTAGGGGTGCTAGGGATGCTAGGGGTGCTAGGGGTGCTAGGGGTGCTAGGGATGCTAGGGGTGCTAGGGGTGCTAGGGATGCTAGGGGTGCTAGGGATGCTAGGGGTGCTAGGGGTGCTAGGGATGCTAGGGATGCTAGGGATGCTAGGGGTGCTAGGGGTGCTAGGGGTGCTTGTGGTGCTAAGGATGCTAGGAGTACTAGGAGTGCTAGGGGTGCTAGGGATGCTAGGGATGCTAGGGATGCTAGGGGTGCTAGGGATGCTAGGGGTGCTAGGGGTGCTTGGGGTGCTAGGGGTGCTAGGGGTGCTAGGGATGGTAGGGGTGCTAGGGATGCGAAGTATGCTAGGGGTGCTAGGGATGCTAGGGATGCTAGGGGTGCTAGGGATGCTAGGGATGCTAGGGATGGTAGGGGTGCTAGGGATGCTAGGGATGCTAGGGGTGCTCGGGGTGCTAGGGATGCTAGGGATGCTAGGAGTGCTAGGGGTGCTAGGGATGCTAAGGGTGCTAGGGGTGCTAGGGGTGCTAGGGATGGTAGGGGTGCTAGGGATGCTAGGGATGCTAGGAGTGCTAGGGATGCTAGGGGTGCTAGGGGTGCTAGGGATGCTAGGGATGCTAGGGATGCTAGGGATGCTAAGGGTGCTAGGGATGCTAGGGGTGCTAGGGATGCTAGGGGTGCTAGGGGTGCTCGGGGTGCTAGGGATGCTAGGAGTGCTAGGGGTGCTAGGGATGCTAGGGATGCTAGGGGTGCTTGGGGTGCTAGGGATGCTAGGGATGCTAGGAGTGCTAGGGGTGCTAGGGATGCTAAGGGTGCTAGGAGTGGTAGGGGTGCTAGGGATGGTAGGGATGCTAGGGATGCTAGGGGTGCTAGGGATGCTAGGGATGCTAGGGGTGCTAGGGGTGCTTGGGGTGCTAGGGATGCTAGGGATGCTAGGGGTGCTCGGGGTGCTAGGGATGCTAGGGATGCTAGGGGTGCTAGGGGTGCTAGGGATGCTAGGGGTGCTAGGGATGCTAGGGGTGCTAGGGGTGCTAGGGATGCTAGGGATGCTAGGGGTGCTAGGGATGCTAGGGGTGCTCGGGGTGCTAGGGATGCTAGGGATGCTAGGAGTGCTAGGGGTGCTAGGGATGCTAAGGGTGGTAGGGGTGCTAGGAGTGCTAGGGATGGTAGGGGTGCTAGGGATGCTAGGGATGCTAGGAGTGCTAGGGATGCTAGGGGTGCTAGGGATGCTAGGGATGCTAAGGATGCTAGGGTTGCTAGGGGTGCTAGGGATGCTAGGGGTGCTAGGGATGCTAGGGGTGCTAGGGGTGCTCGGGGTGCTAGGGATGCTAGGAGTGCTAAGGGTGCTAGGGATGCTAGGGATGCTAGGGGTGCTCGGGGTGCTAGGGATGCTAGGGATGCTAGGAGTGCTAGGGGTGCTAGGGATGCTAAGGGTGCTAGGGGTGCTAGGGATGGTAGGGGTGCTAGGGATGCTAAGGATGCTAGGGGTGCTAGGGATGCTAGGGATGCTAGGGGTGCTAGGGGTGCTTGGGGTGCTAGGGATGCTAGGGATGCTAGGGATGCTAGGGGTGCTCGGGGTGCTAGGGATGCTAGGGATGCTAGGGGTGCTAGGGGTGCTAGGGGTGCTAGGGATGCTAGGGGTGCTAAGGATGATAGGGATGCTAGGGGTGCTAGGGGTGCTCGGGGTGCTAGGGATGCTAGGAGTGCTAGGGGTGCTAGGGATGCTAGGGGTGCTAGGGGTGCTAGGGGTGCTAGGGATGCTAGGGATGCTAGGGGTGCTAGGGGTGCTAGGGGTGCTAGGGATGCTAGGGATGCTAGGGGTGCTAGGGGTGCTAGGGGTGCTCATGGTGCTAGGGATGCTAGGAGTGCTAGGGGTGCTAGGGATGCTAGGGATGCTAGGGATGCTAGGGGTGCTAGGGGTGCTAGGGGTGGTAGAGATGGTAGGGGTGCTAGGGATGCTAGGGGTGCTAGGGGTGCTAGGGATGCTAGGAGTACTAGGAGTGCTAGGGGTGCTAGGGGTGCTAGGGATGCTAGGGATGCTAGGGGTGCTAGGGATGCTAGGGATGCTAGGGGTGCTAGGGATGCTAGGGGTGCTAGGGGTGCTAGAGATGCTAGGGGTGCTAGGGGTGCTAGGGGTGCTAGGGATGCTAGGGGTGCTAGGGATGCTAGGGATGCTAGGGGTGCTAGGGATGCTAGGGGTGCTAGGGGTGCTAGGGGTGCTAGGGATGCTAGGGATGCTAGGGATGCTAGGGGTGCTAGGGGTGCTAGGGGTGCTCGTGGTGCTAGGGATGCTAGGAGTACTAGGAGTGCTAGGGATGCTAGGGATGCTAGGGGTGCTAGGGATGCTAGGGGTGCTAGGGGTGCTAGGGGTGCTTGGGGTGCTAGGGATGCTAGGGATGCTAGGGGTGCTAGGGGTGCTAGGGATGGTAGGGGTGCTAGGGATGCTAAGTATGCTAGGGGTGCTAGGGATGCTAGGGATGCTAGGGGTGCTAGGGATGCTAGGGATGCTAGGGGTGCTAGGGGTGCTTTGGGTGCTAGGGATGCTAGGGATGCTAGGGGTGCTCGGGGTGCTAGGGATGCTAGGGATGCTAGGGGTGCTAGGGGTGCTAGGGATGCTAGGGGTGCTCGGGGTGCTAGGGATGCTAGGGATGCTAGGAGTGCTAGGGGTGCTAGGGATGCTAAGGGTGGTAGGGGTGCTAGGGGTGCTAGGGATGCTAGGGGTGCTAGGGGTGCTAGGGGTGCTCGTGGTGCTAGGGATGCTAGGAGTACTAGGAGTGCTAGGGGTGCTAGGGGTGCTAGGGGTGCTAGGGATGGTAGGGGTGCTCGGGATGCTAGGGGTGCTAGGGGTGCTCGGGGTGCTAGGGATGCTAGGAGTGCTAGGGGTGCTAGGGATGCTAGGGATGCTAAGGGTGCTCGGGGTGCTAGGGATGCTAGGGATGCTAGGAGTGCTAGGGGTGCTAGGGATGCTAAGGGTGCTAGGGGTGCTAGGGGTGCTAGGGATGGTAGGGGTGCTAGGGATGCTAGGGATGCTAGGGATGCTAGGGATGCTAGGGGTGCTAGGGGTGCTAGGGATGCTAGGGATGCTAGGGATGCTAGGGATGCTAGGGGTGCTAGGGATGCTAGGGATGCTAGGGGTGCTAGGGGTGCTCGGGGTGCTAGGAGTGCTAGGGGTGCTAGGGATGCTAGGGATGCTAGGGGTGCTTGGGGTGCTAGGGATGCGAGGGATGCTAGGAGTGCTAGGGGTGCTAGGGATGCTAGGAGTGCTAGGGGTGCTAGGGATGCTAAGGGTGATAGGGGTGCTAGGGGTGCTAGGGATGGTAGGGGTGCTAGGGATGGTAGGGATGCTAGGGGTGCTAGGGATGCTAGGGATGCTAGGGGTGCTAGGGGTGCTTGGGGTGCTAGGGATGCTAGGGATGCTAGGGGTGCTCAGGGTGCTCGGGGTGCTAGGGATGCTAGGGATGCTAGGGGTGCTAGGGGTGCTCGGGGTGCTAGGGATGCTAGGAGTGCTAGGGGTGCTAGGGATGCTAGGGATGCTAGGGGTGCTTGGGGTGCTAGGGATGCTAGGGATGCTAGGAGTGCTAGGGGTGCTAGGGATGCTAAGGGTGCTAGGGGTGCTAGGGATGGTAGGGGTGCTAGGGATGCTAGGGATGCTAAGGGTGCTAGGGATGCTAGGGATGCTAGGGGTGCTAGGGGTGCTTGGGGTGCTAGGGATGCTAGGGATGCTAGGGGTGCTCAGGGTGCTCGGGGTGCTAGGGATGCTAAGGGTGGTAGGGGTGCTAGGGGTGCTAGGGATGGTAGGGGTGCTAGGGATGCTAGGAGTGCTAGGGATGCTAGGGGTGCTAGGGATGCTAGGGATGCTAGGGATGCTAGGGGTGCTAGGGATGCTAGGGGTGCTAGGGATGCTAGGGGTGCTCGGGGTGCTAGGAGTGCTAGGGGTGCTAGGGATGCTAGGGATGCTAGGGGTGCTCGGGGTGCTAGGGATGCTAGGGATGCTAGGAGTGCTAGGGGTGCTAGGGATGCTAAGAGTGCTAGGGGTGCTAGGGGTGCTAGGGGTGCTAGGGATGCTAGGGATGCTAGGGGTGCTAGGGATGCTAGGGGTGCTAGGGATGCTAGGGGTGCTAGGGGTGCTAGGGATGCTAGGGGTGCTAGGGGTGCTCGTGGTGCTAGGGATGCTAGGAGTACTAGGAGTGCTAGGGGTGCTAGGGGTGCTAGGGATGCTAGGGATGGTAGGGGTGCTAGGGATGCTAGGGGTGCTAGGGATGCTAGGGATGCTAGGGGTGCTAGGGGTGCTTGGGGTGCTAGAGATGCTAGGGATGCTAGGGATGCTAGGGGTGCTAGGGGTGCTAGGGGTGCTAGGGATGCTAGGGGTGCTAGGGATGCTAGGGGTGGTAGGGATGCTAGGGATGCTAGGGGTGCTAGGGATGCTAGGGGTGCTAGGGGTGCTGGGGATGCTAGGGATGCTAGGGATGCTAGGGATGCTAGGGGTGCTAGGGATGCTAGGGGTGCTAGGGATGCTAGGGGTGCTAGGGGTGCTAGGGATGCTAGGGGTGCTAGGGGTGCTAGGGGTGCTCGTGGTGCTAGGGATGCTAGGAGTACTAGGAGTGCTAGGGGTGCTAGGGGTGCTAGGGATGCTAGGGATGCTAGGGGTGCACGGGGTGCTCGGGGTGCTAGGGATGCTAGGAGTGCTAGGGGTGCTAGGGATGCTAAGGGTGCTAGGGGTGCTGGGGATGGTAGGGGTGCTAGGGATGCTAGGGATGCTAGGGGTGCTAGGGATGCTAGGGATGCTAGGGGTGCTAGGGGTGCTTGGGGTGCTAGGGGTGCTAGGGATGCTAGGGATGCTAGGGGTGCTAGGGGTGCTAGGGATGCTAGGGGTGCTAGGGGTGCTAGGGGTGCTTGTGGTGCTAGGGATGCTAGGAGTGCTAGGGATGCTAGGGATGCTAGGGGTGCTAGGGATGCTAGGGGTGCTAGGGGTGCTAGGGGTGCTAGGGATGCTAGGGGTGCTAGGGGTGCTAGGGGTGCTAGGGATGCTAGGGATGCTAGGGGTGCTAGGGGTGCTAGGGATGCTAGGGGTGCTAGGGATGCTAGGGGTGCTAGGGGTGCTAGGGATGCTAGGGATGCTAGGGATGCTAAGGGTGCTAGGGGTGCTAGGGGTGCTCATGGTGCTAGGGATGCTAGGAGTGCTAGGGGTGCTAGGGATGCTAGGGATGCTAGGGATGCTAGGGGTGCTAGGGGTGCTAGGGGTGGTAGAGATGGTAGGGGTGCTAGGGATGCTAGGGGTGCTAGGGGTGCTAGGGATGCTAGGAGTACTAGGAGTGCTAGGGGTGCTAGGGGTGCTAGGGATGCTAGGGGTGCTAGGGATGCTAGGGATGCTAGGGGTGCTAGGGATGCTAGGGGTGCTAGGGGTGCTAGAGATGCTAGGGGTGCTAGGGGTGCTAGGGGTGCTAGGGGTGCTAGGGATGCTAGGGGTGCTAGGGGTGCTAGGGATGCTAGGGATGCTAGGGGTGCTAGGGATGCTAGGGGTGCTAGGGGTGCTAGGGGTGCTAGGGATGCTAGGGATGCTAGGGATGCTAGGGGTGCTAGGGGTGCTAGGGGTGCTCGTGGTGCTAGGGATGCTAGGAGTACTAGGAGTGCTAGGGATGCTAGGGATGCTAGGGGTGCTAGGGATGCTAGGGGTGCTAGGGGTGCTTGGGGTGCTAGGGATGCTAGGGATGCTAGGGGTGCTAGGGGTGCTAGGGATGGTAGGGGTGCTAGGGATGCTAAGTATGCTAGGGGTGCTAGGGATGCTAGGGATGCTAGGGGTGCTAGGGATGCTAGGGATGCTAGGGGTGCTAGGGGTGCTTTGGGTGCTAGGGATGCTAGGGATGCTAGGGGTGCTCGGGGTGCTAGGGATGCTAGGGATGCTAGGGGTGCTAGGGGTGCTAGGGATGCTAGGGGTGCTCGGGGTGCTAGGGATGCTAGGGATGCTAGGAGTGCTAGGGGTGCTAGGGATGCTAAGGGTGGTAGGGGTGCTAGGGGTGCTAGGGATGCTAGGGGTGCTAGGGGTGCTAGGGGTGCTCGTGGTGCTAGGGATGCTAGGAGTACTAGGAGTGCTAGGGGTGCTAGGGGTGCTAGGGGTGCTAGGGATGGTAGGGGTGCTCGGGATGCTAGGGGTGCTAGGGGTGCTCGGGGTGCTAGGGATGCTAGGAGTGCTAGGGGTGCTAGGGATGCTAGGGATGCTAAGGGTGCTCGGGGTGCTAGGGATGCTAGGGATGCTAGGAGTGCTAGGGGTGCTAGGGATGCTAAGGGTGCTAGGGGTGCTAGGGGTGCTAGGGATGGTAGGGGTGCTAGGGATGCTAGGGATGCTAGGGATGCTAGGGATGCTAGGGGTGCTAGGGGTGCTAGGGATGCTAGGGATGCTAGGGATGCTAGGGGTGCTAGGGATGCTAGGGGTGCTAGGGGTGCTCGGGGTGCTAGGAGTGCTAGGGGTGCTAGGGATGCTAGGGATGCTAGGGGTGCTTGGGGTGCTAGGGATGCGAGGGATGCTAGGAGTGCTAGGGGTGCTAGGGATGCTAGGAGTGCTAGGGGTGCTAGGGATGCTAAGGGTGCTAGGGGTGCTAGGGGTGCTAGGGATGGTAGGGGTGCTAGGGATGGTAGGGATGCTAGGGGTGCTAGGGATGCTAGGGATGCTAGGGGTGCTAGGGGTGCTTGGGGTGCTAGGGATGCTAGGGATGCTAGGGGTGCTCAGGGTGCTCGGGGTGCTAGGGATGCTAGGGATGCTAGGGGTGCTAGGGGTGCTCGGGGTGCTAGGGATGCTAGGAGTGCTAGGGGTGCTAGGGATGCTAGGGATGCTAGGGGTGCTTGGGGTGCTAGGGATGCTAGGGATGCTAGGAGTGCTAGGGGTGCTAGGGATGCTAAGGGTGCTAGGGGTGCTAGGGATGGTAGGGGTGCTAGGGATGCTAGGGATGCTAAGGGTGCTAGGGATGCTAGGGATGCTAGGGGTGCTAGGGGTGCTTGGGGTGCTAGGGATGCTAGGGATGCTAGGGGTGCTCAGGGTGCTCGGGGTGCTAGGGATGCTAAGGGTGGTAGGGGTGCTAGGGGTGCTAGGGATGGTAGGGGTGCTAGGGATGCTAGGAGTGCTAGGGATGCTAGGGGTGCTAGGGATGCTAGGGATGCTAGGGATGCTAGGGGTGCTAGGGATGCTAGGGGTGCTAGGGATGCTAGGGGTGCTCGGGGTGCTAGGAGTGCTAGGGGTGCTAGGGATGCTAGGGATGCTAGGGGTGCTCGGGGTGCTAGGGATGCTAGGGATGCTAGGAGTGCTAGGGGTGCTAGGGATGCTAAGAGTGCTAGGGGTGCTAGGGGTGCTAGGGGTGCTAGGGATGCTAGGGATGCTAGGGGTGCTAGGGATGCTAGGGGTGCTAGGGATGCTAGGGGTGCTAGGGGTGCTAGGGATGCTAGGGGTGCTAGGGGTGCTCGTGGTGCTAGGGATGCTAGGAGTACTAGGAGTGCTAGGGGTGCTAGGGGTGCTAGGGATGCTAGGGATGGTAGGGGTGCTAGGGATGCTAGGGGTGCTAGGGATGCTAGGGATGCTAGGGGTGCTAGGGGTGCTTGGGGTGCTAGAGATGCTAGGGATGCTAGGGATGCTAGGGGTGCTAGGGGTGCTAGGGATGCTAGGGGTGCTAGGGATGCTAGGGGTGGTAGGGATGCTAGGGATGCTAGGGGTGCTAGGGATGCTAGGGGTGCTAGGGGTGCTGGGGATGCTAGGGATGCTAGGGATGCTAGGGATGCTAGGGGTGCTAGGGATGCTAGGGGTGCTAGGGATGCTAGGGGTGCTAGGGGTGCTAGGGATGCTAGGGGTGCTAGGGGTGCTAGGGGTGCTCGTGGTGCTAGGGATGCTAGGAGTACTAGGAGTGCTAGGGGTGCTAGGGGTGCTAGGGATGCTAGGGATGCTAGGGGTGCACGGGGTGCTCGGGGTGCTAGGGATGCTAGGAGTGCTAGGGGTGCTAGGGATGCTAAGGGTGCTAGGGGTGCTGGGGATGGTAGGGGTGCTAGGGATGCTAGGGATGCTAGGGGTGCTAGGGATGCTAGGGATGCTAGGGGTGCTAGGGGTGCTTGGGGTGCTAGGGGTGCTAGGGATGCTAGGGATGCTAGGGGTGCTAGGGGTGCTAGGGGTGCTAGGGATGCTAGGGGTGCTAGGGGTGCTTGTGGTGCTAGGGATGCTAGGAGTGCTAGGGATGCTAGGGATGCTAGGGGTGCTAGGGATGCTAGGGGTGCTAGGGGTGCTAGGGGTGCTAGGGATGCTAGGGGTGCTAGGGGTGCTAGGGGTGCTAGGGATGCTAGGGATGCTAGGGGTGCTAGGGGTGCTAGGGATGCTAGGGGTGCTAGGGATGCTAGGGGTGCTAGGGGTGCTAGGGATGCTAGGGATGCTAGGGATGCTAGGGGTGCTAGGGGTGCTTGTGGTGCTAAGGATGCTAGGAGTACTAGGAGTGCTAGGGGTGCTAGGGATGCTAGGGATGCTAGGGATGCTAGGGGTGCTAGGGATGCTAGGGGTGCTAGGGGTGCTTGGGGTGCTAGGGGTGCTAGGGGTGCTAGGGATGGTAGGGGTGCTAGGGATGCTAAGTATGCTAGGGGTGCTAGGGATGCTAGGGATGCTAGGGGTGCTAGGGATGCTAGGGATGCTAGGGATGGTAGGGGTGCTAGGGATGCTAGGGATGCTAGGGGTGCTCGGGGTGCTAGGGATGCTAGGAGTGCTAGGGGTGCTAGGGATGCTAAGGGTGCTAGGAGTGGTAGGGGTGCTAGGGATGGTAGGGGTGCTAGGGATGCTAGGGATGCTAGGGGTGCTAGGGATGCTAGGAGTGCTAGGGATGCTAGGGGTGCTAGGGGTGCTAGGGATGCTAGGGATGCTAGGGATGCTAAGGGTGCTAGGGATGCTAGGGGTGCTAGGGATGCTAGGGGTGCTAGGGGTGCTCGGGGTGCTAGGGATGCTAGGAGTGCTAGGGGTGCTAGGGATGCTAGGGATGCTAGGGGTGCTTGGGGTGCTAGGGATGCTAGGGATGCTAGGAGTGCTAGGGGTGCTAGGGATGCTAAGGGTGCTAGGAGTGGTAGGGGTGCTAGGGATGGTAGGGGTGCTAGGGATGCTAGGGATGCTAGGGGTGCTAGGGATGCTAGGGATGCTAGGGGTGCTAGGGGTGCTTGGGGTGCTAGGGATGCTAGGGGTGCTCGGGGTGCTAGGGATGCTAGGGATGCTAGGGGTGCTAGGGGTGCTAGGGGTGCTAGGGATGCTAGGGGTGCTAGGGGTGCTTGGGGTGCTAGGGATGCTAGGGGTGCTAGGGGTGCTAGGGATGCTAGGGGTGCTAGGGGTGCTAGGGATGCTAGGGATGCTAGGGGTGCTAGGGATGCTAGGGGTGCTAGGGGTGCTAGGGGTGCTAGGGTTGCTATGGATGCTAGGGATGCTAGGGATGCTAGGGGTGCTAGGGGTGCTCGTGGTGCTAGGGATGCTAGGAGTACTAGGAGTGCTAGGGGTGCTAGGGATGCTAGGGATGCTAGGGGTGCTAGGGATGCTAGGGGTGCTAGGGGTGCTTGGGGTGCTAGGGATGCTAGGGATGCTAGGGGTGCTAGGGGTGCTAGGGATGCTAAGTATGCTAGGGGTGCTAGGGATGCTAGGGATGCTAGGGGTGCTAGGGATGCTAGGGGTGCTAGGGATGGTAGGGGTGCTAGGGATGCTAGGGATGCTAGGGGTGCTAGGGATGCTAGGGGTGCTCGGGGTGCTAGGGATGCTAGGGATGCTAGGAGTGCTAGGGGTGCTAGGGATGCTAAGGGTGGTAGGGGTGCTAGGGGTGCTAGGGATGGTAGGGGTGCTAGGGATGCTAGGGATGCTAGGAGTGCTAGGGATGCTAGGGGTGCTAGGGGTGCTAGGGATGCTAGGGATGCTAAGGATGCTAGGGATGCTAGGGGTGCTAGGGATGCTAGGGGTGCTAGGGATGCTAGGGGTGCTAGGGGTGCTCGGGGTGCTAGGGATGCTAGGGGTGCTAGGGATGCTAGGGATGCTAGGGATGCTAGGGGTGCTAGGGATGCTAGGGGTGCTCGAGGTGCTAGGGATGCTAGGGATGCTAGGAGTGCTAGGGGTGCTAGGGATGCTAAGGGTGGTAGGGGTGCTAGGGGTGTTAGGGATGGTAGGGGTGCTAGGGATGCTAGGAGTGCTAGGGATGCTAGGGGTGCTAGGGGTGCTAGGGCTGCTAGGGATGCTAGGGATGCTAGGGGTGCTAGGGATGCTAGGGGTGCTAGGGATGCTAGGGGTGCTAGGGGTGCTCGGGGTGCTAGGAGTGCTAGGGGTGCTAGGGATGCTAGGGATGCTAGGGGTGCTCGGGGTGCTAGGGATGCTAGGGATGCTAGGAGTGCTAGGGGTGCTAGGGATGCTAAGAGTGCTAGGGGTGCTAGGGATGCTAAGAGTGCTAGGGGTGCTAGGGGTGCTAGGGGTGCTAGGGATGCTAGGGATGCTAGGGGTGCTAGGGATGCTAGGGGTGCTAGGGATGCTAGGGGTGCTAGGGGTGCTAGGGATGCTAGGGGTGCTAGGGGTGCTAGGGGTGCTCGTGGTGCTAGGGATGCTAGGAGTACTAGGAGTGCTAGGGGTGCTAGGGATGCTAGGGGTGCTAGGGGTGCTTGGGGTGCTAGAGATGCTAGGGATGCTAGGGATGCTAGGGGTGCTAGGGGTGCTAGGGGTGCTAGGGATGCTAGGGGTGCTAGGGATGCTAGGGGTGGTAGGGATGCTAGGGATGCTAGGGGTGCTAGGGATGCTAGGGATGCTAGGGGTGCTGGGGATGCTAGGGATGCTAGGGATGCTAGGGATGCTAGGGGTGCTAGGGATGCTAGGGGTGCTAGGGATGCTAGGGGTGCTAGGGGTGCTAGGGATGCTAGGGGTGCTAGGGGTGCTAGGGGTGCTCGTGGTGCTAGGGATGCTAGGAGTACTAGGAGTGCTAGGGGTGCTAGGGGTGCTAGGGATGCTAGGGATGCTAGGGGTGCACGGGGTGCTCGGGGTGCTAGGGATGCTAGGAGTGCTAGGGGTGCTAGGGATGCTAAGGGTGCTAGGGGTGCTGGGGATGGTAGGGGTGCTAGGGATGCTAGGGATGCTAGGGGTGCTAGGGATGCTAGGGATGCTAGGGGTGCTAGGGGTGCTTGGGGTGCTAGGGATGCTAGGGGTGCTAGGGATGCTAGGGATGCTAGGGGTGCTAGAGGTGCTAGGGGTGCTAGGGATGCTAGGGGTGCTAGGGGTGCTAGGGGTGCTTGTGGTGCTAGGGATGCTAGGAGTGCTAGGGATGCTAGGGATGCTAGGGGTGCTAGGGATGCTAGGGGTGCTAGGGGTGCTAGGGATGCTAGGGGTGCTAGGGGTGCTAGGGGTGCTAGGGGTGCTAGGGATGCTAGGGATGCTAGGGGTGCTAGGGGTGCTAGGGATGCTAGGGGTGCTAGGGATGCTAGGGGTACTAGGGGTGCTAGGGATGCTAGGGATGCTAGGGGTGCTAGGGGTGCTAGGGGTGCTTGTGGTGCTAAGGATGCTAGGAGTACTAGGAGTGCTAGGGGTGCTAGGGATGCTAGGGATGCTAGGGATGCTAGGGGTGCTAGGGATGCTAGGGGTGCTTGGGGTGCTAGGGGTGCTAGGGGTGCTAGGGATGGTAGGGATGCTAAGTATGCTAGGGGTGCTAGGGATGCTAGGGATGCTAGGGGTGCTAGGGATGCTAGGGATGGTAGGGGTGCTAGGGATGCTAGGGATGCTAGGGGTGCTCGGGGTGCTAGGGATGCTAGGGATGCTAGGAGTGCTAGGGGTGCTAGGGATGCTAAGGGTGCTAGGGGTGCTAGGGGTGCTAGGGATGGTAGGGGTGCTAGGGATGCTAGGGATGCTAGGAGTGCTAGGGATGCTAGGGGTGCTAGGGGTGCTAGGGATGCTAGGGGTGCTAGGGATGCTAAGGGTGCTAGGAGTGGTAGGGGTGCTAGGGATGGTAGGGGTGCTAGGGATGCTAGGGATGCTAGGGGTGCTAGGGATGCTAGGGATGCTAGGGGTGCTAGGGGTGCTTGGGGTGCTAGGGATGCTAGGGATGCTAGGGGTGCTCGGGGTGCTAGGGATGCTAGGGATGCTAGGGGTGCTAGGGGTGCTAGGGATGCTAGGGGTGCTAGGGATGCTAGGGGTGCTAGGGGTGCTAGGGGTGCTTGGGGTGCTAGGGATGGTAGGGGTGCTAGGGATGCTAGGGATGCTAGGGGTGCTAGGGATGGTAGGGGTGCTAGGGATGCTAGGGATGCTAGGGGTGCTAGGGATGCTAGGGGTGCTCGGGGTGCTAGGGATGCTAGGGATGCTAGGAGTGCTAGGGGTGCTAGGGATGCTAAGGGTGGTAGGGGTGCTAGGGGTGCTAGGGATGGTAGGGGTGCTACGGATGCTAGGGATGCTAGGAGTGCTAGGGATGCTAGGGGTGCTAGGGGTGCTAGGGATGCTAGGGATGCTAAGGATGCTAGGGATGCTAGGGGTGCTAGGGATGCTAGGGGTGCTAGGGATGCTAGGGGTGCTAGGGGTGCTCGGGGTGCTAGGGATGCTAGGAGTGCTAAGGGTGCTAGGGATGCTAGGGATGCTAGGGGTGCTCGGGGTGCTAGGGATGCTAGGGATGCTAGGAGTGCTAGGGGTGCTAGGGATGCTAAGGGTGCTAGGGGTGCTAGGGGTGCTAGGGATGGTAGGGGTGCTAGGGATGCTAAGGATACTAGGGGTGCTAGGGATGCTAGGGATGCTAGGGGTGCTAGGGGTGCTTGGGGTGCTAGGGATGCTAGGGATGCTAGGGATGCTAGGGGTGCTAGGGATGCTAGGGGTGCTAGGGGTGCTAGGGGTGCTAGGGATGCTAGGGGTGCTAAGGATGATAGGGATGCTAGGGGTGCTAGGGGTGCTCGGGGTGCTAGGGATGCTAGGAGTGCTAGGGGTGCTAGGGATGCTAGGGGTGCTAGGGGTGCTAGGGGTGCTAGGGATGCTAGGGGTGCTAGGGATGCTAGGGGTGCTAGGGGTGCTAGGGGTGCTAGGGATGCTAGGGATGCTAGGGGTGCTAGGGGTGCTAGGGATGCTAGGGATGCTAGGGGTGCTAGGGGTGCTAGGGGTGGTAGAGATGGTAGGGGTGCTAGGGATGCTAGGGATGCTAGGGGTGCTAGGGGTGCTAGGGATGCTAGGAGTACTAGGAGTGCTAGGGGTGCTAGGGGTGCTAGGGATGCTAGGGATGCTAGGGGTGCTCGGGGTGCTAGGGATGCTAGGGATGCTAGGGGTGCTAGGGATGCTAGGGGTGCTAGGGGTGCTAGAGATGCTAGGGGTGCTAGGGGTGCTAGGGGTGCTAGGGGTGCTAGGGATGCTAGGGGTGCTAGGGGTGCTAGGGATGCTAGGGATGCTAGGGGTGCTAGGGATGCTAGGGGTGCTAGGGGTGCTAGGGGTGCTAGGGATGCTAGGGATGCTAGGGGTGCTAGGGGTGCTAGGGGTGCTCGTGGTGCTAGGGATGCTAGGAGTACTAGGAGTGCTAGGGATGCTAGGGATGCTAGGGGTGCTAGGGATGCTAGGGGTGCTAGGGGTGCTAGGGGTGCTTGGGGTGCTATGGATGCTAGGGATGCTAGGGGTGCTAGGGGTGCTAGGGATGGTAGGGGTGCTAGGGATGCTAAGTATGCTAGGGGTGCTAGGGATGCTAGGGATGCTAGGGGTGCTAGGGATGCTAGGGGTGCTAGGGGTGCTTGGGGTGCTAGGGATGCTAGGGATGCTAGGGGTGCTCAGGGTGCTCGGGGTGCTAGGGATGCTAGGGATGCTAGGGGTGCTAGGGGTGCTAGGGGTGCTCGGGGTGCTAGGGATGCTAGGGATGCTAGGAGTGCTAGGGATGCTAAGGGTGGTAGGGGTGCTAGGGGTGCTAGGGATGCTAGGGGTGCTAGGGGTGCTAGGGGTGCTCGTGGTGCTAGGGATGCTAGGAGTACTAGGAGTGCTAGGGGTGCTAGGGGTGCTAGGGATGCTAGGGATGGTAGGGGTGCTCGGGATGCTAGGGGTGCTAGGGGTGCTCGGGGTGCTAGGGATGCTAGGAGTGCTAGGGGTGCTAGGGATGCTAGGGATGCTAAGGGTGCTCGGGGTGCTAGGGATGCTAGGGATGCTAGGAGTGCTAGGGGTGCTAGGGATGCTAAGGGTGCTAGGGGTGCTAGGGGTGCTAGGGATGGTAGGGGTGCTAGGGATGCTAGGGATGCTAGGGGTGCTAGGGATGCTAGGGATGCTAGGGGTGCTAGGGGTGCTCGGGGTGCTCGGGGTGCTAGGGATGCTAGGATTGCTAGGGGTGCTAGGGATGCTAAGGGTGCTAGGGGTGCTGGGGATGGTAGGGGTGCTAGGGATGCTAGGGATGCTAGGGGTGCTAGGGATGCTAGGGATGCTAGGGGTGCTAGGGGTGCTTGGGGTGCTAGGGATGCTAGGGATGCTAGGGGTGCTAGGGATGCTAGGGGTGCTAGGGGTGCTAGGGGTGCTAGGGATGCTAGGGGTGCTAGGGGTGCTAGGGGTGCTCGTGGTGCTAGGGATGCTAGGAGTGCTAGGGATGCTAGGGATGCTAGGGATGCTAGGGGTGCTAGGGATGCTAGGGGTGCTAGGGGTGCTAGGGATGCTAGGGTTGCTAGGGGTGCTAGGGGTGCTAGGGGTGCTAGGGATGCTAGGGATGCTAGGGGTGCTAGGGATGCTAGGGGTGCTAGGGGTGCTAGGGGTGCTAGGGATGCTAGGGATGCTAGGGGTGCTAGGGGTGCTAGGGGTGCTCGTGGTGCTAGGGATGCTAGGAGTACTAGGAGTGCTAGGGGTGCTAGGGATGCTAGGGATGCTAGGGGTGCTAGGGATGCTAGGGGTGCTAGGGGTGCTTGGGGTGCTAGGGATGCTAGGGATGCTAGGGATGCTAGGGGTGCTAGGGGTGCTAGGGGTGCTAGGGATGGTAGGGGTGCTAGGGATGCTAAGTATGCTAGGGGTGCTAGGGATGCTAGGGATGCTAGGGGTGCTAGGGATGCTAGGGATGCTAGGGATGGTAGGGGTGCTAGGGATGCTAGGGATGCTAGGGGTGCTAGGGATGCTAGGGGTGCTCGGGGTGCTAGGGATGCTAGGGATGCTAGGAGTGCTAGGGGTGCTAGGGATGCTAAGGGTGCTAGGGGTGCTAGGGGTGCTAGGGATGGTAGGGGTGCTAGGGATGCTAGGGATGCTAGGAGTGCTAGGGATGCTAGGGGTGCTAGGGGTGCTAGGGATGCTAGGGATGCTAGGGATGCTAGGGGTGCTAGGGATGCTAGGGGTGCTAGGGATGCTAGGGGTGCTAGGGGTGCTCGGGGTGCTAGGGATGCTAGGAGTGCTAGGGGTGCTAGGGATGCTAGGGATGCTAGGGGTGCTTGGGGTGCTAGGGATGCTAGGAGTGCTAGGGGTGCTAGGGATGCTAGGGATGCTAGGAGTGCTAGGGGTGCTAGGGATGCTAAGGGTGCTAGGGGTGCTAGGGGTGCTAGGGATGCTAGGGATGCTAGGGGTGCTAGGGATGCTAGGGATGCTAGGGGTGCTAGGGATGCTAAGTATGCTAGGAGTGCTAGGGATGCTAGGGGTGCTCGGGATGCTAGGGATGCAAGGAGTGCTAGGGGTGCTAGGGATGGTAGGGGTGCTAGGGATGCTAGGAGTGCTAGGGATGCTAGGGGTGCTAGGGGTGCTAGGGATGCTAGGGATGCTAGGGATGCTAGGGATGCTAGGGGTGCTAGGGATGCTAGGGGTGCTAGGGATGCTAGGGGTGCTAGGGGTGCTCGGGGTGCTAGGAGTGCTAGGGGTGCTAGGGATGCTAGGGATGCTAGGGGTGCTCGGGGTGCTAGGGATGCTAGGGATGCTAGGAGTGCTAGGGGTGCTAGGGATGCTAAGAGTGCTAGGGGTGCTAGGGGTGCTAGGGGTGCTAGGGATGCTAGGGATGCTAGGGGTGCTAGGGATGCTAAGGGTGCTGGGGGTGCTAGGGGTGCTAGGGGTGCTAGGGATGGTAGGGGTGCTAGGGATGCTAGGGATGCTAGGGGTGCTAGGGATGCTAGGAGTGCTAGGGGTGCTAGGGATGCTAAGAGTGCTAGGGGTGCTAGGGGTGCTAGGGGTGCTAGGGATGCTAGGGATGCTAGGGATGCTAGGGGTGCTAGGGATGCTAAGGGTGCTAGGGGTGCTAGGGGTGCTAGGGATGCTAGGGATGCTAGGGGTGCTGGGGATGCTAGGGATGCTAGGGGTGCTAGGGATGCTAAGTATGCTAGGAGTGCTAGGGGTGCTAGGGGTGCTAGGGGTGCTAGGGGTGCTAGGGATGCTAGGGATGCTAGGGGTGCTAGGGGTGCTCGTGGTGCTAGGGATGCTAGGAGTACTAGGAGTGCTAGGGGTGCTAGGGATGCTAGGGATGCTAGGGATGCTAGGGGTGCTAGGGGTGCTTGTTGTGCTAGGGATGATAGGGATGCTAGGGATGCTAGGGGTGCTAGGGGTGCTAGGGGTGCTAGGGATGGTAGGGGTGCTAGGGATGCTAAGTATGCTAGGGGTGCTAGGGATGCTAGGGATGCTAGGGGTGCTAGGGATGCTAGGGATGCTAGGGGTGCTAGGGGTGCTAGGGATGGTAGGGATGGTAGGGGTGCTAGGGATGCTAGGGATGCTAGGGGTGCTAGGGATGCTAGGGGTGCTCGGGGTGCTAGGGATGCTAGGGATGCTAGGAGTGCTAGGGGTGCTAGGGATGCTAAGGGTGGTAGGGGTGCTAGGGGTGCTAGGGATGGTAGGGGTGCTAGGGATGCTAGGGATGCTAGGAGTGCTAGGGATGCTAGGGGTGCTCGGGATGCTAGGAGTGCTAGGGGTGCTAGGGATGCTAGGGATGCTAGGGGTGCTAGGGATGCTAGGGGTGCTAGGGGTGCTAGGGATGCTAGGGATGCTAGGGGTGCTTGGGGTGCTAGGGATGCTAGGGATGCTAGGGGTGCTAGGGATGCTAGGGATGATAGGGGTGCTAGGGGTGCTAGGGATGCTAGGGGTGCTAGGGGTGCTAGGGGTGCTCGTGGTGCTAGGGATGCTAGGAGTGCTAGGGATGCTAGGGATGCTAGGGGTGCTAGGGATGCTAGGGGTGCTAGGGATGCTAGGGATGCTAGGGGTGCTAGGGGTGCTTGGGGTGCTAGGGATGCTAGGGATGCTAGGGGTGCTCAGGGTGCTCGGGGTGCTAGGGATGCTAGGGATGCTAGGGATGCTAGGGGTGCTAGGGATGCTAGGGGTGCTAGGGGTGCTTGGGGTGCTAGGGATGCTAGGGATGCTAGGGATGCTAGGGGTGCTAGGGGTGCTAGGGGTGCTAGGGATGGTAGGGGTGCTAGGGATGCTAAGTATGCTAGGGGTGCTAGGGATGCTAGGGATGCTAGGGATGGTAGGGGTGCTAGGGATGCTAGGGATGCTAGGGGTGCTCGGGGTGCTAGGGATGCTAGGGATGCTAGGAGTGCTAGGGGTGCTAGGGATGCTAGGGGTGCTAGGGATGCTAGGGGTGCTAGGGGTGCTAGGGGTGCTTGGGGTGCTAGGGATGCTAGGGATGCTAGGGGTGCTAGGGGTGCTAGGGATGCTAGGGATGCTAGGGGTGCTAGGGGTGCTAGGGATGCTAGGGATGCTAGGGGTGCTAGGGATGCTAGGGGTGCTAGGGGTGCTAGGGGTGCTAGGGATGCTAGGGATGCTAGGGGTGCTAGGGGTGCTAGGGGTGCTCGTGGTGCTAGGGATGCTAGGAGTACTAGGAGTGCTAGGGGTGCTAGGGATGCTAGGGATGCTAGGGGTGCTAGGGATGCTAGGGGTGCTAGGGGTGCTTGGGGTGCTAGGGATGCTAGGGATGCTAGGGGTGCTAGGGGTGCTAGGGATGGTAGGGGTGCTAGGGGTGCTCGGGGTGCTAGGGATGCTGGGAGTGCTAGGGGTGCTAGGGATGCTAGGGATGCTAGGGGTGCTAGGGGTGCTAGGGATGCTAGGGATGCTAGGGGTGCTAGGGATGCTAAGTATGCTAGGAGTGCTAGGGATGCTAGGGGTGCTCGGGGTGCTAGGGATGCTGGGGATGCTAGGAGTGCTAGGGGTGCTAGGGATGCTAGGGATGCTAAGGGTGGTAGGGGTGCTAGGGATGGTAGGGGTGCTAGGGATGCTAGGAGTGCTAGGGATGCTAGGGGTGCTAGGGATGCTAGGGATGCTAGGGATGCTAGGGGTGCTAGGGATGCTAGGGGTGCTAGGGATGCTAGGGGTGCTAGGGGTGCTAGGGGTGCTCGTGGTGCTAGGGATGCTAGGAGTACTAGGAGTGCTAGGGGTGCTAGGGGTGCTAGGGATGCTAGGGATGGTAGGGGTGCTAGGGATGCTAGGGGTGCTAGGGATGCTAGGGGTGCTAGGGGTGCTTGGGGTGCTAGAGATGCTAGGGATGCTAGGGATGCTTGGGGTGCTAGGGATGCTAGGGATGCTAGGGGTGCTCGGGGTGCTCGGGGTGCTAGGGATGCTAGGGGTGCTAGGGGTGCTAGGGATGCTAGGGGTGCTAGGGGTGCTAGGGATGCTAGGGATGCTAGGGGTGCTAGGGGTGCTCGTGGTGCTAGGGATGCTAGGAGTACTAGGAGTGCTAGGGGTGCTAGGGGTGCTAGGGATGCTAGGGGTGCACGGGGTGCTCGGGGTGCTAGGGATGCTAGGAGTGCTAGGGGTGCTAGGGATGCTAAGGGTGCTAGGGGTGCTGGGGATGGTAGGGGTGTTAGGGATGCTAGGGATGCTAGGGGTGCTAGGGATGCTAGGGATGCTAGGGGTGCTAGGGGTGCTTGGGGTGCTAGGGATGCTAGGGATGCTAGGGGTGCTAGGGATGCTAGGGATGCTAGGGGTGCTAGGGGTGCTAGGGGTGCTAGGGATGCTAGGGGTGCTAGGGGTGCTAGGGGTGCTCGTGGTGCTAGGGATGCTAGGAGTGCTAGGGATGCTAGGGATGCTAGGGGTGCTAGGGGTGCTAGGGATGCTAGGGGTGCTAGGGATGCTAGGGGTGCTAGGGGTGCTAGGGATGCTAGGGATGCTAGGGGTGCTAGGGGTGCTAGGGGTGCTCGTGGTGCTAGGGATGCTAGGAGTGCTAGGGGTGCTAGGGATGCTAGGGATGCTAGGGGTGCTAGGGGTGCTAGGGGTGGTAGGGGTGCTAGGGATGCTAGGGATGCTAGGGGTGCTAGGGGTGCTAGGGATGCTAGGAGTACTAGGAGTGCTAGGGGTGCTAGGGATGCTAGGGATGCTAGGGGTGCTCGGGGTGCTCGGGGTGCTCGGGGTGCTAGGGATGCTAAGAGTGCTAGGGGTGCTAGGGATGCTAAGGGTGCTAGGGGTGCTGGGGATGGTAGGGGTGCTAGGGATGCTAGGAATGCTAGGGGTGCTAGGGATGCTAGGGATGCTAGGGGTGCTAGGGGTGCTAGGGATGCTAGGGATGCTAGGGGTGCTAGGGATGCTAGGGATGCTAGGGGTGCTAGGGGTGCTAGGGGTGCTAGGGATGCTAGGGATGCTAGGGGTGCTAGGGGTGCTAGGGGTGCTCGTGGTGCTAGGGATGCTAGGAGTGCTAGGGATGCTAGGGATGCTAGGGATGCTAGGGGTGCTGGGGATGCTAGGGGTGCTAGGGGTGCTAGGGGTGCTAGGGATGCTAGGGGTGCTAGGGGTGCTAGGGATGCTAGGGGTGCTAGGGGTGCTAGGGGTGCTAGGGATGCTAGGGATGCTAGGGATGCTAGGGGTGCTAGGGGTGCTAGGGGTGCTCGTGGTGCTAGGGATGCTAGGAGTACTAGGAGTGCTAGGGGTGCTAGGGATGCTAGGGATGCTAGGGGTGCTAGGGATGCTAGGGGTGCTAGGGGTGCTAGGGGTGCTTGGAGTGCTAGGGATGCTAGGGATGCTAGGGA
Organism: Doryrhamphus excisus; assembly: GCF_037039965.1. NCBI lineage: Eukaryota > Metazoa > Chordata > Actinopteri > Syngnathiformes > Syngnathidae > Doryrhamphus > Doryrhamphus excisus. The sequence continues at coordinate 23,493,554 of NC_136363.1, forward strand.
TGCTAGGGGTGCTAGGGATGGTAGGGGTGCTAGGGATGCTAGGGGTGCTAGGGGTGCTTGGGGTGCTAGGGATGCTAGGGATGCTAGGGGTGCTAGGGATGCTAGGGGTGCTAGGGGTGCTAGGGGTGCACGGGGTGCTCGGGGTGCTAGGGATGCTAGGAGTGCTAGGGGTGCTAGGGATGCTAAGGGTGCTAGGGGTGCTGGGGATGGTAGGGGTGCTAGGGATGCTAGGGATGCTAGGGGTGCTAGGGATGCTAGGGATGCTAGGGGTGCTTGGGGTGCTAGGGATGCTAGGGATGCTAGGGGTGCTAGGGATGCTAGGGATGATAGGGGTGCTAGGGGTGCTAGGGATGCTAGGGGGTGCTAGGGTGCTCGGGGTGCTAGGGATGCTAGGGATGCTAGGGGTGCTAGGGATGCTAGGGGTGCTAGGGATGCTAGGGGTGCTAGGGGTGCTAGGGATGCTAGGGGTGCTAGGGATGCTAGGGATGCTAGGGGTGCTAGGGATGCTAGGGATGCTAGGGGTGCTCGGGGTGCTAGGGATGCTAGGGATGCTAGGAGTGCTAGGGGTGCTAGGGATGCTAAGGGTGGTAGGGGTGCTAGGGGTGCTAGGGATGGTAGGGGTGCTAGGGATGCTAGGAGTGCTAGGGATGCTAGGGGTGCTAGGGGTGCTAGGGATGCTAGGGATGCTAGGGATGCTAGGGATGCTAGGGGTGCTAGGGATGCTAGGGGTGCTAGGGGTGCTCGGGGTGCTAGGAGTGCTAGGGGTGCTAGGGATGCTAGGGGTGCTAGGGATGCTAGGGGTGCTAGGGATGCTAGGGATGCTAGGGGTGCTAGGGCTGCTTGGGGTGCTAGGGATGCTAGGGATGCTAGGGGTGCTCAGGGTGCTCGGGGTGCTAGGGATGCTAGGGATGCTAGGGGTGCTAGGGGTGCTAGGGATGCTAGGGGTGCTAGGGATGCTAGGGGTGCTAGGGGTGCTAGGGATGCTAGGGGTGCTAGGGGTGATAGGGGTGCTAGGGATGCTAAGGGTGCTAGGGGTGCTAGGGGTGCTAGGGATGGTAGGGGTGCTAGGGGTGCTAGGGATGCTAGGGGTGCTAGGGGTGATAGGGGTGCTAGGGATGCTAGGGGTGCTAGGGGTGCTAGGGATGCTAGGGTGCTAGGGGTGCTAGGGGTGCTAGGGATGCTAGGGATGCTAGGGGTGCTAGGGATGCTAGGGGTGCTAGGGGTGCTAGGGGTGCTAGGGGTGCTAGGGATGCTAGGGGTGCTAGGGGTGCTAGGGGTGCTCGGGGTGCTAGGGATGCTAGGAGTGCTAAGGGTGCTAGGGGTGCTCGGGGTGCTCGGGGTGCTAGGGATGCTAGGGATGCTAGGGGTGCTAGGGATGCTAGGGATGCTAGGGGTGCTAGGGATGCTAGGGGTGCTCGGGGTGCTAGGGATGCTAGGGATGCTAGGGGTGCTAAGGGTGCTAGGGGTGCTCGGGGTGCTAGGGATGCTAGGGGTCCTAGGGGTGCTAGGGATGCTAGGGATGCTAGGGGTGCTAGGGGTGCTAGGGATGCTAGGGGTGCTAGGGGTGCTAGGGATGCTAGGGGTGCTCGGGGTGCTCGGGATGCTAGGGATGCTAGGGGTGCTAGGGGTGCTAGGGGTGCTCGTGGTGCTAGGGATGCTAGGAGTACTAGGAGTGCTAGGGGTGCTAGGGATGCTAGGGATGCTAGGGATGCTAGGGATGCTAGGGGTGCTAGGGATGCTAGGGATGCTAGGGGTGCTAGGGGTGCTTGGGGTGCTAGGGATGCTAGGGATGCTAGGGATGCTAGGGGATCTAGGGGTGCTAGGGGTGCTAGGGGTGCTAGGGATGGTAGGGGTGCTAGGGATGCTAGGGATGCTAGGGGTGCTAGGGATGCTAGGGATGCTAGGGGTGCTCGGGGTGCTAGGGATGCTAGGGATGCTAGGGATGCTAGGGGTGCTAGGGGTGATAGGGGTGCTAGGGGTGCTAGGGGTGCTAGGGATGCTAGGGGTGCTCGGGGTGCTAGGGATGCTAGGGATGCTAGGAGTGCTAGGGGTGCTAGGGATGCTAAGGGTGCTAGGGGTGCTAGGGATGGTAGGGGTGCTAGGGATGCTAGGGATGCTAGGGGTGCTAGGGATGCTAGGGGTGCTAGGGGTGCTAGGGATGCTAGGGATGCTAGGGGTGCTAGGGATGCTAGGGATGCTAGGGGTGCTAGGGGTGCTCGGGGTGCTAGGGATGCTAGGAGTGCTAGGGGTGCTAGGGATGCTAGGGATGCTGTGACTAGCAAGGAGACGTTTTATACACGTCACTTATAGGAATGGAACATTGTTACCATGTTTTTTAGGGGTTTTTTGTGAGGTCTTTAGCATAATAATTTCTTTCCTCTCATTTTTCCAACTGATGGAAATCCCTAATGGCAATGGGGAACTTTAATCCCTGCAGATGGAACGTTTTTTCAACAAAAGAACGTCTACTGATATCTACTGAAATGGACTTACCGTACACAACGTTGAAAAGACGCAGGTTCTTAAACATCCTTTTACCGTGACGGCCAAACATGTTGTACTCCAATGCCAGCTCATTTGACAGAATGTACTTCATCATTCGTCTTGTTGCATCATCAACACTTGTGCCCCCTATATCTGCCACCATGGCAACCTATGGATGAGAGCCAAAAGGAGACACAAAGGATTACATTAACTGCTAAGACAATAAGCGTCAAAGATTTAATATTGAGCCAGAAAGTCAACTAACCGTTGGAAATGAACTGTAGCCTTTATGTAATTTAGTATCATGTAATACATATTTTTATTTTGTGGGCAAATTTGAGGAAAGGTTTTAAAGAAAACTTACAACACCAGACGTGAGACTGCGGTCCCCAAGTTTCTCCTCAAGAGCCTCAACATCTGCTTGACTTTGGAGCGGGAAGACGACACCATCAGGAACCTCCATCACAGATGCATCTTGTTTCTTCAAGAGGACATTCAGCATCTTCCCATGGACCTTCTGAGTCTCCTTAATTTCCTCGAGAAGTGTCAGAATTTTTGTGAACATGGCTTCACAATTGTGGCAATTGTTTGCAACCCTCTGGAGAGTGGAACCGGTCCCTCGCTGGGCAGTGGGGCTGGTGACTTCCTGAACAGTGGGGCTGGCAACTCGCTGGGCAGTGGGGCTGGCAACTCGCTGGGCAGTGGGGCTGGCAACTCGCTGGACAGTGGGGCTGGCAACTCCCTGGGCAGTGGAGCTGGTGATCCATCTGGTCGTTTTCTTTGTTGCTAGCCCAAGGAGTTTTTCTGGGGGAGTGGGTGGAAGTTCCTCCTCTGAATCACTTGATACTCGTTGCTTGCTCTGTTTTACCCTGGAGAGGTATATGGAGGAATATGAATTTGTAAACCATAACTGCTACCCCAATTATGGAAATGACCTTTTAACGTCTATTACACCACCAACACCTACTTTCTCTTTATCACGACATCTTCGGTGTCAGTCAGGTCTGATGTATACTCAGCTTGATGTAGCTTTACCCTGGCCTCTGCATAAGTGGCTGTAAAATATAATGACAAAATAAAACCAGTGAAGCAGACATCAAAATATAACTAGCGTTTCATAGACATTTAGAATACGTATAATGAATCACAAAATTCACAATTTGGATCACATCACAGTTTTGAGTCACGATTCAAATATTTTTTTTCCGATCAGGACATGAGAAGAAAAGGATAGATTAGAGTTGACTGTCTGTAGTTTTTACAATGGTAAATATAATGTGAAAAAAACGACATTACGTCATCTTGGAAAGCAAGTTCTAACAATGAAAGAATAGAGAACAGGCTGGATAGGTGTAAGATATGCTAACACAATGGTTATTCAACTACACCAAAAATAAACATGAACAGAAAAAGTGTCCAGTGTTTATGTAACATAAACAGTTTTAAATAAACAGTCGATGTGGAGTATAAAGTCGCAGGAATAGCCAATCTATGAAAAAATGTGTTAAAGAGAAAGTTAATGAGAAATCAAAGTTACCTGCATTTCCCATCACTCGCACATTACAGACAATCCAGTTTTGAGCTGGTGGTGTGCACTCTTTCACGGCCTTGGTCACATTTTGGAATGTGGCTGGTGGCCACCAGCATAATTTTCTTTCAGTGTCCACGAACCACTCTGACGGAACGATGTCCACCTTCTTGTAGCCATCAGTGTCAACTTCATCCACAAACTCGACCACACTGAATGAGGGCATTCTGCAAAATTCATTGTGTTATATGCAGTGTAGCTGAGGCAAAGCCACAAACATTTTGCACAAAGGCAATAATATCAGTGGTTTTGTGAAGTCTGTCACTGGAGCACTGGCAAGCTGACCAGACAGTTTTGATAGTAAATATACTCCAAGACATGTCGAATCAATGGGGTAGCTGAAAAAACATGCCCCTGTCTCAAAAAGTTCATACACTACATGTGTTTCTGCTGCAGAATGTACAATGTTCCTCACAATTGCAACTCTGCCCCCCAGTTCAAAACAATTAGAACCATGGGAGTTTGAGATTATTGTGCCTTTGAGTTTATATAGTTTATATTGAACACTCTGATGCATGGAAAAATCCTTTGGCAGTGGTCCGCAGGCATGGGGCTGTTTCAGTTCAACACCTTCAGGCATGTCTTTTGACATGTGAGAAAGTAATTGCCTTTCATAGACACGTCTGACAATTTGTTGCACAGGACCCTGTGGTCTTCTCACCATTTTTTTCAACTGTCAAATTCAAATCAAATTCAACTTTTAGCCTTTCAGGTGGCTTAACTTAACATCACTAAGTGGGGAAAGTACTCACTACTCAGTGGCTGAAATATTTTGTTTTTAATTCACAAGGAAACCTGGCTTTAAAATTAAGAAAAGCGGGGAAGAGGGGAAAATTTTTTCAGAGAGGGATCTCTACATTACTTGGGGGTGCACAACGGTTAATATTGTTTCAGGAGTAACAACACTATTTAGCTAATTTAATTAAATATTGTGTCCATCATCAGCCTACCATCATGCACTTCACCTGGCCTATTACAATTTTGTAACTTGCGAATGCAGGAATATCAGAACTGAAAATGACAAATGAGCACAAACTGACAACATGTACATTGTGCAAATATGGCAAACTAATAAATTTAAATTACTTACGTGGCAAAGAACACTTTCTGGCGGTGTGATCTGGACAATTCTAAATGGGACAGGAAGACAATGGTTGAGAGAAGTTAACAAGGGGCACTTTCTATAATTATTGTTTTTGCACAGGTAAATGCTTTGTGGTTAACATTCACCCACCAACCATAAAATACAATTTCAGGTCAAATTCACAATTTTAGCACAAACTATATACTAGCTTTAACTGTATAGCCAGCCTAGATGTTGAACAATAGGTGACTTTTTTTCTCTCCAAGTTATTATGTCAGATGCACTCACACATATTAACTGACGAGATGATAATTAAACTCATTGAATCCCTAAATGCTACATATTAAGCTGTTAAGTAACACTCTCATAAACAAGACCAAAAAAAAGACAAAAATGTCAATATCTGCCACCATAGTACTACTGTACCTTTGTTTCTGTACTCTAGCAAGATATGTTCAAAGCTTGAGCAGCTCTGTCTATATAATAAGTTGTTTTCAATTCACCCACAGCAGTGACGAAATTCCCTCCAAAAAAATCCCACTCAAAATGAGCTTTCCAATCAAACCCACCTCACTTTGGAACCAGATTACTATCTGTCATAGACAGTGATTGGCAGAACGTTCAATGCTAAAACCCAATACTATATACATCAATATATACCCTCGACCAGTCGACTAATTACGTTTAATTAACTATAGCTGGTAGCTAAACCACAACCACTATTACACGTAGGTGCCCAAGCCTTCAGCTATCGGCACCCAGACTACACCTCCCCAAACAATCAGATTCCATCACAACATTCAAATGTCAAACTGATATACTCACTGTTGTACATTGCGCCCTGCACTTGTGCTAGGAGTGCTAGGGGTGCTAGGGGTGCTAGGGGTGCTAGGGATGCTAGGGATGCTAGGGGTGCTAGGGGTGCTAGGGATGCTAGGGGTGCTAGGGATGCTAGGGGTGCTAGGGGTGCTAGGGATGCTAGGGATGCTAGGGATGCTAGGGGTGCTAGGGGTGCTAGGGGTGCTTGTGGTGCTAGGGATGCTAGGAGTACTAGGAGTGCTAGGGGTGCTAGGGATGCTAGGGGTGCTAGGGATGCTAGGGGTGCTAGGGGTGCTTGGGGTGCTAGGGGTGCTAGGGATGGTAGGGGTGCTAGGGATGCTAAGTATGCTAGGGGTGCTAGGGATGCTAGGGATGCTAGGGGTGCTAGGGATGCTAGGGATGCTAGGGATGGTAGGGGTGCTAGGGATGCTAGGGATGCTAGGGGTGCTCGGGGTGCTAGGGATGCTAGGGATGCTAGGAGTGCTAGGGGTGCTAGGGATGCTAAGGGTGCTAGGGGTGCTAGGGGTGCTAGGGATGGTAGGGGTGCTAGGGATGCTAGGGATGCTAGGAGTGCTAGGGATGCTAGGGGTGCTAGGGGTGCTAGGGATGCTAGGGATGCTAGGGATGCTAAGGGTGCTAGGGATGCTAGGGGTGCTAGGGATGCTAGGGGTGCTAGGGGTGCTCGGGGTGCTAGGGATGGTAGGGGTGCTAGGGATGCTAAGTATGCTAGGGGTGCTAGGGATGCTAGGGATGCTAGGGGTGCTAGGGATGCTAGGGATGCTAGGGATGGTAGGGGTGCTAGGGATGCTAGGGATGCTAGGGGTGCTCGGGGTGCTAGGGATGCTAGGGATGCTAGGAGTGCTAGGGGTGCTAGGGATGCTAAGGGTGCTAGGGGTGCTAGGGGTGCTAGGGATGGTAGGGGTGCTAGGGATGCTAGGGATGCTAGGAGTGCTAGGGATGCTAGGGGTGCTAGGGGTGCTAGGGATGCTAGGGATGCTAGGGATGCTAGGGATGCTAAGGGTGCTAGGGATGCTAGGGGTGCTAGGGGTGCTCGGGGTGCTAGGGATGCTAGGAGTGCTAGGGGTGCTAGGGATGCTAGGGATGCTAGGGGTGCTTGGGGTGCTAGGGATGCTAGGGATGCTAGGAGTGCTAGGGGTGCTAGGGATGCTAAGGGTGCTAGGAGTGGTAGGGGTGCTAGGGATGGTAGGGGTGCTAGGGGTGCTAGGGATGCTAGGGATGCTAGGGATGCTAGGGGTGCTTGGGGTGCTAGGGATGCTAGGGATGCTAGGAGTGCTAGGGGTGCTAGGGATGCTAAGGGTGCTAGGAGTGGTAGGGGTGCTAGGGGTGCTAGGGGTGCTAGGGGTGCTAGGGATGCTAGGGATGCTAGGGGTGCTAGGGATGCTAGGGGTGCTAGGGATGCTAGGGGTGCTAGGGGTGCTAGGGATGCTAGGGGTGCTAGGGGTGCTAGGGGTGCTCGTGGTGCTAGGGATGCTAGGAGTACTAGGAGTGCTAGGGGTGCTAGGGGTGCTAGGGATGCTAGGGATGGTAGGGGTGCTAGGGATGCTAGGGGTGCTAGGGATGCTAGGGATGATAGGGGTGCTTGGGGTGCTAGAGATGCTAGGGATGCTAGGGATGCTAGGGGTGCTAGGGGTGCTAGGGGTGCTAGGGATGCTAGGGGTGCTAGGGATGCTAGGGGTGCTAGGGATGCTAGGGATGCTAGGGGTGCTAGGGGTGCTAGGGATGCTAGGGGTGCTAGGGATGCTAGGGGTGCTAGGGATGCTAGGGATGCTAGGGATGCTAGGGGTGCTAGGGGTGCTTGTGGTGCTAGGGATGCTAGGAGTACTAGGAGTGCTAGGGGTGCTAGGGATGCTAGGGATGCTAGGGATGCTAGGGGTGCTAGGGATGCTAGGGGTGCTAGGGGTGCTTGGGGTGCTAGGGGTGCTAGGGGTGCTAGGGATGGTAGGGGTGCTAGGGATGCTAAGTATGCTAGGGGTGCTAGGGATGCTAGGGATGCTAGGGGTGCTAGGGATGCTAGGGATGCTAGGGATGGTAAGGGTGCTAGGGATGCTAGGGATGCTAGGGGTGCTCGGGGTGCTAGGGATGCTAGGGATGCTAGGAGTGCTAGGGGTGCTAGGGATGCTAAGGGTGCTAGGGGTGCTAGGGGTGCTAGGGATGGTAGGGGTGCTAGGGATGCTAGGGATGCTAGGAGTGCTAGGGATGCTAGGGGTGCTAGGGGTGCTAGGGATGCTAGGGATGCTAAGGGTGCTAGGGATGCTAGGGGTGCTAGGGATGCTAGGGGTGCTAGGGGTGCTCGGGGTGCTAGGGATGCTGTGACTAGCAAGGAGACGTTTTATACACGTCACTTATAGGAATGGAACATTGTTACCATGTTTTTTAGGGGTTTTTTGTGAGGTCTTTAGCATAATAATTTCTTTCCTCTCATTTTTCCAACTGATGGAAATCCCTAATGGCAATGGGGAACTTTAATCCCTGCAGATGGAACGTTTTTTCAACAAAAGAACGTCTACTGATATCTACTGAAATGGACTTACCGTACACAACGTTGAAAAGACGCAGGTTCTTAAACATCCTTTTACCGTGACGGCCAAACATGTTGTACTCCAATGCCAGCTCATTTGACAGAATGTACTTCATCATTCGTCTTGTTGCATCATCAACACTTGTGCCCCCTATATCTGCCACCATGGCAACCTATGGATGAGAGCCAAAAGGAGACACAAAGGATTACATTAACTGCTAAGACAATAAGCGTCAAAGATTTAATATTGAGCCAGAAAGTCAACTAACCGTTGGAAATGAACTGTAGCCTTTATGTAATTTAGTATCATGTAATACATATTTTTATTTTGTGGGCAAATTTGAGGAAAGGTTTTAAAGAAAACTTACTACACCAGACGTGAGACTGCGGTCCCCAAGTTTCTCCTCAAGAGCCTCAACATCTGCTTGACTTTGGAGCGGGAAGACGACACCATCAGGAACCTCCATCACAGATGCATCTTGTTTCTTCAAGAGGACATTCAGCATCTTCCCATGGACCTTCTGAGTCTCCTTAATTTCCTCGAGAAGTGTCAGAATTTTTGTGAACATGGCTTCACAATTGTGGCAATTGTTTGCAACCCTCTGGAGAGTGGAACCGGTCCCTCGCTGGGCAGTGGGGCTGGTGACTTCCTGAACAGTGGGGCTGGCAACTCGCTGGGCAGTGGGGCTGGCAACTCGCTGGGCAGTGGGGCTGGCAACTCGCTGGACAGTGGGGCTGGCAACTCCCTGGGCAGTGGAGCTGGTGATCCATCTGGTCGTTTTCTTTGTTGCTAGCCCAAGGAGTTTTTCTGGGGGAGTGGGTGGAAGTTCCTCCTCTGAATCACTTGATACTCGTTGCTTGCTCTGTTTTACCCTGGAGAGGTATATGGAGGAATATGAATTTGTAAACCATAACTGCTACCCCAATTATGGAAATGACCTTTTAACGTCTATTACACCACCAACACCTACTTTCTCTTTATCACGACATCTTCGGTGTCAGTCAGGTCTGATGTATACTCAGCTTGATGTAGCTTTACCCTGGCCTCTGCATAAGTGGCTGTAAAATATAATGACAAAATAAAACCAGTGAAGCAGACATCAAAATATAACTAGCGTTTCATAGACATTTAGAATACGTATAATGAATCACAAAATTCACAATTTGGATCACATCACAGTTTTGAGTCACGATTCAAATATTTTTTTTCCGATCAGGACATGAGAAGAAAAGGATAGATTAGAGTTGACTGTCTGTAGTTTTTACAATGGTAAATATAATGTGAAAAAAACGACATTACGTCATCTTGGAAAGCAAGTTCTAACAATGAAAGAATAGAGAACAGGCTGGATAGGTGTAAGATATGCTAACACAATGGTTATTCAACTACACCAAAAATAAACATGAACAGAAAAAGTGTCCAGTGTTTATGTAACATAAACAGTTTTAAATAAACAGTCGATGTGGAGTATAAAGTCGCAGGAATAGCCAATCTATGAAAAAATGTGTTAAAGAGAAAGTTAATGAGAAATCAAAGTTACCTGCATTTCCCATCACTCGCACATTACAGACAATCCAGTTTTGAGCTGGTGGTGTGCACTCTTTCACGGCCTTGGTCACATTTTGGAATGTGGCTGGTGGCCACCAGCATAATTTTCTTTCAGTGTCCACGAACCACTCTGACGGAACGATGTCCACCTTCTTGTAGCCATCAGTGTCAACTTCATCCACAAACTCGACCACACTGAATGAGGGCATTCTGCAAAATTCATTGTGTTATATGCAGTGTAGCTGAGGCAAAGCCACAAACATTTTGCACAAAGGCAATAATATCAGTGGTTTTGTGAAGTCTGTCACTGGAGCACTGGCAAGCTGACCAGACAGTTTTGATAGTAAATATACTCCAAGACATGTCGAATCAATGGGGTAGCTGAAAAAACATGCCCCTGTCTCAAAAAGTTCATACACTACATGTGTTTCTGCTGCAGAATGTACAATGTTCCTCACAATTGCAACTCTGCCCCCCAGTTCAAAACAATTAGAACCATGGGAGTTTGAGATTATTGTGCCTTTGAGTTTATATAGTTTATATTGAACACTCTGATGCATGGAAAAATCCTTTGGCAGTGGTCCGCAGGCATGGGGCTGTTTCAGTTCAACACCTTCAGGCATGTCTTTTGACATGTGAGAAAGTAATTGCCTTTCATAGACACGTCTGACAATTTGTTGCACAGGACCCTGTGGTCTTCTCACCATTTTTTTCAACTGTCAAATTCAAATCAAATTCAACTTTTAGCCTTTCAGGTGGCTTAACTTAACATCACTAAGTGGGGAAAGTACTCACTACTCAGTGGCTGAAATATTTTGTTTTTAATTCACAAGGAAACCTGGCTTTAAAATTAAGAAAAGCGGGGAAGAGTGGAACATTTTTTCAGAGAGGGATCTCTACATTACTTGGGGGTGCACAACGGTTAATATTGTTTCAGGAGTAACAACACTATTTAGCTAATTTAATTAAATATTGTGTCCATCATCAGCCTACCATCATGCACTTCACCTGGCCTATTACAATTTTGTAACTTGCGAATGCAGGAATATCAGAACTGAAAATGACAAATGAGCACAAACTGACAACATGTACATTGTGCAAATATGGCAAACTAATAAATTTAAATTACTTACGTGGCAAAGAACACTTTCTGGCGGTGTGATCTGGACAATTCTAAATGGGACAGGAAGACAATGGTTGAGAGAAGTTAACAAGGGGCACTTTCTATAATTATTGTTTTTGCACAGGTAAATGCTTTGTGGTTAACATTCACCCACCAACCATAAAATACAATTTCAGGTCAAATTCACAATTTTAGCACAAACTATATACTAGCTTTAACTGTATAGCCAGCCTAGATGTTGAACAATAGGTGACTTTTTTTCTCTCCAAGTTATTATGTCAGATGCACTCACACATATTAACTGACGAGATGATAATTAAACTCATTGAATCCCTAAATGCTACATATTAAGCTGTTAAGTAACACTCTCATAAACAAGACCAAAAAAAAGACAAAAATGTCAATATCTGCCACCATAGTACTACTGTACCTTTGTTTCTGTACTCTAGCAAGATATGTTCAAAGCTTGAGCAGCTCTGTCTATATAATAAGTTGTTTTCAATTCACCCACAGCAGTGACGAAATTCCCTCCAAAAAAATCCCACTCAAAATGAGCTTTCCAATCAAACCCACCTCACTTTGGAACCAGATTACTATCTGTCATAGACAGTGATTGGCAGAACGTTCAATGCTAAAACGCAATACTATATACATCAATATATACCCTCGACCAGTCGACTAATTACGTTTAATTAACTATAGCTGGTAGCTAAACCACAACCACTATTACACGTAGGTGCCCAAGCCTTCAGCTATCGGCACCCAGACTACACCTCCCCAAACAATCAGATTCCATCACAACATTCAAATGTCAAACTGATATACTCACTGTTGTACATTGCGCCCTGCACTTGTGCTAGGAGTGCTAGGGGTGCTAGGGGTGCTAGGGGTGCTAGGGATGCTAAGGGTGCTAGGGGTGCTAGGGGTGCTAGGGATGGTAGGGGTGCTAGGGGTGCTAGGGATGGTAGGGGTGCTAGGGATGCTAGGAGTGCTAGGGATGCTAGGGGTGCTAGGGGTGCTAGGGATGCTAGGGATGCTAGGGATGCTAGGGATGCTAGGGGTGCTAGGGATGCTAGGGATGCTAGGGGTGCTAGGGGTGCTAGGAGTGCTAGGGGTGCTAGGGATGCTAGGGATGCTAGGGGTGCTCGGGGTGCTAGGGATGCTAGGGATGCTAGGAGTGCTAGGGGTGCTAGGGATGCAAAGAGTGCTAGGGGTGCTAGGGGTGCTAGGGGTGCTAGGGATGCTAGGGATGCTAGGGGTGCTAGGGATGCTAGGGGTGCTAGGGATGCTAGGGGTGCTAGGGGTGCTAGGGATGCTAGGGGTGCTAGGGGTGCTAGGGGTGCTCGTGGTGCTAGGGATGCTAGGAGTACTAGGAGTGCTAGGGGTGCTAGGGATGCTAGGGATGGTAGGGGTGCTAGGGATGGTAGGGGTGCTAGGGATGCTAGGAGTGCTAGGGATGCTAGGGGTGCTAGGGGTGCTAGGGATGCTAGGGATGCTAGGGATGCTAGGGATGCTAGGGATGCTAGGGGTGCTAGGGATGCTAGGGGTGCTAGGGATGCTAGGGGTGCTAGGGGTGCTCGGGGTGCTAGGAGTGCTAGGGGTGCTAGGGATGCTAGGGATGCTAGGGGTGCTCGGGGTGCTAGGGATGCTAGGGATGCTAGGAGTGCTAGGGGTGCTAGGGATGCAAAGAGTGCTAGGGGTGCTAGGGGTGCTAGGGGTGCTAGGGATGCTAGGGATGCTAGGGGTGCTAGGGATGCTAGGGGTGCTAGGGATGCTAGGGGTGCTAGGGATGCTAGGGGTGCTAGGGGTGCTAGGGGTGCTCGTGGTGCTAGGGATGCTAGGAGTACTAGGAGTGCTAGGGGTACTAGGGGTGCTAGGGATGCTAGGGATGGTAGGGGTGCTAGGGATGCTAGGGGTGCTAGGGATGCTAGGGGTGCTTGGGGTGCTAGAGATGCTAGGGATGCTAGGGATGCTAGGGGTGCTAGGGGTGCTAGGGGTGCTAGGGATGCTAGGGGTGCTAGGGGTGCTAGGGATGCTAGGGATGCTAGGGGTGCTAGGGGTGCTAGGGATGCTAGGGGTGCTAGGGATGCTAGGGGTGCTAGGGGTGCTAGGGATGCTAGGGATGCTAGGGATGCTAGGGGTGCTAGGGGTGCTAGGGGTGCTTGTGGTGCTAGGGATGCTAGGAGTACTAGGAGTGCTAGGGGTGCTAGGGATGCTAGGGATGCTAGGGGTGCTAGGGATGCTAGGGGTGCTTGGGGTGCTAGGGGTGCTAGGGGTGCTAGGGATGGTAGGGGTGCTAGGGATGCTAAGTATGCTAGGGGTGCTAGGGATGCTAGGGATGCTAGGGGTGCTAGGGATGCTAGGGATGGTAGGGGTGCTAGGGATGCTAGGGATGCTAGGGGTGCTCGGGGTGCTAGGGATGCTAGGGATGCTAGGAGTGCTAGGGGTGCTAGGGATGCTAAGGGTGCTAGGGGTGCTAGGGGTGCTAGGGATGGTAGGGGTGCTAGGGATGCTAGGGATGCTAGGAGTGCTAGGGATGCTAGGGGTGCTAGGGGTGCTAGGGATGCTAGGGATGCTAGGGATGCTAAGGGTGCTAGGGATGCTAGGGGTGCTAGGGATGCTAGGGGTGCTAGGGGTGCTCGGGGTGCTAGGGATGGTAGGGGTGCTAGGGATGCTAAGTATGCTAGGGGTGCTAGGGATGCTAGGGATGCTAGGGGTGCTAGGGATGCTAGGGATGCTAGGGATGGTAGGGGTGCTAGGGATGCTAGGGATGCTAGGGGTGCTCGGGGTGCTAGGGATGCTAGGGATGCTAGGAGTGCTAGGGGTGCTAGGGATGCTAAGGGTGCTAGGGGTGCTAGGGGTGCTAGGGATGGTAGGGGTGCTAGGGATGCTAGGGATGCTAGGAGTGCTAGGGATGCTAGGGGTGCTAGGGGTGCTAGGGATGCTAGGGATGCTAGGGATGCTAGGGATGCTAAGGGTGCTAGGGATGCTAGGGGTGCTAGGGGTGCTCGGGGTGCTAGGGATGCTAGGAGTGCTAGGGATGCTAGGGGTGCTAGGGATGCTAGGGATGCTAGGGGTGCTAGGGGTGCTAGGGATGCTAGGGATGCTAGGGGTGCTAGGGATGCTAGGGGTGCTAGGGGTGCTAGGGGTGCTAGGGATGCTAGGGATGCTAGGGGTGCTAGGGGTGCTAGGGGTGCTCGTGGTGCTAGGGATGCTAGGAGTACTAGGAGTGCTAGGGGTGCTAGGGATGCTAGGGATGCTAGGGGTGCTAGGGATGCTAGGGGTGCTAGGGGTGCTAGGGGTGCTTGGGGTGCTAGGGATGCTAGGGGTGCTAGGGGTGCTAGGGGTGCTAGGGATGGTAGGGGTGCTAGGGATGCTAAGTATGCTAGGGGTGCTAGGGATGCTAGGGATGCTAGGGGTGCTAGGGATGCTAGGGATGGTAGGGGTGCTAGGGATAATAGGGATGCTAGGGGTGCTAGGGATGCTAGGGGTGCTCGGGGTGCTAGGGATGCTAGGGATGCTAGGAGTGCTAGGGGTGCTAGGGATGCTAAGGGTGCTAGGGGTGCTAGGGGTGCTAGGGGTGCTAGGGATGCTAGGGATGCTAGGAGTGCTAGGGATGCTAGGGGTGCTAGGGATGCTAGGGATGCTAGGGATGCTAGGGGTGCTAGGGGTGCTCGGGGTGCTAGGGATGCTAGGAGTGCTAGGGATGCTAGGGATGCTAGGGGTGCTTGGGGTGCTAGGGATGCTAGGGATGCTAGGAGTGCTAGGGGTGCTAGGGATGCTAGGGATGCTAGGAGTGCTAGGGGTGCTAGGGATGCTAAGGGTGCTAGGGGTGGTAGGGGTGCTAGGGATGCTAGGGATGCTAGGGATGCTAGGGGTGCTAGGGATGCTAAGTATGCTAGGAGTGCTAGGGATGCTAGGGGTGCTCGGGATGCTAGGGATGCTAGGAGTGCTAGGGGTGCTAGGGATGCTAAGGGTGGTAGGGGTGCTAGGGGTGCTAGGGATGGTAGGGGTGCTAGGGATGCTAGGAGTGCTAGGGATGCTAGGGGTGCTAGGGGTGCTAGGGATGCTAGGGATGCTAGGGGTGCTAGGGATGCTAGGGGTGCTAGGGATGCTAGGAGTGCTAGGGGTGCTAGGGATGCTAAGAGTGCTAGGGGTGCTAGGGGTGCTAGGGGTGCTAGGGATGCTAAGGGTGCTAGGGGTGCTAGGGATGCTAGGGATGCTAGGGGTGCTGGGGATGCTAGGGATGCTAGGGGTGCTAGGGATGCTAAGTATGCTAGGAGTGCTAGGGGTGCTAGGGGTGCTAGAGGTGCTAGGGGTGCTAGGGATGCTAGGAATGCTAGGGGTGCTAGGGGTGCTCGTGGTGCTAGGGATGCTAGGAGTACTAGGAGTGCTAGGGGTGCTAGGGATGCTAGGGATGCTAGGGATGCTAGGGGTGCTAGGGATGATAGGGGGGCTAGGGGTGCTTGTTGTGCTAGGGATGCTAGGGATGCTAGGGATGCTAGGGGTGCTGGGGGTGCTAGGGGTGCTAGGGATGGTAGGGGTGCTAGGGATGCTAAGTATGCTAGGGGTGCTAGGGATGCTAGGGATGCTAGGGATGCTAGGGGTGCTAGGGGTGCTAGGGATGGTAGGGGTGCTAGGGATGCTAGGGATGCTAGGGGTGCTAGGGATGCTAGGGGTGCTCGGGGTGCTAGGGATGCTAGGGATGCTAGGAGTGCTAGGGGTGCTAGGGATGCTAAGGGTGGTAGGGGTGCTAGGGGTGCTAGGGATGGTAGGGGTGCTAGGGATGCTAGGGATGCTAGGAGTGCTAGGGATGCTAGGGGTGCTCGGGATGCTAGGAGTGCTAGGGGTGCTAGGGATGCTAGGGGTGCTAGGGATGCTAGGGGTGCTAGGGATGCTAGGGGTGCTAGGGGTGCTAGGGGTGCTTGGGGTGCTAGGGATGCTAGGGATGCTAGAGGTGCTAGGGGTGCTAGGGATGCTAGAGATGCTAAGGGTGCTAGGGGTGCTAGGGATGCTAGGGATGCTAGGGGTGCTAGGGATGCTAGGGGTGCTAGGGGTGCTAGGGGTGCTAGGGATGCTAGGGATGCTAGGGGTGCTAGGGGTGCTCGTGGTGCTAGGGATGCTAGGAGTACTAGGAGTGCTAGGGGTGCTAGGGATGCTAGGGATGCTAGGGGTGCTAGGGATGCTAGGGGTGCTAGGGGTGCTTGTTGTGCTAGGGATGCTAGGGATGCTAGGGATGCTAGGGGTCCTAGGGGTGCTAGGGGTGCTAGGGATGGTAGGGGTGCTCGGGATGCTAAGTATGCTAGGGATGCTAGGGGTGCTAGGGATGCTAGGGGTGCTTGTTGTGCTAGGGATGCTAGGGATGCTAGGGATGCTAGGGGTGCTAGGGGTGCTAGGAATGCTAGGGATGCTAGGGGTGCTAGGGATGCTAGGGATGCTAGGGATGGTAGGGGTGCTAGGGATGCTAGGGATGCTAGGGGTACTAGGGGTGCTCGGGGTGCTAGGGATGCTAGGGATGCTAGGAGTGCTAGGGGTGCTAGGGATGCTAAGGGTGCTAGGGGTGCTAGGGATGGTAGGGGTGCTAGGGATGCTAGGGATGCTAGGAGTGCTAGGGATGCTAGGGGTGCTAGGGGTGCTAGGGATGCTAGGGATGCTAGGGATGCTAGGGGTGCTAGGGATGCTAGGGGTGCTAGGGATGCTAGGGGTGCTCGGGGTGCTAGGGATGCTAGGAGTGCTAGGGGTGCTAGGGGTGCTGGGGATGGTAGGGGTGCTAGGGATGCTAGGGATGCTAGGGGTGCTAGGGATGCTAGGGATGCTAGGGGTGCTAGGGGTGCTTGGGGTGCTAGGGATGCTAGGGGTGCTAGGGATGCTAGGGATGCTAGGGGTGCTAGGGGTGCTAGGGGTGCTAGGGATGCTAGGGGTGCTAGGGGTGCTAGGGGTGCTTGTGGTGCTAGGGATGCTAGGAGTGCTAGGGATGCTAGGGATGCTAGGGGTGCTAGGGATGCTAGGGGTGCTAGGGGTGGTAGGGATGCTAGGGGTGCTAGGGGTGCTAGGGGTGCTAGGGGTGCTAGGGATGCTAGGGATGCTAGGGGTGCTAGGGATGCTAGGGGTGCTAGGGATGCTAGGGGTGCTAGGGGTGCTAGGGATGGTAGGGGTGCTAGGGATGCTAAGTATGCTAGGGGTGCTAGGGATGCTAGGGATGCTAGGGGTGCTAGGGATGCTAGGGATGCTAGGGATGGTAGGGGTGCTAGGGATGCTAGGGATGCTAGGGGTGCTCGGGGTGCTAGGGATGCTAGGGATGCTAGGAGTGCTAGGGGTGCTAGGGATGCTAAGGGTGCTAGGGGTGCTAGGGGTGCTAGGGATGGTAGGGGTGCTAGGGATGCTAGGGATGCTAGGAGTGCTAGGGATGCTAGGGGTGCTAGGGGTGCTAGGGATGCTAGGGGTGCTAGGGGTGCTATGGATGCTAGGGATGCTAGGGATGCTAGGGGTGCTAGGGGTGCTAGGGGTGCTAGGGATGCTAGGGGTGCTAGGGATGCTAGGGGTGCTAGGGGTGCTTGGGGTGCTAAGGATGCTAGGGATGCTAGGGGTGCTAGGGGTGCTAGGGATGCTAGGGGTGCTAGGGATGCTAGGGATGCTAGGGGTGCTAGGGATGCTAGGGGTGCTAGGGGTGCTATGGATGCTAGGGATGCTAGGGATGCTAGGGGTGCTAGGGGTGCTCGTGGTGCTAGGGATGCTAGGAGTACTAGGAGTGCTAGGGGTGCTAGGGATGCTAGGGATGCTAGGGGTGCTAGGGATGCTAGGGGTGCTAGGGGTGCTTGGGGTGCTAGGGATGCTAGGGATGCTAGGGGTGCTAGGGGTGCTAGGGATGCTAGGGATGCTAGGGGTGCTAGGGGTGCTAGGGGTGCTCGTGGTGCTAGGGATGCTAGGAGTACTAGGAGTGCTAGGGGTGCTAGGGATGCTAGGGATGCTAGGGGTGCTAGGGGTGCTAGGGGTGCTAGGGATGGTAGGGGTGCTAGGGATGTTAAGTATGCTAGGGGTGCTAGGGATGCTAGGGATGCTAGGGGTGCTAGGGATGCTAGGGATGGTAGGGGTGCTAGGGATGCTAGGGATGCTAGGGGTGCTAGGGATGCTAGGGGTGCTCGGGGTGCTAGGGATGCTAGGAGTGCTAGGGGTGCTAGGGATGCTAAGGGTGCTAGGGGTGCTAGGGGTGCTAGGGGTGCTAGGGATGCTAGGGATGCTAGGAGTGCTAGGGATGCTAGGGGTGCTGGGATGCTAGGGATGCTAGGGATGCTAGGGGTGCTAGGGATGCTAGGGGTGCTAGGGGTGCTCGGGGTGCTAGGGATGCTAGGAGTGCTAGGGGTGCTAGGGATGCTAGGGATGCTAGGGGTGCTTGGGGTGCTAGGGATGCTAGGGATGCTAGGAGTGCTAGGGGTGCTAGGGATGCTAGGGATGCTAGGAGTGCTAGGGGTGCTAGGGATGCTAAGGGTGCTAGGGGTGCTAGGGGTGCTAGGGATGCTAGGGATGCTAGGGATGCTAGGGGTGCTAGGGATGCTAAGTATGCTAGGAGTGCTAGGGATGCTAGGGGTGCTCGGGATGCTAGGGATGCTAGGAGTGCTAGGGGTGCTAGGGATGCTAAGGGTGGTAGGGGTGCTAGGGGTGCTAGGGATGGTAGGGGTGCTAGGGATGCTAGGAGTGCTAGGGATGCTAGGGGTGCTAGGGGTGCTAGGGATGCTAGGGATGCTAGGGATGCTAGGGGTGCTAGGGATGCTAGGAGTGCTAGGGGTGCTAGGGATGCTAAGAGTGCTAGGGGTGCTAGGGGTGCTAGGGGTGCTAGGGATGCTAGGGATGCTAGGGGTGCTAGGGATGCTAAGGGTGCTAGGGGTGCTAGGGGTGCTAGGGATGCTAGGGATGCTAGGGGTGCTGGGGATGCTAGGGATGCTCGGGGTGCTAGGGATGCTAAGTATGCTAGGAGTGCTAGGGGTGCTAGGGGTGCTAGAGGTGCTAGGGGTGCTAGGGATGCTAGGGATGCTAGGGGTGCTAGGGGTGCTCGTGGTGCTAGGGATGCTAGGAGTACTAGGAGTGCTAGGGGTGCTAGGGATGCTAGGGATGCTAGGGATGCTAGGGGTGCTAGGGATGCTAGGGGTGCTAGGGGTGCTTGTTGTGCTAGGGATGCTAGGGATGCTAGGGATGCTAGGGGTGCTAGGGGTGCTAGGGATGGTAGGGGTGCTAGGGATGCTAAGTATGCTAGGGGTGCTAGGGATGCTAGGGATGCTAGGGATGCTAGGGGTGCTAGGGGTGCTAGGGATGGTAGGGGTGCTAGGGATGCTAGGGATGCTAGGGGTGCTAGGGATGCTAGGGGTGCTCGGGGTGCTAGGGATGCTAGGGATGCTAGGAGTGCTAGGGGTGCTAGGGATGCTAAGGGTGGTAGGGGTGCTAGGGGTGCTAGGGATGGTAGGGGTGCTAGGGATGCTAGGAGTGCTAGGGATGCTAGGGGTGCTCGGGATGCTAGGAGTGCTAGGGGTGCTAGGGATGCTAGGGGTGCTAGGGATGCTAGGGGTGCTAGGGGTGCTAGGGATGCTAGGGGTGCTAGGGGTGCTAGGGGTGCTAGGGGTGCTTGGGGTGCTAGGGATGCTAGGGATGCTAGAGGTGCTAGGGGTGCTAGGGATGCTAGGGATGCTAGGGGTGCTAGGGGTGCTAGGGATGCTAGGGATGCTAGGGGTGCTAGGGATGCTAGGGGTGCTAGGGGTGCTAGGGATGCTAGGGATGCTAGGGGTGCTAGGGGTGCTAGGGGTGCTCGTGGTGCTAGGGATGCTAGGAGTACTAGGAGTGCTAGGGGTGCTAGGGATGCTAGGGATGCTAGGGGTGCTAGGGATGCTAGGGGTGCTAGGGGTGCTTGTTGTGCTAGGGATGCTAGGGATGCTAGGGATGCTAGGGGTCCTAGGGGTGCTAGGGGTGCTAGGGATGGTAGGGGTGCTAGGGATGCTAAGTATGCTAGGGATGCTAGGGGTGCTAGGGGTGCTAGGGGTGCTCGGGGTGCTAGGGATGCTAGGGATGCTAGGAGTGCTAGGGGTGCTAGGGATGCTAAGGGTGCTAGGGGTGCTAGGGGTGCTAGGGATGGTAGGGGTGCTAGGGATGCTAGGGATGCTAGGAGTGCTAGGGATGCTAGGGGTGCTAGGGGTGCTAGGGATGCTAGGGATGCTAGGGATGCTAAGGGTGCTAGGGATGCTAGGGGTGCTAGGGATGCTAGGGGTGCTAGGGGTGCTCGGGGTGCTAGGGATGGTAGGGGTGCTAGGGATGCTAAGTATGCTAGGGGTGCTAGGGATGCTAGGGATGCTAGGGGTGCTAGGGATGCTAGGGATGCTAGGGATGGTAGGGGTGCTAGGGATGCTAGGGATGCTAGGGGTGCTCGGGGTGCTAGGGATGCTAGGGATGCTAGGAGTGCTAGGGGTGCTAGGGATGCTAAGGGTGCTAGGGGTGCTAGGGGTGCTAGGGATGGTAGGGGTGCTAGGGATGCTAGGGATGCTAGGAGTGCTAGGGATGCTAGGGGTGCTAGGGGTGCTAGGGATGCTAGGGATGCTAGGGATGCTAGGGATGCTAAGGGTGCTAGGGATGCTAGGGGTGCTAGGGGTGCTCGGGGTGCTAGGGATGCTAGGAGTGCTAGGGATGCTAGGGGTGCTAGGGATGCTAGGGATGCTAGGGGTGCTAGGGGTGCTAGGGATGCTAGGGGTGCTAGGGATGCTAGGGGTGCTAGGGGTGCTAGGGGTGCTAGGGATGCTAGGGATGCTAGGGGTGCTAGGGGTGCTAGGGGTGCTCGTGGTGCTAGGGATGCTAGGAGTACTAGGAGTGCTAGGGGTGCTAGGGATGCTAGGGATGCTAGGGGTGCTAGGGATGCTAGGGGTGCTAGGGGTGCTAGGGGTGCTTGGGGTGCTAGGGATGCTAGGGATGCTAGGGGTGCTAGGGGTGCTAGGGGTGCTAGGGATGGTAGGGGTGCTAGGGATGCTAAGTATGCTAGGGGTGCTAGGGATGCTAGGGATGCTAGGGGTGCTAGGGATGCTAGGGATGGTAGGGGTGCTAGGGATAATAGGGATGCTAGGGGTTCTAGGGATGCTAGGGGTGCTCGGGGTGCTAGGGATGCTAGGGATGCTAGGAGTGCTAGGGGTGCTAGGGATGCTAAGGGTGCTAGGGGTGCTAGGGGTGCTAGGGGTGCTAGGGATGCTAGGGATGCTAGGAGTGCTAGGGATGCTAGGGGTGCTAGGGATGCTAGGGATGCTAGGGATGCTAGGGGTGCTAGGGGTGCTCGGGGTGCTAGGGATGCTAGGAGTGCTAGGGATGCTAGGGATGCTAGGGGTGCTTGGGGTGCTAGGGATGCTAGGGATGCTAGGAGTGCTAGGGGTGCTAGGGATGCTAGGGATGCTAGGAGTGCTAGGGGTGCTAGGGATGCTAAGGGTGCTAGGGGTGGTAGGGGTGCTAGGGATGCTAGGGATGCTAGGGATGCTAGGGGTGCTAGGGATGCTAAGTATGCTAGGAGTGCTAGGGATGCTAGGGGTGCTCGGGATGCTAGGGATGCTAGGAGTGCTAGGGGTGCTAGGGATGCTAAGGGTGGTAGGGGTGCTAGGGGTGCTAGGGATGGTAGGGGTGCTAGGGATGCTAGGAGTGCTAGGGATGCTAGGGGTGCTAGGGGTGCTAGGGATGCTAGGGATGCTAGGGGTGCTAGGGATGCTAGGGGTGCTAGGGATGCTAGGAGTGCTAGGGGTGCTAGGGATGCTAAGAGTGCTAGGGGTGCTAGGGGTGCTAGGGGTGCTAGGGATGCTAAGGGTGCTAGGGGTGCTAGGGATGCTAGGGATGCTAGGGGTGCTGGGGATGCTAGGGATGCTAGGGGTGCTAGGGATGCTAAGTATGCTAGGAGTGCTAGGGGTGCTAGGGGTGCTAGAGGTGCTAGGGGTGCTAGGGATGCTAGGAATGCTAGGGGTGCTAGGGGTGCTCGTGGTGCTAGGGATGCTAGGAGTACTAGGAGTGCTAGGGGTGCTAGGGATGCTAGGGATGCTAGGGATGCTAGGGGTGCTAGGGATGATAGGGGGGCTAGGGGTGCTTGTTGTGCTAGGGATGCTAGGGATGCTAGGGATGCTAGGGGTGCTGGGGGTGCTAGGGGTGCTAGGGATGGTAGGGGTGCTAGGGATGCTAAGTATGCTAGGGGTGCTAGGGATGCTAGGGATGCTAGGGATGCTAGGGGTGCTAGGGGTGCTAGGGATGGTAGGGGTGCTAGGGATGCTAGGGATGCTAGGGGTGCTAGGGATGCTAGGGGTGCTCGGGGTGCTAGGGATGCTAGGGATGCTAGGAGTGCTAGGGGTGCTAGGGATGCTAAGGGTGGTAGGGGTGCTAGGGGTGCTAGGGATGGTAGGGGTGCTAGGGATGCTAGGGATGCTAGGAGTGCTAGGGATGCTAGGGGTGCTCGGGATGCTAGGAGTGCTAGGGGTGCTAGGGATGCTAGGGGTGCTAGGGATGCTAGGGGTGCTAGGGATGCTAGGGGTGCTAGGGGTGCTAGGGGTGCTTGGGGTGCTAGGGATGCTAGGGATGCTAGAGGTGCTAGGGGTGCTAGGGATGCTAGAGATGCTAAGGGTGCTAGGGGTGCTAGGGATGCTAGGGATGCTAGGGGTGCTAGGGATGCTAGGGGTGCTAGGGGTGCTAGGGGTGCTAGGGATGCTAGGGATGCTAGGGGTGCTAGAGGTGCTCGTGGTGCTAGGGATGCTAGGAGTACTAGGAGTGCTAGGGGTGCTAGGGATGCTAGGGATGCTAGGGGTGCTAGGGATGCTAGGGGTGCTAGGGGTGCTTGTTGTGCTAGGGATGCTAGGGATGCTAGGGATGCTAGGGGTCCTAGGGGTGCTAGGGGTGCTAGGGATGGTAGGGGTGCTAGGGATGCTAAGTATGCTAGGGATGCTAGGGGTGCTAGGGATGCTAGGGGTGCTTGTTGTGCTAGGGATGCTAGGGATGCTAGGAATGCTAGGGGTGCTAGGGGTGCTAGGAATGCTAGGGATGCTAGGGGTGCTAGGGATGCTAGGGATGCTAGGGATGGTAGGGGTGCTAGGGATGCTAGGGATGCTAGGGGTACTAGGGGTGCTCGGGGTGCTAGGGATGCTAGGGATGCTAGGAGTGCTAGGGGTGCTAGGGATGCTAAGGGTGCTAGGGGTGCTAGGGATGGTAGGGGTGCTAGGGATGCTAGGGATGCTAGGAGTGCTAGGGATGCTAGGGGTGCTAGGGGTGCTAGGGATGCTAGGGATGCTAGGGATGCTAGGGGTGCTAGGGATGCTAGGGGTGCTAGGGATGCTAGGGGTGCTCGGGGTGCTAGGGATG
This sequence comes from Doryrhamphus excisus, assembly GCF_037039965.1. Lineage (NCBI taxonomy): Eukaryota > Metazoa > Chordata > Actinopteri > Syngnathiformes > Syngnathidae > Doryrhamphus > Doryrhamphus excisus. Next base: position 23,517,088 of record NC_136363.1, read on the forward strand.
CTAGGAGTGCTAGGGGTGCTAGGGGTGCTGGGGATGGTAGGGGTGCTAGGGATGCTAGGGATGCTAGGGGTGCTAGGGATGCTAGGGATGCTAGGGGTGCTAGGGGTGCTTGGGGTGCTAGGGATGCTAGGGGTGCTAGGGATGCTAGGGATGCTAGGGGTGCTAGGGGTGCTAGGGGTGCTAGGGATGCTAGGGGTGCTAGGGGTGCTAGGGGTGCTTGTGGTGCTAGGGATGCTAGGAGTGCTAGGGATGCTAGGGATGCTAGGGGTGCTAGGGATGCTAGGGGTGCTAGGGGTGGTAGGGATGCTAGGGGTGCTAGGGGTGCTAGGGGTGCTAGGGGTGCTAGGGATGCTAGGGATGCTAGGGGTGCTAGGGATGCTAGGGGTGCTAGGGATGCTAGGGGTGCTAGGGGTGCTAGGGATGGTAGGGGTGCTAGGGATGCTAAGTATGCTAGGGGTGCTAGGGATGCTAGGGATGCTAGGGGTGCTAGGGATGCTAGGGATGGTAGGGGTGCTAGGGATGCTAGGGATGCTAGGGGTGCTCGGGGTGCTAGGGATGCTAGGGATGCTAGGAGTGCTAGGGGTGCTAGGGATGCTAAGGGTGCTAGGGGTGCTAGGGGTGCTAGGGATGGTAGGGGTGCTAGGGATGCTAGGGATGCTAGGAGTGCTAGGGATGCTAGGGGTGCTAGGGGTGCTAGGGATGCTAGGGGTGCTAGGGGTGCTATGGATGCTAGGGATGCTAGGGATGCTAGGGGTGCTAGGGGTGCTAGGGGTGCTAGGGATGCTAGGGGTGCTAGGGATGCTAGGGGTGCTAGGGGTGCTTGGGGTGCTAAGGATGCTAGGGATGCTAGGGGTGCTAGGGGTGCTAGGGATGCTAGGGGTGCTAGGGATGCTAGGGATGCTAGGGGTGCTAGGGATGCTAGGGGTGCTAGGGGTGCTATGGATGCTAGGGATGCTAGGGATGCTAGGGGTGCTAGGGGTGCTCGTGGTGCTAGGGATGCTAGGAGTACTAGGAGTGCTAGGGGTGCTAGGGATGCTAGGGATGCTAGGGGTGCTAGGGATGCTAGGGGTGCTAGGGGTGCTTGGGGTGCTAGGGATGCTAGGGATGCTAGGGGTGCTAGGGGTGCTAGGGATGCTAGGGATGCTAGGGGTGCTAGGGGTGCTAGGGGTGCTCGTGGTGCTAGGGATGCTAGGAGTACTAGGAGTGCTAGGGGTGCTAGGGATGCTAGGGATGCTAGGGGTGCTAGGGGTGCTAGGGGTGCTAGGGATGGTAGGGGTGCTAGGGATGTTAAGTATGCTAGGGGTGCTAGGGATGCTAGGGATGCTAGGGGTGCTAGGGATGCTAGGGATGGTAGGGGTGCTAGGGATGCTAGGGATGCTAGGGGTGCTAGGGATGCTAGGGGTGCTCGGGGTGCTAGGGATGCTAGGAGTGCTAGGGGTGCTAGGGATGCTAAGGGTGCTAGGGGTGCTAGGGGTGCTAGGGGTGCTAGGGATGCTAGGGATGCTAGGAGTGCTAGGGATGCTAGGGGTGCTGGGATGCTAGGGATGCTAGGGATGCTAGGGGTGCTAGGGATGCTAGGGGTGCTAGGGGTGCTCGGGGTGCTAGGGATGCTAGGAGTGCTAGGGGTGCTAGGGATGCTAGGGATGCTAGGGGTGCTTGGGGTGCTAGGGATGCTAGGGATGCTAGGAGTGCTAGGGGTGCTAGGGATGCTAGGGATGCTAGGAGTGCTAGGGGTGCTAGGGATGCTAAGGGTGCTAGGGGTGCTAGGGGTGCTAGGGATGCTAGGGATGCTAGGGATGCTAGGGGTGCTAGGGATGCTAAGTATGCTAGGAGTGCTAGGGATGCTAGGGGTGCTCGGGATGCTAGGGATGCTAGGAGTGCTAGGGGTGCTAGGGATGCTAAGGGTGGTAGGGGTGCTAGGGGTGCTAGGGATGGTAGGGGTGCTAGGGATGCTAGGAGTGCTAGGGATGCTAGGGGTGCTAGGGGTGCTAGGGATGCTAGGGATGCTAGGGATGCTAGGGGTGCTAGGGATGCTAGGAGTGCTAGGGGTGCTAGGGATGCTAAGAGTGCTAGGGGTGCTAGGGGTGCTAGGGGTGCTAGGGATGCTAGGGATGCTAGGGGTGCTAGGGATGCTAAGGGTGCTAGGGGTGCTAGGGGTGCTAGGGATGCTAGGGATGCTAGGGGTGCTGGGGATGCTAGGGATGCTCGGGGTGCTAGGGATGCTAAGTATGCTAGGAGTGCTAGGGGTGCTAGGGGTGCTAGAGGTGCTAGGGGTGCTAGGGATGCTAGGGATGCTAGGGGTGCTAGGGGTGCTCGTGGTGCTAGGGATGCTAGGAGTACTAGGAGTGCTAGGGGTGCTAGGGATGCTAGGGATGCTAGGGATGCTAGGGGTGCTAGGGATGCTAGGGGTGCTAGGGGTGCTTGTTGTGCTAGGGATGCTAGGGATGCTAGGGATGCTAGGGGTGCTAGGGGTGCTAGGGATGGTAGGGGTGCTAGGGATGCTAAGTATGCTAGGGGTGCTAGGGATGCTAGGGATGCTAGGGATGCTAGGGGTGCTAGGGGTGCTAGGGATGGTAGGGGTGCTAGGGATGCTAGGGATGCTAGGGGTGCTAGGGATGCTAGGGGTGCTCGGGGTGCTAGGGATGCTAGGGATGCTAGGAGTGCTAGGGGTGCTAGGGATGCTAAGGGTGGTAGGGGTGCTAGGGGTGCTAGGGATGGTAGGGGTGCTAGGGATGCTAGGAGTGCTAGGGATGCTAGGGGTGCTCGGGATGCTAGGAGTGCTAGGGGTGCTAGGGATGCTAGGGGTGCTAGGGATGCTAGGGGTGCTAGGGGTGCTAGGGATGCTAGGGGTGCTAGGGGTGCTAGGGGTGCTAGGGGTGCTTGGGGTGCTAGGGATGCTAGGGATGCTAGAGGTGCTAGGGGTGCTAGGGATGCTAGGGATGCTAGGGGTGCTAGGGGTGCTAGGGATGCTAGGGATGCTAGGGGTGCTAGGGATGCTAGGGGTGCTAGGGGTGCTAGGGATGCTAGGGATGCTAGGGGTGCTAGGGGTGCTAGGGGTGCTCGTGGTGCTAGGGATGCTAGGAGTACTAGGAGTGCTAGGGGTGCTAGGGATGCTAGGGATGCTAGGGGTGCTAGGGATGCTAGGGGTGCTAGGGGTGCTTGTTGTGCTAGGGATGCTAGGGATGCTAGGGATGCTAGGGGTCCTAGGGGTGCTAGGGGTGCTAGGGATGGTAGGGGTGCTAGGGATGCTAAGTATGCTAGGGATGCTAGGGGTGCTAGGGGTGCTAGGGGTGCTAGGGATGCTAGGGGTGCTCGGGGTGCTAGGGATGCTAGGGGTGCTAGGGGTGCTTGGGGTGCTAGGGATGCTAGGGATGCTAGGGGTGCTAGGGGTGCTAGGGGTGCTCGTGGTGCTAGGGATGCTAGGAGTACTAGGAGTGCTAGGGGTGCTAGGGGTGCTAGGGATGCTAGGGATGGTAGGGGTGCTAGGGATGCTAGGGGTGCTAGGGATGCTAGGGGTGCTTGGGGTGCTAGAGATGCTAGGGATGCTAGGGATGCTAGGGGTGCTAGGGGTGCTAGGGGTGCTAGGGATGCTAGGGGTGCTAGGGATGCTAGGGATGCTAGGGATGCTAGGGGTGCTAGGGGTGCTAGGGATGCTAGGGGTGCTAGGGATGCTAGGGGTGCTAGGGATGCTAGGGATGCTAGGGGTGCTAGGGATGCTAGGGGTGCTAGGGGTGCTTGGGGTGCTAGGGGTGCTAGGGGTGCTAGGGATGGTAGGGGTGCTAGGGATGCTAAGTATGCTAGGGGTGCTAGGGATGCTAGGGATGCTAGGGGTGCTAGGGATGCTAGGGATGCTAGGGATGGTAGGGGTGCTAGGGATGCTAGGGATGCTAGGGGTGCTCGGGGTGCTAGGGATGCTAGGGATGCTAGGAGTGCTAGGGGTGCTAGGGATGCTAAGGGTGCTAGGGGTGCTAGGGGTGCTAGGGATGGTAGGGGTGCTAGGGATGCTAGGGATGCTAGGAGTGCTAGGGATGCTAGGGGTGCTAGGGGTGCTAGGGATGCTAGGGATGCTAAGGGTGCTAGGGATGCTAGGGGTGCTAGGGATGCTAGGGGTGCTAGGGGTGCTCGGGGTGCTAGGGATGGTAGGGGTGCTAGGGATGCTAAGTATGCTAGGGGTGCTAGGGATGCTAGGGATGCTAGGGGTGCTAGGGATGCTAGGGATGCTAGGGATGGTAGGGGTGCTAGGGATGCTAGGGATGCTAGGGGTGCTCGGGGTGCTAGGGATGCTAGGGATGCTAGGAGTGCTAGGGGTGCTAGGGATGCTAAGGGTGCTAGGGGTGCTAGGGGTGCTAGGGATGGTAGGGGTGCTAGGGATGCTAGGGATGCTAGGAGTGCTAGGGATGCTAGGGGTGCTAGGGGTGCTAGGGATGCTAGGGATGCTAGGGATGCTAGGGATGCTAAGGGTGCTAGGGATGCTAGGGGTGCTAGGGGTGCTCGGGGTGCTAGGGATGCTAGGAGTGCTAGGGGTGCTAGGGATGCTAGGGATGCTAGGGGTGCTTGGGGTGCTAGGGATGCTAGGGATGCTAGGAGTGCTAGGGGTGCTAGGGATGCTAAGGGTGCTAGGAGTGGTAGGGGTGCTAGGGATGGTAGGGGTGCTAGGGATGCTAGGGATGCTAGGGGTGCTAGGGATGCTAGGGATGCTAGGGGTGCTAGGGGTGCTTGGGGTGCTAGGGATGCTAGGGGTGCTCGGGGTGCTAGGGATGCTAGGGGTGCTAGGGATGCTAGGGGTGCTCGGGGTGCTAGGGATGCTAGGAGTGCTAGGGGTGCTAGGGATGCTAAGGGTGCTAGGGGTGCTAGGGGTGCTAGGGGTGCTAGGGATGCTAGGGATGCTAGGAGTGCTAGGGATGCTAGGGGTGCTGGGATGCTAGGGATGCTAGGGATGCTAGGGGTGCTAGGGATGCTAGGGGTGCTAGGGGTGCTCGGGGTGCTAGGGATGCTAGGAGTGCTAGGGGTGCTAGGGATGCTAGGGATGCTAGGGGTGCTTGGGGTGCTAGGGATGCTAGGGATGCTAGGAGTGCTAGGGGTGCTAGGGATGCTAGGGATGCTAGGAGTGCTAGGGGTGCTAGGGATGCTAAGGGTGCTAGGGGTGCTAGGGGTGCTAGGGATGCTAGGGATGCTAGGGATGCTAGGGGTGCTAGGGATGCTAAGTATGCTAGGAGTGCTAGGGATGCTAGGGGTGCTCGGGATGCTAGGGATGCTAGGAGTGCTAGGGGTGCTAGGGATGCTAAGGGTGGTAGGGGTGCTAGGGGTGCTAGGGATGGTAGGGGTGCTAGGGATGCTAGGAGTGCTAGGGATGCTAGGGGTGCTAGGGGTGCTAGGGATGCTAGGGATGCTAGGGATGCTAGGGGTGCTAGGGATGCTAGGGGTGCTAGGGATGCTAGGAGTGCTAGGGGTGCTAGGGATGCTAAGAGTGCTAGGGGTGCTAGGGGTGCTAGGGGTGCTAGGGATGCTAGGGATGCTAGGGGTGCTAGGGATGCTAAGGGTGCTAGGGGTGCTAGGGGTGCTAGGGATGCTAGGGATGCTAGGGGTGCTGGGGATGCTAGGGATGCTCGGGGTGCTAGGGATGCTAAGTATGCTAGGAGTGCTAGGGGTGCTAGGGGTGCTAGAGGTGCTAGGGGTGCTAGGGATGCTAGGGATGCTAGGGGTGCTAGGGGTGCTCGTGGTGCTAGGGATGCTAGGAGTACTAGGAGTGCTAGGGGTGCTAGGGATGCTAGGGATGCTAGGGATGCTAGGGGTGCTAGGGATGCTAGGGGTGCTAGGGGTGCTTGTTGTGCTAGGGATGCTAGGGATGCTAGGGATGCTAGGGGTGCTAGGGGTGCTAGGGGTGCTAGGGATGGTAGGGGTGCTAGGGATGCTAAGTATGCTAGGGGTGCTAGGGATGGTAGGGATGCTAGGGATGCTAGGGGTGCTAGGGGTGCTAGGGATGGTAGGGGTGCTAGGGATGCTAGGGATGCTAGGGGTGCTAGGGATGCTAGGGGTGCTCGGGGTGCTAGGGATGCTAGGGATGCTAGGAGTGCTAGGGGTGCTAGGGATGCTAAGGGTGGTAGGGGTGCTAGGGGTGCTAGGGATGGTAGGGGTGCTAGGGATGCTAGGAGTGCTAGGGATGCTAGGAGTGCTAGGGGTGCTAGGGATGCTAAGGGTGCTAGGGGTGCTAGGGGTGCTAGGGATGGTAGGGGTGCTAGGGATGCTAGGGATGCTAGGAGTGCTAGGGATGCTAGGGGTGCTAGGGGTGCTAGGGATGCTAGGGATGCTAGGGATGCTAGGGATGCTAAGGGTGCTAGGGATGCTAGGGGTGCTAGGGGTGCTCGGGGTGCTAGGGATGCTAGGAGTGCTAGGGGTGCTAGGGATGCTAGGGATGCTAGGGGTGCTTGGGGTGCTAGGGATGCTAGGGATGCTAGGAGTGCTAGGGGTGCTAGGGATGCTAAGGGTGCTAGGAGTGGTAGGGGTGCTAGGGATGGTAGGGGTGCTAGGGATGCTAGGGATGCTAGGGGTGCTAGGGATGCTAGGGATGCTAGGGGTGCTAGGGGTGCTTGGGGTGCTAGGGATGCTAGGGGTGCTCGGGGTGCTAGGGATGCTAGGGATGCTAGGGGTGCTAGGGATGCTAGGGGTGCTCGGGGTGCTAGGGATGCTAGGAGTGCTAGGGGTGCTAGGGATGCTAAGGGTGCTAGGGGTGCTAGGGGTGCTAGGGGTGCTAGGGATGCTAGGGATGCTAGGAGTGCTAGGGATGCTAGGGGTGCTGGGATGCTAGGGATGCTAGGGATGCTAGGGGTGCTAGGGATGCTAGGGGTGCTAGGGGTGCTCGGGGTGCTAGGGATGCTAGGAGTGCTAGGGGTGCTAGGGATGCTAGGGATGCTAGGGGTGCTTGGGGTGCTAGGGATGCTAGGGATGCTAGGAGTGCTAGGGGTGCTAGGGATGCTAGGGATGCTAGGAGTGCTAGGGGTGCTAGGGATGCTAAGGGTGCTAGGGGTGCTAGGGGTGCTAGGGATGCTAGGGATGCTAGGGATGCTAGGGGTGCTAGGGATGCTAAGTATGCTAGGAGTGCTAGGGATGCTAGGGGTGCTCGGGATGCTAGGGATGCTAGGAGTGCTAGGGGTGCTAGGGATGCTAAGGGTGGTAGGGGTGCTAGGGGTGCTAGGGATGGTAGGGGTGCTAGGGATGCTAGGAGTGCTAGGGATGCTAGGGGTGCTAGGGGTGCTAGGGATGCTAGGGATGCTAGGGATGCTAGGGGTGCTAGGGGTGCTAGGGATGCTAGGAGTGCTAGGGGTGCTAGGGATGCTAAGAGTGCTAGGGGTGCTAGGGGTGCTAGGGGTGCTAGGGATGCTAGGGATGCTAGGGGTGCTAGGGATGCTAAGGGTGCTAGGGGTGCTAGGGGTGCTAGGGATGCTAGGGATGCTAGGGGTGCTGGGGATGCTAGGGATGCTCGGGGTGCTAGGGATGCTAAGTATGCTAGGAGTGCTAGGGGTGCTAGGGGTGCTAGAGGTGCTAGGGGTGCTAGGGATGCTAGGGATGCTAGGGGTGCTAGGGGTGCTCGTGGTGCTAGGGATGCTAGGAGTACTAGGAGTGCTAGGGGTGCTAGGGATGCTAGGGATGCTAGGGATGCTAGGGGTGCTAGGGATGCTAGGGGTGCTAGGGGTGCTTGTTGTGCTAGGGATGCTAGGGATGCTAGGGATGCTAGGGGTGCTAGGGGTGCTAGGGGTGCTAGGGATGGTAGGGGTGCTAGGGATGCTAAGTATGCTAGGGGTGCTAGGGATGCTAGGGATGCTAGGGATGCTAGGGGTGCTAGGGGTGCTAGGGATGGTAGGGGTGCTAGGGATGCTAGGGATGCTAGGGGTGCTAGGGATGCTAGGGGTGCTCGGGGTGCTAGGGATGCTAGGGATGCTAGGAGTGCTAGGGGTGCTAGGGATGCTAAGGGTGGTAGGGGTGCTAGGGGTGCTAGGGATGGTAGGGGTGCTAGGGATGCTAGGAGTGCTAGGGATGCTAGGGGTGCTCGGGATGCTAGGAGTGCTAGGGGTGCTAGGGATGCTAGGGGTGCTAGGGATGCTAGGGGTGCTAGGGGTGCTAGGGATGCTAGGGGTGCTAGGGGTGCTAGGGGTGCTAGGGGTGCTTGGGGTGCTAGGGATGCTAGGGATGCTAGAGGTGCTAGGGGTGCTAGGGATGCTAGGGATGCTAGGGGTGCTAGGGGTGCTAGGGATGCTAGGGATGCTAGGGGTGCTAGGGATGCTAGGGGTGCTAGGGGTGCTAGGGGTGCTAGGGATGCTAGGGATGCTAGGGGTGCTAGGGGTGCTAGGGGTGCTCGTGGTGCTAGGGATGCTAGGAGTACTAGGAGTGCTAGGGGTGCTAGGGATGCTAGGGATGCTAGGGGTGCTAGGGATGCTAGGGGTGCTAGGGGTGCTTGTTGTGCTAGGGATGCTAGGGATGCTAGGGATGCTAGGGGTCCTAGGGGTGCTAGGGGTGCTAGGGATGGTAGGGGTGCTAGGGATGCTAAGTATGCTAGGGATGCTAGGGGTGCTAGGGGTGCTAGGGGTGCTAGGGATGCTAGGGGTGCTCGGGGTGCTAGGGATGCTAGGGGTGCTAGGGGTGCTTGGGGTGCTAGGGATGCTAGGGATGCTAGGGGTGCTAGGGGTGCTAGGGGTGCTCGTGGTGCTAGGGATGCTAGGAGTACTAGGAGTGCTAGGGGTGCTAGGGGTGCTAGGGATGCTAGGGATGGTAGGGGTGCTAGGGATGCTAGGGGTGCTAGGGATGCTAGGGGTGCTTGGGGTGCTAGAGATGCTAGGGATGCTAGGGATGCTAGGGGTGCTAGGGGTGCTAGGGATGCTAGGGGTGCTAGGGATGCTAGGGATGCTAGGGATGCTAGGGGTGCTAGGGGTGCTAGGGATGCTAGGGGTGCTAGGGATGCTAGGGGTGCTAGGGGTACTAGGGATGCTAGGGATGCTAGGGATGCTAGGGGTGCTAGGGGTGCTAGGGGTGCTTGTGGTGCTAGGGATGCTAGGAGTACTAGGAGTGCTAGGGGTGCTAGGGATGCTAGGGATGCTAGGGGTGCTAGGGATGCTAGGGGTGCTAGGGGTGCTTGGGGTGCTAGGGGTGCTAGGGGTGCTAGGGATGGTAGGGGTGCTAGGGATGCTAAGTATGCTAGGGGTGCTAGGGATGCTAGGGATGCTAGGGGTGCTAGGGATGCTAGGGATGCTAGGGATGGTAGGGGTGCTAGGGATGCTAGGGATGCTAGGGGTGCTCGGGGTGCTAGGGATGCTAGGGATGCTAGGAGTGCTAGGGGTGCTAGGGATGCTAAGGGTGCTAGGGGTGCTAGGGGTGCTAGGGATGGTAGGGGTGCTAGGGATGCTAGGGATGCTAGGAGTGCTAGGGATGCTAGGGGTGCTAGGGGTGCTAGGGATGCTAGGGATGCTAGGGATGCTAAGGGTGCTAGGGATGCTAGGGGTGCTAGGGATGCTAGGGGTGCTCGGGGTGCTGGGGATGGTAGGGGTGCTAGGGATGCTAAGTATGCTAGGGGTGCTAAGGATGCTAGGGATGCTAGGGGTGCTAGGGATGCTAGGGATGCTAGGGATGGTAGGGGTGCTAGGGATGCTAGGGATGCTAGGGGTGCTCGGGGTGCTAGGGATGCTAGGGATGCTAGGAGTGCTAGGGGTGCTAGGGATGCTAAGGGTGCTAGGGGTGCTAGGGGTGCTAGGGATGGTAGGGGTGCTAGGGATGCTAGGAGTGCTAGGGATGCTAGGGGTGCTAGGGGTGCTAGGGATGCTAGGGATGCTAGGGATGCTAGGGATGCTAAGGGTGCTAGGGATGCTAGGGGTGCTAGGGGTGCTCGGGGTGCTAGGGATGCTAGGAGTGCTAGGGGTGCTAGGGATGCTAGGGATGCTAGGGGTGCTTGGGGTGCTAGGGATGCTAGGGATGCTAGGAGTGCTAGGGGTGCTAGGGATGCTAAGGGTGCTAGGAGTGGTAGGGGTGCTAGGGATGGTAGGGGTGCTAGGGATGCTAGGGATGCTAGGGGTGCTAGGGATGCTAGGGATGCTAGGGGTGCTTGGGGTGCTAGGGATGCTAGGGATGCTAGGGGTGCTAGGGATGCTAGGGATGCTAGGGGTGCTAGGGGTGCTAGGGATGCTAGGGGTGCTAGGGATGCTAGGGGTGCTAGGGGTGCTAGGGGTGCTTGGGGTGCTAGGGATGCTAGGGATGCTAGGGGTGCTAGGGGTGCTAGGGATGCTAGGGGTGCTAGGGATGCTAGGGATGCTAGGGGTGCTAGGGATGCTAGGGGTGCTAGGGGTGCTAGGGGTGCTATGGATGCTAGGGATGCTAGGGATGCTAGGGGTGCTAGGGGTGCTCGTGGTGCTAGGGATGCTAGGAGTACTAGGAGTGCTAGGGGTGCTAGGGATGCTAGGGATGCTAGGGGTGCTAGGGATGATAGGGGTGCTAGGGGTGCTTGGGGTGCTAGGGATGCTAGGGATGCTAGGGGTGCTAGGGGTGCTAAGTATGCTAAGGGTGCTAGGGATGCTAGGGATGCTAGGGGTGCTAGGGATGCTAGGGATGCTAGGGGTGCTAGGGGTGCTAGGGGTGCTAGGGATGCTAGGGATGCTAGGGGTGCTAGGGATGCTAGGGGTGCTAGGGGTGCTAGGGGTGCTAGGGATGCTAGGGATGCTAGGGGTGCTAGGGGTGCTAGGGGTGCTCGTGGTGCTAGGGATGCTAGGAGTACTAGGAGTGCTAGGGGTGCTAGGGATGCTAGGGATGCTAGGGGTGCTAGGGATGCTAGGGGTGCTAGGGGTGCTAGGGGTGCTTGGGGTGCTAGGGATGCTAGGGATGCTAGGGGTGCTAGGGGTGCTAGGGGTGCTAGGGATGGTAGGGGTGCTAGGGATGCTAAGTATGCTAGGGGTGCTAGGGATGCTAGGGATGCTAGGGGTGCTAGGGATGCTAGGGATGGTAGGGGTGCTAGGGATAATAGGGATGCTAGGGGTGCTAGGGATGCTAGGGGTGCTCGGGGTGCTAGGGATGCTAGGGATGCTAGGAGTGCTAGGGGTGCTAGGGATGCTAAGGGTGCTAGGGGTGCTAGGGGTGCTAGGGGTGCTAGGGATGCTAGGGATGCTAGGAGTGCTAGGGATGCTAGGGGTGCTAGGGATGCTAGGGATGCTAGGGATGCTAGGGGTGCTAGGGATGCTAGGGATGCTAGGGGTGCTAGGGGTGCTCGGGGTGCTAGGGATGCTAGGAGTGCTAGGGATGCTAGGGATGCTAGGGGTGCTTGGGGTGCTAGGGATGCTAGGGATGCTAGGAGTGCTAGGGGTGCTAGGGATGCTAGGGATGCTAGGAGTGCTAGGGGTGCTAGGGATGCTAAGGGTGCTAGGGGTGGTAGGGGTGCTAGGGATGCTAGGGATGCTAGGGATGCTAGGGGTGCTAGGGATGCTAAGTATGCTAGGAGTGCTAGGGATGCTAGGGGTGCTCGGGATGCTAGGGATGCTAGGAGTGCTAGGGGTGCTAGGGATGCTAAAGGTGGTAGGGGTGCTAGGGGTGCTAGGGATGGTAGGGGTGCTAGGGATGCTAGGAGTGCTAGGGATGCTAGGGGTGCTAGGGGTGCTAGGGATGCTAGGGATGCTAGGGGTGCTAGGGATGCTAGGGGTGCTAGGGATGCTAGGAGTGCTAGGGGTGCTAGGGATGCTAAGAGTGCTAGGGGTGCTAGGGGTGCTAGGGGTGCTAGGGATGCTAGGGGTGCTAGGGATGCTAAGGGTGCTAGGGGTGCTAGGGATGCTAGGGATGCTAGGGGTGCTGGGGATGCTAGGGATGCTAGGGGTGCTAGGGATGCTAAGTATGCTAGGAGTGCTAGGGGTGCTAGGGGTGCTAGAGGTGCTAGGGGTGCTAGGGATGCTAGGAATGCTAGGGGTGCTAGGGGTGCTCGTGGTGCTAAGGATGCTAGGAGTACTAGGAGTGCTAGGGGTGCTAGGGATGCTAGGGATGCTAGGGATGCTAGGGGTGCTAGGGATGATAGGGGGGCTAGGGGTGCTTGTTGTGCTAGGGATGCTAGGGATGCTAGGGATGCTAGGGGTGCTGGGGGTGCTAGGGGTGCTAGGGATGGTAGGGGTGCTAGGGATGCTAAGTATGCTAGGGGTGCTAGGGATGCTAGGGATGCTAGGGATGCTAGGGGTGCTAGGGGTGCTAGGGATGGTAGGGGTGCTAGGGATGCTAGGGATGCTAGGGGTGCTAGGGATGCTAGGGGTGCTCGGGGTGCTAGGGATGCTAGGGATGCTAGGAGTGCTAGGGGTGCTAGGGATGCTAAGGGTGGTAGGGGTGCTAGGGGTGCTAGGGATGGTAGGGGTGCTAGGGATGCTAGGGATGCTAGGAGTGCTAGGGATGCTAGGGGTGCTCGGGATGCTAGGAGTGCTAGGGGTGCTAGGGATGCTAGGGGTGCTAGGGATGCTAGGGGTGCTAGGGGTGCTAGGGATGCTAGGGGTGCTAGGGGTGCTAGGGGTGCTTGGGGTGCTAGGGATGCTAGGGATGCTAGAGGTGCTAGGGGTGCTAGGGATGCTAGGGATGCTAGGGGTGCTAGGGGTGCTAGGGATGCTAGGGATGCTAGGGGTGCTAGGGATGCTAGGGGTGCTAGGGGTGCTAGGGGTGCTAGGGATGCTAGGGGTGCTAGGGGTGCTCGTGGTGCTAGGGATGCTAGGAGTACTAGGAGTGCTAGGGGTGCTAGGGATGCTAGGGATGCTAGGGGTGCTAGGGATGCTAGGGGTGCTAGGGGTGCTTGTTGTGCTAGGGATGTTAGGGATGCTAGGGATGCTAGGGGTACTAGGGGTGCTAGGGGTGCTAGGGATGGTAGGGGTGCTAGGGATGCTAAGTATGCTAGGGATGCTAGGGGTGCTAGGGATGCTAGGGGTGCTTGTTGTGCTAGGGATGCTAGGGATGCTAGGGATGCTAGGGGTGCTAGGGGTGCTAGGAATGCTAGGGATGCTAGGGGTGCTAGGGATGCTAGGGATGCTAGGGATGGTAGGGGTGCTAGGGATGCTAGGGATGCTAGGGGTGCTAGGGGTGCTCGGGGTGCTAGGGATGCTAGGGATGCTAGGAGTGCTAGGGGTGCTAGGGATGCTAAGGGTGCTAGGGGTGCTAGGAATGGTAGGGGTGCTAGGGATGCTAGGGATGCTAGGAGTGCTAGGGATGCTAGGGGTGCTAGGGGTGCTAGGGATGCTAGGGATGCTAGGGATGCTAGGGGTGCTAGGGATGCTAGGGGTGCTAGGGATGCTAGGGGTGCTCGGGGTGCTAGGGATGCTAGGAGTGCTAGGGGTGCTAGGGGTGCTGGGGATGGTAGGGGTGCTAGGGATGCTAGGGATGCTAGGGGTGCTAGGGATGCTAGGGATGCTAGGGGTGCTAGGGGTGCTTGGGGTGCTAGGGATGCTAGGGGTGCTAGGGATGCTAGGGATGCTAGGGGTGCTAGGGGTGCTAGGGGTGCTAGGGGTGCTAGGGGTGCTAGGGGTGCTTGTGGTGCTAGGGATGCTAGGAGTGCTAGGGATGCTAGGGATGCTAGGGGTGCTAGGGATGCTAGGGGTGCTAGGGGTGCTAGGGATGCTAGGGGTGCTAGGGGTGCTAGGGGTGCTAGGGGTGCTAGGGATGCTAGGGATGCTAGGGGTGCTAGGGATGCTAGGGGTGCTAGGGATGCTAGGGGTGCTAGGGGTGCTAGGGATGGTAGGGGTGCTAGGGATGCTAAGTATGCTAGGGGTGCTAGGGATGGTAGGGATGCTAGGGGTGCTAGGGATGCTAGGGATGCTAGGGATGGTAGGGGTGCTAGGGATGCTAGGGATGCTAGGGGTGCTCGGGGTGCTAGGGATGCTAGGGATGCTAGGAGTGCTAGGGGTGCTAGGGATGCTAAGGGTGCTAGGGGTGCTAGGGGTGCTAGGGATGGTAGGGGTGCTAGGGATGCTAGGGATGCTAGGAGTGCTAGGGATGCTAGGGGTGCTAAGGGTGCTAGGGATGCTAGGGATGCTAGGGATGCTAGGGATGCTAAGGGTGCTAGGGATGCTAGGGGTGCTAGGGATGCTAGGGGTGCTAGGGGTGCTCGGGGTGCTAGGGATGCTAGGAGTGCTAGGGGTGCTAGGGATGCTAGGGATGCTAGGGGTGCTTGGGGTGCTAGGGATGCTAGGGATGCTAGGAGTGCTAGGGGTGCTAGGGATGCTAAGGGTGCTAGGAGTGGTAGGGGTGCTAGGGATGGTAGGGGTGCTAGGGATGCTAGGGATGCTAGGGTTGCTAGGGATGCTAGGGATGCTAGGGGTGCTAGGGGTGCTTGGGGTGCTAGGGATGCTAGGGATGCTAGGGGTGCTCGGGGTGCTAGGGATGCTAGGGATGCTAGGAGTGCTAGGGGTGCTAGGGATGCTAGGGGTGCTAGGGATGCTAGGGGTGCTAGGGGTGCTTGGGGTGCTAAGGATGCTAGGGATGCTAGGGGTGCTAGGGGTGCTAGGGATGCTAGGGGTGCTAGGGATGCTAGGGATGCTAGGGGTGCTAGGGATGCTAGGGGTGCTAGGGGTGCTATGGATGCTAGGGATGCTAGGGATGCTAGGGGTGCTAGGGGTGCTCGTGGTGCTAGGGATGCTAGGAGTACTAGGAGTGCTAGGGGTGCTAGGGATGCTAGGGATGCTAGGGGTGCTAGGGATGCTAGGGGTGCTAGGGGTGCTTGGGGTGCTAGGGATGCTAGGGATGCTAGGGGTGCTAGGGGTGCTAGGGATGCTAGGGATGCTAGGGGTGCTAGGGGTGCTAGGGGTGCTCGTGGTGCTAGGGATGCTAGGAGTACTAGGAGTGCTAGGGGTGCTAGGGATGCTAGGGATGCTAGGGGTGCTAGGGGTGCTAGGGGTGCTAGGGATGGTAGGGGTGCTAGGGATGCTAAGTATGCTAGGGGTGCTAGGGATGCTAGGGATGCTAGGGGTGGTAGGGATGCTAGGGATGGTAGGGGTGCTAGGGATGCTAGGGATGCTAGGGGTGCTAGGGATGCTAGGGGTGCTCGGGGTGCTAGGGATGCTAGGAGTGCTAGGGGTGCTAGGGATGCTAAGGGTGCTAGGGGTGCTAGGGGTGCTAGGGGTGCTAGGGATGCTAGGAGTGCTAGGGATGCTAGGGGTGCTGGGATGCTAGGGATGCTAGGGATGCTAGGGGTGCTAGGGATGCTAGGGGTGCTAGGGGTGCTCGGGGTGCTAGGGATGCTAGGAGTGCTAGGGGTGCTAGGGATGCTAGGGATGCTAGGGGTGCTTGGGGTGCTAGGGATGCTAGGGATGCTAGGAGTGCTAGGGGTGCTAGGGATGCTAGGGATGCTAGGAGTGCTAGGGGTGCTAGGGATGCTAAGGGTGCTAGGGGTGCTAGGGGTGCTAGGGATGCTAGGGATGCTAGGGATGCTAGGGGTGCTAGGGATGCTAAGTATGCTAGGAGTGCTAGGGATGCTAGGGGTGCTCGGGATGCTAGGGATGCTAGGAGTGCTAGGGATGCTAAAGGTGGTAGGGGTGCTAGGGGTGCTAGGGATGGTAGGGGTGCTAGGGATGCTAGGAGTGCTAGGGATGCTAGGGGTGCTAGGGGTGCTAGGGATGCTAGGGATGCTAGGGATGCTAGGGGTGCTAGGGATGCTAGGGGTGCTAGGGATGCTAGGAGTGCTAGGGGTGCTAGGGATGCTAAGAGTGCTAGGGGTGCTAGGGGTGCTAGGGGTGCTAGGGATGCTAGGGATGCTAGGGGTGCTAGGGATGCTAAGGGTGCTAGGGGTGCTAGGGGTGCTAGGGATGCTAGGGATGCTAGGGGTGCTGGGGATGCTAGGGATGCTCGGGGTGCTAGGGATGCTAAGTATGCTAGGAGTGCTAGGGGTGCTAGGGGTGCTAGAGGTGCTAGGGGTGCTAGGGATGCTAGGGATGCTAGGGGTGCTAGGGGTGCTCGTGGTGCTAGGGATGCTAGGAGTACTAGGAGTGCTAGGGGTGCTAGGGATGCTAGGGATGCTAGGGATGCTAGGGGTGCTAGGGATGCTAGGGGTGCTAGGGGTGCTTGTTGTGCTAGGGATGCTAGGGATGCTAGGGATGCTAGGGGTGCTAGGGGTGCTAGGGGTGCTAGGGATGGTAGGGGTGCTAGGGATGCTAAGTATGCTAGGGGTGCTAGGGATGCTAGGGATGCTAGGGATGCTAGGGGTGCTAGGGGTGCTAGGGATGGTAGGGGTGCTAGGGATGCTAGGGATGCTAGGGGTGCTAGGGATGCTAGGGGTGCTCGGGGTGCTAGGGATGCTAGGGATGCTAGGAGTGCTAGGGGTGCTAAGGGTGGTAGGGGTGCTAGGGGTGCTAGGGATGGTAGGGGTGCTAGGGATGCTAGGAGTGCTAGGGATGCTAGGGGTGCTCGGGATGCTAGGAGTGCTAGGGGTGCTAGGGATGCTAAGGGTGCTAGGGGTGCTAGGGGTGCTTGGGGTGCTAGGGATGCTAGGGATGCTAGGGGTGCTCAGGGTGCTCGGGGTGCTAGGGATGCTAGGGATGCTAGGGGTGCTAGGGGTGCTCGGGGTGCTAGGGATGCTAGGAGTGCTAGGGGTGCTAGGGATGCTAGGGATGCTAGGGGTGCTTGGGGTGCTAGGGATGCTAGGGATGCTAGGAGTGCTAGGGGTGCTAGGGATGCTAAGGGTGCTAGGGGTGCTAGGGGTGCTAGGGATGGTAGGGGTGCTAGGGATGCTAGGGATGCTAGGGGTGCTAGGGATGCTAGGGATGCTAGGGGTGCTAGGGATGCTAGGGGTGCTAGGGGTGCTCGTGGTGCTAGGGATGCTAGGGATGCTAGGGATGCTAGGGGTGCTAGGGGTGCTAGGGATGGTAGGGGTGCTAGGGATGCTAAGTATGCTAGGGGTGCTAGGGATGCTAGGGGTGCTAGGGATGCTAGGGATGCTAGGGGTGCTAGGGGTGCTAGGGGTGCTAGGGATGGTAGGGGTGCTAGGGATGCTAGGGGTGCTAGGGATGCTAGGGGTGCTCGGGGTGCTAGGGATGCTAGGGATGCTAGCAGTGCTAGGGGTGCTAGGGATGCTAAGGGTGGTAGGGGTGCTAGGGGTGCTAGGGA
The DNA here is from genome assembly GCF_037039965.1 of Doryrhamphus excisus. Lineage (NCBI taxonomy): Eukaryota > Metazoa > Chordata > Actinopteri > Syngnathiformes > Syngnathidae > Doryrhamphus > Doryrhamphus excisus. Next base: position 23,534,173 of record NC_136363.1, read on the forward strand.
TGGTAGGAGTGCTAGGGATGCTAGGGATGCTAGGAGTGCTAGGGATGCTAGGGGTGCTCGGGATGCTAGGAGTGCTAGGAGTGCTAGGGATGCTAGGGATGCTAGGGGTGCTAGGGATGCTAGGGGTGCTAGGGGTGCTAGGGATGCTAGGGGTGCTAGGGATGCTAGGGGTGCTAGGGGTGCTAGGGTTGCTTGGGGTGCTAGGGATGCTAGGGATGCTAGGGGTGCTAGGGGTGCTTGGGGTGCTAGGGATGCTAGGGGTGCTAGGGGTGCTAGGGATGCTAGGGGTGCTAGGGATGCTAGGGATGCTAGGGGTGCTAGGGATGCTAGGGGTGCTAGGGGTGCTAGGGGTGCTATGGATGCTAGGGTTGCTAGGGGTGCTAGGGGTGCTCGTGGTGCTAGGGATGCTAGGAGTACTAGGAGTGCTAGGGGTGCTAGGGATGCTAGGGATGCTAGGGGTGCTAGGGATGCTAGGGGTGCTTAGGGTGCTAGGGATGCTAGGGATGCTAGGGGTGCTAGGGGTGCTAGGGATGCTAGGGGTGCTAGGGGTGCTAGGGGTGCTCGTGGTGCTAGGGATGCTAGGAGTACTAGGAGTGCTAGGGGTGCTAGGGATGCTAGGGATGCTAGGGGTGCTAAGGGTGCTAGGGGTGCTAGGGATGGTAGGGGTGCTAGGGATGCTAAGTATGCTAGGGGTGCTAGGGATGCTAGGGATGCTAGGGGTGCTAGGGATGCTAGGGATGGTAGGGGTGCTAGGGATGCTAGGGATGCTAGGGGTGCTAGGGATGCTAGGGGTGCTCGGGGTGCTAGGGATGCTAGGAGTGCTAGGGGTGCTAGGGATTCTAAGGGTGCTAGGGGTGCTAGGGGTGCTAGGGGTGCTAGGGGTGCTAGGGATGCTAGGAGTGCTAGGGATGCTAGGGGTGCTAGGGATGCTAGGGATGCTAGGGATGCTAGGGGTGCTAGGGATGCTAGGGGTGCTAGGGATGCTAGGGGTGCTAGGGGTGCTCGGGGTGCTAGGGATGCTAGGAGTGCTAGGGGTGCTAGGGATGCTAGGGATGCTAGGGGTGCTTGGGGTGCTAGGGATGCTAGGGATGCTAGGAGTGCTAGGGGTGCTAGGGATGCTAGGGATGCTAGGAGTGCAAGGGGTGCTAGGGATGCTAAGGGTGCTAGGGGTGCTAGGGGTGCTAGGGATGCTAGGGATGCTAGGGATGCTAGGGGTGCTAGGGATGCTAAGTATGCTAGGAGTGCTAGGGATGCTAGGGGTGCTCGGGATGCTAGGGATGCTAGGAGTGCTAGGGGTGCTAGGGATGCTAAGGGTGGTAGGGGTGCTAGGGGTGCTAGGGATGGTAGGGGTGCTAGGGATGCTAGGAGTGCTAGGGATGCTAGGGGTGCTAGGGGTGCTAGGGATGCTAGGGATGCTAGGGGTGCTAGGGATGCTAGGGGTGCTAGGGATGCTAGGAGTGCTAGGGGTGCTAGGGATTTTAAGAGTGCTAGGGGTGCTAGGGGTGCTAGGGGTGCTAGGGATGCTAGGGATGCTAGGGGTGCTAGGGATGCTAAGGGTGCTAGGGGTGCTAGGGGTGCTAGGGATGCTAGGGATGCTAGGGGTGCTGGGGATGCTAGGGATGCTAGGGGTGCTAGGGATGCTAAGTATGCTAGGAGTGCTAGGGGTGCTAGGGGTGCTAGAGGTGCTAGGGGTGCTAGGGATGCTAGGGATGCTAGGGGTGCTAGGGGTGCTCGTGGTGCTAGGGATGCTAGGAGTACTAGGAGTGCTAGCGGTGCTAGGGATGCTAGGGATGCTAGGGATGCTAGGGGTGCTAGGGATGCTAGGGGTGCTAGGGGTGCTTGTTGTGCTAGGGATGCTAGGGATGCTAGGGATGCTAGGGGTGCTAGGGGTGCTAGGGGTGCTAGGGATGGTAGGGGTGCTAGGGATGCTAAGTATGCCAGGGGTGCTAGGGATGCTAGGGATGCTAGGGATGCTAGGGGTGCTAGGGGTGCTAGGGATGGTAGGGGTGCTAGGGATGCTAGGGATGCTAGGGGTGCTAGGGATGCTAGGGGTGCTCGGGGTGCTAGGGATGCTAGGGATGCTAGGAGTGCTAGGGATGCCAAGGGTGGTAGGGGTGCTAGGGGTGCTAGGGATGGTAGGGGTGCTAGGGATGCTAGGAGTGCTAGGGATGCTAGGGGTGCTCGGGATGCTAGGAGTGCTAGGGGTGCTAGGGATGCTAGGGGTGCTAGGGATGCTAGGGGTGCTAGGGGTGCTAGGGATGCTAGGGGTGCTAGGGGTGCTAGGGGTGCTTGGGGTGCTAGGGATGCTAGGGATGCTATAGGTGCTAGGGGTGCTAGGGATGCTAGGGATGCTAGGGGTGCTAGGGGTGCTAGGGATGCTAGGGATGCTAGGGGTGCTAGGGATGCTAGGGGTGCTAGGGGTGCTAGGGGTGCTAGGGATGCTAGGGATGCTAGGGGTGCTAGGGGTGCTAGGGGTGCTCGTGGTGCTAGGGATGCTAGGAGTACTAGGAGTGCTAGGGGTGCTAGGGATGCTAGGGATGCTAGGGGTGCTAGGGATGCTAGGGGTGCTAGGGGTGCTTGTTGTGCTAGGGATGCTAGGGATGCTAGGGGTGCTAGGGGTCCTAGGGGTGCTAGGGGTGCTAGGGATGGTAGGGGTGCTAGGGATGCTAAGTATGCTAGGCATGCTAGGGGTGCTAGGGATGCTAGGGGTGCTAGGGGTGCTTGTTGTGCTAGGGATGCTAGGGATGCTAGGGATGCTAGGGGTGCTAGGGGTGCTAGGAATGCTAGGGATGCTAGGGGTGCTAGGGATGCTAGGGATGCTAGGGATGCTAGGAGTGCTAGGGATGCTAGGGGTGCTAGGGGTGCTAGGGATGCTAGGGATGCTAGGGATGCTAGGGGTGCTAGGGATGCTAGGGGTGCTAGGGATGCTAGGGGTGCTCGGGGTGCTAGGGATGCTAGGAGTGGTAGGGGTGCTAGGGATGCTAGGGATGCTAGGGGTGCTTGGGGTGCTAGGGATGCTAGGGATGCTAGGAGTGCTAGGGGTGCTAGGGATGCTAAGGGTGCTAGGGGTGCTAGGGGTGCTAGGGATGGTAGGGGTGCTAGGGATGCTAGGGATGCTAGGGGTGCTAGGGATGCTAGGGATGCTAGGGATGCTAGGGATGCTAGGGGTGCTAGGGATGCTAGGGGTGCTAGGGGTGCTAGGGGTGCTAGGGATGCTAGGGGTGCTAGGGGTGCTAGGGGTGCTAGGGATGCTAGGGGTGCTAGGGGTGCTAGGGATGCTAGGGGTGCTAGGAATGCTAGGGGTGCTAGGGGTGCTAGGGATGCTAGGGATGCTAGGGATGCTAGGGGTGCTAGGGGTGCTAGGGGTGCTTGTGGTGCTAAGGATGCTAGGAGTACTAGGAGTGCTAGGGGTGCTAGGGATGCTAGGGATGCTAGGGATGCTAGGGGTGCTAGGGATGCTAGGGGTGCTAGGGGTGCTTGGGGTGCTAGGGGTGCTAGGGGTGCTAGGGATGGTAGGGGTGCTAGGGATGCTAAGTATGCTAGGGGTGCTAGGGATGCTAGGGATGCTAGGGGTGCTAGGGATGCTAGGGATGCTAGGGATGGTAGGGGTGCTAGGGATGCTAGGGATGCTAGGGGTGCTCGGGGTGCTAGGGATGCTAGGGATGCTAGGAGTGCTAGGGGTGCTAGGGATGCTAAGGGTGCTAGGGGTGCTAGGGGTGCTAGGGATGGTAGGGGTGCTAGGGATGCTAGGGATGCTAGGAGTGCTAGGGATGCTAGGGGTGCTAGGGGTGCTAGGGATGCTAGGGATGCTAGGGATGCTAGGGATGCTAAGGGTGCTAGGGATGCTAGGGGTGCTAGGGATGCTAGGGGTGCTAGGGGTGCTCGGGGTGCTAGGGATGCTAGGAGTGCTAGGGGTGCTAGGGATGCTAGGGATGCTAGGGGTGCTTGGGGTGCTAGGGATGCTAGGGATGCTAGGAGTGCTAGGGGTGCTAGGGATGCTAAGGGTGCTAGGAGTGGTAGGGGTGCTAGGGATGGTAGGGGTGCTAGGGATGCTAGGGATGCTAGGGGTGCTAGGGATGCTAGGGGTGCTAGGGGTGCTTGGGGTGCTAGGGATGCTAGGGATGCTAGGGGTGCTCGGGGTGCTAGGGATGCTAGGGATGCTAGGGGTGCTAGGGGTGCTAGGGATGCTAGGGGTGCTAGGGATGCTAGGGGTGCTAGGGGTGCTAGGGGTGCTTGGGGTGCTAGGGATGCTAGGGATGCTAGGGGTGCTAGGGGTGCTAGGGATGCTAGGGGTGCTAGGGGTGCTAGGGATGCTAGGGATGCTAGGGGTGCTAGGGATGCTAGGGGTGCTAGGGGTGCTAGGGTTGCTATGGATGCTAGGGATGCTAGGGGTGCTAGGGGTGCTAGGGGTGCTCGTGGTGCTAGGGATGCTAGGAGTACTAGGAGTGCTAGGGGTGCTAGGGATGCTAGGGATGCTAGGGGTGCTAGGGATGCTAGGGGTGCTAGGGGTGCTTGGGGTGCTAGGGATGCTAGGGATGCTAGGGGTGCTAGGGGTGCTAGGGATGCTAAGTATGCTAGGGGTGCTAGGGATGCTAGGGATGCTAGGGGTGCTAGGGATGCTAGGGGTGCTAGGGGTGCTAGGGGTGCTAGGGATGGTAGGGGTGCTAGAGATGCTAGGGATGCTAGGGGTGCTAGGGATGCTAGGGGTGCTCGGGGTGCTAGGGATGCTAGGGATGCTAGGAGTGCTAGGGGTGCTAGGGATGCTAAGGGTGGTAGGGGTGCTAGGGGTGCTAGGGATGGTAGGGGTGCTAGGGATGCTAGGGATGCTAGGAGTGCTAGGGATGCTAGGGGTGCTAGGGGTGCTAGGGATGCTAGGGATGCTAAGGATGCTAGGGATGCTAGGGGTGCTAGGGATGCTAGGGGTGCTAGGGGTGCTCGGGGTGCTAGGGATGCTAGGAGTGCTAAGGGTGCTAGGGATGCTAGGGGTGCTAGGGATGCTAGGGGTGCTAGGGGTGCTCGGGGTGCTAGGGATGCTAGGGATGCTAGGGGTGCTAGGGGTGCTAGGGATGCTAGGGATGCTAGGGGTGCTGGGGATGCTAGGGATGCTAGGGGTGCTAGGGATGCTAAGTATGCTAGGAGTGCTAGGGATGCTAGGGGTGCTCGGGGTGCTAGGGATGCTAGGGATGCTAGGAGTGCTAGGGGTGCTAGGGATGCTAAGGGTGGTAGGGGTGCTAGGGGTGCTAGGGATGGTAGGGGTGCTAGGGATGCTAGGAGTGCTAGGGATGCTAGGGGTGCTAGGGGTGCTAGGGATGCTAGGGATGCTAGGGATGCTAGGGGTGCTAGGGATGCTAGGGGTGCTAGGGATGCTAGGGGTGCTAGGGGTGCTCGGGGTGCTAGGAGTGCTAGGGGTGCTAGGGATGCTAGGGATGCTAGGGGTGCTCGGGGTGCTAGGGATGCTAGGGATGCTAGGAGTGCTAGGGGTGCTAGGGATGCTAAGAGTGCTAGGGGTGCTAGGGGTGCTAGGGGTGCTAGGGATGCTAGGGATGCTAGGGGTGCTAGGGATGCTAGGGGTGCTAGGGATGCTAGGGGTGCTAGGGGTGCTAGGGATGCTAGGGGTGCTAGGGGTGCTCGTGGTGCTAGGGATGCTAGGAGTACTAGGAGTGCTAGGGGTGCTAGGGATGCTAGGGATGCTAGGGGTGCTAGGGGTGCTTGGGGTGCTAGAGATGCTAGGGATGCTAGGGATGCTAGGGGTGCTAGGGGTGCTAGGGGTGCTAGGGATGCTAGGGGTGCTAGGGATGCTAGGGGTGGTAGGGATGCTAGGGATGCTAGGGGTGCTAGGGATGCTAGGGATGCTAGGGGTGCTGGGGATGCTAGGGATGCTAGGGATGCTAGGGATGCTAGGGGTGCTAGGGATGCTAGGGGTGCTAGGGATGCTAGGGGTGCTAGGGGTGCTAGGGATGCTAGGGGTGCTAGGGGTGCTCGTGGTGCTAGGGATGCTAGGAGTACTAGGAGTGCTAGGGGTGCTAGGGGTGCTAGGGATGCTAGGGATGCTAGGGGTGCACGGGGTGCTCGGGGTGCTAGGGATGCTAGGAGTGCTAGGGGTGCTAGGGATGCTAAGGGTGCTAGGGGTGCTGGGGATGGTAGGGGTGCTAGGGATGCTAGGGATGCTAGGGGTGCTAGGGATGCTAGGGATGCTAGGGGTGCTAGGGGTGCTTGGGATGCTAGGGATGCTAGGGGTGCTAGGGATGCTAGGGGTGCTAGGGATGCTAGGAGTGCTAGGGGTGCTAGGGATGCTAAGAGTGCTAGGGGTGCTAGGGGTGCTAGGGGTGCTAGGGATGCTAGGGATGCTAGGGGTGCTAGGGATGCTAAGGGTGCTAGGGGTGCTAGGGGTGCTAGGGATGCTAGGGATGCTAGGGGTGCTGGGGATGCTAGGGATGCTCGGGGTGCTAGGGATGCTAAGTATGCTAGGAGTGCTAGGGGTGCTAGGGGTGCTAGAGGTGCTAGGGGTGCTAGGGATGCTAGGGGTGCTAGGGGTGCTCGTGGTGCTAGGGATGCTAGGAGTACTAGGAGTACTAGGGGTGCTAGGGATGCTAGGGATGCTAGGGATGCTAGGGGTGCTAGGGATGCTAGGGGTGCTAGGGGTGCTTGTTGTGCTAGGGATGCTAGGGATGCTAGGGATGCTAGGGGTGCTAGGGGTGCTAGGGGTGCTAGGGATGGTAGGGGTGCTAGGGATGCTAAGTATGCTAGGGGTGCTAGGGATGCTAGGGATGCTAGGGATGCTAGGGGTGCTAGGGGTGCTAGGGATGGTAGGGGTGCTAGGGATGCTAGGGATGCTAGGGGTGCTAGGGATGCTAGGGGTGCTCGGGGTGCTAGGGATGCTAGGGATGCTAGGAGTGCTAGGGGTGCTAGGGATGCTAAGGGTGGTAGGGGTGCTAGGGGTGCTAGGGATGGTAGGGGTGCTAGGGATGCTAGGAGTGCTAGGGATGCTAGGGGTGCTCGGGATGCTAGGAGTGCTAGGGGTGCTAGGGATGCTAGGGGTGCTAGGGATGCTAGGGGTGCTAGGGGTGCTAGGGATGCTAGGGGTGCTAGGGGTGCTAGGGGTGCTAGGGGTGCTAGGGATGCTAGGGATGCTAGAGGTGCTAGGGGTGCTAGGGATGCTAGGGATGCTAGGGGTGCTAGGGGTGCTAGGGATGCTAGGGATGCTAGGGGTGCTAGGGATGCTAGGGGTGCTAGGGGTGCTAGGGGTGCTAGGGATGCTAGGGATGCTAGGGGTGCTAGGGGTGCTAGGGGTGCTCGTGGTGCTAGGGATGCTAGGAGTACTAGGAGTGCTAGGGGTGCTAGGGATGCTAGGGATGCTAGGGGTGCTAGGGATGCTAGGGGTGCTAGGGGTGCTTGTTGTGCTAGGGATGCTAGGGATGCTAGGGATGCTAGGGGTCCTAGGGGTGCTAGGGGTGCTAGGGATGGTAGGGGTGCTAGGGATGCTAAGTATGCTAGGGATGCTAGGGGTGCTAGGGGTGCTAGGGGTGCTAGGGATGCTAGGGGTGCTCGGGGTGCTAGGGATGCTAGGGGTGCTAGGGGTGCTTGGGGTGCTAGGGATGCTAGGGGTGCTAGGGGTGCTAGGGGTGCTCGTGGTGCTAGGGATGCTAGGAGTACTAGGAGTGCTAGGGGTGCTAGGGGTGCTAGGGATGCTAGGGATGGTAGGGGTGCTAGGGATGCTAGGGGTGCTAGGGATGCTAGGGGTGCTTGGGGTGCTAGAGATGCTAGGGATGCTAGGGATGCTAGGGGTGCTAGGGGTGCTAGGGGTGCTAGGGATGCTAGGGGTGCTAGGGATGCTAGGGATGCTAGGGATGCTAGGGGTGCTAGGGGTGCTAGGGATGCTAGGGGTGCTAGGGATGCTAGGGGTGCTAGGGGTGCTAGGGATGCTAGGGATGCTAGGGATGCTAGGGGTGCTAGGGGTGCTAGGGGTGCTTGTGGTGCTAGGGATGCTAGGAGTACTAGGAGTGCTAGGGGTGCTAGGGATGCTAGGGATGCTAGGGGTGCTAGGGATGCTAGGGGTGCTAGGGGTGCTTGGGGTGCTAGGGGTGCTAGGGGTGCTAGGGATGGTAGGGGTGCTAGGGATGCTAAGTATGCTAGGGGTGCTAGGGATGCTAGGGATGCTAGGGGTGCTAGGGATGCTAGGGATGGTAGGGGTGCTAGGGATGCTAGGGATGCTAGGGGTGCTCGGGGTGCTAGGGATGCTAGGGATGCTAGGAGTGCTAGGGGTGCTAGGGATGCTAAGGGTGCTAGGGGTGCTAGGGGTGCTAGGGATGGTAGGGGTGCTAGGGATGCTAGGGATGCTAGGAGTGCTAGGGATGCTAGGGGTGCTAGGGGTGCTAGGGATGCTAGGGATGCTAGGGATGCTAAGGGTGCTAGGGATGCTAGGGGTGCTAGGGATGCTAGGGGTGCTAGGGGTGCTCGGGGTGCTAGGGATGGTAGGGGTGCTAGGGATGCTAAGTATGCTAGGGGTGCTAGGGATGCTAGGGATGCTAGGGGTGCTAGGGATGCTAGGGATGCTAGGGATGGTAGGGGTGCTAGGGATGCTAGGGATGCTAGGGGTGCTCGGGGTGCTAGGGATGCTAGGGATGCTAGGAGTGCTAGGGGTGCTAGGGATGCTAAGGGTGCTAGGGGTGCTAGGGGTGCTAGGGATGGTAGGGGTGCTAGGGATGCTAGGGATGCTAGGAGTGCTAGGGATGCTAGGGGTGCTAGGGGTGCTAGGGATGCTAGGGATGCTAGGGATGCTAGGGATGCTAAGGGTGCTAGGGATGCTAGGGGTGCTAGGGGTGCTCGGGGTGCTAGGGATGCTAGGAGTGCTAGGGGTGCTAGGGATGCTAGGGATGCTAGGGGTGCTTGGGGTGCTAGGGATGCTAGGGATGCTAGGAGTGCTAGGGGTGCTAGGGATGCTAAGGGTGCTAGGAGTGGTAGGGGTGCTAGGGATGGTAGGGGTGCTAGGGATGCTAGGGATGCTAGGGGTGCTAGGGATGCTAGGGGTGCTAGGGGTGCTTGGGGTGCTAGGGATGCTAGGGATGCTAGGGGTGCTCGGGGTGCTAGGGATGCTAGGGATGCTAGGGGTGCTAGGGGTGCTAGGGATGCTAGGGGTGCTAGGGATGCTAGGGATGCTAGGGGTGCTAGGGGTGCTAGGGATGCTAGGGGTGCTAGGGATGCTAGGGATGCTAGGGGTGCTAGGGATGCTAGGGGTGCTAGGGGTGCTAGGGGTGCTATGGATGCTAGGGATGCTAGGGGTGCTAGGGGTGCTCGTGGTGCTAGGGATGCTAGGAGTACTAGGAGTGCTAGGGGTGCTAGGGATGCTAGGGATGCTAGGGGTGCTAGGGATGATAGGGGTGCTAGGGGTGCTTGGGGTGCTAGGGATGCTAGGGATGCTAGGGGTGCTAGGGGTGCTAAGTATGCTAGGGGTGCTAGGGATGCTAGGGATGCTAGGGGTGCTAGGGATGCTAGGGATGCTAGGGGTGCTAGGGGTGCTAGGGGTGCTAGGGATGCTAGGGATGCTAGGGGTGCTAGGGATGCTAGGGGTGCTAGGGGTGCTAGGGGTGCTAGGGATGCTAGGGATGCTAGGGGTGCTAGGGGTGCTAGGGGTGCTCGTGGTGCTAGGGATGCTAGGAGTACTAGGAGTGCTAGGGGTGCTAGGGATGCTAGGGATGCTAGGGGTGCTAGGGATGCTAGGGGTGCTAGGGGTGCTAGGGGTGCTTGGGGTGCTAGGGATGCTAGGGATGCTAGGGGTGCTAGGGGTGCTAGGGGTGCTAGGGATGGTAGGGGTGCTAGGGATGCTAAGTATGCTAGGGGTGCTAGGGATGCTAGGGATGCTAGGGGTGCTAGGGATGCTAGGGATGGTAGGGGTGCTAGGGATAATAGGGATGCTAGGGGTGCTAGGGATGCTAGGGGTGCTCGGGGTGCTAGGGATGCTAGGGATGCTAGGAGTGCTAGGGGTGCTAGGGATGCTAAGGGTGCTAGGGGTGCTAGGGGTGCTAGGGGTGCTAGGGATGCTAGGGATGCTAGGAGTGCTAGGGATGCTAGGGGTGCTAGGGATGCTAGGGATGCTAGGGATGCTAGGGGTGCTAGGGATGCTAGGGGTGCTAGGGGTGCTCGGGGTGCTAGGGATGCTAGGAGTGCTAGGGATGCTAGGGATGCTAGGGGTGCTAGGGATGCTAGGGATGCTAGGAGTGCTAGGGGTGCTAGGGATGCTAGGGATGCTAGGAGTGCTAGGGGTGCTAGGGATGCTAAGGGTGCTAGGGGTGGTAGGGGTGCTAGGGATGCTAGGGATGCTAGGGATGCTAGGGGTGCTAGGGATGCTAAGTATGCTAGGAGTGCTAGGGATGCTAGGGGTGCTCGGGATGCTAGGGATGCTAGGAGTGCTAGGGGTGCTAGGGATGCTAAAGGTGGTAGGGGTGCTAGGGGTGCTAGGGATGGTAGGGGTGCTAGGGATGCTAGGAGTGCTAGGGATGCTAGGGGTGCTAGGGGTGCTAGGGATGCTAGGGATGCTAGGGGTGCTAGGGATGCTAGGGGTGCTAGGGATGCTAGGAGTGCTAGGGGTGCTAGGGATGCTAAGAGTGCTAGGGGTGCTAGGGGTGCTAAGGGTGCTAGGGATGCTAGGGGTGCTAGGGATGCTAAGGGTGCTAGGGGTGCTAGGGATGCTAGGGATGCTAGGGGTGCTGGGGATGCTAGGGATGCTAGGGGTGCTAGGGATGCTAAGTATGCTAGGAGTGCTAGGGGTGCTAGGGGTGCTAGAGGTGCTAGGGGTGCTAGGGATGCTAGGAATGCTAGGGGTGCTAGGGGTGCTCGTGGTGCTAGGGATGCTAGGAGTACTAGGAGTGCTAGGGGTGCTAGGGATGCTAGGGATGCTAGGGGTGCTAGGGATGATAGGGGGGCTAGGGGTGCTTGTTGTGCTAGGGATGCTAGGGATGCTAGGGATGCTAGGGGTGCTGGGGGTGCTAGGGATGGTAGGGGTGCTAGAGATGCTAAGTATGCTAGGGGTGCTAGGGATGCTAGGGATGCTAGGGATGCTAGGGGTGCTAGGGGTGCTAGGGATGGTAGGGGTGCTAGGGATGCTAGGGATGCTAGGGGTGCTAGGGATGCTAGGGGTGCTCGGGGTGCTAGGGATGCTAGGGATGCTAGGAGTGCTAGGGGTGCTAGGGATGCTAAGGGTGGTAGGGGTGCTAGGGGTGCTAGGGATGGTAGGGGTGCTAGGGATGCTAGGGATGCTAGGAGTGCTAGGGATGCTAGGGGTGCTCGGGATGCTAGGAGTGCTAGGGGTGCTAGGGATGCTAGGGGTGCTAGGGATGCTAGGGGTGCTAGGGGTGCTAGGGATGCTAGGGGTGCTAGGGGTGCTAGGGGTGCTTGGGGTGCTAGGGATGCTAGGGATGCTAGAGGTGCTAGGGGTGCTAGGGATGCTAGGGATGCTAGGGGTGCTAGGGGTGCTAGGGATGCTAGGGATGCTAGGGGTGCTAGGGATGCTAGGGGTGCTAGGGGTGCTAGGGGTGCTAGGGATGCTAGGGATGCTAGGGGTGCTAGGGGTGCTCGTGGTGCTAGGGATGCTAGGAGTACTAGGAGTGCTAGGGGTGCTAGGGATGCTAGGGATGCTAGGGGTGCTAGGGATGCTAGGGGTGCTTGTTGTGCTAGGGATGCTAGGGATGCTAGGGATGCTAGGGGTACTAGGGGTGCTAGGGGTGCTAGGGATGGTAGGGGTGCTAGGGATGCTAAGTATGCTAGGGATGCTAAGGGTGCTTGTTGTGCTAGGGATGCTAGGGATGCTAGGGATGCTAGGGGTGCTAGGGGTGCTAGGAATGCTAGGGATGCTAGGGGTGCTAGGGATGCTAGGGATGCTAGGGATGGTAGGGGTGCTAGGGATGCTAGGGATGCTAGGGGTGCTAGGGGTGCTCGGGGTGCTAGGGATGCTAGGGATGCTAGGAGTGCTAGGGGTGCTAGGGATGCTAAGGGTGCTAGGGGTGCTAGGGATGGTAGGGGTGCTAGGGATGCTAGGGATGCTAGGAGTGCTAGGGATGCTAGGGGTGCTAGGGGTGCTAGGGATGCTAGGGATGCTAGGGATGCTAGGGGTGCTAGGGATGCTAGGGGTGCTAGGGATGCTAGGGGTGCTCGGGGTGCTAGGGATGCTAGGAGTCTTAGGGGTGCTAGGGGTGCTGGGGATGGTAGGGGTGCTAGGGATGCTAGGGATGCTAGGGGTGCTAGGGATGCTAGGGATGCTAGGGGTGCTAGGGGTGCTTGGGGTGCTAGGGATGCTAGGGGTGCTAGGGATGCTAGGGATGCTAGGGGTGCTAGGGGTGCTAGGGGTGCTAGGGATGCTAGGGGTGCTAGGGGTGCTAGGGGTGCTTGTGGTGCTAGGGATGCTAGGAGTGCTAGGGATGCTAGGGATGCTAGGGGTGCTAGGGATGCTAGGGGTGCTAGGGGTGCTAGGGATGCTAGGGGTGGTAGGGGTGCTAGGGGTGCTAGGGGTGCTAGGGATGCTAGGGGTGCTAGGGATGCTAGGGGTGCTAGGGATGCTAGGGGTGCTAGGGGTGCTAGGGGTGCTAGGGATGGTAGGGGTGCTAGGGATGCTAAGTATGCTAGGGGTGCTAGGGATGCTAGGGATGCTAGGGGTGCTAGGGATGCTAGGGATGCTAGGGATGGTAGGGGTGCTAGGGATGCTAGGGATGCTAGGGGTGCTCGGGGTGCTAGGGATGCTAGGGATGCTAGGAGTGCTAGGGGTGCTAGGGATGCTAAGGGTGCTAGGGGTGCTAGGGGTGCTAGGGATGGTAGGGGTGCTAGGGATGCTAGGGATGCTAGGAGTGCTAGGGATGCTAGGGGTGCTAGGGGTGCTAGGGATGCTAGGGATGCTAGGGATGCTAAGGGTGCTAGGGATGCTAGGGGTGCTAGGGATGCTAGGGGTGCTAGGGGTGCTCGGGGTGCTAGGGATGCTAGGAGTGCTAGGGGTGCTAGGGATGCTAGGGATGCTAGGGGTGCTTGGGGTGCTAGGGATGCTAGGGATGCTAGGAGTGCTAGGGGTGCTAGGGATGCTAAGGGTGCTAGGAGTGGTAGGGGTGCTAGGGATGGTAGGGGTGCTAGGGATGCTAGGGATGCTAGGGTTGCTAGGGATGCTAGGGATGCTAGGGGTGCTAGGGGTGCTAGGGATGCTAGGGATGCTAGGGGTGCTCGGGGTGCTAGGGATGCTAGGGATGCTAGGAGTGCTAGGGGTGCTAGGGATGCTAGGGGTGCTAGGGATGCTAGGGGTGCTAGGGGTGCTTGGGGTGCTAAGGATGCTAGGGATGCTAGGGGTGCTAGGGGTGCTAGGGATGCTAGGGGTGCTAGGGATGCTAGGGATGCTAGGGGTGCTAGGGATGCTAGGGGTGCTAGGGGTGCTATGGATGCTAGGGATGCTAGGGATGCTAGGGGTGCTAGGGGTGCTCGTGGTGCTAGGGATGCTAGGAGTACTAGGAGTGCTAGGGGTGCTAGGGATGCTAGGGATGCTAGGGGTGCTAGGGATGCTAGGGGTGCTAGGGGTGCTTGGGGTGCTAGGGATGCTAGGGATGCTAGGGGTGCTAGGGGTGCTAGGGATGCTAGGGATGCTAGGGGTGCTAGGGGTGCTAGGGGTGCTCGTGGTGCTAGGGATGCTAGGAGTACTAGGAGTGCTAGGGGTGCTAGGGATGCTAGGGATGCTAGGGGTGCTAGGGGTGCTAGGGGTGCTAGGGATGGTAGGGGTGCTAGGGATGCTAAGTATGCTAGGGGTGCTAGGGATGCTAGGGATGCTAGGGGTGCTAGGGATGCTAGGGATGGTAGGGGTGCTAGGGATGCTAGGGATGCTAGGGGTGCTAGGGATGCTAGGGGTGCTCGGGGTGCTAGGGATGCTAGGAGTGCTAGGGGTGCTAGGGATGCTAAGGGTGCTAGGGGTGCTAGGGGTGCTAGGGATGCTAGGGATGCTAGGAGTGCTAGGGATGCTAGGGGTGCTGGGATGCTAGGGATGCTAGGGATGCTAGGGGTGCTAGGGATGCTAGGGGTGCTAGGGGTGCTCGGGGTGCTAGGGATGCTAGGAGTGCTAGGGGTGCTAGGGATGCTAGGGATGCTAGGGGTGCTTGGGGTGCTAGGGATGCTAGGGATGCTAGGAGTGCTAGGGGTGCTAGGGATGCTAGGGATGCTAGGAGTGCTAGGGGTGCTAGGGATGCTAAGGGTGCTAGGGGTGCTAGGGGTGCTAGGGATGCTTGGGATGCTAGGGATGCTAGGGGTGCTAGGGATGCTAAGTATGCTAGGAGTGCTAGGGATGCTAGGGGTGCTCGGGATGCTAGGGATGCTAGGAGTGCTAGGGGTGCTAGGGATGCTAAGGGTGGTAGGGGTGCTAGGGGTGCTAGGGATGGTAGGGGTGCTAGGGATGCTAGGAGTGCTAGGGATGCTAGGGGTGCTAGGGGTGCTAGGGATGCTAGGGATGCTAGGGATGCTAGGGGTGCTAGGGATGCTAGGGGTGCTAGGGATGCTAGGAGTGCTAGGGGTGCTAGGGATGCTAAGAGTGCTAGGGGTGCTAGGGGTGCTAGGGGTGCTAGGGATGCTAGGGGTGCTAGGGATGCTAAGGCTGCTAGGGGTGCTAGGGGTGCTAGGGATGCTAGGGATGCTAGGGGTGCTGGGGATGCTAGGGATGCTCGGGGTGCTAGGGATGCTAAGTATGCTAGGAGTGCTAGGGGTGCTAGGGGTGCTAGAGGTGCTAGGGGTGCTAGGGATGCTAGGGATGCTAGGGGTGCTAGGGGTGCTCGTGGTGCTAGGGATGCTAGGAGTACTAGGAGTGCTAGGGGTGCTAGGGATGCTAGGGATGCTAGGGATGCTAGGGGTGCTAGGGATGCTAGGGGTGCTAGGGGTGCTTGTTGTGCTAGGGATGCTAGGGATGCTAGGGATGCTAGGGGTGCTAGGGGTGCTAGGGGTGCTAGGGATGGTAGGGGTGCTAGGGATGCTAAGTATGCTAGGGGTGCTAGGGATGCTAGGGATGCTAGGGATGCTAGGGGTGCTAGGGGTGCTAGGGATGGTAGGGGTGCTAGGGATGCTAGGGATGCTAGGGGTGCTAGGGATGCTAGGGGTGCTCGGGGTGCTAGGGATGCTAGGGATGCTAGGAGTGCTAGGGGTGCTAGGGATGCTAAGGGTGGTAGGGGTGCTAGGGGTGCTAGGGATGGTAGGGGTGCTAGGGATGCTAGGAGTGCTAGGGATGCTAGAGGTGCTCGGGATGCTAGGAGTGCTAGGGGTGCTAGGGATGCTAGGGGTGCTAGGGATGCTAGGGGTGCTAGGGGTGCTAGGGATGCTAGGGGTGCTAGGGGTGCTAGGGGTGCTAGGGGTGCTTGGGGTGCTAGGGATGCTAGGGATGCTAGAGGTGCTAGGGGTGCTAGGGATGCTAGGGATGCTAGGGGTGCTAGGGGTGCTAGGAGTGGTAGGGGTGCTAGGGATGGTAGGGGTGCTAGGGATGCTAGGGATGCTAGGGGTGCTAGGGATGCTAGGGGTGCTAGGGGTGCTTGGGGTGCTAGGGATGCTAGGGATGCTAGGGGTGCTCGGGGTGCTAGGGATGCTAGGGATGCTAGGGGTGCTAGGGGTGCTAGGGATGCTAGGGGTGCTAGGGATGCTAGGGATGCTAGGGGTGCTAGGGGTGCTAGGGATGCTAGGGGTGCTAGGGATGCTAGGGATGCTAGGGGTGCTAGGGATGCTAGGGGTGCTAGGGGTGCTAGGGGTGCTATGGATGCTAGGGATGCTAGGGATGCTAGGGGTGCTAGGGGTGCTCGTGGTGCTAGGGATGCTAGGAGTACTAGGAGTGCTAGGGGTGCTAGGGATGCTAGGGATGCTAGGGGTGCTAGGGATGATAGGGGTGCTAGGGGTGCTTGGGGTGCTAGGGATGCTAGGGATGCTAGGGGTGCTAGGGGTGCTAAGTATGCTAGGGGTGCTAGGGATGCTAGGGATGCTAGGGGTGCTAGGGATGCTAGGGGTGCTAGGGGTGCTAGGGGTGCTAGGGATGCTAGGGATGCTAGGGGTGCTAGGGATGCTAGGGGTGCTAGGGGTGCTAGGGGTGCTAGGGATGCTAGGGATGCTAGGGGTGCTAGGGGTGCTAGGGGTGCTCGTGGTGCTAGGGATGCTAGGAGTACTAGGAGTGCTAGGGGTGCTAGGGATGCTAGGGATGCTAGGGGTGCTAGGGATGCTAGGGGTGCTAGGGGTGCTTGGGGTGCTAGGGATGCTAGGGATGCTAGGGGTGCTAGGGGTGCTAGGGATGGTAGGGGTGCTAGGGATGCTAAGTATGCTAGGGGTGCTAGGGATGCTAGGGATGCTAGGGGTGCTAGGGATGCTAGGGATGGTAGGGGTGCTAGGGATAATAGGGATGCTAGGGGTGCTAGGGATGCTAGGGGTGCTCGGGGTGCTAGGGATGCTAGGGATGCTAGGAGTGCTAGGGGTGCTAGGGATGCTAAGGGTGCTAGGGGTGCTAGGGGTGCTAGGGGTGCTAGGGATGCTAGGGATGCTAGGGGTGCTAGGGATGCTAGGGATGCTAGGGATGCTAGGGGTGCTAGGGATGCTAGGGGTGCTAGGGGTGCTCGGGGTGCTAGGGATGCTAGGAGTGCTAGGGATGCTAGGGATGCTAGGGGTGCTAGGGATGCTAGGGATGCTAGGAGTGCTAGGGGTGCTAGGGATGCTAGGGATGCTAGGAGTGCTAGGGGTGCTAGGGATGCTAAGGGTGCTAGGGGTGGTAGGGGTGCTAGGGATGCTAGGGATGCTAGGGATGCTAGGGGTGCTAGGGATGCTAAGTATGCTAGGAGTGCTAGGGATGCTAGGGGTGCTCGGGATGCTAGGGATGCTAGGAGTGCTAGGGGTGCTAGGGATGCTAAAGGTGGTAGGGGTGCTAGGGGTGCTAGGGATGGTAGGGGTGCTAGGGATGCTAGGAGTGCTAGGGATGCTAGGGGTGCTAGGGGTGCTAGGGATGCTAGGGATGCTAGGGGTGCTAGGGATGCTAGGGGTGCTAGGGATGCTAGGAGTGCTAGGGGTGCTAGGGATGCTAAGAGTGCTAGGGGTGCTAGGGGTGCTAAGGGTGCTAGGGATGCTAGGGGTGCTAGGGATGCTAAGGGTGCTAGGGGTGCTAGGGATGCTAGGGATGCTAGGGGTGCTGGGGATGCTAGGGATGCTAGGGGTGCTAGGGATGCTAAGTATGCTAGGAGTGCTAGGGGTGCTAGGGGTGCTAGAGGTGCTAGGGGTGCTAGGGATGCTAGGAATGCTAGGGGTGCTAGGGGTGCTCGTGGTGCTAGGGATGCTAGGAGTACTAGGAGTGCTAGGGGTGCTAGGGATGCTAGGGATGCTAGGGGTGCTAGGGATGATAGGGGGGCTAGGGGTGCTTGTTGTGCTAGGGATGCTAGGGATGCTAGGGATGCTAGGGGTGCTGGGGGTGCTAGGGGTGCTAGGGATGGTAGGGGTGCTAGAGATGCTAAGTATGCTAGGGGTGCTAGGGATGCTAGGGATGCTAGGGATGCTAGGGGTGCTAGGGATGGTAGGGGTGCTAGGGATGCTAGGGATGCTAGGGGTGCTAGGGATGCTAGGGGTGCTCGGGGTGCTAGGGATGCTAGGGATGCTAGGAGTGCTAGGGGTGCTAGGGATGCTAAGGGTGGTAGGGGTGCTAGGGGTGCTAGGGATGGTAGGGGTGCTAGGGATGCTAGGGATGCTAGGAGTGCTAGGGATGCTAGGGGTGCTCGGGATGCTAGGAGTGCTAGGGGTGCTAGGGATGCTAGGGGTGCTAGGGATGCTAGGGGTGCTAGGGGTGCTAGGGATGCTAGGGGTGCTAGGGGTGCTAGGGGTGCTTGGGGTGCTAGGGATGCTAGGGATGCTAGAGGTGCTAGGGGTGCTAGGGATGCTAGGGATGCTAGGGGTGCTAGGGGTGCTAGGGATGCTAGGGATGCTAGGGGTGCTAGGGATGCTAGGGGTGCTAGGGGTGCTAGGGGTGCTAGGGATGCTAGGGATGCTAGGGGTGCTAGGGGTGCTCGTGGTGCTAGGGATGCTAGGAGTACTAGGAGTGCTAGGGGTGCTAGGGATGCTAGGGATGCTAGGGGTGCTAGGGATGCTAGGGGTGCTAGGGGTGCTTGTTGTGCTAGGGATGCTAGGGATGCTAGGGATGCTAGGGGTACTAGGGGTGCTAGGGGTGCTAGGGATGGTAGGGGTGCTAGGGATGCTAAGTATGCTAGGGATGCTAAGGGTGCTTGTTGTGCTAGGGATGCTAGGGATGCTAGGGATGCTAGGGGTGCTAGGGGTGCTAGGAATGCTAGGGATGCTAGGGGTGCTAGGGATGCTAGGGATGCTAGGGATGGTAGGGGTGCTAGGGATGCTAGGGATGCTAGGGGTGCTAGGGGTGCTCGGGGTGCTAGGGATGCTAGGGATGCTAGGAGTGCTAGGGGTGCTAGGGATGCTAAGGGTGCTAGGGGTGCTAGGGATGGTAGGGGTGCTAGGGATGCTAGGGATGCTAGGAGTGCTAGGGATGCTAGGGGTGCTAGGGGTGCTAGGGATGCTAGGGATGCTAGGGATGCTAGGGGTGCTAGGGATGCTAGGGGTGCTAGGGATGCTAGGGGTGCTCGGGGTGCTAGGGATGCTAGGAGTGCTAGGGGTGCTAGGGGTGCTGGGGATGGTAGGGGTGCTAGGGATGCTAGGGATGCTAGGGGTGCTAGGGATGCTAGGGATGCTAGGGGTGCTAGGGGTGCTTGGGGTGCTAGGGATGCTAGGGGTGCTAGGGATGCTAGGGATGCTAGGGGTGCTAGGGGTGCTAGGGGTGCTAGGGATGCTAGGGGTGCTAGGGGTGCTAGGGGTGCTTGTGGTGCTAGGGATGCTAGGAGTGCTAGGGATGCTAGGGATGCTAGGGGTGCTAGGGATGCTAGGGGTGCTAGGGGTGCTAGGGATGCTAGGGGTGCTAGGGGTGCTAGGGGTGCTAGGGGTGCTAGGGATGCTAGGGATGCTAGGGGTGCTAGGGATGCTAGGGGTGCTAGGGATGCTAGGGGTGCTAGGGGTGCTAGGGGTGCTAGGGATGGTAGAGGTGCTAGGGATGCTAAGTATGCTAGGGGTGCTAGGGATGCTAGGGATGCTAGGCGTGCTAGGGATGCTAGGGATGCTAGGGATGGTAGGGGTGCTAGGGATGCTAGGGATGCTAGGGGTGCTCGGGGTGCTAGGGATGCTAGGGATGCTAGGAGTGCTAGGGGTGCTAGGGATGCTAAGGGTGCTAGGGGTGCTAGGGGTGCTAGGGATGGTAGGGGTGCTAGGGATGCTAGGGATGCTAGGAGTGCTAGGGATGCTAGGGGTGCTAGGGGTGCTAGGGATGATAGGGATGCTAGGGATGCTAGGGATGCTAAGGGTGCTAGGGATGCTAGGGGTGCTAGGGATGCTAGGGGTGCTAGGGGTGCTCGGGGTGCTAGGGATGCTAGGAGTGCTAGGGGTGCTAGGGATGCTAGGGATGCTAGGGGTGCTTGGGGTGCTAGGGATGCTAGGGATGCTAGGAGTGCTAGGGGTGCTAGGGATGCTAAGGGTGCTAGGAGTGGTAGGGGTGCTAGGGATGGTAGGGGTGCTAGGGATGCTAGGGATGCTAGGGGTGCTAGGGGTGCTAGGGGTGCTTGTGGTGCTAGGGATGCTAGGAGTACTAGGAGTGCTAGGGGTGCTAGGGATGCTAGGGATGCTAGGGGTGCTAGGGATGCTAGGGGTGCTAGGGGTGCTTGGGGTGCTAGGGGTGCTAGGGGTGCTAGGGATGGTAGGGGTGCTAGGGATGCTAAGTATGCTAGGGGTGCTAGGGATGCTAGGGATGCTAGGGGTGCTAGGGATGCTAGGGATGGTAGGGGTGCTAGGGATGCTAGGGATGCTAGGGGTGCTCGGGGTGCTAGGGATGCTAGGGATGCTAGGAGTGCTAGGGGTGCTAGGGATGCTAAGGGTGCTAGGGGTGCTAGGGGTGCTAGGGATGGTAGGGGTGCTAGGGATGCTAGGGATGCTAGGAGTGCTAGGGATGCTAGGGGTGCTAGGGGTGCTAGGGATGCTAGGGATGCTAGGGATGCTAAGGGTGCTAGGGATGCTAGGGGTGCTAGGGATGCTAGGGGTGCTAGGGGTGCTCGGGGTGCTAGGGATGGTAGGGGTGCTAGGGATGCTAAGTATGCTAGGGGTGCTAGGGATGCTAGGGATGCTAGGGGTGCTAGGGATGCTAGGGATGCTAGGGATGGTAGGGGTGCTAGGGATGCTAGGGATGCTAGGGGTGCTCGGGGTGCTAGGGATGCTAGGGATGCTAGGAGTGCTAGGGGTGCTAGGGATGCTAAGGGTGCTAGGGGTGCTAGGGGTGCTAGGGATGGTAGGGGTGCTAGGGATGCTAGGGATGCTAGGAGTGCTAGGGATGCTAGGGGTGCTAGGGGTGCTAGGGATGCTAGGGATGCTAAGGATGCTAGGGATGCTAGGGGTGCTAGGGATGCTAGGGGTGCTAGGGGTGCTCGGGGTGCTAGGGATGCTAGGAGTGCTAAGGGTGCTAGGGATGCTAGGGGTGCTAGGGATGCTAGGGGTGCTAGGGGTGCTCGGGGTGCTAGGGATGCTAGGGATGCTAGGGGTGCTAGGGGTGCTAGGGATGCTAGGGATGCTAGGGGTGCTGGGGATGCTAGGGATGCTAGGGGTGCTAGGGATGCTAAGTATGCTAGGAGTGCTAGGGATGCTAGGGGTGCTCGGGGTGCTAGGGATGCTAGGGATGCTAGGAGTGCTAGGGGTGCTAGGGATGCTAAGGGTGGTAGGGGTGCTAGGGGTGCTAGGGATGGTAGGGGTGCTAGGGATGCTAGGAGTGCTAGGGATGCTAGGGGTGCTAGGGGTGCTAGGGATGCTAGGGATGCTAGGGATGCTAGGGGTGCTAGGGATGCTAGGGGTGCTAGGGATGCTAGGGGTGCTAGGGGTGCTCGGGGTGCTAGGAGTGCTAGGGGTGCTAGGGATGCTAGGGATGCTAGGGGTGCTCGGGGTGCTAGGGATGCTAGGGATGCTAGGAGTGCTAGGGGTGCTAGGGATGCTAAGAGTGCTAGGGGTGCTAGGGGTGCTAGGGGTGCTAGGGATGCTAGGGATGCTAGGGGTGCTAGGGATGCTAGGGGTGCTAGGGATGCTAGGGGTGCTAGGGGTGCTAGGGATGCTAGGGGTGCTAGGGGTGCTCGTGGTGCTAGGGATGCTAGGAGTACTAGGAGTGCTAGGGGTGCTAGGGATGCTAGGGATGCTAGGGGTGCTAGGGGTGCTTGGGGTGCTAGAGATGCTAGGGATGCTAGGGATGCTAGGGGTGCTAGGGGTGCTAGGGGTGCTAGGGATGCTAGGGGTGCTAGGGATGCTAGGGGTGGTAGGGATGCTAGGGATGCTAGGGGTGCTAGGGATGCTAGGGATGCTAGGGGTGCTGGGGATGCTAGGGATGCTAGGGATGCTAGGGATGCTAGGGGTGCTAGGGATGCTAGGGGTGCTAGGGATGCTAGGGGTGCTAGGGGTGCTAGGGATGCTAGGGGTGCTAGGGGTGCTCGTGGTGCTAGGGATGCTAGGAGTACTAGGAGTGCTAGGGGTGCTAGGGGTGCTAGGGATGCTAGGGATGCTAGGGGTGCACGGGGTGCTCGGGGTGCTAGGGATGCTAGGAGTGCTAGGGGTGCTAGGGATGCTAAGGGTGCTAGGGGTGCTGGGGATGGTAGGGGTGCTAGGGATGCTAGGGATGCTAGGGGTGCTAGGGATGCTAGGGATGCTAGGGGTGCTAGGGGTGCTTGGGATGCTAGGGATGCTAGGGGTGCTAGGGATGCTAGGGGTGCTAGGGATGCTAGGAGTGCTAGGGGTGCTAGGGATGCTAAGAGTGCTAGGGGTGCTAGGGGTGCTAGGGGTGCTAGGGATGCTAGGGATGCTAGGGGTGCTAGGGATGCTAAGGGTGCTAGGGGTGCTAGGGGTGCTAGGGATGCTAGGGATGCTAGGGGTGCTGGGGATGCTAGGGATGCTCGGGGTGCTAGGGATGCTAAGTATGCTAGGAGTGCTAGGGGTGCTAGGGGTGCTAGAGGTGCTAGGGGTGCTAGGGATGCTAGGGGTGCTAGGGGTGCTCGTGGTGCTAGGGATGCTAGGAGTACTAGGAGTACTAGGGGTGCTAGGGATGCTAGGGATGCTAGGGATGCTAGGGGTGCTAGGGATGCTAGGGGTGCTAGGGGTGCTTGTTGTGCTAGGGATGCTAGGGATGCTAGGGATGCTAGGGGTGCTAGGGGTGCTAGGGGTGCTAGGGATGGTAGGGGTGCTAGGGATGCTAAGTATGCTAGGGGTGCTAGGGATGCTAGGGATGCTAGGGATGCTAGGGGTGCTAGGGGTGCTAGGGATGGTAGGGGTGCTAGGGATGCTAGGGATGCTAGGGGTGCTAGGGATGCTAGGGGTGCTCGGGGTGCTAGGGATGCTAGGGATGCTAGGAGTGCTAGGGGTGCTAGGGATGCTAAGGGTGGTAGGGGTGCTAGGGGTGCTAGGGATGGTAGGGGTGCTAGGGATGCTAGGAGTGCTAGGGATGCTAGGGGTGCTCGGGATGCTAGGAGTGCTAGGGGTGCTAGGGATGCTAGGGGTGCTAGGGATGCTAGGGGTGCTAGGGGTGCTAGGGATGCTAGGGGTGCTAGGGGTGCTAGGGGTGCTAGGGGTGCTAGGGATGCTAGGGATGCTAGAGGTGCTAGGGGTGCTAGGGATGCTAGGGATGCTAGGGGTGCTAGGGGTGCTAGGGATGCTAGGGATGCTAGGGGTGCTAGGGATGCTAGGGGTGCTAGGGGTGCTAGGGGTGCTAGGGATGCTAGGGATGCTAGGGGTGCTAGGGGTGCTAGGGGTGCTCGTGGTGCTAGGGATGCTAGGAGTACTAGGAGTGCTAGGGGTGCTAGGGATGCTAGGGATGCTAGGGGTGCTAGGGATGCTAGGGGTGCTAGGGGTGCTTGTTGTGCTAGGGATGCTAGGGATGCTAGGGATGCTAGGGGTCCTAGGGGTGCTAGGGGTGCTAGGGATGGTAGGGGTGCTAGGGATGCTAAGTATGCTAGGGATGCTAGGGGTGCTAGGGGTGCTAGGGGTGCTAGGGATGCTAGGGGTGCTCGGGGTGCTAGGGATGCTAGGGGTGCTAGGGGTGCTTGGGGTGCTAGGGATGCTAGGGGTGCTAGGGGTGCTAGGGGTGCTCGTGGTGCTAGGGATGCTAGGAGTACTAGGAGTGCTAGGGGTGCTAGGGGTGCTAGGGATGCTAGGGATGGTAGGGGTGCTAGGGATGCTAGGGGTGCTAGGGATGCTAGGGGTGCTTGGGGTGCTAGAGATGCTAGGGATGCTAGGGATGCTAGGGGTGCTAGGGGTGCTAGGGGTGCTAGGGATGCTAGGGGTGCTAGGGATGCTAGGGATGCTAGGGATGCTAGGGGTGCTAGGGGTGCTAGGGATGCTAGGGGTGCTAGGGATGCTAGGGGTGCTAGGGGTGCTAGGGATGCTAGGGATGCTAGGGATGCTAGGGGTGCTAGGGGTGCTAGGGGTGCTTGTGGTGCTAGGGATGCTAGGAGTACTAGGAGTGCTAGGGGTGCTAGGGATGCTAGGGATGCTAGGGGTGCTAGGGATGCTAGGGGTGCTAGGGGTGCTTGGGGTGCTAGGGGTGCTAGGGGTGCTAGGGATGGTAGGGGTGCTAGGGATGCTAAGTATGCTAGGGGTGCTAGGGATGCTAGGGATGCTAGGGGTGCTAGGGATGCTAGGGATGGTAGGGGTGCTAGGGATGCTAGGGATGCTAGGGGTGCTCGGGGTGCTAGGGATGCTAGGGATGCTAGGAGTGCTAGGGGTGCTAGGGATGCTAAGGGTGCTAGGGGTGCTAGGGGTGCTAGGGATGGTAGGGGTGCTAGGGATGCTAGGGATGCTAGGAGTGCTAGGGATGCTAGGGGTGCTAGGGGTGCTAGGGATGCTAGGGATGCTAGGGATGCTAAGGGTGCTAGGGATGCTAGGGGTGCTAGGGATGCTAGGGGTGCTAGGGGTGCTCGGGGTGCTAGGGATGGTAGGGGTGCTAGGGATGCTAAGTATGCTAGGGGTGCTAGGGATGCTAGGGATGCTAGGGGTGCTAGGGATGCTAGGGATGCTAGGGATGGTAGGGGTGCTAGGGATGCTAGGGATGCTAGGGGTGCTCGGGGTGCTAGGGATGCTAGGGATGCTAGGAGTGCTAGGGGTGCTAGGGATGCTAAGGGTGCTAGGGGTGCTAGGGGTGCTAGGGATGGTAGGGGTGCTAGGGATGCTAGGGATGCTAGGAGTGCTAGGGATGCTAGGGGTGCTAGGGGTGCTAGGGATGCTAGGGATGCTAGGGATGCTAGGGATGCTAAGGGTGCTAGGGATGCTAGGGGTGCTAGGGGTGCTCGGGGTGCTAGGGATGCTAGGAGTGCTAGGGGTGCTAGGGATGCTAGGGATGCTAGGGGTGCTTGGGGTGCTAGGGATGCTAGGGATGCTAGGAGTGCTAGGGGTGCTAGGGATGCTAAGGGTGCTAGGAGTGGTAGGGGTGCTAGGGATGGTAGGGGTGCTAGGGATGCTAGGGATGCTAGGGGTGCTAGGGATGCTAGGGGTGCTAGGGGTGCTTGGGGTGCTAGGGATGCTAGGGAT